>NC_139032.1:47176931-47864619 GCF_964662115.1 Mustela nivalis
TTTTTTTTTTTTTAAAGATTTTATTTATTTATTTGACGACACAGATCACAAGCAGGCAGAGAGGCAGGAAGAGAGGGTGGGGGGGGGCAAGGAGGCTCCCTGCTGATCATGACCTGAGCCGAAGGCAGCGACTTAACCCACTGAGCCACCCAGGTGCCCCAGATGAGCTGTTTTTGACCAGTATTTGGGGTCAATCCCCATTGATGGTGTATTGGGTATTACAGGTGTGTGTGTGCAGAATGGAAGAAGGGAGAGGAAATATGGACAGTGGGAAGCCAGAGTTTTGAAATGGATGGCATTGTTTCTTTGGCAGTCACTCTGAGGGTTTGAGTCATCAGACTGATAGTGGTGGGTGTGGTAACGAATGGACTTAGTCCAGAGTATCTTAATCAAAACAGCCTAACTACCCTGAAATTTAGTGCTTGGCCAAACATAACAAGGCAGGTTGCCTTTTAAAGGAGTGTTGTTATCACTCAGCATCAGGGAAATACAAATAAAAACCACAATGAGATACCACCTCACACCAGTCAGAATGGCTAAAATTAACAGATCTGGAAATGACAGATGTTGGTGAGGTTGTGGAGAAAGGGGAACCCTCCTAAACTGTTGGTGGGAATGCAAGCTGGTGCAGCCACTCTGGAAAACATCATGGATTTTCCTCAAAAAGTTGAAAACAGAGTTACCCTACAACCCAGCAATGGCACTACTGGGTATTTACCCTAAAGATACAAATGTAGTGATCTGAAGGGGCATGTGCACCTGAATGTTCATAGCAGCAATGTATATAACTAAACAATGGAAAGAACCTAGATTTCCATTAATAGGTGAATGGATAAAGAAAATGTGGTATATATATATATATATATATATATATATATATATATATATAATGCAGCCATCAAAAGAAAATGAAATATTGCCATTTGCCATGACGTGGATGGAAGTACAGGGTATTATGCTGAGCTAAATAAGTCAATCAGAGAAAGACAATTATCACATGATCTCTCTGATATGAGGAAGTTGAGAGGCATGGGGGGGGATGGAAGGAAAAAATGAAACAAGATGGGATCGGGAGGGAGACAAACCATAAGAGACTCTTAATCTCACAAAACAAACTGAGGGTTGCTGGGGGGTGGTGGGGGTTGGGATAGGATGGCTGGGCTATGGACATTGGGGAGGGTATGTGCTATGGTGAGTGCTGTGAAATGTGTAAGCCTGATGAGTCACAGTCCTGTACCCCTGGGGCAAATAACATTATATGTTGATAAAAATAATTTTTAAAAAATACAGGAGTATTGTTGGGGTCTTCTAACGGATCCAGTAATTAAATTAGTTCAACAAAATTTAGCTCAGTACGTCCTATAATCTAGGAGTACACAATTGAATTAAAATATGGGTGCTGGCTTTTAAGAAAGTCTCCGTAGTGTCACCCAAACTAGTAAATAGAGAGTTTCAACTTAATGCAATAACATTACTGAGGATGTATCTATAGGGAGTAAGAAGAGGGGAACTTAAATCAAGATGGAGATGCAAAGGGTTTCTTAGAGAAGTTACCAGATGAAGAGTCTCTAAAGAATGCATCAGAAATTGTTTCCTATGTTCTAGATTTGAGCTTTGTATTTCTCTGAAACTAACAAAGCCAGCTTGAGCCAATTTTTGAGCCACTTTCTTAAGTGGTAAGCATGGCCCAAGTGTCTGAAAAATGAAAATTATTTGGAGTTGATAAAGAGATGAAAGAAAAGACAATTAGCCAAATGACTGAGGGAAAAAGGCAATTAGCCAAATGACTGAGAATCTTCCACGAGGCAGATATGTGAGCTTCACTAAGTAAGCTGATTGGAAAAGAATTTTGGGCAGGGGAAATGCTGCCAGCGATATGCGCGCTTACTAGCACCACGGACAGCGCCTTCCTAGTAAGCGTTTCTCGGTGGTCCTAACCCACTCCAGACTGAGAATTCCTAAGAAAATTCACACTTGATCTTTCAAACCCCTTTTCTCTCTGGAAATCCAAAGAACCACATGGAAGCTCAATGGACTTCTTTACAAAGCATCTTTACAATGGACTGCTCAATCTGATTTCCAAATATTATTGGGTTATTTAATATTCTCTATGTAAAGAACATGAAATAGTCTCTATATTTAAAAGAAGAGAGGAGACATACACTTAATGTCTACTCTGTTCCAAGTGATTTACAAGTATTATTTCATTTAAGTCTCATAAAACTCCTGTGCAAAATGTATCAGTTTCTCAATTTTACAGACAAGACCAAAGGATCACAGAAATCCAGTAACTTACATACTGGTTAAGCATCGATGGAGATAAGGTCTAACCTGTGTGGCTTCAGAGCCTCTACCCTTAACACTACATAGTGTTTTTAGCAGCTGTCATGGTAGGCCTACTGGGAAAAAAAGTGCGATGAACTGGCTTATAATTATTTTCCAGCCTACATTGTGTTTTCCAGATGGTTCACCTCACAGCACACCCTTAATAGACTTCAAAGATGACATTTCACATATAATACAATAGCACATTTGTCTTGGACAATAGGGTGAGCTAATGAAACATTTGCCTCTCCCTGAAACCCAGCTGTCTCTAGGAGGAAACACAACCCATGGTTAATGCTTTAAACACATTTAAGAGATGAAGTGGATGGGAACATATTGGGCAGCTGAAACTTAGAATTGTCACAGCTATGCCATTTAATTTATAAGAGAGAAAAGAGAAAAAGTAAATGGTAAATTGGCATAGAATTTTGGAGGTATATAGAAGGGAATGAATAGAGAGATGTCTGGGTGGCTCAGTCAGTTAAGTTTCTGCCTTCATCTCAGCTCATGATTTCAGGGTCCTGCGATCGAGTCTCACATCAGGCTCCTTGCTCAGTGGGGAGCCTACTTCTCTGTGTGCTGCTCCCTCTGTTCATGCCCTCCCTTCCTCCCTCCCTCTCTCTCTCTCTCTCTGACAAATAAATAAATAAATAAATAAATCTTTAAAAAAAAAAAAGGAAGGGAAGGAGTAGAATCAGTTTCAATATTATAAATTATACAAATTCCCAGTGATAATGTTCATATTCTATAGCTGGTAAAACTATGTATGAACTCACTATGAAAGTGTGAGTACACATCAGTTGAGTGACCAAAAGAAATGGGGACATAATTTTGCCTATGATTGGAGCCAAGACTTCTAAGTAGGGAGAGAATGTAATTCAAAATTATTCGGGGGACTTTTTCAAACTACATATGACCCACCTCCCATCAGGAGGCTTGATTCTTTTTTCCATTTCCTCAGTTGAGATTTATGCTTCAGGATTCATAGTATATCACTTTCTGTATTCCCATATTTCTTTCTTTTTTTCCTTTTTTAAGAAAAGATTTTATTTATTTATTTGAGAGAGAGAGAGAGTGCATGAGCAGGGGAGAGAGACAGAGGGAGAGGTAGACTCCCTGTTCAGCAGGGAGCCCCAGGAAGAACTTGATCCCAGGACCCAAGGTCACAACCTGAGCTGAAGGCAGACACTCAACCAACTGAGCCGCCCAAGCACCCCTCCCATATTTATTTAAGTTGAACTGAACGGATATTTTAGCATCTGTATTAGTTTTTCAAGGCTGCCATAAAGCAATACCACAGATTAATTGGCTTAAGTAATAGAAATTTATTTTCTCACAGACCTCACCTCCTGAGGTCTCTCTCCTTTGTTCGCAGGGGTCTCATTCCTGCTGCTGCTTCACATAGCCATCCTGTATGCATGTAAGTCCCTGGTAATCTTCCTATGTATCCAAATTCCCTCTTCTCTTAAGGACGGTACTCGGATTTCATTGGGACTCACTCCAACAGCCTCATTTTGACTTAACCACTTCTCTACGTGCATTACCTTAAAATATAGTAGCATTCTGAGATACTGAAGGCTAAAGATTCAAGTAGGAATTTCAGGGAGGACACAGTTCAGTCTATAATGGAGTCTTTCCAAATTTTTACACATTTCGTTTTTATTAATAAGTTATTTGAATAAGGATGGAAATAATGTCAACATATTGAAATTTGTTGATATTGATAGCAGTCTTCTTGTGTCTCTTTTATATTTTATTTATTTTTAAAAGATATGTTAGTATCTTTAAAAATAAAGGGAAAGGATATAAAATCAATGCACAGAAATCAGTTGCATTTCTCTACACCAACAACAAGACAGAAGAAAGTGAAATTAAGGAGTCAATCCCATTTACAATTGCACCCCAAACCATAAGATACCTAGGAATAAACCTAACCAAAGAAGCTAAGAATCTTTATAGTTTTCAGAAAACTATAAAGTACTCATGAAAGAAATTGAGGAAGACACAAAGAAATGGAAAAATGTTCCATGCTCCTGGATTGGAAGAATAAATATTGTGAAAATGTCTATGCTACCTAAGGCAATCTACATATTTAATGCAATTCCTATCAAAGTACCATCCATCTTTTTCAAAGAAATGGAACAAACAATTCTAAAATTTATATGGAACCAGAAAAGACCTCGAATAGCCAAAGGGATATTGAAAAAGAAAGCCAAAGTTGGTGGCATCACAATTCCGGACTTCAAGCTCTATTACAAAGCTGTCATCATCAAGACAGCATGGTACTGGCACAAAAACAGAAACATAGATCAATGGAACAGAATAGAGAGCCCAGAAATACACCCTCAACTCTATGGTCAACTAATCTTCGACAAAGCAGGAAAGAATGTCCAATGGAAAAAAGAGGGAAAATTGGACAGCCACATGCAGAAAAATGAAATTGGACCATTTCCTTACACCACACACAAAAATAGACTCAAAATGGATGAAGGACCTCAATGTGAGAAAGGAATCCGTCAAAATCCTTGAGGAGAACACAGGCAGCAACCTCTTCGACCTCAGCCGCAGCAACATCTTCCTAGGAACATCGCCAAAGGCAAGGGAAGTAAGGGAAAAAATGAACTATTGGGATTTCATCAAGATCAAAAGCTTTTGCACAGCAAAGGAAACAGTTAACAAAATCAAAAGACAACTGACATAATGGAAGAAGATATTTGCAAACGACATATCAGATAAAGGACTAGAGTCCAAAATCTATAAAGAACTTCGCAAACTCAACACCCAAAGAACAAATAATCCAATCAAGAAATGGGCAGAGGACATGAACAGACATTTCTGCAAAGAAGACATCCAGATGGCCAACAGACACATGAAAAAGTGCTCCATATCACTCGGCATCAGGGAAATACAAATCAAAACCACAATGAGATATCACCTCACACCAGTCAGAATGGCTAAAATAAACAAGTCAGGAAATGACAGATGCTGGCGAGGTTGCAGAGAAAAGGGAACCCTCCTACACTGTTGGTGGGAATGCAAGCTGGTGCAGCCACTCTGAAAAACAGCATGGAGGTTCCTCAAAATGTTGAAAATAGAACTGCCCTATGACCCAGCAATTGCACTACTGGGTATTTACCCTAAAGATACAAACGTAGTGATCCAAAGGGGCACGTGCACCCGAATGTTTATAGCAGCAATGTCCACAATAGCCAAACTATGGAAAGAACCTAGATGTCCATCAACAGATGAATGGATGAAGAAGATGTGGTATATATACACAATGGAATACTATGCAGCCATCAAAATAAATGAAATCTTGTCATTTGCGACAACATGGATGGAACTAGAGCGTATCATGCTTAGCGAAATAAGTCAAGCAGAGAAAGACAACTATCATATCTCCCTGATATGAGGAAGTAGTGATGCAACATGGGGGCTTAAGTGGGTAGGAGAAGAATACATGAAACAAGATGGGATTGGGAGGGAGACAAACCATAAGTGACTCTTAATCTCACAAAACAAACTGAGGGTTGCTGGGGGGAGAGGGTTTGGGAGAAGGGGGGTGGGGTTCTGGACATTGGGGAGGGTATGTGCTTTGGTGAGTACTGTGAAGTGTGTAAACCTGGCGATTCACAGACCTGTACCCCTGGGGGTAAAAATATATGTTTATAAAAAATTAAAAATTAAAAAAAAATAAAGGGAAAGCTTCTATAAAGAGAAAGCTTCCTTTGCTATCTACTTGTTTGCCCTCGGGTGTATATAAGAAAGACAAGGTAAGTACTTTATTTTCAAATTTATTTATAGGTTTTAAAACTAATGATTTGAGCTTCAGCGTCTTTCAAAGGTGACTAATGATTTTTGACTAATTGTCAACTTGTGAATTTGAACATAATTGATGTGTTTTCGTCCACTATAATTATCATTCCTCTTGATGCTCAAGGCCCATCTTTGGCCAGTGAGAGCCTCTGCAAGTCAATTCCTGAGTCTTTTTAATGTGACTCCAGTAATCTTTGACAGAATCCTTGATTTTTGGTATGACAATGTATTTCAGTTTTATCTTGTACATTTCATGTGCTATGTATAGAACCAACCATTTCTCCAAGGAGCATCGATTCTTTTTAGTGGAGAATGGTATTCATTTATTTTTATTTAAAAATTTTTTTCAAGATTTTATTTATTTATTTGACAGAGAGAGATCACAAGTAGGCAGAGAGGCAGGCAGAGAGAGAGGAGGAACAGGCTCCCCACTGAGCAGAGAGCCTGATGCGGGACTCGATCCCAGGACCCTGAGATCATGACCTGAGCCGAAGGCAGTGGCTCAACCCACTGAGCCATCCAGGCGCCCTATTTTTTAATTTTTAAATTAACATATAATGTATTATTTGTTTCAGGGGTACGGGTCTGTGATTCATCAGTCTTACACATTTCATAGCTCTCTCCATAGCACATACACTCCCAATGTCCATCACCCAGCCACCCCATCCCTCTCGCCCCCTCCCCTCTAGCAACCCTCAGTTTGTTTCCTGAGACAATGGTATTGAAAAACTACATCGTCAATGCTCAGGACCTTATTGCTAACCAGGAAGCCATTATATTTCAAGGCCCTTACGTTCACGTATAAAACATAACTTTAGCTTCTTAGCTCAGAATATTTACACACATTTTTCACCTTCATGAATGTCCAGGGGATTACTGAAAGTTCAATGGTGTGGGCCTTTGGGCCTAACTTTGAGTCCAGAGGGCACCCAAGTCATTTGTTACAACCAAAAATGCCACTAAGAATATCCAAAATAGGGTGGCTCCCTTAGAAAAAATCACTGATTTAAATAACACATGGATGGGACGCCTGGGTGGCTCAGTCTGTTAAGTGTCTACCTTCTGCTCAGGTCATGATCCCAGCATCCTGGAATCGAGTCCCACATGGGGTTCCTTGCTCAGAGAGGAGAGCCTGCTTCTTCCTCTGCCTCCACTCCCCCTGCTTATGCGGTCTTTCTCGCTCTCACCCTCTCTCTCCGACAAATAAGTAAAAGACTTTACAAAAAAATGACACATGGATAGAGGGAGATGAGATCAAAGGGATGATTTCATTATAAAATCAGAAATCTTCTGCTTCTATGATTTGTCTATCTCCCTTCCACACACCCTGACTGAATGTTCAGACTTTGTGTGTACTAGGCAAGTTTGAACTTCTTCAGGGGTACTCATAGAAGTATATGGAACTCAGTTCAGGCATAAAATTGTTTATTTTCTCATTTTATTAAATTTTATCTTCTCATTGAAGATTGTCCCTGAATAAAGTTTTCCTTTACTATTTAATCATGGCAGAGACCCCACTTTAAAACAGTAGGCCAATCTTGGCTTATGTACCTTATTTTTTTTTTAAGGTTTTATTTATTTATCTGACAGACAGAGATCACAAACAGGCAGAGAGGCAGGCAGAGAGAGGAGGAAGCAGGCTCCCCGCTGAGCAGAGAGCCCCATTCGGGGCTTGATCCCAGGACACTGGGATCATGACCTGAGCTGAAGGCAGAGTCTTCAACCCCTGAGCCACCCAGGTGCCCCCACTTGTGTACCGTATAATACCAGTAATGTACAGTTCTTGTTTGCCAGAAATTTTGTGATGAAGGAGCCTTCTCAGGTTGAAGAGAACTCAGTAGGCCATCGCATGCCAAGGCGGACAGTATCAGTATCCAGATATTACCTTACTACTGATGTGACTTTATGTTAAAGTTAGGTATGTTGAACAACACAGTGATCTAGGAGTCCGTAATTATTTGTGAAACTAAGTTGTGTACCCAGACTTCTCTCTCTCTTATTTTGGAGGTATAGTCTTAATATTAGGAGCAAGTGCATCTCACAAATCTTACTATTGTAAGTGGAATACTGAAAGGGGGAGAGAGAGGTTGAGTTAGTGGAAAACATGTTTTTAAAGTAGAGAGAGACTCGGGAGCTTAATGTCTTGAAAATATGCTGAGAGGTACCTGGACAGCTCAGTCAGTTAAGAATCTGCCTTTGGCTCAGGTCATGATCTGGGGTCCTGAGATCCATCCCCGTGTGGGGCTCCTTGTTCAGCAGGGAGTTGGCTTTTCCCTCTCCCTTTGCCCCTCCCCTACCCCCATGCTCTCTCTCTCTCAAATAAAATAAAATATTAAAAAAAGAAAATATGCTGAAAAGATCAACAAATTGAGAATTTTACTTTATCTTAATTTTCTTTTGAAGATTGTTACTTAGCATAAGTTACACAATTTGCTTTTTTCCCTCAGAAATTTGTTACTTCTGAACTGTGTTGAATAATCTTTTTTAAAAAAAGATTTATTTATTTATTTGAGAGAAAGAGAGAGCGTGTGTGCACATGAATTGAGAGGGTAGGAGCAGAGGGAGAAGGAGAAAGAGAATCCTTAGGCAGACTCCTTGCTGAGAACAGAGCCAGATATGGGGCTTGATCCCAGGTCCCCAAGATCATGACCTAAACTGAAATCAAGAGTCAGCTGCTCAACTGACTGAGCCACCCTAGTGTCCCTATGTTGAGTACTCTTTTATTAGAGATAATTGATACATTTCTGATAAAGTATATATTTTTTCTGGGGCTCCTGCATTCTATAAAATGTAGTGATTTGGGGGGACTTTTTTTTTTAATTTTAGAAGGCATTGTTAAGGGAAAAAAAAGACATGTACACACACACACACACACACACACACACACACACACCTATACACATATCTCAGCAGAATCAATTGGCTTGAAGATTTGGTAATCTGATATGCAATGGATCCAGTCCTGCATTCAAGCTTTCATCTTTATGAGTCATTGTGAATTGGAACCTGATTTTTTTTTCTCATCTGAGATTGCTGCTTTTGTGTAGATCCAATCATACAGCATATACCCAATCAAAATTAACTTTTGCATGGCCCAAGAAACTGCATAATCAGATGTTAAGATCCTTGGAAGAGGAATGTTATCTCTATTTTCATTCACTCTTCAACCTTCAGTGAGCTGGCTTTCACACAGAATTAGTAACCAATTTTACACAAAATCAAGTAACTAATTGCCAAGGTAACCAATGGCTTTGTTGTTTTTAGACCCAATAATCCCATACTTCATCTCTTGCAGTTTCTTCTGTGCAGCTTTGGATCCTGATGAACTGTTTTTTCTTGCTGTTCTTAACTTTCTTCTGATCACATATGCCATGTATGTGATGTAAATAATACCACCACATTTATATCCTCCTAAAAATATTCTTTTAAATTTTTTTTAAATGATTTTATTATTTATTTGACATAGAGAGAGAGAAAGAGAGCACAAGCTGGGGGAGAGATAGAGGGAGAGGGAGAAGCAGGTTCCCTAGAGAGCATGGAAGCCTGATAGGGGACTCGATCCCAGGACTCCGGGATCATGACCTGGAGTGGCTTAACCCACTGAGCCTCCCAGGCGCCCTTAGAAATATATTCTTAATCTACATTTAGTTCATCCATGTTTTGAGTAACAATGCTAAAATAAAATCTTGAAATATTAACTAGTAAAATATTTACTTATCCATTAAAAATTGGGTATTGGATTTGGAGTCCTAAAAATTGGATATTGAACCTCTACTAAATATCAGATACTATCTGCTTGGTCCAAGTGATGAGCAAGTCAGAAACTATTCATTACAAAAGATTAGGTAACTTCCATGAAATAAAAGTCCTGGGTGCTACCTGAATGCGTAATGAGGGTCTGGTGGTCAAAGAGATCAAGGGTGTTGAGATCAGCAGGGTTATGTTGGTATTAAGTAATCAAAGGTATGGGGCAGTAGTTCAAGGAGGAACATTCCAGGTTGAAGGAACTGCATGTGGCAGCCTCTGAGGGAGGACAAAGCCTGTGCGTGCTAAAGGAATTATGGTTGAACATAGGGATGGAGGAGGAGAATACGGCTGGCTGTAGTTGGAGACATCAACACTGCAAAATCTTATAGGGCTGAAGAGGCCATTTGAAGCATTTTTATCTTTATCTTATAAAAAAGAAGGCTGGGGCACCTGGATGACTCAGTCAGTTAAGCAGCTAACTCTTGATTTCAGTTCAGGTTGGGATCTCGGGGTCCTGGGATTGAGCCTCTCAACGGGCTCTTGCTCAATGGGAAGTCTGCTTGAGGATTCTCTCTCTGGCTCTCCCTCTGCCCCCTCCCCACTGGCTGTGTGGATGCAGGTGCACACGTTCTCTCTCTCTCTCTCTCTCTCGTTCAAATAAATAGATCTTAAGAGAGATGGGTTTGAGCAGAGAAGGGATATGATCAGATTTTCAGTTAAACTAAAACAAACAAACAAACAAAAACCCCACTTTGCACGTGCTTTGGAGAATGGTTTGGAGGAGAAACTAGAGTGGATACTGGTGGACCAGTAGCTCAGAGGATAGATTATGGTAGTTTGGATTAAAGTATTCTTTTGTACCTAAGATGGAAAGAAGGATGATTCTTTAAGTTATATTTAAGAAATAATTTCAACAGAGTTCAGCAAGTAACTTGAGATAACAGATGAGGAAGAATGTGTTAGGCAGGTTTGTACAACCAGAGAGGTTGGTGTTTATGGTTACCAAAATAGGGAACATTGGATGAGAATGCAGTTTGAGGTGAAGATCATGGGTTCAGGTTCAGAGAGCTTGAACTTGAGATATAGTGACATATCTAGACAGAAATGTTTAATGTTAGAAAGATGGGTCTGTAGCTCAGAGAGGAGTGCATATTCCTAATATGGATTAATTTATGCTACTAAATGAAGAAATGAAAATTTCTGGCACAAAGTTTAGCATAGAAGGTTAGTTTACTTTTCAACTAATTCTGAAAATATTTTACCAAAAATATTTGATAATATATGTTGGTTTCACCTCTTCTGTCGCTAAACTTGCTCATTCTGAAGACATTTTTCATCAACCTTTTCATTGTTAATCCTGTTCTATTTTAAAAAATTGCATGTTCAACATTTTCTTTGATTACTTATATATAAGGACCAGTTTCCAAGACATAAACATAATTCAAATTCAAACTTAGAATAATCTACTGAAAAAAATTCAGAGAACTAAATAAAAAAAAAAAACAAATAGGAGAAAGCATTTACTACATAATGTTCCTGATAAGAATTTCTTCTAAAATTTCTCTTTCTTTATTTATTCTTACCAAAATGAGAGAAAAATGAGCAGAACAATATTATCAGAAAATCACCTAAAAATAACACCCTTTCTGAATGAAGAATTTTTTTCATGGTTGTTTTTTTCTATGTACAAACTGTGTTGATTATTCCATTCACCTAGTAGCTATTTAACCAATATTTATTTAGCATCTGTTACGTACCAGGCACTCTTCTAGATCCTTAAAATACATTAGTGACAAAACAATAAAAGACACCTGTCTTATGGCTCTTATATTACAGCAGGGGCAACAGTTTCTGTTGTAGAGTCAATCACATTATAGGCATTATAGGCATAGCACTTAAAAGAGTGCTTCATGTTTTGTTTTTTTATTGTGTTATGTTAGTCCCCATAAAATACATCATTAGTTTTTGATGCAGTGTTCCAAGATTCATTGTTTATATATAACACCTGGTGCTCCATGTAATACGTGCACTCCTTAATACCCACCACCAGTCTCACCCATCCCCCCTCCAAAACCCTCAGTTTATTTCTCAGAGTTCACAGTCTCTCATGGTTCATCTCCCCCTCCGCTTTCCCCCAATTCACTTTTCCCTTTCTTGTCCTCATGTCCTCCATGTTATTCCTATGTTCCACAAGTAAGTGAAACCATATGATAATTGACTTTCTCTGCTTGACTTATTTCACTCAGCATAATCTCCTCCAGTCCCACCCATGTTGATGCAAAAGTTGGGTATTCATCCTTTCTGACAGCTGAGTAATATTTCATTGTATATATGGAACACATCTTCTTTATCCATTCATCTGTTGAACGGCATCTTGGTTCTTGCTGCATTTTGGCTATTGTGGACATTGCTGCTCTGAACATTGGGGTACATATGGCTCTTCTTTTCACTACATCTGTATCTTTGGGGTAAATACCCAGTAGTGCAATTGCCAGGTCATAGGGTAGCTCTATTTTTAATTTTTTTTTTAAAGATTTTTTTTTTATTTATTAATTTGACAGAGAGAAATCACAAGTAGATGGAGAGGCAGCCAGAGAGAGAGAGAGGGAAGCAGGCTCCCTGCTGAGCAGAGGGCCTGATGCGGGACTCGATCCCAGGACCCTGAGATCATGACCTGAGCCGAAGGCAGTGGCTTAACCCACTGAGCCACCCAGGCGCCCTATTTTTAATTTTTTGAGGATTCTCCACAATGTTTTCCAAAGAGGCTGCATCAACTTGCATTCCTACCAACAGTGTAAGAGGGTTTCCCTTTCTCCACATCCTCTCCAACATTTGTTGTTTCTTGCTAAAAGAGTGCTTCATATTTTTATATTACATGATCAAACATACAAGGTCTGGATTATGAAAAATCAATACCCACATTACAAGAAGACTTCTAAAATAATTTGTGTTATATGAATCAATCAATAATAAAACAAAAAAAAATAATAAAACCATTTCCTCAGTAACCATAAGCTGATTTCAAAGTGATTGTTCATCTCAGAGAAACCTTGGCACAGTTAAAATAATTGTTTCAAGAAGTAGACTTTGGTACCAAAATAAGGCACGTTAGGTTTAAATTTTTTTATTTTTTTATAGATTTATTTATTTATTTATTTTAAAGATTTTATTTATTTGACAGACAGAGATCCCAAGTAGTCAAAGAGGCAGACAGATAGAGGAGGAAGCAGGCTCCCTGCTGAGCAGAGAGCTTGATCCCAGGACCCTGGGATCATGACCTGAGCTGAAGGCAGAGGCTTTAATCCACTGAGCCCCAGGTTTAGACTTTTTAAAAAGATTTTATTTATTTGTTTGACACACACATATATATAGAGAGAGAGGGAGTGAGAGAGAGTGCACAAGCAGGGGGAAGCTGCAGGCAGAAGGAAAGGGAGAAGCAGGTGCCACTGAGCAAGGAGCCCGAAGCAGGACCGGATCCCAGGACCCTGGGATCATGACCTGAGCTTAATGCAGAAGGGAGACCCTTAACTGACTGAGCCACCCAGGCACCCTTAGGTTTAGATTTTTAATTTTGCTGTTCCCATACTAAATGCATACTCATAAGTCAGTGCTGAAAAACTGGTTAGGTTATAAACCAAAGCATAGTTGAAATGAAAGTTTAGAAAAAAGTATCATAAGCCAAAATTTAGTATTATTATGACAGCAGCTTTTGAATTTTAACTTTGACACTTTAGGCTCAAATTGTATTTGATGTGGTTATAAACCTAGGCAGTGTTGAAATGAAAGTTTCTAAACAAATTAAAGAGTTAGCAAAACATAATCAATATAAAAGCATTGCCATATTAATATTCCATGATTCAACTGAGCAATAACTTGTCTTGTGTTACAAAATGGATAGAAGATAATCTGAGTATAGAAAGTAATATTTCCTATATGGGACCATTCTACCTTCTGCAATTTCTTGAATTCCACTTCCTGGTTAGTGAGCTATAGCTTTCGCAATCAGTTTTTTCAAAATACCTTTTTTTTTTTTAAGGTCTATTTTTCTAGCTCTAAAGATATAAAGCTCAAAGCTCTTTTTGAAAAAGAATGAAACACATTTCAGTTATCCTTATCACTTGGAATATCTGGTTTCAGCCAAAATTTACATGTCATTCTAAAAAAAGCAAAAGTGAGATGTTGTCTTCTTTTAAGGAGAGACTTTGAAGTCAAACAGCTCGACAGGTGTTTAGCCCATCGGTAATGCACTTCTTCTTTGCTTGTAGACTTTCTTTGGTTGGGAGGTCATTCAGGGGGTGATGAGTGTGACATCTCTGCCTCGGAAGAACCGTAGGCAGGGTCTGAACCTTATCTTTCTGTTTGCTCCTCTGCCTCTGGGAATGAGTGGGGTGAGAGTTTGGGTGAGTAGTATTTGGCAAAAAGTGACTCATTCTCTGACCTTCTTTCGAATGATCTGGTATCGATGTATTTTCCTACATCCCAGAGAAAAAATGCTGAAATGTAAAAGTGTTACTTTCTAGCTATTTCTAGTCTAGAAATCTAGTGATTTTGGTCAAGTAATTTATCTTTAGACTTCAGTTTCCTTGTTTGTAAGGTATGATAACACAACCTTCCTCATAGGAGAAGTATTCCTTGAAATAGTATATGTATATTTTAGCACACAGTAAGCCCCTAATAAATTCAAATTATTATCAATATATTGCTAGGAAAGAAAGGGCATCAAAGAACAAATGATATAAGTGTTTTATTAATATTAGAGCCTAAATGCCATCAAATTATGATTAGATAAAGAAGATACAGTATGTGTATATTACATATACATACACACACATATATACATATACACAAAGGAATACTACTCAGCCATCAACAAGAAAGAGGTCATGCCATTTACAATGATGATGTAGGCAGAGCTAGATTATATTACATTAAATGAAATAAATGTATTATACTATATACTTAGTATATTATACTATATGTATATGTTACATGTAAATGATGAACCACTGAACTCTACTCCTAAAACTGATATTGAACTCTATGTCAACTAACTAGAGTCTAAATAAAAATAAATAAATAAATAAAATAAAACCATGTCAGTAAACTTTCATAGCTTGATTAATATGTTCAAGGCACTCTGGGGACACTTTAAATGATAAAGTGATAAATGAGACAAAGAAAAAGAAGTAATAGGGGAAGGACTCTTTGTGGGCAAAACTTTTAGGATTGGATTTTCTTTTTTTTTTTTAAGATTTTATTTATTTATTTGACAGAGATCACATGTAGGCAGAGAGGCAGGCAGAGATAGAGAGGGGGAAGCAGGCTCTCTGCCAAGCAGAGAACCTGATGTGGGGCTTGATCCCAGGACCCCAGGATCATGACCTGAGCCGAGGGCAGAGGCTTTAATCCACTAAGTCACCCAGGCGCCCCCAGGATTGGATTTTCAAATGGTCGTCTCTTTCACCATTGTACTTAGGTTTGCTCTGTTGATAGCAAAGAATTTATCTAGTTTCCTTCTTAAACCAGAGTCATGGAGCATGAGTCAATGAACAGGATTGGTTGCCTTTGTGGAGCATTTTATATTTTATGCAATCATTTCTATATCACTATCATAACGTTTGCCCTATTCTTAGACCATCTGTCTTTACTCTCTTAATAGTTTCCTTCAGATTGGCTCACCTTTTTTCCAACATCATTTAAGTCTCATCTGAGTGACATTAGCAATGGAAATTGTGGTTTTGTTGTGCAAGTTATATTTTTCTAATGCACTTTAAAAAGTTCCACCTGTAGTCCATTTACCACTTATAGTCATCAGAAGTACCTCCAGTGCTATGTTACTGCGTTTTGGAAAACACTGCTACACATGGTATTGCTTGGTCCTCATAATAGTTATGTGAGGTAAATACAGAAGACATAATTATCCCCATTTCAAAGATGAGAAAATCAGGCTCTTGGATTAAACTCTTGTCACCAGTAAATTTCCAGAACTGGTCCTGGTGCTCATACCTTCTTATCAACCCACTGCTTCTACTATACTACTAACTCTTCTGAGGAATGCATACTTAGACCTAAAAGTAAACCTTTGTCTATTTAGACCGGACTATTTTGGAATGTTGTGGTAATCTGAATAGAGATGAAACAGGAAAAAGTTAGCAAAGAAAAGGAGAGTAGATTGCCAAGTTGTGGTAGGCAGCCTCTAAGACAGCCCCTGATTACTTCACCTTCTAGTATTCATGTCTTGTGTAATCCCACTTGAGAAACTGTTTTCTAACCAATAGAATATGGCAACCTAGGGGAGATGTCACTTCCCTGCTTGGTTTGCAAAAGATTGTGACTTCTGTATTGCTAGAGGTCTCTCTCTCTTTGTCTCTCTCTGTCTCTCTCTCACGCTGATTTTGAAGAAGCAAGCTGCCGTAGGAGGGGGGACCCAAGCCCTATAGGAAACTGAAGCCCTCAGTTCAACATCCCTCAAGGAAATGAATCCTGCCAACAATTTCGTGTGGTTAATTGGGACACAGATCCTTCCCTAGGCGAGCCTTCAGATGAGACCCAGCTTTGATAGATATCTTGTATGCAGCCCTGTGGGAGACTGTGAAGCAGAAGACCCAGTGAAGCCAACTCCAGAGCCTTGACCGCAGGCATGTTAAGCTATTCACTTTTGCAGATTGAGTTGGAAGGATTAATCTGTTATTCAGCAATATATAACACAAGTCTGCAGGACTCAATTCCAGAAGTGATTCAGGGCGGCTGGAACCGAGTTATCATTGCTGGACATGGGCCCCAAGTGTTTGCAGTTCTGTCGAACTGTGACAGCTAACACTGGCCGCTTTTTCTTTCTCTTATTTTTCTAATTCTTTCCTCCCTACCGTCTCTCTTTCACTACCTTCCCTTTATTTCTCCTAATCTTTCATACTTTTAATTAACAGAACAGTTGGAAACTTAAAGTCAGTAACAGTACAAAAGAAAACTCCTGCCTGTGCAAAATGTTATCACCTGTATCTTTCCACAATGGCCTGTTCCAGGCTTCATATGTTGGCTTCCTAGTACACATGCACACATCTAACAAAAGTTTACCTGTTGGTATTATTGAATCACCGTGGAGTGAAATCAATGCTATCCATTCCATTTTGTTTTCATTTTTCTACTTATGGAAATATCTTTATTCTTCTGTGGGCTTTGTGTACTCATGTTCTCTCTCTTTTCCTTTGTAGGCAATTTATAGCATTGATCTACAGTGATCTGTACTGATCTAAAGCGCGGATCTACACTGATCTAGACTGATCTCGCTGACTTCAATGTGAAGGTGATTTTTCCTGAAGATGCTCTTTCTACAAAATTAAAAACAGTAAGGGGCACCTGGGGGGTCATTCTGTTAAGCGTCATCTACCTTCAGCTCAGGTCATGATCGTGGGGTCCTGGGATGGAGTCCCCCCCATCAGACTCTCTGCTCAGGGAGAGTCTGCTTCTCCCTCTGCTCCTACCCCTTGATCATGCTCTCTCTCTCCCTCTCTCTCTCTCTCTCTCAAATAAGTGAATTAAAAATCTTTAAAATAAATTTAAAATCTTGAGCATAAAGATATAGCATTCATGCTTTTACGCTGACTTACTGATTTCCTCTAGTTTTTCCATGCACCATACTACATGAAAGATTTTCGCTTTTGAGCAGGGTTTTCTTCTGTTTCACATACACAAAGAGCTAAAGGGAATTGGCAAGGACCATTCCAAGTGATCTTCTCTGTAGGCAACCTTGAGAATCATCTGAAGCTAGCCTTGATAGATGGGGGAGGGGGAGGTATGTGAAAGGATAGAGTAGGGGGTGGGGAGGTAAATATATGGACAAATTTGAGTCCCAAATTTTTCACTATATGCCAGCAAAATTTAATAATAGCACTCCTAACACACACACACACACACACACACACACACACACACACGTAAATGAGTCACACTATAAAAACTTTTAACAAGTGCTGGCAAGTCAGATGGCAAACTCACCCCGAAACCTGTCTCTCCAATAAAAACCTCATAATTAAAAACAAGGCTGTCCATAAATCATAACATATAATAACAATTATATGCAACTGGTACAAGACTTGATTAGAAAATTAACATTTCGCTTTCTCAGGTGAAAACTCTAAATTTCCCTCAGAGTGGAAATGCCTCTGTAATATGTGGCCAGCAGGTTATCATCTTGCCCTGAACCGTGAGATGTTTCTTTGTCCAACTGCTAATACCTGCTGACCTTGGCCCAGTAAAAGACTGAAGGGATGCAGTTTTGCTTGTCTCTTGAGACCAATAGGTGTGTTTGCCATGTATTGAGAAAGTGCCTCCAATGTGCTAGGCACCTTGTTTGGCACTGAATGTCCCATTTTCTCTTCTTTCCACTCAGGGAACAATTAACTATATTTTACTTCTATAAAACAGGGGCTTCCACTAGTTTACTGGCTTTCCTAAGTTTGCACAAGGAGTAAAGGATCAAAAGAGGGTTTGAACCTGAACTGGCTTGATTCCCCAAAGGTACTCTTTCCACCGAAGGTGTGGCCTTGAGAAAGGACATGAAATTAATGGATATGAGGAATAGGATACAGTTGTGGCCTTAAACCAGATCCTGCTGAATGTGTGGTAGCATGGATGAGAAGCCTCTTCTCTCTTGCTACCCTGGGAGAAGTCAGTCACCCGGCTTTGCTGGGTACTTGTTTTTTATTTTTTGTTTTTCTTGTTGTTCTTGTTTTTGATGAACTGAATCATTTCAATTGGCTATTATTTGACATGCCTTCCATATTAAAATTATATTATTCTAGTCTATAAATTTACCCCCTCAGGCTTGCATCAATCTGACAAGTCTCAACGAGGTAAACCCTGGTATTTGTCATGTTTCCTTCAAATTTCCCCTCTGGCATAGGAGCAGGGTCTGAAAATAGAATGGAAGTTCCATGAAGCAATAGCAACACTTTTTCACTGTGTTCCTCTCCTTCCTTTTCTCTTAGGTACACAGTTGGAAGAGCTGTCCCGTGAGCAGCTGAGGCGAGGAGAAGCCAGAGGTAGAATTGGGAAGGACTTGAATGAGTGGGTCAGTGAAATTCAATTCTTGTTTTCTAAAACAAATACTGTTTCCCTGGGTTTTTGGGGACTGGAAGAAAGCTCTCTGCATGGGCAAAATGTCCTTGGGTAGCTGTTCACAAAGAAATTGATGATGGTGAACTCCCGCTTGGTTAGAATTTCCTAATTCTCTGAAAATATTCTTTAGACTCAAACTTCTAAAATTGTTTTTATTTTAAAGATATTATTTATTTATTTGACAGAGGGAGAGAGATCACAAGTAGGCAGGGAAGCAGGCAGAGAGAGAGGAGGAAGCAGGCTCCCCACTGAGCAGAGGGCCCGATGCGGGGCTTGATCCCAGGTCCTTGAGATCATGACCTGAGCCAAAGGCAGAGGCTTAACCCACTGAGTCACCCAGGAGCCCCATAAAAATTCTTAATGGCACCTTGAAGAGTAGAGGTTGACAAAATTTTTCTCTAAAGGGCCCAATAGGAAATTGTTTAGCTTCTGTGAGCCCATATGGTTTCTTTCACGGGACTACTCAACTCTTGTCCCAAAACCAACTCTGCCACAGATAATACAGAAATGAATGAGAATATCTGAATGCCAAAGTAACTTTATTTGCAAAAACAGTTAGCAGGACAGATAAGACGCAAGGGTTATAGTTCGCTGACCCTTAGTAGAGTGGAAAAAATTCAGTTGGAGTTGATGATGGCTCTTTTACTCTAGCTGGGTATTTTGGGAGAAGATATTTATTTTAGATTTATACAACTTCATTATCTGTAAAATGGTGATAAGAAAGCTACCTCATCAGGCATTTAGGAAGATGAAGTTATATAGCTAACTATAGCAAACCGGCTTGCTTTAAAACAATTTTTTTAAATTTGTTTTTTATTGTAGAACATACATATCAGGGCACAGTGCTTCACACACAACTGCAAATCATTTTTAGGGGAAAAAAAACCTGTAAAAAACACAAAAACCACAACTGCTTTACTTATGTAGTCCCAAAGTGAATCCATACTGGTAAAGGAATTCTGGCCCCTGGGTTGGGCTTCTTGATAGTGGCTGCCCCAGATTTCTGCAGCCTCAGGCGTGGGCCTCTGTAAGACAAGGGCCTCTGGGCTGGTGGCAGCCTGGGGACTGGGAAGGCCTGTGCCCTCAGCAGGTCAGGGGTTGGGCCTTGGCCCTGGCTGGCTGGCAAAGAGACATTCCTAGTGAATCGGGATCATCAAAACCATGCAGCCTTCAAGGATCTGAGTAGGTGGCAACTCCCCAAGACTTTCTTGTTTTGTTCCTTTTATTATTTCTTAAAAGCCCCTTCCCCAGCTCCCATGCACCTAAGGCAGAGGAGGCACCGACCCAGTCAGCAGGACTGAGCTCTGGCCCTGGATGCATGTTCTGGGCAGACAGAAGGGGTGGTGGGGGCGGGGGTGGGTACCTTCCTATGGGGATGACTTGGAGAGGAGGCCCAAGCTGGCCAGTGTAGGTGAAAGGAAATAGTAAAGAAAAAGCCAGGAGACCAAAGGTAAATGGTAACTGTAATCATTATTATCATCATTACAGCAATATTACTTTAAATTCTTTTAGGGTTATGTTTTGTTTTGTTTTTGTTTTTGTTTTTGTTTTTGTTGCTTATTTAGTCTAGCTCATGTGTTTTTTACAGTAAACCAGTAAGTGCTACTAAGGGCACTGAAACGGGGTTTTGCCGGTTTACCACTGAAACAACTTCTGCTGGAATTAGAAAATTGTTTTAAAGAGGGTTGGTGCGTATTTCATATGAATTGAGCTAATACCATTTGCTCTTAGGCTTCATTTTTGTACATCAAGCCCTTTTCAAAGAAATTGTGCAGACATGTGTGCATCTGTTTGCTTTAGCTCTTTCTTTTCCTTGTTGGGTAATCACGCCTATGTGGACTGGCATCCAACACAGCTCTCCCGTAACCCCATGGCAGTAGGCTTCCACCCACTTGAACTGAGACCAGCCCTGGTGGCCCTGTGAGTGGGACAGTCTGGGTGTGTCTGGCTTGGGCTGTGGCACCCGGAGAGGGTGGACACACCTGATCAACTTGCGGAACCTAGGCGTCAATACAGTGGTGCTTCTCTGTGTATTAGCCTTTGTAAAAGGTCACTGATTTGTAAAAGGTGGCTGATTTGAGCTATGGGGCTGCACCCCACATCCTCTGTGTGTTGCACTGGCTTTCTTTCGGTAGCATTCTGCCTCATTTCTAGAGGCTACTTTGACTCACAGAACTGAGGTCTAACCTTTTGTATTTCTGAATTTCCTTAGAAGGAGACAAGGCTATCACATTCAAGGGTCTTGAGTTATTGTAGAAAACTTACCGAAAAGAGAATTTTTCACTGAGGGAGAAAATTATACAATCACAATAAAGCAGAAGCCACAGGGCCTGGGTTGTTGACTTACCATAAATGGAAGGGTTACAGTTAACAGGCGACTTTCAGTTCCTGCTATTAGATGGGGTGGTCGGTCCCTTTCTTTTCTTGAGTCCCCTTTCCCTCTTCTTCTCTTTTCTTTTTTTTTTTTTCTTGTAAAGAAGAGTCAAGACAAATGCCCACTGATCTGCCTTGGGCTGGTAGGAGGATAGGATATCAACTTAATAATAGAAGTTGGGTCAAAATGTACGTATCTCTCTATGAACTGAAATTGGAGTGTGCATGGGTGAGTTGGATTGAAGGCTTTAAACATGTGTTAGCTTGAAAAACTGGCTACAGAGAAAAGGCCTAAAACAGCCTAGTAATATTTAGGGAAAATATTAAAAATTTTCACACACTGCCCTTCAAGATACGGTGTTTTTCTGTAGGTGAGCTAACAATCCAAACGCCCCAACATTTTTTTTTAAAGATTTTATTTATTTATTTGACAGACAGAGATCACAAGTAGTCGGAGAGGCAGGCAGAGAGAGAGAGAGAGAGAGAGGGAAGCAGGCTCCCTGCTGAGCAGAGAGCCCGATGTGGGACTCGATCTCAGGACCCTGAGATCATGACCTGAGCCGAAGGCAGCAGCTTAACCCACTGAGCCACCCACGCGCCCCACACCCCAACATTTTTAAATTTAAAAAAAAATCCACTTTGAATCATAATTCTGGAAGTATAATGTGATAGTGATGAGGAAAGAGTGCATCATATCTCATACTTTATTAACATATTTGTGCCATTTTCTGCTTTTACTTCACCTCTAGAAAAAGTCTTTAAATTGTATCAAATACCAAGGTGAGTTTGTAGCCCAAATTTTTTCCTCCTGGCTGTTTTCTTTTACTTCTGTATGTATGGAGATGTTTCTCTCCTAGAGCTACATTATTCCTTTAAAATTGTGATATGAGAGAGTTTGTGGTTTATTTATATTCCCCTATTAATGATTATTATCTGGTTTATTCATTTAGTTAGGAAGGTTTGGGGTTGTGTTCTCATGACAGAGCTAGGAATAACACGTTGATTTAATGGGGGGTGTTTTCTTCTGTAACTCCTTGGGCTTCTTGCATACTTTGGGAAGGACGTAATGAAACTAGCCCAAAATGCCTTTGGAAAGGTATAAGATGTTCATACCTCCCTTTCCAGGTCTATTTCCATGGCTTTAGCTGCTTCAGAGACCCAGAAGTATAGGCTCAGTTCAACATTCGGCAGAAACTACTACTATGGCTGGATTCTGGTCCGACAAGTTGCCACGAACCCAGCTGTGGATGGGATCTTCCACACTCTTGCATCAGCATACCTGTCTGGCCTTAGCTCCTTTTTTTTCCCTCTCCCTCTCCCTAGGTTAATCTCATATAATTATGTGTGTACATGTCTGAGGGCAGGGACCATGCCTTATTCATCTTTGTATTATTCAAGAGCCTGGCCCAGCGTGGTTGCTTAAGAAATGGGTATTAGAGAGATATTTACATGTGCGCTAGAAATTCTCGTTCAGATTCCTGTATTTGGACAACGGGCGTTCAGCTTTCTGGATAGGATAAAATGGAATCTATGGGCTTTAGGTACATAGTGGCATTTAAGGGCTGCTATGCGAGTTCAGAATACCCCATGACTGTCCAGTATTAACCTCACTTCTGTCAGTAGCCATGTCTCAATGCTAGGTGACTCTTAGCCTGACATGTTTTGGCAAGAAAGGACTCTCTACCTGGTTTGCCTAATCTACCCTGGCTTCTAGTTTCAACAAGAATTATTTACATGCATTTAATTTTAGCTCTTGGGCTAGAACATGTCATTGTTCTTTTTACTCACCTCCTCCCCTCGCTTTTGGAATCAGGACAGGCATCTTCAGTTCTCGTTGTTCCTGTTTGGTGTGCTCCTAGATGGATTTTAGCTCTGTCCTTCAGCTCTCATGGCACTCCAAGATATTTTTGAGTCATGTTTCCTTTATAAGAAAATATAGACTATGTCAATACAAAGGGAAATGGAGCTTGGTGGGAATTCTTTAAATCATCCAGGGACCTCATATCCTGGCTTGAAGGAAAATTAAAGCAATGAATTTGGATTCATTTATCTCCTTGGATAGTTCTTCTCTAGTCAACTGACCGGATAATGCATTTAGCTCTTATTCAATTTTATCTGTTACTGTCACGGGGAATCTAGAAGAAAAAAATATAGCTGAGGCTTAGTTTTGAAGAAGTCATTGTTAATAGAATTTTATTTTTTCCCATATTAAGAAGAGAATGAACATCCTAGGAAAATAATAATGAGCTTGGGGCAAAGCAATGTTTTGCTGAGTACACCATGAAATGGAAAGTCCTCACAGCAAGCTTGCAGAAGTGCTCTGAGAAGTCTCTTGCACAACTCTGTTTCTTTATAGTACTTACACAATCACATTTCTTTTTTTTTTTTTAAAGATTTTATTTATTTATTTGACAGACAGAGATCACAAGTAGGCAGAGAGGCAGGCAGAGAGAGAGAGGGAAGCAGGCTCCCTGCTGAGCAGAGAGCCCGATGCGGGCTCGATTGCAGGACCCTGGGATCATGATCTGAACCGGAGACAGAGGCTTAACCCACTGAGCCACCCAGGCGCCCCCACAATCATATTTCTTAATGACTTTCTATAAACAATTTTTTTGACAAGAAGCATACAGTCGTAAAAATAAAGAGATAACTTTGGCAGAAAAGACATTAATGGTTTCTTACTTCTAGACTACGACAGACATAAAGTTATAGATTTCTCTAGTACAGTTTTCCTATCAATTGTGGCAGACACAGGAAATGCAACACACGGTAGGAGGTATCAGTTCGCCACCTAGAGGAGGTATGTAGAATTCCATATTTCTCCAAACAGCTTTAATGGGATTCATTCATTCATTTATTCATTCACTCACTCATTCATTCATTAAATTATGTACTTATTTAATTATTTAAAAACAATTAAATACTTATTAGGCTTAGTTTTGTACCAGTGCAAATTTGATAATCTAACCAAGTGCTATGAGCTCAAAGAAAGCATTAAGTGTATCTCCTTTTACTTGCACAGTTGCTTCTATTTATTTATTTGAAGATTTATTTATCTGTTTTAGAGAGAGCAGAGTGGGAGGAGGGAGGAGAAGGAGAGGGTGAGGGAGAGAGAATCTTAAGCAGACTCCCTGCTGAGTGTGGAGCCCGACACGGGGCTCAATCTCACAATCCTGAGATCATGACCCGAGGTGAAATTGAGAGTCAGGCACTTAACTGACTGAGCCATCCAAGTGCCCCGCAGCTGCCTCTCCTTAAACTCTTTTATTTTTAAAAGACTGTAACTCAAATATCTGGACAATTCTAAATATATTTCTGATGTCTATTACTTTCAGCTCTTGAGCTATAATAAAGCCTGTTTTTGTTTGTTTGTTTGATTGTTTGTTTTTAATTTGTTCCACCCATTTGCAGTGTAGCTATTCGGGTCTTCTCTATACCAATTGGGAAATGGAGTCTCGGGGAAATTAAATAACAAGTTTCAGGTGTCACAACTACTTCATGATAGTGCCAGTGTCTGAACCTATACCAGTCTAGCCCCAGGGCCATCACCCTGCTCAGATCTGGTCTAGTAGCGATGCTCACTAACAGCCAGCCTGCAGGTCGGGGTTTGGACAGTGCTTACAGGTTGAAAGGAGATCATGGCCAGTAACACCATAAAGCATAAAGTAGGCTTGGGAAGAGCTTGATGAAGCCATCCAACTGGACAGAGTCTACAAAAGATGGTAGGATTGTTCATAGGTATGGATTCCTCGTACCTGGAGGAACAAACTCCATAATTTCCCTGAATTAGTCCTGTCCGGGTGAGAGTAGACAGAGGGCTGGGGGCAGCTGGGGTGCGTGGCTTCCTTCTCCTAACATCGTCACCCACCACTTCATCATGGGATACAGAGACGTACAATTTATAATTTAGTACAACATAAAACTCCTGCGGTCTGTTTCAGTTGAACTGTCATTTCTGTCAAGCACCCAGGGCCGTGAGCATACTCCTGAGGTAAAGGAAGAAACTGAACTACTCATGAGGTTCCCCGAATTCCAGGGCCACCAGGCAATCCTCGGTGCCAGCACCAATCCCTAGATTTTCTGATTTCAATCCAGCATTCTCTCTATCCTTGCTCACTGCCAGTAAGATTGGCTTTGCTTGTCATGATGTTTCTAGTCACTCCTGTGGTTTTATACCGCTCCTGCTCTCTCACTAAGTAACTTTCTGTTAAGAAATAGCCGTGAAACCAGAAAACAACTGTACCAAAGATGTTGATGGTATAGGAGATAAAACAGAGATGAGAAGGCGTATTGCAAAGTGGTGTCCTCCAATACCAGAAAGAAGGCAATATTGGGGGAAAGGAAACAAGAGAAATGACAGGCAGGCAGTGCTGCGTTGGTGAAGAGAATAACTCTTACACGTGTAACTGAGGCTCTTCACTGGGTGTGATCCTGAAGATTTGTCGGTAGCATGGACACAAGTGTAATGCACTGTGGAAACTGTCTAGCTGTTGGGATCCTCCTGTAAACCATTCTTTAAAGTGAAGAAAACCCTGATCCACCTCTAGTTTGTTTATGGAGAGGACTTTGCCCAGCTGCACCCAGAAAGCTTGAGAATACCATACAAGCATAACCCTGAGACAATTTTTCTTGGCCAGGAAAATTTGCTTAAAAAGGAACATTAAAATCTACTGCATGGACATGTGATTATGTGCATGGTGACCTTCTACTGTAAACCTGAAAGACTTAACCTTTCTGCATCGATTGCTGAGGGACAAGGAGAATATTTTCTTAGAGCTTTAAACTACTTCAGTTGACATCTGATTGAAAAGGCAGCTCTAGGGACTGAATCTTACTTATTTTGTATCTTTCTCTGCATCGAACAGACTTTTTTGAGGACTAATAAACGGTGCTGCTTTTATTTAGATTCCAGATATAAGTATTCAATAGATTTTAGTTATTTTAAAGACATTTGGAAGAATTTATATTAAAAAATTGAATCAGTTAGACTTCTATTTCCCTCTCACTGAAAACTCCTAGACTCCCGGAGCACCTGTGTGACTCTGTCAGTTAAGCATCTGACTCTTGATTTTGGTTCAGGTCATGATCTCGGGGTGGTGAGATCCAGCCCCGAGTTGGGCTCTGTGCTCAGTGGGGAGTCTGCTGGAGAGTCCTCTCTCCTTCTCCCTCTGCCCCTCCCCCGCTCACATACGCACAATCTCTCTAAAATAAATAAATAAAATCTTTTAAAAATAAACAAAAAAAAGAGAGAGAGAGAGAGAGAAAATTCACAGACTCCTAAGCAACTGTTTTCTTTTGGGAAAAAAAAATAATAAAACCCAGAAATAAGAGGGAGTGGCCCTGATCCCTGTGCTTTTATTTATATGTGGTTAAAGTTCAAATTTCTCAACATACCATAATCTCAGTGTACTGGCCAAATTCCACGGTAGACAATTAGATCAAGTTTACCCGGGCAGATCTGGATGGAGAGAGAGAAAGAGAGAGAGCAATCACACTGCACTTCTGGGACTCTAATAGCCAGGTTGACTGTGTTTGACACCTGAATGGTGGGACCCACCTCGCTTGCTGGCTGGCCTTGCCCAGCAGGTTCTACAGGTGAGATCACTGCTGGGCGTCTCCTTGCTAGACCTAGTAGGCAGAAGAGGCCATGAAATAAATGGCTTGATTTTGTGTCTTGAAGCTTCTCTTTCCTATTTCCTCTCCCAAAGCCCTGCTCCTGCCAGCTCTCTTGAATTGAAGCATTAATTTATAACTTCATTCATTTGAAAAATATTTACTGAACACCTCTACTGTGTCAGGCACTGACCTGGGCTCTAGAAATAAACTTGTGAACTAGATATTTTCTACCTTCAAGGACTTATAAATGAATAATTATGATATTCAGTGGAAAATTTTACAATTGACAGGGCTCAGTAATGCAAATCATTATTATTTCTGTCTTTAAAGAGCAGGAAGAGTGGGGCACCTGGGTGACTCAGTGGGTTAAAGCCTCTGCCTTTGGCTCAGGTCATGGTCCCAGAGTCCTGGGATCAAGCCCCGCATTGCATCGGGCTCTCTGCTCAGCAGGGAGCCTGCTTCCCCCCTCTGTCTACTTGTGGTCTCTGTCAAATAAATAAATAAAATCTTTTTTTAAAAAAGAGCAAGAAGTGCACAAATGCTTTTTGGGAAGATACAGCATAGGCACTTTTTGTAGATTTCAACATGTAAAATTAGTGAACAAGTGAAGATTGGTTCATCTATCCTTGTGAGTTCAGAGTTATTCCCACCCCCACTGCTGTACCTTGACTCCACTGTGTCCAGAAGCACCCCTGCAGTTACACACACACACTACACACTCATACACACACACACACACACACACCTTCAATTGTCCTCAAATAGATGCAGCAATCAGTTGTCGAGCACATATTAATGTATTCACCTGGGTGGAGACTGAATTTCCCCTCAAGGAAATAATTTATAATTTAGAAAGTAAGACATTTGCCTCTTTCCAAATGTGACACTACTTTCCCACTCCTTAGATTGTGAAAACAGTCATTGGTTGATTTAGCTAATGGTTTCCCAAACTTCAGTTGTTTGTGGACCATCTTCATAATTTTTCTATAGTCACATATCACCTGTGCTGTTATGCCTCTGTGAATATGCTGCTATTTTTAAAAAGTATTTTATTTATTTATTTTACAGAGAAATCACAAGTAGGCAGAGAGGCAGGCAGAGAGGGGAATGTAGGCTCCCCGCTCAGCAGAGAGCCTGATGTGGGGCTCGATCCAAGGACCCTGAAATCATGACCTGAGCCGGAGGCAGAGGCTTTAACCCACTAAGCCACCCAGGCGCCCCTATACTGCTATTTTTAACTTAATTAAATTTATTTAATAGTACTATCTTTTAAATCACTAGGTTGATGTGCTAGCTATAACATTTTCAAATATACTCTAATATAAATATATGACTACTAAATTAAATATATATTATATATTTCAATATATGTTAAATATATAAATAAAATAAATTATATAAAATAAATATAAATAACAAATGATAAAATATACATATAAATAAAGTAAAGTAAATATATAAAACTATATATGTTAACGTATTAAACATACATATTTGACTTAGTAGTCCTATAGTAGCACAAATCAGTATATATCAGTGCTAAATTAGTCATTTATAATCCAAATACATACATCTATACATATGTATTTACACACATAGACACATATATTTGTTGGTAGGCATCCCCAGACCTTCTGAAGTGCTCAAGTGCTCTCAAGTATGACACATATCACACTTTGGGAGGCTTTACAAAAGTTAAGGCCCACGTTTGAGAGTGAAGAATGGCAGAAAAAATAAAATGCGTAAGTGGTGGTAATAATAAGCAAGTCACGAGAGCTATTATTTATTGAAGACTTTATGTGTGTCATTTAATTTTATCTTATTTAATCTTTGCTCTCTTACAGGCATGCATATCACAGAGCTGGGAGACAAGGGGCGGGAAAGAGGAAGAGTAGTAGTGGAACTTTCTCATGCCTAGGGCAGCCGTAACGAACTCACGTCATAATGTTTTCAGTTTATTCTTTTCTTTAGTTGACTGAGTTTCCACAACTGATTATTTTATGTAAACTGGATGTGATGGTGGCAGATTAAAAAACTTTAAAAATCACATATATTTGTTAATCAAACAAAATAATAACCCCAGAAAAAGGATGTTAGTGTAATTAAACACATTCTAGGAATGCAGGATCAGATTAGAGAAATCAGATTAAAACACGTTTTCTTTTCTTCAGTTACTGGTTTTTTGTTTCTCCTGTTGCTAATCTTTGTCCTACTGACCCACGGCATTTGTTCAAAAGGCTTTTGCACTCTCTGGTACAAGTGCCTAACTTATTAAAGGCAAAAAAAAAAATTTTTTTTAGTAAAATAAACATTGTTCTAAACATAGCATCCCAAAACATGAATGCTGGAAAAGACATACAGGACCTAAGACAGCTCCCTCGCTTTGCAGAGGGAAAAAAGTTGAGTCACAGCTATAATTATGAAAAATTTCCCTGTGTTTTCATAGTTGATATTTTCATCACAAATTTTATGACATGTACTTGTTTTTTTTTTTTTTGCATGCCTGAGTTTTGCTTCCAGCAAATGCTGAGCTCCAAGTACAAACCATGTCTTATTTTTTCTCGTTCTGAGTTTTTAGCAGAGTGTCATTAACTTGGTGCTGAATCATCATTTTCCAACTAACTAAATAGTATTCTATACCCCATGAACCAGCCTTTTAATTCTTCTTTGACATGAACTTTCTGGATACTTAGACCTCATTTAACATTCCATTGTTTATCTTCCCTGTGAAAATGTTGAAGACAGTGTATTTAAGAGATAATTTGGTGAATAATACTTAAATAGAAGAAGGAATGGTATGCTGTCCATTGTCATGTTTATGTGTTCTGGGCATAGGTAATATATTTCAGAATGGTCAAATCCAGAAAGTTGAAACATTTAACGGTGCATGGACTATGTCGATGAGATATTTTCATTGGACATATACATAAATGGTGGGAGCTGTAAGAAATAATGAATTTATCTTCAGCAGTTATTGTGGAAAAATTAGCTAAAAAGTATAAGAAAAAGATTAAAATACACTAGTTATTTCACATAATTAAACTATCAAACAATTACTCTGACCTTCTTCTTTCCTCAAGCTTTATTGAAATATAGATATACAAAACCTGCACATAATGCTTATAATTGATGATTTTGGACATATGTATATACTTGCATAACCATACTCTGATTATTTGTCATAGTAGTCTAATTAAAGTTCAGCTTTGGATTTGTTAGTATATTTGAACATGGATGTTTCAGAAGTTTTACCCCTGGCCTTCCCATAAAGGTTCATGCCTATTTTTGATAGTACTTTGAGTTTAACTGAATTACAACATAGTCATTTATTAAAAAAACAAAACAATGTGATTGTTAGCACTCTTTGGTGTGAATTATACTTTAAGAATTGTTCTATTTCCAGGGCCCTGTTTTTACTTGTGAAGGTCAGTGCTTCCTCCTTTTTAATCCTCAAGATTGGTTTTTTATAGCTTGATGAGATATGACATGCTTCTCCTACCTCCCCCTCTTTCCGGTACCTTTTTCCTCCACCAGTTTTTTTTTTTTTTTTCTTCCCCCTTCCGATTCCTCCTGGCATCTGGATTTCTTTTTTCTGCCAGATGAGTCAGTAAGATTGGAAATGTTGAACACACACATTTTTTTTTTTTTAATCTTGGCTGGGAAAAGAGGTTGAAGGCAAAATGTGAAGAAACTCACATGGCCCTCCTGACCCTCTCCTGAGAACCCTGCTCTGGATTCAAGGTAGAAAGAACCAGATGATCATCTACTGAACATATCTTTCCCAAACTCAGTGCTCAGAAAGTTGTTCTTTGAAGAAAAAAATAGGAAAATATCATTTATTTATTTGTGTGTGCTTTTTTTATTAATGTCTCATCTCCCTCCACAAGGGATTTAAGGGAGTTTTACAAAACAGATAATATAGCAGGGTTAAGAGTGAGGGGAGCCTGGGTGGCTCAGTCGGTTAAGCATCTGCCTTCCGCATAGGTCATGATCAGGGTCCTGGGATTGAACCCTGTGTTGTACTCTCTGCTCAGTGGGGAGTCTGCTTCTCCCTCTCCCTCTGCTGCTCTCTCTGCTTGTGTGTGTATGTGTCAAATAAATAAATAAAATCTTTAAAAATAAGAGTGAAAGAAAAAATATGTGGATTTTTTTAAAAGGGGGGAAAACGGGCAGATTTATAAACTGAAAATGAATTGTTTGTATTCTAGCATACTGTACCTACTGTATTGAGTATTTCTTACATATTAGGTAAAACACTAATCAACATATCTAATCTAATTGAATGACATAGTGTATTGAATTTGTTTAGATTTTGTAGGTGTAGAAATTGAGGCTTAGAGACTTTAATTCATTCAACTCCACTGCTAAATTAGTGGGGGTGTGCATTGGACTTGAACCCTCTGGTAATCTCACCGAGTCACTCCTATAACCTCTATAGCTTGTTTTTTGACACAAGTATGTATTATTAATGATAATTCATAGAACTGTCTCAGAAGATGTACAAATAACTTAGCTTCATTAAATTAGTAAATTATTTTTTTCACCTCTCAATGTTGAATAAGTGGAATAGGTTTGGGGAGTAGTACTTGTTGGGTGCTGGTGGTAGCTGTGGTTTTGATGGAGGAAGTAGTAAAATACATAGGCTGTCCCTGGTCTTTGTCATAATGTAGGCCAAAAAGTAGTTCACTTTAAGTCTGAAGTTACTTTTGGAGGTTGTATTCTTTACCAGGGTCTTGGTGTTAGGGGATGCCTGGGTGACTCAGTCCGTTAAGCGTCTGCCTTCGGCTCGGGTCATGATCCCAAAGTCCTGGGATCGAGTCCTGCCTTGGGCTCCTTGCTCAGTGAGGAGCCTGCTTCTCCCTCTGCCTGCTGCTCCCCCCTGCTTGTGCTCTCTCTCTCTCAGACAAATAAATAAATAAAATCTTTTTTAAAAAGATCTTGGTATTAGATAAGCCATATAGACTTAACAATATGTTACAAAAGTGAAGATACAACAGTATAAAGTTCTGCCATGATGTAAATTCCTCAAAACTGTGTTCAGGCTCTTTAAAATCTTCATAAATTACCATGACATTCATTTAACAATACTTCACACATACACACAATAGTACAATAACGTATTGTAGTTTCATAAATTGGACCCAAAATTAATATATTGGCTGTATTAAATATTAAATATTTAATAGACTGAAATTTTGTTTGCCCTGGCCTCAGAACATAGGAAACAAATTTGGGACAACTTAAATAGCTCAGGTCTCTTGAGAAAATTCTCAGCTTCTTTGAACAGCTTCTTTTCTTCCAGATAAATTTTCCTTGTAGAAAATAGGACCTATCAGAATGATTCCCTACACCTCAGAGCAACCTGAAAGTAGTTTATTGACCTAGATCAGAGCAACGATTTGAGAAGAATGTACTGACTCTTATTATATCTTCACACCATGATAGGAATTTCATGCACATCATCTTGTTTAATTTTTTTTCATTTTGTTTAATTTTCATAGCAACTCCATGAGATAATATTATCCTCCTTTTTAGAGACTGAGGAACCACATAAAGATCAGAGAAGTAAAATAATGTATGCTTCCAAGGCCACATTTATGATGGACCCTGAATTTGAATCCAGATAGGATGCTATGCTGCCTGTGCCTGCAAGGAACCGTTAAGGTTGTCATGGAGACCTGACTCTGTAATAGAGAGTTGCTGCAAGAGGAGGAAAAATGCAGGAGGGTCTGGTGCATAGGTTTCAAGTAGACATCTGTGCTCGATTAAAAGGTACAACTATTGTATTCTATTTATCAAGTAGAGGTCTATCATGTTCCATTTATTTTTCCACTCTGTACTCTCTCCAAGGCGATAAAGGTGTCTAGGAAGGGGGATTCAGGTATATCTGCTATGTTTAACAGTTTTAACACTTGCCTCTTCTTTCTCCAATATCCAGTCTCTCTCTCTCTTTTTAAAAATATTTTATTTTATTTTTATTTTTATTTATTTGAGAGACAGAGATCACAAGTAGGCAGAGAGAAAGGAAGGGAAGCAGGCTCCCCGCTGAGCAGAGAGGCCGAGGCGGGGCTCGATCCCAGGACCCTGGGATCGTGATCTGAGCCAAAGGCAGAGGCTTTAGCCCACTGAGCCACCCAGGCGCCCCTCCAGTCTCTCTTTTGATGAGGAGAAGAAAACTCATTCTTGGTCGGTCATATTGACCAACGAACAGGCTTCTGTCATCTTGGCACCAGATATATGTTATCTACACTTACAGAACTGAAAGCACACATCCCCGGGGGCTTCTCTTGGGAAGAGAATGTATGAGATACGATGAAAGAGAATGAGTATTTTTTTAAATCCTAGAGACCTAGGATGGAATCCTGGGGTTGACACTTTTTAGTGGTGTGGCCTGCTTCACTATGGTGAGCACCAGTTTCTTTTTCTGAAAAATGAGTGTTATTCAGATTACTCCAGAGTTATCATAAAGGTAAAATGCAAGTAATGCTGGTAAATTTGTGATCCTGATAGACAGGAAGCAACCTGGATGGGAAAAAAATCTTTTTATCTCCTGTCCTTGCACAAGCCCCTCTCCCCTCCCATTCCTCTTCTCCCCTCCGCTCTCCTCCCTCTTTTCTTCCCTTTTCCTTATTTTTTTCTGTACCCAAGTTTTGCACCAGCTCTACAACTCTGTGTTGTGTCTTATTGTAGCAACCGTGTACAAAGGAGAAACTGAATGTTTGCTGATAAAAATATTTCATCCTCACAAGTTTTAGAAGGAAAGTCTGGATGCTGGTGAACTGGTGAGAAAGAAGCAGTTGTTTCTGAGATTTAACTTTGACTCAGGCATCAGAGAGACATTCTTTCATCACTGTTGCAACTCCATGCTTCCGAGAACTGCTGAGCTGAAGCCGTTAGCACTTGTGATCTGTTAGCCAAGCAGCAAGTCTGAACCCAGCAAAGCAGCCTCTAATGCTGCCCTGTGTTACAGATGCTAAAATGTATCATAGCTATTACTTATTCTGATGCTTACAGTTCAAGGTCAATTGCACAGAATTCCTTATATCATTTTATGATTCTAAAGAAAATATATTTTAAAACAGAGCTAATTAACAACAACGACAACAACTATAAAGAAACAAGGACTTACCATATAGCTTCCTCCTAAGTATTTTCCCTTCAAGGGGATTTTGAGATCCAACTTTTCTGTGGTTACATACTAGAACAAATATTAAGTTGGAAACCCAAGGATGATGTAGACCGTTGGGGATATTTTAGAGCTAGATCTCATCAACAACCAGCTTGTCAATATTATCCTGTGAATGTCTTTCTGTATAACCTTGCTGCCCCAGGTCATGGACCTCTAATATTGAGGCTGACGGGAAATCTCTCAACCGGGGGCAGGCTGTAGGAGTGAGGGAGCTGGGCAAAAGATGCATACCAACCAAAGATCCTCATCATATTGACCTTCCTCTCCTGATCTTCCATTTCTCAACAAGATCTCTTTTTTTCCTTCTCTTTTGTATAATTCCAATGAAATAATTTTATTGAATTTCACGGTAGAGACTATGGGGCTAGTGGCAGTTAGGGTTCTCCATTGTAGTAGTAGGTTTCACAATCACTTGCATAAATTGCATGTACTCTTTTCTTGGAGTCAGAATTCATTCTTTTTTTTTTCCCCCCTGTCAGAGTTCATTCTTAAGTCCTTTTAAGTTAAATGTCTTTAATTGCTTCTCTTAAGGTCCTATTGTTTTTTGGGAGGAGGAGATAATTTCATGGAATATACTGAGTCAGCAATCCCTTTCAGTGAAGAAGTAGGACAAATGAATGGATTTTTAGACTGCCTTGGGTGAAGGAAGAAGATATTTGGGAGAACGCGGGAAAAGTGGGGAGGCCAAAAGGGGTAGATATGTAAAAACGTTCCAGGATTCTAGCCTCAACTCTACCCTCCTTTGTCGTTTGGTGGCCATTTTGACAGTGAGAAATACTGATGACAAACTTAGTCTTCTCATTTGAAAATGAGAATCATAACAGTGCTTGCCTCAGAAGGATATTGCAAAATCCAAATGCAGTAACTTGTGTAAGAGGCATAGCATTATGCTTTCCATTGTGCAAGGGCCCAACAAATGCCAGCCATTCAGATATGATTATTACTCCCGCTTTAAAAATGCTATTGTTTAGACCTTCCCAGTGGGTATGTCTAGATAATTTCTAATAACTAAGCTAATATGCTATGATGTTCTTCTAGGGTTAGAGCATTCTGGTGAAGCATATTAGACAGCTTTCCGGAGTCAGTACAGCTTTTTAGGACCCCATCTGAATGCCTGTTTGGAACGTACCTAACTCCAAAGCAACCACCTGAGGTAGTGGGGGAGGGGGGTAGGAAATCACTTTTTAGACAATCATTCTAACTGAATAAAATTCCCAAATAGCTCAGTGCTACATCTGAAGAGTAGTTTTTTTTCTCTAAATGGAATAACCAGAGAATATCAGAAAATTTCTTCCTGTTCTATGGCATTTACCCAAGAAATGTAGCCCTTCAGGACTGGGTCCTATAGGTGCTTTACTTATGAACCTTTTTTGTCTGTTTCTTTAGGAACTCTTCTTTCACACCTCACCCCCATGTCCCCTTCTAGCAATTGTCCCTCCTATGTGAGGGACCACAGTGGGGCTGACCTACAGACCAACCAGAACACATGCCCAAATTTTATTTTTTTATTTTTAAAGATTTTATTTATTTATTTGACAGAGAGATCACAAGTAGGCAGAGAGGCAGGCAGAGAGGGGGGGCGGGGAACAGGCTCCCTGTCGAGCAGAGATCCTGAAATTGGGCTCCATCCCAGGACCCTGGGATCATGACGTGAGCCGAAGGCAGAGGCTTACCCCACTGAGTCACCCAGGCGCCCCACGGCCCAACTTTTAATAGCAAGGCAAAATGCCCAAGCTTCAAGCAGGGACAGAAGAGAAGCCGAGTTTCCTTCACAGAGCTAGAACTAAGCTCTAATTAAGACTGAGGGCCCCAAAGCTAGACAGATTTGAATTTCAGTATCATTTAGACAATAAATTTGTTCAGAAACTTAGGCATACTGTATAACGTTATTAAATAATACACACGTCACGCGACGGTCATTGTAATGAAGAGGGAGTGAAATAATACCATACAGTGCTTCGTAGATTGGCTGGCATATAGTAAACAATAATCAGTTGCTCTTCCTGCTTTTCCCTCAAAATACTTTCTCTCTGGCCTCCTAGCTGTCTGTAGATTCCACGACAGAGACCTGGAGAGAAAAATGGCCTGAACCATCTGGACAACTGTCTTTTCCCCTACAAGTAAGGGTGGTGATTTTGTTCTAAAATATCTAGATCGTCTTTATCACTTAGCTTACTCAGGTGCTTGATCAGTCCACGCTTTTATGCGTTGGAAAACATTAAAAGAGTTATATGTACATGCCCACACTTAAGTGTGTAGATACTTCTATAACCTTTAGCTCATCTGTCCTCTCCTATGGCTTCAAAAGCATGTGAGGTGGGTTTTATATCTCTGATTTTATAATTAAAGGAAAAGGAAACACAGAAAGGCACTTGGGCTGAGCCAAAAAAAGCCTTGCAGCAGATTAAGGCTAGAGCTGGGGGCTTTGAGCCCTGGGCAGTTTTTTGTCCTCCCTACTGCTCTGATGACTGTGGAAGTGAACTGCACTAGAACTTGGCTGCCAAAGAAGGCCCAGTGGAGAGGTCACCAAAGGAAACAGCGTGGCTGACAGCCAATTAAAAGTTAAAATCCCACCAGGCAGTCTCTCCTTAGCTGACCGACAGGAGTTGCTGTCAACAGTGCGGTCTAACCGCTTTGCGAGCCGCAGAGATGCTCGTGTGAGCTCGGGGTGACCCGCGCAGGCTTCCCGAGGGAGCGCGGACTGCTCCGGCGGATTCTGCCCTGGCTGTTCGCCGCGCAGGAATGGGCTGTAGTCAGACGATCAGGGGCGGTAACCTTTTCTAATAACCACCCCAGGCTTTGGCACCTAACGCTCTGGCACTGTCTAGGGAAGCTCTTTATGCTCCTTGGCGCTGCTCCTCAAGACAAGTCGCTTGTCTCATTTTGCCGGGACATCGGACACGGCCCATCGGATCGCTCAGCCCTGTGGGACCCAGCGCGTGCGCCGCAGAGCGCTCCGAGAGGGGTCTGACTGCCTCCGACACAGTCCGAAGACTGCGACCCCGGTTCGTGCGGCTTTCCCGTCCGTGGTTCCCTGTTGTCTGAAATCAGGATGTGGTCCCGGATTAATGACATCAGGAAACACTTTGACGCCTGTATTGCCTGCTCGGTTTTCTTGAACCTCACATGCCCTGGCTTCATCCTGTCCGGACCCCAGAGCCCCGCGCGCACCTCTCCGCTTCCTGCGCAGGCCTTCCTCTGGTTTGTGGGCTGCGGGCTGCGCGCTGCGGCGGCTCGGTCCTTCGGGGCGCTCTCTGAGCCCCTGCTCCGAGTTTTTGTGGGTGGCTTCATCCAGCCCCGGGCTCAGGTCCCTTTTCCCAGTTCTAAAACCTGAAATAGCTCTCTTGCTGTTCGTCCCTAGCATTCCCTTTCAACTCTCCCCTCTCCCCGCCCTAACAGTGGGTAAGCAGGAACTAGGCTCCTTTCCCAAACCTGGATTTTAGAATACCTACATTTCTGCAGAATGATGTTTAGAAGACTAACCGAAGTATGTTCAACTTGAATGCATTTGATGACTTCATAAAGATTCCTTGCCAGGTTTTTGGTTTTTTGCCTTGTTTTTTTTTCTGAAAGAGCCGGCTTAAAATCTTTGCTAATCTGCTTGAATTTCCTCCTAAATGCTGTTACAAATACTGCCTCTTAAGACTAATTCTCTAGGGGTGTCTTTGGCTCAGGTCATTATCCCGGGGTTCTGGGATGAAGTCTCACCTCGGGCTCCCTACTCAGTGGAGATACTGCTTCTCCCTCTACTTCTGCCCCTCCCTCTGCTTGTGCGCGCTCTCTTTCTCTCTCAAATAAATAAAATCTTAAAAAGAAAAACTAATTCTCTATATTAGCCATTTGGCAGCCTTCTGCTGGCACTCTGGAGGGCTAAGGAGTCCTGAATACTGGGTCTTCATAAGGGAAGTATGAAAGCCTCCATGTAAGTAAAAACCACCTAAGACTCTAAATATCAAGAAAGGTTGGATATTTTTGTGGAGACACTTAAAATGCTCAGTTTGACAGTTACCACCATGAGCTTTCTTCTTCTAATTTGTATTATGTTCGCATTGACTTCTTCTATGTGTGTACCATATATATTTCTTTTTTTAAAAATTTTATTCATTTATTTGTGAGAGAAAGAGCAAGAGCAGGGGAAGGGAAGAGGGTGAGGGAGAAGCAGATTCCCTGTTGATCAGGGAGCCCAACACTGGCTCTGTCCCAGGACCCTGAGATCATGACCCAAGCTAAAGGCAGATACTTAACCGACTGAGCCGCCCAGGCGCCCCTGCATTTTTCTGATCTGGGTAGATAAACCACATTTATAGATTTAAAGAAGATTGTATCAGCTGCTGCCGGGAAGTTTTTCCCGAGTCAGTTAAGAACCTGTGAAACTTAACCCTTGACGTTTCACTAGCTGCAGTTTGTAATAAAATCAGCTTTCATCTCAAACATGGCTGTATGGTCCTAACAGTACAGTAGAAAGAAAGGGCAAGCCCTAGTCTTCTTTCTGACATCCCTAAAGTTTATATTGTGACCTTAACTGAAGGACTTCTTGCCTTGGCCAATAAAAATCATTACAAATTTTAACACTTGCCTTCAACCAAAAATAAAATTACAGGACCTTATTATTTTTCCAGTGCTCTTAAAGATTTAAAGTTTGGTCTGGGGGCTTCCTGAGGGCATGGACTGTGTCTGAGTCAGTCACCATTTTACCCACAGGCACTTACTTGGTGCCTGGAGCACCATATGGAAAGTGACCAATGAATGAAATGAGTGAATGAAAGGAAAGATAGAACCAGAGTCACATTTTAGTGGCCTACCTGTATGTTTTCAGGGAAAATGGTGTATTTAAAAGGGGACAGAGATAACACATCTCTAAAAGGAGATGAATGGCATATTTAACACTTCCCAAGAAGACAGAATCCAGCTTCTATCGCTTGATCTAGGTCTTTGATTACAGAGCCACTGAGAATTCCCCGTGGCTGAATATGGATGAAACTTTAAGGCAAGCTGAAGGCCCGGGCGGCCCTGTGGACATCAATACTCCCATGGAGCACTTTCCAAGAAGAAAAGTGTGGGCTTGCCGGTCTTTTCATCAAAACTCCTAGAATCTGGCTGACTGCCTGGTTTATCCCAGGACATTAGTCAGCCCACAAATCCCACATTTGTTTATTCAGTCCAGAGCAAGTGAATACTGCCATTCTCCCATCTCCTTTGTTGGCAAATGCTTTGTTAACCTGAATTGAGCTCTGCAACACAAAATGAAGTGACTAATCTTTCGGGGGGTTTCCCCCTCCCAGATTCTTGTATGAGCAACTGAGTCGATAGGCCACAAAGCCTCATACTGTCCTTTCCCCTCATGCTGCCCTTTTATTCTGATGGGTCCACATTGTACTTAAGGAAACCAATACCTTCCAGAGTGTGGTTGAAGTGGCGCCACCATTAAGAAAAGGAGGTTACGGGACTTTTTAGTCTTGTGAGAAAATGTTAGCCAGCAAAGAGGTTGGGTTGATTATTTATACTGGGGCAATCTACTCCTGAGCACTGGCGATTGGTGTCACCTTGCACGCTCAGAAATCTTTCTGACTCGTAATATGCGGGTCTGAAAGTGCAGGAAGGAGGAATTTCAGCACAAATGCCCAGTTTGGATGATCACAACATTACTATGTGGTGGGTCTGGAATACAACCTAAAAAGGAGGGATATACTTAATCACTGGGCTGTTTGTCCATCTGCAAAGATCTGGAAGGACCTGGACTTTTTAGTGAAAGTATAAGGATCTGTATTTCTGAATTGCCATTGACCTTGAAAGAGTGGTTAGTCTGGAAGACAACTGAGGTGGAACGTAGTACGCCATAGAAGAGGGCATAAAGGGAATCATACTGACGTCCTTGCCATAAATCCCAGCCATTTTTATGGCAGGTTGCACATAGAAGCTTGCAGGTGATTCTCATTCATCGTTAGGCCTGTGGAAATTCTATTTGGTTCATGAAGCTTTGACTGTGTTTCCCATCGATAACCTGTTTTTCTCTCTCCTGTTCTTCCAACTCTGGACCAGAGCTACCTTCCAGATGACTTCTTTCTAACACACTCATCCTCCCCCGTATCAGAGAATTCAAGTACATGCTGATGTTGGAAGGAAGAACACTCAAGAATTGTTGCCCGACCTATAACCCAAGGCTTAAATTGGTACAGTCTTTTTTAGCTTTTTAGAGTGAGGTTCAGGGGTCACAAACGTTGTTTCATCCACGAGACTTTTGCAGATTGTTATTTTCATACCTGAGATCTTGAGGAACATCAGTCAAATGGTTTTTAAAGGGGCACCTGGGTGGGTCAGTCGGTTAAGCATCTGTCTTTGGCTCAGGTTGCAATCTCGGGGTACTGGGATCGAGCTTCATATCAGGCTTCTTGCTCAGAGGGAATCTGCTTCTCCCTCTCCCTCTGCTCCTCCCTATCCCTCTGTTCCTCCCTCCTGCTCAGTGCCTGTTTGTGCTCTATCTGGCTCTCTCTTTCTCTCTCTCTTAAATAAATAATAAATCTTTTAAAAAATGGTTTTTAAAATAGGCATTAGTTCAGGATCTATGAAGACAAGGACTGTGGCAAGACCTTTGTCTGCATTACATGGTCTTAAAAAAAAAAAGAATTTAAAAAAAGATTTGTTTTCTGGGAATGATCACTCCTACTGTTTTGTTATAGAGGGTCAGGAAATGCGTAAAAAATTCCTGGGCTTGGGTGCAGATGATGCTTGTGCTGGCAAACAGACACCTAAAGTGATAAAAGATTTTTGTCCTTTGTAGATACTTCTCCAGACTTGAGTTTTGTGTTTTTGGATTTGACTCATTGAAAATCTTCACTGAGCACTTAATGCATGCCAAATATTCTGCTACATTGTGAGGGGTTGTGAGGCCTTTACTATAGTCCAGATGGGATACAGGTAGAATGGAGAGAGAATACATATACTGATAGCAGAAAACAAAATAAAATACAGTGTACAAAGGGCTATGAGAGATTATGGTGGAAGAGGGCATATTTTATTAGTGGAGTCAGGAAATGCATTTCCAAGGTCATGGCGTTCTTGCTAGGTCAAAAGTCTAGGATGCTGGCAGATGAGGGAGGCAATCCCAATGCAAGAGAATAAGAGCAGAAGCACACGGTTGTAAGAAAGGGGAAGGGAGCTGCGAGTATTGCCATACTGGGTGGAGGCAGGGAAATGAAGGCTGGCTGTCTGAGCTTCATGCACACAGCTGGCCGTGCAGCCTTCTTTGAACCATTGCTTGCTCCAGAATCATGGCACCTCTTGGCTCTTCACCAGTCTTAGCTGGCCAGTGCTTCTTGGTCGCCTCACCTGAAGGGCTATCGAAGAACTTCAGCATCCAATTGTTCCTAAATTGCTATCACTTAAATATTCAATATTTAACCTCTATATGCTAGTGGTCTCTAACTTGGTTAAGTCTCCCCAGCCCCATGCCCTGACCTCTAGGCTCTACATCACATTGTCTATTGAAAATTCCACTTTGACTTCTAAATTTCTAGGCCCAAATTAGAACTCCTGATTCTCTGCTCCCACACCCCCTCTACTTTGCTCCTGGAAATCTTCCTCTTTTACCAGTCTTCCCCGTCTGAGTTAATAGGACTGCCACCTACCTAGTTGCTTAGGCCCCCAACCTTGGAGGTAGTCTAGATATGGCCTTTCTCTCACCCTTACTATTTAATAACACATATTTTGAGTTCCCCTCTACCTCACCCAAACAAGCAACTGTTATTTTTTGTTATAAGCCTATGGTAGTATATCTTGCCTCCAAATGCACATGAATCACTCTGATAAAAATAAATATTAAGTTTAAAGAAGATTAATTTTGGGGGTGCCTGGGTGGCTCAGTGGGTTAAGCCTCTGCTTTTGGCTCAGGTCATGATCTCAGGGTCCTGGGATCAAGCCCTGCATCGGGCTCTCTACTCTATGGGGAGCCTGCTTCCTCCTCTCTCTCCCTGCCTGCCTCTCTGCCTACTTGTGATCTCTGTCTGTCAAATCAATAAATAAAATCTTAAAAAAATAAAGAATATTAATTTTACAGAGATTGTCTCTTGATTCCCTTCCAGAACTGAATTGTCCACAGGAGCTACGTGTTCCTCAGTTTACATCTATGTTGGAATTTATTTCTCCCAAGTTACAAAACAATCTTCACCTTCTCTTGGCTTTCAGGCCCAGTGGCGATGGATTGGATACACAAAAATATGTCCTGATAGACCAACAAATGTTATGTCCCCCTATATTTGTTGTATAGTGAAAATAACAATAAGGATGCAAATGATAGTGGTACTTAGTACCAGATAGTGGTCCTAGCAGTACTCAAGGCACCTGCTAAGCCCTGCCATGCCCTGTAATGTCCACTGGGGTATTAACCTCACAATGCCCCTTTGGGGTGATTCGTCATTGCCTTCATTGTAGGCCTGCCTAAGGTCACATTGCTGGGAAGTGGCAGAGAATCAAGACATGAATTTATTCCTGCTAGACTCCAAATGTTTTTTTTTTTTTTTTAAGATTTTATTTATTCATTTATTTGACAGAGAGAGATGACAAGCAGGTAGAGAGGCAGGCAGAGAGAGAGGAGGAAGCAGGCTCCTTGCTGAGCAGAGAGCCCGATGCGGGGCTCGATCCCAGGACCCTGAGATCATGATCTGAGCCGAAGGCAGTGGCTTAACCCACTGAGCCACCCAGGCGCCCCTAGACTTCAAATGTTTTTACCAAACGTGATTTAGAATTCTGAATCACTGAAAAAAGGTAGATGCAGCTTCTAGGGAAAAGAATATTTTGGTTGGCCACACTCAGGAAGACGTAAAGGTGTAGCTTGAGAAAGACTGAGTAGTAGAAAGAATAGACCCTGGTTACATCATCTTCCATAGGCTTGCAGGGTGTATTCTTTATGTAATTTTCAAGGTAATTTTATTTGGGAGGCTTCCAGAAAAATAGCCATTTATTTAGTTTTTTTGCCCTAACATTCATTTCTTCTCAGTCCCTCCAGTGGACACCTTCACTGACATCAGAAGTATAGAAAGAGAAATCAGGGAGACACATGAACCTAGTAAGAAAATAAATGAAATTATTTGAAAAAATTTCCAGGAGAGAACAATACTTTGCAAGCCTTTCAGTCTTTCTTTCTTTCATTATTTATTTATTTTAAAAAGATTTTTATTTATTTATTTGACAGAGAAAGAGATCAGAAGTAGGCAGAGAGGCAGGCCAGAGAGAGGGGGGGAAGCAGGCTCCCTGCCAAGTGGAGAACCCAACGCAGGGCTTGATCCCAGGACCCTGAGATCATGATCTGAGCCAAAGGCAGAGGCTCAACCCACTGAGCCACACAGGCGCCTCATCTTTTTTTCTTTCTTTTAAAAAGATTATTTATTTATTTATTTATTTGAGAGAGAAAGAGCATGCGACTAAGCACAAGCAGGGGAGAGAAGCAGAGGCAGAGGGAGAAACAGGCTTTCCACAGAACCCGATGAGGAACTCGATCCCAGGATCATGACCTGAGCCAAAGGCAGATGCTTAACCAACTAAGCCACCCAGGGGCCCTCAATATTTATTTCTTGCTGGATTTGATAGAGCACCATATAAACCTGACCGAAAACAGTACGAAGGAGACTGAATGAGTCAGGATAAGCCAGGTTATGCTATGGTAACTAAAACCACAAAATCTCTGCGGCTTAAAAAGTAAAAGATTACTCTTATTCATGACACATGCTCACCAATGGTCACATCAATGGCTTCTTTTATTCAGCATCTGTTTGTACCCCTCTCACTCTGGTCATAGGTCCACTTTTTTTTTTTTTTTTTTTTTTGGTCTTTATGTAGAAACTACCTCAGAAGACCCTTTTTTTTTTTTTTTTTAAAGATTTTATTTATTTATTTGACAGACAGATCACAAGTAGGCAGAGAGGCAGGCAGAGAGCGGGGGCAGGGAAGCAGACTCCCCGCCGAGCAGAGAACCCAATGTGGGGCTCGATCCCAGGACTCTGGGATCATGACCAGAGCGAAAGGCAGAGGCTTTAACCCACTGAGCCACCCAGGTGCCCCTCAGAAGACCCTTTTGAACATAGAAGTTCTTTGAACTATTATTGATTTTGTTTGAGGCTCTAAATGCTTCCTAGGACAGCTGATTACCCCCAGTGTCTTCTTTGTTTGGGTTTTGGAATATCCTGCAGTTGAAATAGTCTAATATGTATTTCTCAGAGATATCTTTCACTCAGAAGAGTTCCTCCAAGTGAGAAAATATTCTCTAATTTCAAGCATGGGCTTTGAAAGCAGATGGGAATCTGAGGTGGCTTTGCTGTTTACTAGTTGTATGACATTGTGCAATGTCTCAAGTTCTCTCTTAGCTTTAGTTTCCTTGTTTGAACTAGATTGTTGTTCATTATTTGAACAGGGAGAAGTGGTTGGATTTGAGGAAAGATAATATTAGTAGAAATCGTTGATGAATTGGGTGAGGCAGAGGGAGGAGGCAAGAATGACTACGAGGTTTCTCTCTCAAGCAACTGGGTGGTGATGACTTTTACTGAGCAGGAGATAGGAGAATCAATTTGTGTGTGTGTATGTGGGGGGTTGTGGGTGTGGGTGTGGGTGAGAGAGAGGGAGAGAGAGAGCCTGAGTGCATGAACGTACCATGGAGAGAGAGACTAAGAGAAAAAGAGATGTTAATTTTGGACGTGAGGATTTGAGAGACTTTGTCAATATGTATATATGTGGAAATGTTGGGTTGAAGTTTTAATGATACATAGGAGGGAGGTCTGAATGGTTAACAGAGACTAAAAAGTCCTTTGCATAAAGGAGATAATTGAAGTATAGGAGTAGATGAGATGTACTTCTGAAAATGAAAAGACAAGAGAACCTAGGATGAGGCTTGAGAAATTTTCTTTTTAATAGTAGTCTCACAAAGAGGGCAGAAGATTCTTCAAAAAAAAAGAGTTTGATTTTATGAACTAAAATTTTCCTCTTACATTTCTGGACATCATTTTTTTTTTTTCCAGTGGCGAAAAGGATAATGTCTGCTTACAGTAGGGGAACAGGCTCTGGTAGGGGTCCTCAATAGAGATGTCGAGGTTTAAAACAATGACCAAGGAAAGTAGGAAGGAGAGTTGATCAAGGGAAAGGATTGGGGAGGTGTGCTGAAGTCCTAAAATCAGAGACCATATGTTTGTTATAACGATAATCCAAATGGTTATAACATTTTCCTAAGGAGTATTCAACTTCTAGTTACCAAGATGACGTTAACCTTATGTTGGGAGTTTGCCTAATGAATGCAGTGTAGAAAGAGACATGCATGGATTTGAGTGTGCTGGTGGTGGGTAGTTCAGATACTCTACTACCTATAGTTTGTTTAGAGGAAGGCTGATGGACTGCGGGGGAAATGAAGACCCAGGAGCTGTAGGACTCAGTGAGTTTGAGGAGCGGGTGCATGCAAGGGAAGGTCCTGAGAACACAGAAGGAAAGCCATCTGGGTCAGAAGACGCAATGTTTGCAGTTAAGATTTTGCGTGTGGAACCGTTCTTGGTGATGACAAAGTTCAGGAGGTTTTCACTGGAGTGTGGGGGAGTCTAAGTTGAAGGAAGGTGAGATTTATTATTGTATATTTGAGGTCAAGGAATAGTAGCTTGAAGGTGTTGGGTGGATTGCCCACAAAGATACTAATGTTTTCTAGATGTGGGCAGAGGTGGGGTTGAGAAAGAGAGAAGAGTGTCATGTCCTAAAGAATGTGACCCGGAGGTCAGTAGATGATAGAAACATAGAACTGTACATGGTAGGTATGAGTCGATGGGATTGGTACCAGGGTAGAAGTGTGGTTGTTCTTAAGTGTCATTAGGAGCTCATGGATTGTCACCCCTACCTTAGTCTATGGTAGGTGAAATACACAGCATAATGTGGGGAGATGCTTATTGGTTTTTTGGTTTGTTTCTTTGTTCTATTGTCTTTCTTTCTTTCTTTCTTTCTTTTTTTTTTTAACAAAAAGAAAGAGGATTCCAGAAGGCATAGTGTTTTGAAGAGAGAAGCCAGAGAGGAAGTATAGAGCAGTAAGAGGTTAAGGACAGGGGAGAGAAATTGGCTCTCCTCTGGCGTTTGAGGATTATAGGAATGGAATCCTTAATTGAAATTAATTGACCACAGCTATTCCAAAGATGGAGTGAATCATTTGGTGACAATGTCTGAAGGTCTGAGGTGGGATCTGGCCTAGTCATGTGTGGGTGGGCTCACTGTGTGGGAACTGGGGTCACCAAGTCACTGAGCATGGGCTGTCTCCTGTGTGAAGGGTGGAGGGATCAGGCCTCTTATCCCTGGGGTGGTCTTGTGATGTGATGAGTGGCCGCATGCAAGAGAGCTTCCATTAACCTCTCATCCTTAGCCTCATAATAAAGCTGAAAGGCAGTCACAACAATCATGATAATAAATATCTGCCTTTCTTCCACCCCTGGGGTTGTGAAGATTCAATGAAGTCATCTGTGGAAAAGCACTTAAAAAACTCTGGTCGCTATACGTCTTCCACCCCTGGGGTTGTGAAGATTCTATGAAGTCATCTGTGGAAAAGCACTTAAAAAACTCTGGTCGCTATACGTATGCTAAGTTTCATTGTTACCCACACCTTTGATGTATTGCTTTGTGTGCTCATCTGTGTATGTGCAACATCTCCCTAGGATAATAAGGGCTTCCCGTGGACAGAGCCAAGATGCTTTATTTATAGTGTGAGGCTGGCACCTGGGTGATTCTCTTTGGTGATTGTGTAGTTTTGATGTGGACTGGCATCTTTCCCTGGAGTTTGAACGTCTCCCTCAGCAGCTTCTTCTGGCCAGAAGCTCCATCTCTGTATCTTTCTGTTACAAAGCCCAGATTCCCTTCTAGACCACCCACTAAGTTCCTTCGCCCCAAGCTTAAGGACGCCTCCAGCTCCTGGCTCACTTGCAGAGCTGAGCCGGTTGGCACGCCTTAAGCCAAGATTGGCAGGTTCCCCTGGATGATTTGACAGAAGATAGCCACAGGAAAGTGGTACTAGACTCTGAGAATTGCAGTTTTAAACTGTCTAAAATCTTGCAGCCTCTTGTGGAGCGAGGCAGAGATGATTAAAAAAAAAAAAAAAAGGCATTCCTTTATTAGTACTTCCTACCACCCTTTGAAATTTTACTGAGACTGTACTTGAGTTTTGAGATGTTAGATATTCTCGGAAGGGGAACAGAGGCTTCTGTAATGGAAGAAACTTTAATTTTAAAGGCTAATTTCTAAGCAGGTTCATTAGATTCGTTCTGTCATCACCTTTCTACCAAGGGTGATTGGTTTCCTTTCATGGCCTGGGGCATGGAGACTGTTTTTCTGCAGAAACCACGTGCCTCAGAGTAACTGGCTATACCTATCTCAGTTGCTGAGTGCAACACAACACATTTGGTAAACAATTAAGAGGCGCACAGATTATTGGCAGCAAAATGTGATTTTTTTGTCTTGGGAGAAAAACGAGGCTGTATGTTCCCTTTACTGTCTTAGCTTACAACATCATGCGATATATTCTGTTCAGGGTCAGTTTGTACCCCTGCCTCTTCAATCTGGGCATAAGTGCCATTTTGAGTCCTCATGTAGAAGCTGCCTTGGAGAATCGCCTAAAGACAGAAGTTCTTTGAACTGTCATTGATTTTGTTTGAGGCTTTGAATGCTCGCCTGGAAGGCTGATTACCTCCCAGGGTCTTTTTTCTTAGATCTTTCATACTGAATCCTCTCCAGCTCTCTGATTTTGTCCATTGGGATCTCCCCGCACCGATTTCCCTGACATCTCTAGAATTAGCACCATCTGGGTGACAAAGAGTTGACATTTACTAGGTAAACATTAATTTGAGTAAGAAAATTCTTACTCCACTTACATTTTCTACCTTGGTAATGTTGCTTTCCTGGCTTCTTGAGAATTTCCCAAACTTTATGCTTATCCTTTATCACATCAGTCCAAACTCCATGGGGTTTCCCCCTCAACGCTTAGGGATTTGGGAGCTGAAGATTTTTGTTACAATCCTTCTCCAGAATCAGCTTCTGGAAGAAAGGCCCCAGTTGCCAAGGACAAATACGTTTTTTTAATGACATCCTTTTCTTTTTTGTAGGCCAGTGAAAATGTAACGTGTGTGTGTTTTTTTTGGTAGAATGGCACTGGCTCTAATATGCAGCCAGAGACTAGCATGATTTTTCTCACTGCAAGCAAATAGATTTATCATGCATCTTTTATTTAGGAGGCTGGACTTAATCATTGCCATCCTCAGGACTTAGTGGTGCTGCCAAGGCCGTGTGGTCAGAATGAGTGTGGGATGTCAAATAAATGACGCTCTGGAAAGAACATGAGCTGGGTTGAGTCATATAAGCAACTATCTCAGCTTTCTCACCTAACACATCACCGAAGTGTGTGACCTTGGTCACAGAGTGCTGATTTAAGAGGAAATTGAGAAGGATAAACACACACACACAAGCATCTCTGTGTCTAGGAAGGATGTGGAGAGGTGACATATGAAGGCAGGACAAAGTGTCTGCCTCTCTTAAGGTGCACAGCCTACAGTGATCGGAACAGTGCCAACCACATAGCCAGACTTCCATGATGTTTGTTGATTGAATTGTTTTTTGAAAGACTACAGTGATATGCAGACCAAGGAACCTGAAATTTTAAGAAGCGGGCTTTAAGAGGCCCCTGGGTAGCTCCATCGGTTAAGCTTCTCACTCTTGATTTCAGCTCAGGTTGTGATCTCAGGGTCATGAGATCGATGCTGACAATGGGCTCCATGCTTTTTGTGGAGTCTGCTTGAGATTCTCTCCTTCTCCCTCATCCTTTCCCCCTGCTCTCTCTCTCTCCCTCAAATAAATATAATATTTTTTAAAACAAGAAAGCTGGAGTGCCTGGATGGCTCAGTGGGTTAAAGCCTCTGCCTTTGGCTCAGGCCAGGATCCTGGAGTCCTGGGATTGAGCCCCACATCGGGCTCTCTGTTCAGCAGGGAGCCTGCTTCCCCTTCTCTCTCTGCCTGCCTCTCTGCCTACTTGTGAGCTCTCTCTGTCAAATAAATAAATAAAATGGAATCTTAAAAAAAATAAAACAAGGAAGCAGTCTTTTATATTTCCTATTCAGCTACAAAACACAAGTCCAAAAGCAGGCTGTATGTTGGGGTACAGTGAAGAAGGTAAAAGGAGTCAGTGAGGTTGGCAAGTGTTCCACATCTGTATTTCTGGGACGCCCGGGGGGCTCAGTTGGTTAAGTGTCCGATTCTTGGTTTTGGCTCAGGTCATGATCTCAGGGTCGTGAAGTGGAGCGGCCAGGCAGGCCTGTGCTCAGAGAAGGGTATTCTAGGCAGATGGGACAGTATGCACAAGCCTGAATTTGAGAGTGTGGTCCAGTCAAGGAACCTGAAAGGTGGGGTTTCCATAGCACAATTGTAAGTTTTAGGGGCAAAATAGGAGTCAGTAATGTTTTATTTTGGAGGAACTAAAGTTCATTGTTTCATTGATTGATTCGTTAAAATTTATTGAGTGACTGAATGATTGCTATGTCTCAAGCATTGTATTTGGCCCTGGGGATGCAACTCCGGATAAGGCACGGTTCCTGCCTTCCCTGTGCCAATTATCCTCCGAGAAAGAAGCTATGCAAACATATGGACACTGCTTAATATGACATGTATGCTGGTTGAGGGAGGTAAGAAGGTTTAAGTACAAGGTGGTGAATTTCACCTGAGGGGGGGACTGTAATGAGGGAAGATTTCCTAAGGAAAGAGATGTTCTGTTTAGGCAGTAGACACTTTTCGGAGAGATAAGGAAGAATAGAGGCATCCAAGACAGAGGAAGAGTGTATACAAAGGCAGAGTGACACATGACAGGGGAGTACACGGAGGAAACTGCCACGAGGCAGGACCAAAGCATGGAGCACCTAAGGAAAGACCCGTTACTTGTCGTGGCAATGGTGGAGAGAATCTAACAAATGCCCACCTCTGGGACACAGAGAGCTACCAAGTTTCCTTAAAACAGTTCATTTGTTCTTATAACCTAAGAGAGACATTAACAGAAGCTCACAGAACCAGAAATCAATGCATATGTAAGTGACCTAAAAGTGTTTAGTTGAGCATCATTGTTGATTTGTCTGACCTAAAAGACTTGGATCTGGGAGCATATAGGCCTAGCGTAACTGGCAGCCATCTTGTGACACATGGGGCCCGAAAGCAGAGCCGATGTACAGCAAAGACTAACAGAGAGATAGGAGAGCATTACATCCTGGTGACATCATTCAAGCCCCTGGATTAAGCCACACCTTTTTCTTTTTCTTTCTTTTTTTTTTAAAGTTTTTATTTATTTATCAGAGAGGGGGGGGGGAGAGAGCGAGCACAGGCAGACAGAATGGCAGGCAGAGGCAGAGGGAGAAGCAGGCTCCCCGCTGAGCAAGGAGCCCAATGTGGGACTCGATCCCAGGATGCCGGGATCATGACCTGAGCCCAAGGCAGCTGCTTAACCAACTGAGCCACCCAGGCGTCCCTGGATTAAGCCACACCTAAGTGATGACTGGGTGGCTCCGTCAGTGAAGTGTCTGCCTTCAGTTCAGGTCATGATCCCAGGGTCCTGCGATCAAGTCTCACATCAGGCTCCTTGCTCAGCGGGGAGCCTGCTTCTCTTTCTCCCTCTGCCTGTTGCTCTGTGCTCTCTCTCTCTCAAATAAATAAATAAAATCTTAAAAAAAAAAAGCCACACCCGAAACATGTGTATTTCTGAACTCTTCTAACAGATAAGTCAGTTTGCATTTTTTGCTTAAGTCAGTTTGAAATATTTATTATAGGGGTGCCTGGGTGGCTCAGTGGGTTAAAGCTTCTGCCTTCGTCTCAGGTCATGATCCTGGTATCCTGGGATCGAGCCCCGCATCGGGCTCTCTGCTCAGCGGGGAGCCTGCTTCCTCCTCTCTCTCTGCCTGCCTCTCTGCCTACTTGTGATCTCTGTCTGTCAAATAAATAAATAAAATCTTTTTAACAAAAGAAGAAATATTTATTATAAAATATATTAAAATTATATATAAGTATATAAATCATATATAATTTATATCCATGTCTATATATAGACATAAAATTTATTTATGTATTTATTTGGTCAGTTGTAACCTAACAGATACACCTGGCCTTCTCATTTACAGTTGAGGAGGCTAATAACCAGTATGCCAGATTGACTCACTATTAAGTGGTTAGTTAAAAACTGAGACTAAAACTCAGGTCTCTTGACTCAGAGACCAGGTTTAGGAATATCCAGCATTCTAAAAGCATTGGTATGAGAGGGCCTCAATATAGATGTATCTAGAAATCTCTTTTGGAGGAACCACCTGTTTGAGAGTGTGACTGAGTTTAGTTTAAAAATGACATTTCTGAGTGACAGTATTGTGGAAAGATCATTCAACCAATAATCTGGCATTATTGGGTCTGGGCCCGCCGGCCACTAATTATCGTTGTGACCTTGGGTGTGTCTCTCTGGGCCTGAGTTGTTCATGGGATGTGATTATCTCTAACTCCTTGTCCATTTCTATGATTTGCAGAAAAAGTACACTCAATTTTCAGTCATCCATTGTAGATCCTACATATTCCTACATATCCTGGGGAAATCTTGCCTTTGAATTGTTTTTTATATTGTTGGGTTCAATGCCACAAATATTTCCTGATTACGGGTTAGGTGCTGCAAAAGTGAGTCATTCTTTTTTTTTTTTTTAAGATTTTATTTATTTGACAGAGAGAAATCACAAGTAGGCAGAGAGGCAGGCAGAGAGAGAGAGGGGAGGAAAAAGGCTCCCTGTGGAGCAGAGAGCCCGACATAGGGCTCGATCCCAGGACCCTGGGATCATGCATGACCTGAGCCGAAGGCAGAGGCTTTAACCCACTGAGACACCCAGGTGCCCCGTGAGTCGTTATTTCTAGTCAGCATTAATTACTTATTTTTGTATTCAGAGATTCAATTTGATACTGTTTGTAGCCCTAAAGTATTAAAGGATGCCTTCTAATCCAGGGGACGTGTGATCCCAAATAAGGGAGGGTTAGAGAGAGGGCTTGGCTGTCACTATGCGTCAGTAGGAGAAGTGAGGCAATATGTCCAGCAGTCAGAGGGAAGCTTAGAGCAGAGTCCCGAGAAACGCAGGCAGATCAGGAACCAGATACATATACAAAAACATGTTTCTGCCCACACAGAATTGGCTTTGAATCATAAGTTCTCAGATTGGTGCCACGGTTGTCACTGCTAATATCTGTGGGTACTTTTGGAGTGATTGCCTTCAAGTTTGGGAACAGCTTGCTAACATTTTTCTCTGTATGATATTATAAGCATCAATTACTTGATGAACTCTATAGGATAATTTTTTTGTAGTGTAGCAATTAATGTGATTCACCAAAGTAATTTTCTAGCTTGGATGACCAGCTTCAGTCTATTTCTTAGCCTGTCTGCAAACAGCTCTGTTGGCTGGAAAGTGACCCTGGAGGGGCAAAGATGCTGGCCTTGCAGTTCGCTATCCCCAGATTCTGTCTCCTCCCTCACCATTTTGGACTGTGTGACCCTGCACACATGACATAAGCGCTTTAAGCCTTGGTTTTGTCATCAGTAGAATGGGAATCATGGTATCTTTCTCATGGTATTGCCCAACACACTGGTTATTTACAGCATCAACCAAGTAATGTTATTAGACAGCACTGTATTAGTGAGGTTTTATTTGAACTATATTCAAGTGATGCATTAGGTACCAAAGAAGAAAAAGGACAGGAACACAAGATAGTCTAACTTGTAAGGTCGATATACAGAATGAAGACGTACCACAGTTTGATCATTTCATTTGACCAGAGGAGAAAAGTCCCAGGTTAACGGTAATGTTAACTTACTACTTTGCTTTTTAACTTTGGGAGTGCTATTTAACCTCTCTAGACTTCTTTGTCTTCATAGCTGAGTTGAGCATAATATTGCAATCTTATTTTACAGAAAGTGAAAGGAGATAATGAACCTGAAAGTCTTTGTGATAGAAAACATGAATGTGAAAGTTCATGTTAAGATAGTACAATTAACCTTAAAAATTAATACGATTATAGACCATTCCCCCCCTTTTTTTTTTGCATGGTCCACATTATTTTATATCTATGTGGCCTCTGCCACTTACTAAAATATTATTTTCTCTGTTTATTAATTTCTGTGAGGCTAACTAATACTGTCTTCTTACTTTATAAAGGGTCCTAGAAAAACAATATTTGTCAGATTTTTCAGGCAAAAGAATTAGAAGAGAACCACTATATCACTGAAAACAGATAACCATTTTCAATAATTTTTTTCCTACCAAGAAAATAATCGCTTGCTTCTAAAGGAATGCTTTTTTTAAGGGCAATATTTTCACTATTCAAAGAGATTATCTGGAACATGTCTCAAACCTTTACTTTCTTTTGCTAAATATTTCTAATAGTATTTGTGCATCTAGGCTGGGAAAGTATGCAAAAATCCCCTAGCATTTTCAGATCAAGCCACGTGAATTGAATAAACACCACCTCAAAGAGGAAGATTACCACCCTAGCACTATGTAGTGAGGAGAGAGCTGAGAGATTTCTAAGAATGTATGGGTGTAATTTTCTGTTAACTGAGAGTGATTGAGAGTTCGTGGAAATCTACCTCTAAAATAACCTCTTTGCACCACCCTTAGTTTTATTTGGTGTAAAGGAAACTGCTTGTTTCTTTCTGACCCATCCAGCTATCAGAAATTCTCTTTCTTGATCATCCTAACTGCCTAAATCTCTATGGACATATCATATAAAATCTGTGTTTATTTACTTGAGTTTCTTCTTTTAAACCTGTTCTTTCTGTTTCAACTTGACAGTTGATTGAAGTAGGATGATGTGTGTAAACCTACAGTGTTGTCTAAATCTAAAGTCATTATACGCACCTAGGGGATTTTAATAAAATTAGAGGTTTTGGAATTTTAAGATCTTATTTCCAAAAGGAAAAGTTTTATTTCATTTCACAGGCATGGCCAAAGAGCAACTATACTGTACTGGTAAAAATAGTAGTCCCCCCCCAAAAAAAAAAAATAGTAGTCCCAAGTAAGAAAGAGGACTTAGAAGAAGAAGCCAAGATGAATTTATTTTATCTGCAGAACTTGGCTTAAGGGGGGTTTTGAAACAATCACTAAATATAGTCTTTGATGAAGGAGTTGGGGAGGGGGAGAAGCCCTTGAGAGACTCATCTGGTCACGTTGGGATACACAGCACACTCTGAGTAAACTTCAGCCTTTACATCCTTGTTTCTTTTTGTCTCCCTTTTAAAGTTTTCATTCCATCCCAAGACTCTCGATATGTTGCTCATTCAGATGCCATTGCTGAAAGCTAGAAGGTGAGCATGAAGTGGGAGTGGGGAACGAGTTTTGGGAATTATTTTGGCTTTTCTTGGACTTGACCGAATTTCTGTGCTTTCCCTACTCCCCAGCCCTCCTCAGCTCTGAGTCCAGAGAGAGGATTGGCATATCTGTGGACCATGGTTCAGAGAGTCTTTGTCCTAAAGAAACTCCATCAGATCTCCTAAACCATGTGGATTGGATTGCCATGCAATTTTTATAGGCTCATGTCCAAATTTTATTTTATTTATTTTTTTAAAGGTTTTTTTATTTGTTTATTTGACCGAGATCACAAGTAGGCAGAGAGGCAGGCAGAGAGAGGGGGAAGCAAGCTCCCCTCTGAGCAGAGAGCCCGATGTGGGGCTCGATCCCAGGACTCTGGGATCATGACCTGAGCCGAAGGCAGAGGCTTTAACCCACTGAGCCACTCAGATATCCCAATTTTATTTTTGCCCCAATTTTTTTTAAAGATTCTATTTATTTATTTGTCGAGAGAACACAAGCAAAGGGAGTGGCAGGCAGAGACAGAGGGAGAAGCAGGCTCCCCATTGAGCAAGGAGCCTGCCGTGGGGCTTGATTCAGGACCCTGGGATCATGACATGAGCCGAAGGCAGATGCTTAACCCACTGAGCCACCCAGGCGTCCCACATGTCCACATTTTAGACTTTAATCTGGTTTGCGACTGACATTCTAGAACATCATTCCTCCATTTCAATGGCACACTATTGGTGGTGAAAGAGAGGACTTTATTTATTTAATTTATTTTTTCCACGATTTTATTTATTTATTTGACAGAGAGAGAGACAGAGAGACGGAGAAGGAACACAAGCTGGGTGAGTGGGAGAGGGAGAAACAGGTTTCCTGCTGAGCTGGGAGCCCGATTTGGGGCTCGATTCCAGGACCCCAGGATCATGATCTGAGCCAAAGGCAGACACTTAACAACTGAGCCACCCAGGTGCCCCAGAAGAGAGGATTTTAGGTGCTGCATGGATGAATATTTTATTTTGATCATTGTGTATTTTTAATGCATATGACAAACATTAGTTCTCCATCTATAGCAGTGACATAAAGTTTCTTTAATTTAAATTTTTCTTTAATGCATTTATTTAAATTAAAAGTGTGAGTTGCTTTAAAGGCCAATATTAAAAATATTCTGGAGGATCTCAGATATGGCAGCAAACATGAAGGTGATGTGTGAATCGTTGAGGTTAGGGAAGCACTGTAAGATTCTAGGCTAGCTCTTTCCTTATTCCCAGGCCCACAAATTAGTTAGACTCAAGAGTCAGGATGCCCTTTGCACGTTGGCCTTGGCTTGCATGCTGGCAATGGTGGGGGAAGCACACCTCAGGAGGTGCTAGAGGACCTTTAACCTAGAGGGTGGTGATGAATAGGAACAAAGGCAGGTACAGGGACTAACGGAAGTAGAGAAAAGGTCATTGTGAATGAACTGTTGGGATTCGTGAAGGTTTTGAGAAAGAAAGAAGCCTTAACTGGCAGAAGCCGGCGCTACCCTGGGGGGAAAAGAAGAGGAAAGAAAGGATGCATTCTAGTCTCATTTCTAAAACCACAATCTCAAGTTTTGAGTTTTTGGTTAATTTGGGGGCAGGAGGAAGGGACACAGGCTGTAATTTCATTCCTGACACAGGCTTCCAGGGGTATGGAACTTAGTATTCACTGCTTTCTCCCATGAAGGACAGAAGGAACAGAGTAGTATTCTCCATGACCCGTCCTACACAAGGGCAAATAGGGCAACAGCAAAATAGGGCAACCAGCTGTGGGACCACCTCTGACCAGAAGGAAGAGCAGATAAGGGGAAGGAATTAATTCTAACGTTTAGTATGTTCCAGAAATGTCCTGTTTCATTGTTTGGGAGTATCTTGGAGCAGGGAAACTGTTTTTCTTAAGAAAGGTTTTGCTTAAACCTCTGCAATCCTTGGAGGGGTCTGGGGACGGAGCAAAGCCGGAGATCTTGCTCTTCTTGGCGGTTTTTGTCTTTCCTTCTTAAATCAGGCTTCCTTGATAGAATACTCAATGACTGGCGGCTTCAGCTTGGAGAGGCTTGAGTTCTTTTTTGAATATGAATAAAAAAATAATTTCAGAATAACATAGCACAGGGATGTCTAATAGAAATATGAAGTGATAAAGTGAGCCACATTTATTATTTTTAATAGACTATTACAAAATAAAAATTAATAGGAAATTAATTTTAAGGATATATTTTAACTCATGTCTAAAATATTTTAATGTGTAATTAATATACAAAACACTGAATATTTTTCATTTTTTTCATGTAAATATTTTCTATCTGAGGCATATTTTCCACTTATAGCATGTGTTAATTAAGGTGTTTAATCGTCCTGGAAATAATGTTTAGATTTATAATATATGCAGTTGAAAAAGTAGATTCATATGTCAAATGTTTCAAACATGCTTAATGTTTCCAATAACCAAACTGAATGTCAGTGTACATAATTATATTTATTATTTCAATTAACAAGTTAGATGAAAATGAAATTTTATTTCATCAGTTCTACTAGCCATGTTTCAGGTGCACAGTATCACGTGAGGCTAAGTGACAAATGTGTTGGATCATAGGATAGAAGAAAGACAATAAAAGGAATTTGGGGGGTCACTTTTAGCCCCCTTTCTTCTGTAATGATTACCAAAGTAGGGATTTCAGAGGAAACTGGGTGATAAAAGCTCAGAAAACCTCATTCTAGACCAAAATCCATCAAGGGTCACGTTCTCCTCTCCCGTAATTCAAGAATGGTAACTGCTTCTTTATCTTGTTGGTAGAGATTCATTTCAGCCCATAAGTAATGGATTTATGGGGCTTGAATGGTCCTCACACACCTTAACCAGTGGCTCCCAAATGCTTGTCACAGACCAAACGTGCTTCCCGCATAACATTTCTTTATATTTTTAAGCTTTTTTGAACATGTCTTTTTGCAACTGGGTTAACAGCTCCAATTCCTCCCCCCAAATCAACTTCCTCCCCCCACTCCAGGTCGTGACTTCAATTTCACTGTCCTGGACCCTCTTTTCTGAACATGTTCTTGTTTGTCTGTAACCTTAACTATGGCGGCTTGAACCGAATGTACTTTAAGATTAAGATTAATGGACTTAATGATCAGTGCGAGGTGGAGTAGTGCAGTCATCTTCTCGATTTAGATACATGCTTCTATTCATGTAATCTCTAGCTTTTGTATTTGCTTGCTTTTCAATTTTTTTTGTAGCCACAGTCACTTGACTCATATCAAGCTTATCAGTAACTGAAACCCCCATTTTCCCTCTTCCTGTACTTGTTTAATTTGGTTGTAGTTTCTGAAATGCTTCACCTTTTTTTTTTTTTTTTTAAATAAAACAAGAAAGTTGATCTAGCCTCTATACTATTTGGGGCAGTTACACCTTTTCTTTTCTTTTTCTTTTTTTTTTTTTTTTTTACCCCATCCAACATTTTAAACTATATTGTATGCAGTGCAATTTGAACAGGGTGGGGGGGGGGAGTCTAAAGGGGTTAAGAAGTCCTAGGTAAGTACCTCTCAAACTTTAAGGAGCGCTCTCTGCTCTCTGCGCTCTAGATCTTGTTAAAATGCAAATTCTGATTCAGTAGATCTGGGGTAGTGTCCACGATTTTACATTTTTAGCAAGCTCCCAGGGATTATATTTTGAATAACAAATTCTCGGGGTAGTTCTTTGTTGTTGTAGTTTTTTTTTTTTTTTAAACAACCTATCCTCCTTTCACATTTTCTTCATTATCAGATGAAAATACATTATTTTCACTGTACAACAGCTCTCAAGGACCCTTTTAGAACTTTGAAATTCTCAGCTCCTTAAGGGAAGAGGAGACATGTATACTCTTCTTTTGAGTTTCCTCACAGTTTGATAAAATGAAGACTATTGATAAATAGTGTTAATTTTTACTGAGTTTGTCTGGCTTCCCCATGAGAGCTGGGGAAGGCCATAATCATGGATGCTTACCCAAGGAAGCCACGGCAACTAACACGAAGCCGTTGTCAATCTCTGGGGAATATATATTTTTAAAGATTTTATTTATTTATTTGAGAGAGAGAGTGTGAGCGAGGGAGTGAGAGAACACAAGTGGGGAGGGGCAGAGGGAGAAGCAGACTCTCCCAGGAACAGGGAGCCAGACATAGGACTTGATCCTGGGACTCCAGGATCATGACCTGAGCCAAAGGCAGAGGCTTAACTGACTGAGCCCCCCAGGTGCCTCTGGAATATATTTCTCCAACTGGTTTTGTATCATATTTTAACTTTATCTTCCTCAGTTCTGATTCATTTTGTTAAAATTAAAAGAAAATCAATGTAAAACATGAATACTGGAGATTATTTAATTTCATTAAGGGTTGGAAGAGAAAGGATGGCTAAGAGAGGTTTGTGTTTTTACTCTTCTCTTGATTTCTTTAATCATTCTTAGATCTATATTCCCCTTAGATACCCCTGTCTCTCCTCCACTATTGCAGCTTTTTTTCTTCTTAACCTTCTTGGGTTCATCTGGCTTCATACTGCAGTTGGCACATTTTTGAAATCCTTGTTGGTCAAAGTGTCTTTCTAGTAATCCAGTCAGCCCTCATATGTGGTTTTGGAATCGTCATATAGAGCAGTATTGCTTTACAGAAATGAATTTGACTAAATCTGTCTGTTCACTGAAGCAGAGCTGACAGCAGTTGGGAAAAACCAGGTGTGTCTCACACTTACAGGTCTGAAAGAGGCACCGTTGGAGCGTTCTGTGTTCGTCACTACATCTCTGAGGCAGTGCTGAACGAATAGCCACAGAAGGCAGGAGACATGAAGGAGTCCCAGTGTGTCTGGCTTTGTGCACACAAATGGAGCCAGCCCTGTGTGTGTGTGAAGGGACTGGGCCTTCCCCAAGCTGTTGGTCATGATGCAAGAACAGTTTTTGCCCTCTCTGGATCCTTGTGGTAAAATGGCTGCCAAGATACTTTAGAACAGAACTTGAAAAGTATGTGCCGACCACTGGAACACGGTAACAAGAGTCCTTTGGTATTTTTGTGTTGGCTGTGACGAAGCTGGCATCCGTGTCCCCGTAGGTGAGGATTCTGAGGTAACAGTGGCTGATGCAAGCTTGTGACCCCGCTACTTCTATTCAGAATACGCTGTGGTGGCGGTGGCGGGGTGCTCTGTGGATTGGGAATCCTGCAGGAACAGCAGTTTACAGATGAGTTCTAGGGGAACTTGTAAGGGAGAAAAATAAACCAAACACAACGGGGAATGTTTAACAATTGAAACCAGTCTTTGCTTGTGTGGTCCTGTGTTTCACCACATCACTGTGAAAACGGACTGCCGGGAGGAAGACTGAAGTGCTGATCATTTATGAAGCCAAAAACCTGTTGACGGCTCTTTTTAAGGTATAGGAGAAAATGGCAAAACTCTCAAAACTCCAGGGAAGTTACTTCATCGCTCTGATTACCGCAGGCCACCAGGCTTTTGGGTCACGGGATCACACCGGCATGATGACCAAAATAGGAGGGCAGGCTGAGCCAGACTCAGAAACAATTCCAAAATGCTCTAGGACTTTCCAGGAGTTCTGGAAAGTCTTTTTATATTTATTTTTAAATAAAGTGTTTTGGGAGTTTTTTTGGTTGTTTTTTTGTTTTTGTTTTACATAGAGAATTAAGCTCCTTAAAAAATAAAAAATGCCAACAAGCAGAAAAATAAACAATATAACCTCTGATCTCACTGCTTAGGGTCAACCCCCCACCCCACCCCCGCCTTCTGACAGTGGTACATTCTTTTTGTTGTTGTTTTGTTTCCTACACTTTGGACAAAAACATAATTATATCCATATGGTAGATACAATGTTGACTCCTTTTTAAAACTTCATTTTATACCATCAGTCTGTTTCAAAGTTGTCATGCACATTTTGTCATGTAAAAATCTTAATGGCTGTTTAGTGTGTTTACCCCAAAATTACTTATTTGTTCCTGTGTTGTTGGGCTTTTCCCTTCCTTCCTTCCTTCCTTACTCTTTCTTTCTCTCTCTCTTTCTTTTCTTTTCTCTTTCTTCCTTTCTTTCTCTTTTTTCCTCTTTCTTTTCTTTCTTTCTTTTCCTCCCTCCCTCCCTTCTACTTCTTCATTTTCTTCCTCCTCCTCCTCCTCCTTCTTTTTCTCCTTCTCCTCCACCCCCCCCTTCTTCTTTTTGGATTATGACTAATGAGGCTGTCTTTTTTTTTTTTTTAAGATTTTATTTATTTATTTGACAGACAGAGATCACAAGTAGGCAGAGAGGCAGGCAGAGAGAGAGAGGAGGAAGCAGGCTCCCCACTGAGCAGAGAGCCCGATTCGGGGCTCGATCCCAGGCCCCTGGGATCATGACCTGAGCTGAAGACAGAGGCTTTAACCCACTGAGCCACCCAGGCGCCCCTAATGAGGCTGTCTTTGAATATTTTAGATTATTTCTCCAAAATTGATTCTCAGGGATATTATTTACTTTTATGTGATGGGCAGAGTCTAGTGGAGTGCGTTCAAAGAACAGTGTTGTCTAAGCCAGTGTCTGCAGCTATTTTGCCGACTTCGAGGTAGGATCAGAGACACCCAAGTCATTCTGTGCTCTAGTCTCACCTGTAACCCGCAGACTCAACCCTCTCTGGCTTGAACCAAGCTCATATGTGGAATTTAAGAAAAAGAACAAGTGAACATAGAGGAAAAAAAGAGAGAGACAGAAATAGAGAGAGAGAGAAGCAAACCAGAAGAGACTCTAAACTATAAGAGAACAAACTGAGGATTGATGGAGGGCATGCGAGGGGATGGGCTAAACGGGCGATGGGGACTAAGAAGGCTCCTTGTTGTGATGAGCACTGGGTGTTATATTTCAGTGATGAATCACGGAACTGTAGATCTGAAACCAATTTTACTATATATGTTAACAAACTAGAATTTAAATAAAAAATTTAAAATTAAAAAGGGGGGGGGAGAATCTTAGAGATTAAAGAAACAGGCCCTAATTGCTCTTTTGAGCACACTATGCAAATTGATTCACAAGTGCCCCTGGGACGTGTCTGTGCTCAGTGAACTAAAGTGTCTTTGAATGAAAAGTGTTTTTATGACTGGGCTCAAATGTTTTTATGACTGGGAGGTGGGGAGGGGTTGCGGGGGTGGGTTATTTTACTAGCTGCGTATTCTCGCACAAGTCTCATAACTCCTGCTCTGAGACTCCGCTTTCCCATCTGGCACTCAACCTCTCATACAGTTGTTGTGACAGAGAAAATGTTTGTTATAGAATGGCCAAAATTAGCAAGACAGGAAACAACATGTGTTGGAGGGGATGTGGAGAAAGGGGAACCCTCTTACACTGTTGGTGGGAATGCAAGTTGGTGCAGCCTCTTTGGAGAACCGTGTGGAGATTCCTCAAGAAATTAAAAATAGACCTTCTCTATGACCCTACAATTGCACTACTGGGTATTTACCCCAAAGATACAGATGTAGTGAAAAGAAGGGCCATCTGTACCCCAATGTTTATAGCAGCAATGGCCACGGTCGCCAAACTGTGGAAAGAACCAAGATGCCCTTCAACGGACAAATGGCTAAGGAAGATATGGTCCATATACACTATGGAGTATTATGCCTCCATCAGAAAGGATAAATACCCAACTTTGGTAGCAACATGGACGGGACTGGAAGAGATTATGCTGAGTGAAATAAGCCAAGCAGAGAGAGTCAATTATCATATGGTTTCACTTATTTGTGGAGCATAACAAATAGCATGGAGGATAAGGGGAGTTAGAGAGGAGAAGGGAGTTGGGGGAAATAGGAAGGGGAGGTGAACCATGAGAGACTATGGACTCTGAAAAATAATCTGAGGGTTTTGAAGGGGCGGAGGGTGGGAGGTTGGGGGAACCAGGTGGTGGGTATTAGAGAGGGCATGGATTGCATGGAGTACTGGATGTGGTGCAAAAACAATGAATACTGTTATGCTGAAAATAAAAAAAAAAAAAAAGAATTAACATGGCACCCAATCCACAGTGAATACTGGGTAAAAGTCAGCTATCATCATCATCACCATTGTGTATGTTCTACGAATTTCCCTTCCCAAGGGCTTCACTCTGCCTCCCTCTTGCCCTTCAGATACCCCAGCCACATTAGTCGGGGGGTACTGCTTCAACCACAGTGTACCTTTCTGAAATCAAGATGTTTCACCCTCGGTAAAGAATAATGGCCCTCTTGCTGATCTAACCACTAGACTCACTCACCCCCAGAAAAGGACATCTTTCCAGACTGCTTCTCTGAGCTTATCTGAGCTTCTGCCTTCTTTACTTCGACCTGAGCTTAACCTTTATTTATTAGCTAAGGCAAGAATCACTCAGAACATTATGTTTGGAAAGGCGTGTCTAATTATGCATACCATATATCTGTGGTAAATCGGGTGCTATAGAAAACATACAGAAGGGCGCCTGGGTGGCTCAGTGGGTTAAGCCGCTGCCTTCGGCTCAGGTCATGATCTCAGGGTCCTGGGATGGAGTCCCGCATCGGGCTCTCTGCTCAGCAGGGAGCCTGCTTCCTCCTCTCTCTGCCTGCCTCTCTGCTTACTTGTAATTTCTGTCAAATAAATAAATAAAATCTTTAAAAAAAAAAAAGAAAACATACAGAAGATTGTGCTTCTTAACTTCATTTAGAGTGAGGACACTTCAGTCTGGTTAGTTGGTAGTTGGATGAGTCACACAGACTAGATATTCCCATTTGGCTGAACCACGCAGTCTGGGCAGGCTTCAGGTGTAGAATCAAGAAGCTCTAATTGGGGGGTTTGCTTACTGAAAAAGAGACTAGAAGCAGGAGAAAGACATGAAACAAGAATTAGATGATTAGATTCCTGTCTTGATAACAAAGACAATAATGATGGTAATTCTAACAGACCTGCTGTATGCCTGTACTGAGAGCTTTATGATGTTAGCCCATCCAAATCTTATTTAATATGTATTAGTGTCATCCTCATTTCCCTGATGAGAAAATTGAGTCATAGAGAGATGAATTACTTGCTCAAGATTACAGGCCTGTCAATTAGCAATGCAAGGATTTGAATTTAGATATGTTCTTCTCTAAAGCTTAGGTTCAGATAAATAAATCTGGCAGCGTTGAGAAGGATAGATGAAATCTAGTACCCCTGTCTTGGGCCAGGGGTACTAGATGCAGGGTGACCACCAATGGACTGACTTCAGTATTGAAGAGGGACATGAGGTTCTGAAGTAAGAGGGTTGCAGTAAAGATGTGAAGAAGTTTCTGATACAAGATCTGGTGAGCAGATGCACTATAATAGTGGCTCCTAAATCTCAGTGAGCATCAGAGTCCCTGTTCATTCATTCATTCATTCATTCAAGTAAACTCTACTCCCTGTGTGGGGCTTGAACTCACAACTCTGAGACCCAGAGTTGTATGCTTTATTATCTGAGCCAGCCAGGCGCCCCTGTTTATTTATTTTTGAATGCAGATTCCCACGGCATACCTCAGGCCTTCTGAATCAGAATCTCTGGGGTAGGCTTGGTATTTTTACAAAACACCCTAGTTCTGAAGCCCTGCCAGGTTCAAGAACCACAGCTCTGTTGATCTTCATCTAGATGTTTGGGGTGGAACATGACAGAGGGAGGATTTTAGGATGACAGCCAGGTTTCTGAATTTTGTGACTGAGCGAATTATGGGTACCCTCCACTAAGTTAAGAAATAACAATAGTTTTGAAGTTCCTCTGGGGAGCTGGATATCAGAGTCTGCCACTTGGAGTAGAGGTCAAATCTGCAGATGAAGATGTGGAGATCAGTTGGTGTTTGGAGAGTGCTTGCTCTATATTTTTCATGGAATTTTAAAAATACCCAAACCTTCCATTTTCTCTCAGTAGTCAAATAATCCCTCTATATCGTCAATATATTTCCTTTCTGCCCCTTGACTGAGTCTATTGCTTTTGGAATTTGTGACCATTTCTTTGTAGGTCCTTGAGAGTCATACACTACTGTAACCACTTATTCGTACCATCTCATTGGAGACAAACAAGTTGTTAAAATAAAATTGATTATCTTTATGCTGTAGATGAAAAGATTTGGGTAGGTTTTGTAACTTGCCCAAGGTCATGGAGAATTTAATGGTTGAGCCGGGACTTGAACCCAAGACTCCTTCTGACTCCAGGCTCAGAGCTTTTGGTCAGGCTGACAATCTACATATCATCTTTGTGTAAGAAGCAATACAATCTACCACCAGTAACCTTTGTGTGTTAATTCCAAAATACGTTTAAATACTGAAAAACTCATTTAGAAAAATGAGTTTAATGCTTTTTGAGAAATGGAATGTTTCATAAGTGATATTTGGTAAAATGAATTTATGTATACTCTCTAGACATCAATAGTATTAGACTGATCAGAGAGACTTTTGACTTTTGACCAATGTAACATGTGGAGTAGATGACATTTTTTTGTACTCTCTGAGAAAGGTAAGGGAAAGGGGTATGGTTGGTTTTCTGTCTCTTGAAATTCTGTTGCATAGTGTGGCCTCCTGGGATTTTTCCAGCTTGCTTTTCAGGGTATATCCAGCTTTGGGTTGAAACTGAATGTACTCTTGGTAAGCCCATGTTGAAAATATGTCCTAGCACCAACACTGTTTTTCCTTAGGTTTGGATAAATACAGACATCTACCAAGTCTTCTTGGTAGCACTGATAATTATGAAAAGGGCTAATGAAAAATAAGCAGGCCATTGTGAAGATTGGTGGGCTAAAATTGATACACTAAAAGAAACTGCCTTCTTTTCTACAGATGAGTCATACAGCTGAAACTGCAAGGTATTATTTGGACCGTCAACAGTAATAACATTATTTAGTTTCTTTAAGTGACAGATTTCTAGATAACATTGACACTCAGATGACATCTCAGATAAAAATAGCCCCCACTTTTTGTTATGTGAACAGAAGAAATGCTAAAATCATTTTTCCAGAGGGATCTCAAATATAGTAACACTTTCATAGCTTTAATAATTTCTGATAAATTGTGGTACCTAAAATTTATGATAAAAATAACTTCAACCAGCATATAAAACATGAGAATATTTGGGCTGTGATCAAGGAGAAAAAGTGTTAGTTGATTTAAGAGTTAGGTAGCTAGACTTTGCCCCCCCCCCCCCAGATCCATAGAAGTGTAAAGTAAGGGAAATCTTACCTAGCGGTGAAAAGGCAACCTCATAATACATAATAAAGTATGTTTCCCCCAACCCCACCCTATAAAGTACATTCCTTGTTCCCCAGGTGTGCCTGTTTATCCCCACATCCCAGCCACACCTACTCCCTGTTCTGGCTCCACACCAAGGAACATATAAAAAGCCCCTCCCTTGAGATCTCAAAGTATCTTGGAGTCACTATTGATACTTGATGTCCTTCCCTGCCCCACTACATTTAGACAGGTTTTCTAGTCTCTTTTCCATGCTTGGGACACAATAGGTGTTAAATATCTATTTGTCACCTAGATTTGTTTTTGACTTCTGGTTATCTATTTCTCAACATCTCTTAACCTGTTCTTTTGATCCCATTTTATAACTTCCTGACTTTGTCCTTTGGCATTTGGCTGCACCAGTCCTCCAGATGCAAGCTAGTTCAACAGAAAGAATATGGGATTTGGGTTCCGAAAGACCCAAGTTCAAATCTTTGTTCACTATTTACAAGCTTTTTAAACTCCAGAAGATCACTCCCTTTCTTTGGTTGTCAATTTCACATCTTTAAAATTGGACAAAAATGTCTATATTGTGGAGTTATTGAATCAGAATAAACACAAGGAACTTGACATCCCTTAGGCGTTCAACCAATATCTCAATATTTCTCAATATTTGTCGAATGGTCTTTCCTGTCTCCTCATGTCTCCATCCAGATCCTAGTTCAACCATGTATGAAAGTCCCCTTATTCTGGAGTAGGAAATAAAGCCAAGAATTATGCTTGGGAAATATTTACAGTACAAATAACCTGGAAGTTTATATCTTATTTCATTTACTGTCACTAAAGCTACCTGTCAGGGCGGATTAAAACATTTATGAGTTTCACGCACAGGTAACATAAGGTTGCCTATTGACATATTCCACATGTCAATGAATTTTTTCAAAAAAATGAAAGTGTCCCATGAAATCCAATAATGTTCTTATTTTTTTTCTTGTAGTAGCCAATTGTGCAGCTTTAAAAAAATAGATCAAATTTTTAAGAATAACAATAATGACTTTTTTTTTTTTTTTTAAACTGCTGTGGGATTGCCCTTACATATCTTTTTCCTGTTTATAAGATCTGAGGGGTAAGGTGGGATTGGGGAGAAGGATTATCATCCAATTAATATTTTTTAAATCTCTGAGATTAATATTTTCTTGAGAGTTTACTTCAGCTGGACCCTGAAAAAACTACCATCTTCTACTTTGCAAACTACCTTCTTCTGTGTGTATATTGATGGCTCAGGTTTCTATTACTTCTTTGTGATGCTGAAATGAGATTTTTCTCCAATGTTATTTTTAGCCTCTTTGCACCCCTAAGACTTGTTAAAATCTTGTGTTATGCAAGCTCATGGCAAACAATGTGGATTGCCTGCCCAACAGCCAAGAGAACCCCAGTATTGTTCTGTTATTAGGCCTGGTATCTTCATTAGTCCCTCTGGTGGGCAAATGGGGATTAGGTTAAAGCAATCCTGGTAATTTCTTTTTCTTGGCAATGTTTTATTTAGATATAGGCACAGGGTGGAACGTTGCTGATGAAATGTGAAAGTGAATAGGGGAAATTTTTGGTAAAAGTTTCTGTTGCTCTTGAAAGGGCCAAGGACAGTGGTTCACACTTTTCTGAATCTGGTCATTGTTAGATGAGAGGGTTGATGTTCTGGAAGCTCTTTGGAGATCATGAGGGAGTAAATCTGAAAACAACACTGACATGCTAAGAATGGCAGAGGAAAGTATGGCAAGAGCCTGGGTCTTTGATAATGTCACCGAGTCATGGACTGAATCTACTCTGGGACTACCAGGAGACAGTCCTTATTGTTTAAGGTAAAATTTAGTTGTGTTTTCTATTACAAGCATCTGAAAACACCCTAACTCACTCATGTTAAAGGCATCCCTCACATTTTCTCAGGAATGCTTGCTTTATAGAAATTTCTGTCGTTGGTTAAAAGATTTGTCCTAACTAGACTGAATTTTCCAAAAGACAGTCATTCTAATTAAAAGCATGACTTGATTAGCAGTTGTTAAGTCCAGTGTTTTCCAAATTTCCATCGTTTAGGTTTATGATTTTAAGTTGGCTCCTCTTTTTAAAAAAAAAACAATTTTCTCACCAACTATACACTGTAAACCAGTGTTATTTGCTTAAAAGAGAAGGTAATTATAAAAAGCAGTACCCTGAACAAAAAATGTAGCTAAACTCTTGCAAGATACAGTTTCCTGTTGGGACAGAGCTTGAGGCGCACCTGGGTGCCTCAAGTTTAAGCCTCCGCCTTTGGCTCAACTCATGGTCTCAGATTCCTGAGATCGAGCCCTGAGTGGGGTTCTCTGCTTGTCAGGGAGCCTGTTTCTCCCTCTCTCTCTTTGCCTGCCTCTCTGCCTACTTGTGATCTCTCTCTCTGCATCAAATAAATAAAATCTTAAAAAAAAAAAAAAAAAAGACTGAGCTTGAGACTTACTTTCTCTGAGGAAGAGACTAAGGAGTGCTTTAGAAATGGTAAAATAATCCTAATACCAACAGGGACTATTTCTTTGCCATAATCAGAAGAACTAAAAGAGAAGGTGGAGGAAGACATCTGTTAACTGCCTGAATTTATCTAAGTGTCTTGCCTGTGCCAGCTAAAATCATCTGGTATCCCTCCAGTGCCCTGATGGTCCCTGGAACTGACTCTCCAGAGAACCCCCCCCCCCCCCCCAGGGGCCCGGGCACCCTGAGCAATACCTACTGAAGTGAGGCTCAAGGTAAACTTAAGGAGGGGAGAAAGGCCCAAGAATGAGCCTTCGATTGATGTAATTATCAAGGCTCATAAGAAGCCAATGTTGCAATGTTCTATTATACTTGATACTAGAGCAAAGTCAAGTAATTATATATTCTCTCCACGCCAGTGGTTTTTTTTTTAACTTTTTGCAGTCATGTGCCTTATTGAGAATTCTGTAAAACCAAGGTTCTTCTACTCAGGAAATGCACAATTGCACACACACACAGAAGATTTTCACACAGGATCAGAGGGCTCAGGGAACTTGGGCTGAAAACCAGTGTTCTTTGTATTTTATGTGTGCCCTCCTGGAGCTTACCGTGGGATTCAGTTGATTGCAAACTGTGGCTGATTGAGTGTAAGATATGGTTTTTCAAAAAGGTCTATAAATGAGTAAGAGTAATAGGTTAATTTAAATGCACTAAACTGGAGAATTACTTTCCCCTCAACATCTACTTTGAATAGACAGACATAGGTTACACAGATACTGCCTTCCAGGAAGCTTCAAGAGATGAGGTCAGGCTCTACGAAAAGAAAATCAGCCAACCCTATAAATCCATCCTTGTAAACTTTGAAACACCACTGCATGTACCCAGTAAAATTGTCCCTGACCAAGAAGACTCCCAGGACTGGATGGAGTTCACAAGTATTCCTTAGCTAGAATAAACAAAAATGACTAGGAACCCTGGATTGCCTTTGTCTGAACTTGAGTGTCTGGCTGGACCAGCAACAGCGGCCTACAACACACCTGTTTGCCAGACCAAAGAGAAACCCGATAGGTACCTGTTTTCCACATTGTCAGCTGAGTCAGATACCACGCGATTCTAATTTAGGGTGGCTCATAAATCTTTAGAAACAGCCTCCAACTTTTTTACAAATAACTCTTCCCTTAAAAGGGGTATGATAAATAACAAGTTTAATAGACTGTTTTAATCTCTAATTTTAGAAGATAATATTAAAAACACTGAACCGCAGGGCTAAGATGTTAAATATGTCCCCAAACAGGTTTTGGAACAAATGTTCATGGGCTATGAAATTTAAAAAATCCTAAACTAAGCATTTAAAAATTTTTTTCTTTAAATTTGGCATGAGATTGAGCCAACGGTTAATTTCAGACATTTGTGAATGGTTAATTAAAACATTTTACTCCCAAATATTGCAAGAAATATTTGGATTAAAAGTGTTTGATCAAATTAATGTTGAAGAGGAGATCTGAAATTGGTGATATTTACCTGGTATAATTCTTTGTATGACAATTGTTTGAAAAATACTAAAAAAACCTAATAGAAGGTGAGATGTTCATTATCCCCAAGTGAAGTTACTTGGTTTATATTAAGAACTACCTCTCAATTTTCTTTAGTTTTTCATGTACTCAACGTTTGGGCAGAAACAACTAAAAATTATCGAATGTTCCAAAATTTTTTTAAGATTAGTAATGATGAATTTATCTGCTTCATTAGGTTATGAGTTTAAATTTGTCTCTGAAAGGGCTTTAGATTTAATTCCTTAATAATACCATGGAAGCCATAATTATAGCCAAAAGTGATATATGAAAATTTCATTTTTTACCTTTAAAAGTTCTTTTACTTTTTTTATTTAAAAAAAATTTTTTTAAGACTTTATTTATTTATTTGACAGAGAGAGAAAGAGAGAGCACAAGTAAACAGAGAGGCAGGCAAAGAGAGAGCGGGAAGCAGGCTCCCTGCTGAGCAGAGAGCCTGATGTGGTGCTTGATCCCAGGACCCTGAGATCATGACCTGAGCCGAAGGCAGAGGCTTAACCCACTGAGTCACCCAGGTGTCCCAAGAGTTCTTCCTCTTTAAAGCAAACAAAGATTGGCTAAATGTAGTTGATGGCAGACAAAGTCTAGTAATTTGGGCATAGAATCAGTTTGATGACAGTTCATCGTGTGTACTTTCTTTGTGGTCTGTGGATATGTAACCTTTCCCCCTCAACTTCTTAATCTAGAAAGTGACACAAACCATGGGTACGTCTTTCCTAATACTGGAACTGTTCATTGGAGGAACTTTGTGAAGTGCATTGAGGCATTCTTTTTTTTTTTTTTTTTTTAAGATTTTATTTATTTACTTGACAGAGAGAGACAGTGAGAGAGGGAGAACAAGCAGGGGGAGTGGGAGAGGGAGAAGTAGGCTTCCCGCAGAGCAGGGAGCCTGATGTGGGGCTCCATCCCAGGACAGTGGGATCATGACCTGAGCTGAAGGCAGACACTTAACGACTGAGCCACCCCGGCACCCCAACATTGAGACATTCTTGATGGGTGTATGAGGTATAAAATTTGAATAAAACAAAGTCAAATAAAACAAAGTTTGACTAAGGCAATGAAACCCTTTCAGAGATACAGAAAACACAAATTCATTTTCTTTCTTGTAACAGTAGGTAAATATTGGAAGAAATCATTTATAGGTTAGCAGGGACTGACATTTGAGACTAGGTTGTATGAGATAATGAAAATAGACTGGAATTTTTTTTAATTAATTAATTTATTTCAGAAAGAGAGAAAAATGCATGAGCAGGGGAGGGGCAAGGCAGAGAGAGAGAGATCGAGTGAGAGAATCCCAAGCAGACTTCCAGCTGAGTGGGGGGGTTCCATGCAGGGCTCCATCTCACAACCCTGAGATCGTGACCTGATCTGTAATCAGGAGTTGGATGCTTAACAGACTGAGCCACCCAGGCGCCCCCACACAGGAATTTCTTTTAAGGCTCCTTCAAAGTGCTGAGATCAATACTCACATGTATTTGAGTGCCCATATATTTGTCAAAGAGGTGTCTATTTTGTTACTTATTTTATTCTCAAAAATTAAACCGTGCCATGGTTGAAAGAAATGCTTTGAGTTGGTAAGCAGCGATTAATAATAAATAATCCCCTTAAAGCAATAGTCACTCTTAAATCTCACTAAGAGTCCCATTTCGATTCTTAGAATAGTCTTGGCTCAAGGCAATAAATATGCTGATTTAACCCCAAGGCAGTGTCAGTATGATCCCAGGGCTACCAACACGATCACCTGGGTGTGAGCTGGGCCACATTCCTTTCCTATTGACCAGAACTTGTGGGTAGTTCTCTGGTATCTGCAATTTTAATAAATGTCCCAGATAATTTTATGCACTAGAAGGTTGAGACTGTTGTGTTTGAGTGTAGTCACTGGGGGGAGGGGGAGGGGGAGGCTTCAAATAATTTCCCTCCCTCCAGGAAGTAACAGTGACAAAATTTTTTATTCCTTACAGCCCTGGAGGGCAGATGGCAGGTTTTATTTTTAGGTGGGAAAGAAGAATCAAGCTGAAACCATTATTGCCTCCGTTCCTTTGAGTCCCCTCTTCTTCCTTATTCCCACCATCTTTATAGCTGCTGTCATTTACTGAGCATTTACTGTATGCAGGCATCATGCTAGTAGCCCTTCAAACATGATCCCACTTAATCTCACAATGGATTTTATGATTGCTAGGTTACAGTAGAGGAAACGGGGGCTTCAGTTCACGCACCTGGTATAGGACAGAGCTGGGAAGTAACCCCAGTGGTTCCTGATGGAGACTCTCAAAGGCTTGTGATAATCTCAAAATAGAGAACTACTTGGGTGGAGGAGACAGAGAAATGACATTTGTTAGGTACTTTTGGTCAAACCAGATATTTACATGTGTGTTTATATTTACTACTCTCAACAGACTGTGAAGTATCTATTTCTATCTTCATGTTACAGATATCAACACGGAAGCTCCGCAAGTTGACATATTTACCCAAAGTCACTGCTAATAGTGGAAAGGTTCAGATAAAAATTGTCTGCTTCCCCTCCTCCCTTTCAGACCGGCAAACTCCAGCCGTAGGCTGAGAGTCAGACCTCGTAGGTTTAAATCTCTGCTCTGCCACATACTATTTTTGGAATTTGTGTGATTAACAAATAGCTCAGTTCCTTGTGCTTCCGTTTCTTCATTTGTAAAATAGAGATAATAATGTTAAGAATTGGGCGCCTGGGTGGCTCAGTGGGTTAAAGCCTCTGCCATTAGCTCAGGTCATGATCTCAGGGTCCTGGAATCGAGGCCCGCATTGGGCTCTCTGCTCAGCAGGGAGCCTGTTTCCCCCTTTCTCTCTGCCTGCCTCTCTGCCTACTTGTGATCTCTGTCTGTCAAATGAATAAATAAAAATCTTTAAATAAAAAAAATAATGCTATGAATTTCATCTGGATTTCATGGGGATTAAATGACTGTATGTATATAATATAATATAAATCACTTAGAATAGTGCCCGATATAAATCTAGCATTCTACAAGTATTGGCTACAATACTAATCATTATTAAACCTTGACAGCAGCAATTAGATGGCAAAATGGAAAATGATTAATGTTAGAGAAAACTGCCTGAAATAGTTGTTTCTAGTATTTTTTTTTCCATCTGTCCTAGTTGGCAGGAGTAAGTTGTACATCTTATCTTGTTGAAAAAGGGCCATTCAGATGAGAGTTTGGAACTTTAGGTCACCAACTCAGGTAATGGATGCTTGAGAAAGAAATCAGAAGGCAGAGAGGACATGGGCAACCTGAGTCATAATTACATGTGCTAGGGAAAGGAAGGTCTGTTATTCTAACATCTTCATTTTGCAAAAACGTTTATTATTCTTGTACTTGTAACATTATCACTTATGTGATCAACAAAACTGAAAAAATAAGGGCTATTTACAGAGCCCAAACCAGCCCCTCCTACTACCAGCTCTTGATTTCCTAACAGAGGGAGCTTTTCAGAAAAATGCGGAGGAGCTCATTCGGAACCTGAGGCACGGCCCCCAAATGGAGGCTATTTACAATTCTGAAAATAATCTTTTCTTTCCAAGATGAAGGCTCACTGGGGCGAATATGGATTCCATGATGAAGAACAGGTAGGAAACAGTAGGTGTTGGTGCTGTTTGCAGCGTTCTTTGGAACTCGAGGAAATAATACTGAGATCTTTGTACCCCTTTCAGTGTTTTTTGCCTGTGGCCCGCAACAGCAGGCAGGTAGTTTGTTGTGTAAGTCACGCAGTAACTTTGTAGTTGAGCCTGTGAGTCAAGCAAGGCTTTTACCTACTGCTTATAGTTCAGAGCTGCGATGCCCAAGCATCTCTCTCCACGACTTATCTACTTGATGGGAATTCTTCGGGGCAAACTTAGAAGGTCACAGAATCCCTTTTGATATTAAGTGGAAAAAGCCACGTGCAGAACAGTATATATAGAACCTGGCACATTTTGTGTAAAAAGGAGGGGAATATAATAGAGATATTTGGCTGGGCTCATATTTGTCTTACAAATAAAACACAGGAAGGATTTATTTTTTTTTTAAGATTTTATTTATTTATTTTACAGAGAGAGATCACAAGTAGGCAGAGAGGCAGGCAGAGAGGAGGAAGCAGACTCCCCGCTGAGCGGAGAGCCCGATGCAGAACTCGATCCCAGGACCCCGGGATCATGACCCAAGCTGAAGGCAGCGGCTTAACCCACTGAGCCACCCAGGCGCCCAACACAGGAAGGATTTAAAAAGCTATCTACAAGGGGCTGGAGTCAGGCTCTGAGCAAGAACTGGGTCCACGTGTTTTTTGGTCACCTGGATTTCTGAAACATGGTATCTATCACCTTTTCAAGTCTGTCAAGAGGCATGACTTTTTATTTTAAATAATACAAAATAAGAGCAGGAAAACAAAGTCCATTTGGTATATTTTTTTTAATTTTATTTATTTATTTGAGAGAGAGACAGGGAGAGAGAGCATGAGTGAGGAGAAGGGCAGAGAGAGAAGCAGACTCCCCGTGGAGCTGGGAGCCCGATGCAGGACTCAATCCCGGGACTCCGAGATCATGACCCGAGCCGAAGGCAATCATCCAACCAACTGAGCCACCCAGGCGTCCCAAAGTCCATTTGGTATTACAGTATATGTTCAGTGGTGTGTTTGCTTTCAGGGTATTCAAAATCCATCCCACGGCCTTGGATCTTCCAGTCACTGTCATTGAAGCTGCTGTGTTTTGAGCTCTAGCTCTACGCCAGTGACTTCCATAGCTTAATCCCTTCAGTCACCTTTCCAAGAAGGTAGTACTGTTCATGGTTTCAGATGAGGAGACCAAGTCTTAGAAACAAGAGCTGACCAAACTAAGACCAGCCGTTGGAAGTATCAGAGCCTGCCACCAACTTCCTCTGACTTCAGATCCAGTGTACTTTCCCCTATAATAAGCTGACCACACCTCTGTGATTGCAGATGTGTTGATTATATCCAGGAGCCAAAGTACACATCCATTCAATAAATATTTGTTGAATACCTGCCATGGACGAGGCACTGTAGCAATCTTTGGTAATGGGAGAAAAGTAAGAGTTGCAAAAACAGCCAAGAGAGCAACGAAGCCCGATGCTGGGCAGGGAGTGCTCTGCATGAAATCAAGCATAGGGAGGGAGGCAGGACAGAAAAGGATATTTCATTGAGCTGGGGAAGTTTGTGGCAATTTTCCCAGAGATGAGTCTTAGAAGACAAATGGTATTTAGCTAGGTCCTCCCAGTGAGGGTCAAGTGTATTCCAGGCAAGAAGGGACGAGATGTACCAAAGCACAGAGTTCTGAAGGGACAATACATTTTTGAGAAAGGGTCATTAGTTGGGCATGCCTACAGTGCGTGGAAAGAAATAAGGCCAAGAAAGGGAAGGATCTTGTAACGCTGACACTTGTCACACTGAGTTATTTGGACTTCATTCTATAGCAAAATGGGAAGTCATAAATGATTTTTAGTAGACGCATGAAAAGGTGAAACTTTAAGATTAGCAATATCATTCTGGCAGACGAATTGAAAAGGGGCCAGGGTTGATGTTGGAGGACTGGTTGGGACCATGTTACCTTATTTTATTGTTTACATGTTTGTGCATATATATGTACTTTTTAAAATTACATTTTTCCCCCTGAAATTGGGGTGTATCTTACAATGAATTTTATGTCATAATTTAATCGGCAGCATTTATGTCATAATTTAATCGGCAGCAGATGATGACATCTCAAATTAGATGCAACAGAGTGGTCCAAGCAAGAGGTGTTCAGTATCTCAGCCAGTTCCCTGGCAGTGGGACGGTAAAGAGGGAAAAGATTTGAGTGATATTTAGATTCTTATATGTTATCGATTATTAAGTAAAAAAAAAATGTTTAGAACACTGTATAATATGCTGCAAGCTGAGGGGGAAAAGTGTGTGTGTGTGTGTGTGTGTGTGTGTGTGTGTGTGTGTGTGTGTGTTGGGGGTAGAATACACACACCCACATATATATTTCTAGAAATGCATAAAATGTTTCTAGAAAGAGACACAAGAAACTGTAACAGTGATTGCTTCCAAGGAGGGGCATTTGGTGGCTGAGCGAAAATAGTAGAAGAAAAAATTTTCATTGTGTTCTATTTTGTACATGTTATATTTTGAACTATCATGCACTTGAAATAAATAAAATTGTTTAAAAAGATAAAAGGTATTTGGTAGAAACAATTGACAAATTTGTTGACAGATTAGTTATGGGATAAAAGAGAATGTTCTGTATGTCAGGTTTTCTTCTTTTTAATGATTCTCTAATTTTTTAAGACAACTATTGGAATTTAACTTACACACCATAAATTCACTCATTTTAAATGCACAATCTGATGACTTCTATAAAACTTACTGAGTTTTAGGGTATTACGACAGTTTTAGGGCATTTTCATCATCACAGTCAGATCCCTTACACCCATTTAGTTATTCCCCTTCTCACCCCAGAAACAGAGGCAATCACTAATCAAGTTTCTGTTTTTATGACTTTATCTTTTTTGGACAATTCATATAAGTGAAATAATATAAGATGTGGTGTTTTGTGTGTGGCTTTTTTTATTTAGTATAATGTTTTTTGGGTTTATAAATGTTGTATATATCAGTATTTTATTTTTTTATGGTAAAATAATAAGCTATTGCATGGATATACAACATTTTGTGTATCCAATCACCAGTTAATGGACATTTCAGATGTTCCTCCTCTTTGGCTATTATTAATAATGTTGTTATGAACATTCATGTTCAAGTCTTAATGTGGAAGTATTTTTTCATTTCTCTTCAGTAGACACCGAGGAGTGGGATTGCTATGTTGAATGGAAATTAATATTTAACTCTACAAGAAATGGTCAAACTGTTTCTCAAAGTAGCTGCATTGCTGTACCTCCTTATCAACAACATATGGAGGAGGGTTCCTGCGAGAAGCCTGTCCTTACCAACACTTGTCATTGTCTAACTTTTTGACGGACTTGATCCTGGAGGGTGTGAAGTGGTCCCTCATAATGGGTTTGATGTGCATTAATGACTCACGATGTTCAGCACATTGTCATGTGCTCATAAACCATTTATACATCTTATTTTGTGAAATGTCTATGTAAGTCTTTTTCCCATTTTAAAATGGGGTTGCCTTATTAATGAGTTGTTAGAGTTCTTTGTGTCCTTAACTTTAATTTGATTAAGGAAAAGTCTCCACCAGTAAGGAAACTTATTTCTCTATTTCTGAAAATCTTTTAAATTCTTATACCTTTTAGAGGGAATCTTAAGAAGTGTGTCCTATTTATTTTTAGAGTATTTCCATGAGAACACAGAGATCAATTATGAAAACTTATTATAACTTTCTTTCCTTACTATGGACTCAACCAAGGGTTACAATATAGATCTTTGTATCAAATTTATTTTTGTAGCACTTTCAAAGATCATAGCTATCTTCCTAATCAGCTTCATCAGACTGAAAAATTCAACCTAGTGGAACTATGTCTCACTTTATAGTGCTCTGCAGGACACTTACTGTCTGAAAGTAGGAAATAGATAACTCTAAAGATCTGATAAATGGGGGCGCCTGGGTGGCTCAGTGGGTTTAGAGCCCCTGCCTTCAGCTCCAGTCATGATCTCAGGGCCCTGGGATCGAGTCCCACGTCGGGCTATCTGCTCAGCGGGGGGCCTGCTTCCTCCTTCTCTCTGCCTGCCTCTCTGCCTACTTGTGATCTCTCTCTGTCAAATAAATAAATAAAATCTTAAAAAAAAATCTGATAAATGATCACAGAAGTAGCAACCTTTAATAAAGTAAATACGAGACTGTGTCCACATTCTGTGTCAGTTTTATATCTTCAGTTTTATCTGACCTAAATACCATATATTTTGTTAAAATATATTTTAATGTTTTGGGATAAAATGAGCACAGAAAAATGGCTTTTGAATTTTAATTCTTCCTGGTGAATAATTTTATTTTAATTTTCCTCCTAAAATAATCACACATCGTACTGCAAAGTAGCTATCCATGATCCTCTTCAAAATACATACACACGACTTCTAGACTCTTAACTGGTCACAGTGCAAATTAAGCTACCATACAGAAACTAAGAGGAGAGGCCTAGAAGGAGGAAGGAGATATAGGATCTCAGGGTTCAATAGAATATCTCTCTCTGCCTACACCAACTATGAGAAAGATTTTGACCGGAAGTGGCCTGGGGTGCCAGACCAGTTTGAGGAGGAGAAAAAAAAGGCCCTATTTTTTATTTTGTCATGAACTGTCAATGGCACCTACCTTAAATACTGTTAGAAGGGTCAATGAACTCCCGGCAACTGGCCACTTGTGGTCATACTTAAGTCCTCACATTCGTTTGGTTAGGGCCACAGTGGGCAGTTTGTCCATTTGGTTTTTGAACCAACGCTTAAAATGCAGGAGATTTAAAATAAAAATCCAGTAAAAATGGGAAGATGTAATGCTGGGTTCATGTTTTCATATGGTAACAATTAGGTGGATCTGGGTGCTGGAGACTTCTTTTGGCTAGGACATTTGTTCTCACTTTGGCTGAAGACAGCTTGCACTTTCTGTTGTTTCCCTGCCTTTGAGAGTATCAGTTTTAGTTAATGAAAAATTTTATGGGATGCTAAAACCATGATTTCCCTACCTAGACAGCGTGCTCTTTTCATGGCCTGTATGATTCTTTTTTTTTTTTTTTAAAGATTTTATTTATTTATTTGACAGAGAGAGATGACAAGCAGGCAGAGAGGCAGGCAGAGAGGCAGAGAGGAGGAAGCAGGCTCCCCGAGGAGCAGAGAGCCTGATGCGGGGCTCGATCCCAGGACCCTGAGATCATGACCTGAGGTGAAGGCAGCGGCTTAACCCACTGAGCCACCCAGATGCCCCATGGCCTGTATGATTCTTATAAGGCATTGGAGTTTATAACTGTATTTGGCTGCTTACGCAAACTTGGTTGCTTTAAAACAACTGAAATGCATTCACAGTTCTGGGGTTAGGAAGTTCACAATCGAAATGTTGGCAGTAACGGTGCTCCCCACAGAGACTCCAGAGGAGAGTCCTCTCCTTACCTCTTCTGGCTTCTGGTGGCTCCAGGAGATCCTTGACTTGTGACTCTACTTCGGCCGCCATCTTTAATATGGTGTTGTGCTCTTCTCCCCCAGGTCTCTCCTCTGTCTTTGTTTGTTTCTTTTTTAGAAGACTTACTTATTTGAGATTGAGAGAGAGAAAAAGGGTGGGAGTGGGGGGAGGGACAGAGGGAGAGAATTTTCAAGCAGACTCTGTGCTGAGCCTGGAACCGGATATGGGGTTCCCTCTCATGACCCTGAGATCAAGACCTGCTCCAAAACCAAGAGCTGGAGGCTTGACTGACTGAGCCACCCACCCAGGCACCCCAAACTCTGTGTTTCTTATGCGGATACTTGTCACTGGATTCAGCGGATCATCCAGAATGATCTCATCTCCAGATCCTTAACTTTTTCCAAATAAGGTCATATTCCTAGGTTCTGGGGATTAGGACATGGACATATCTTTTTAGGAACCACCCTTTAGCCTACTACAGTAAGCGAACCAGAGAATCCTGGAGGACATTCAAGTAGAACGGGGAGTGGAGGCTGGTACAACTCATCAGGTTAAAGAAATGGAATGAGAGTAAGATCAAAGAGAATGGTTTTGCCTCAACTATTTGTGTACCAAGGGAATCACATGGCCTTAAGCTCTGGGATCCCCACACTTTAGCAAGTGGAATTAGGGCAGACTTAGTTTCTGTGACTCATCCATTTCACCTTGGCTTAACTACTGATTTAATTGCCATGGTTACTTTAAGTCTCCTGTCTGTTGACCACTTTCAGTTGCCCCAAACCACACAAACCACCAAAAACATGCAACAAATATGAACATTTTAATTAACATAGGACTAAGACTCTCTTTTCCTAAGCGGAGATGAGATGTGAAAATAGGTCACATATAAAAATAGGTGCTCATGGATCTAGGCGTACCCACTGTGGGCAGACAACCCAGCTGGGTCTTGAGTATCATCAAGAAGCTGCTCCTCTCAGAAAGCTCTTTGTGGTTTAATTTCATGGAGACATAGACCATTAGCGCAGAAAGGACCTCGGGGATAGTCCAAGCTAGGCTAGAGCTAGATCTGAGGCTTCAGTTGAGATAGTCAGAAATATGGGGGAAACTGAGTTGATCAAATACCAGAAGTACAAACAAGACATAATCCATTCAGATCTAGAAATTTTGCTAGTGCCTGTTTGCAGCTTTCTTTTTGTATTGCGCTGTTTTCCTTCTAGAGAAGACTCTGTGTGTGTGTGTGTGTGTGTGTGTGTGTTGAAGAGGAGCACCCAGAAAACCATATCCAGACCCTCAAATATACCCAATCCCCCAAATATCCAAGCCTTAATCAGCCAATTACATCGGTATCCCCAGAGACCCATTGCTGGAAAAGTTCATTGTTTCCCTGCCGAGATGTGGTGGGGATTTTCTTTGCTGGAGCATGGTAACCAGGGCAGCAAGAAGCCCAACCAGGAGGCTGGTCAGAGGTTAACCCACACAGCTTTGCTGAATTCTGGGCTACTCCTGGGGGCTGGGTGGGGGGCAGCTGGGAAAGAGAAGTGTCTGGCATTCTTGCGTGCTGACATCAAGCTGCAAAGCTGCTGCCCTCTGGTGAGTCAACAGCAAAAGGCCCACATCGTTCGAGAGCAGCGGCCCAATCAGAGAATGTGGGGCCACGCCCCAGAAGTCTCTAACTTTCGCAGACTGCAGAAATCTTTTTTAATTTTCAGCCCACTCGAGAGAGCTCCTTCCGGAGAAAGAATGCAGAAATGATTAAGCTCATAAAAAGCTTAGAATCTGCAATAATAACAATAATAAGAAAGAGTCCACATTTGCTTTTAAAGCAATTTATGACTATAGACATTCAACACCCTGAATTTTACTCATTTAATAAATATTTAAACTTTCGCTTTTATGTGGAGGCCAGAGGGCACAGTGAAGGACTCCCTGGGGCATTGGGGTTTTCTGGATCTTGAAATTAAGATGCTCCAGCATGACATTGGTATTCTGCTGCATGTATCCCGTCTTATTTCCCCCCAAATTGCTGAAAGGGTATTTTGGTCCTACATGCTCTTCCAGAACCTCACCACTTCTCCATCAAGAAATAGACTTGATCGTTGAGTTCCAACAGCCATAGTTGGAGCTGAACCACCATATGCAAGATGGTTAGCTGCTACAATGAGAATTTCATGCGTAAATATTCATATATGCAAATTCTACAGTGAAAACAAAAATTAAGGGTAAACTTCTCACCTTATTAATGGAGCTGTTTTGCTGTTTAGTAATTCCTCTCAATTTCACTAGGTTGAGCGGGAATCAGTGGGGAGATACCGTGCACGAGGCAAGAGGGACCTTATTTGTTAAGTGCAGCATAAACCTGCCTGTCAGGGAAGAGCAGAGTCCCTCCCAGAGCACTGCTACCATATGGCATTGCCATATCGAGGAGCCCATAAAAGGGACTGACATTGTCAAGGATTAACTGGGTTTTACTTGGCAAGGTCAGATGTCTTAATGGCAGGCTATAAAATAGAGGAGGATAGAGAGTCTACAGTTGGAGGCCATCTGAGACTTGGGTGCTGGTTTTCCTTTAGTACTGGCATCTGGTTTGGAGTGTTAGGAGCAAAATGTTTCTCTTGGCCAAGAAAGGATGCTCTCTGCATGGCTTTGGGTAGGAGGGGGTCTTAGAAGTAATGGCTGTGGTACTACCACTAGGAAAAGAGAACTGGTCCCAACATGAGGAAGGGTATGCAGCCAGAACCAGACCTTCTTCCCATAGGGCTGGAGATCAGGGTTATTTTACCCCCTCTTTTTTTTTTTTTTTGGTTAAAGATTTTAAAATTTTATTTATTTGAGAGAAAGAGAGAAAGAGGGAGAACACAAGCAGGCAGAGGAAGAGGGAGACTGAGGTTCCCTGCTCAGCAGGGATGTGAGTGGGAACTTAGCAGTCCTGATATGGGACTTGATCCCAGAACCACAAGATCACAACTTGAGCCAAAGGCAGATGCTTAACTGACTGAGCCACATATGTGCACCTCATTTTACCCCTCTTACACGCTAGATCTGAAGAGTTGAAAGGAGGTTAGATTATACATACCTGTTCATTTCCTCCTTCCTTTGTTTGCTTCTTTATTCATTTGTTTCTGTATTTAGCAAAAAAATATTTTTGCAAATCTTAGGTGCCAAGGCATTGAGCATACACTGTTCTTGTTCAGAAGAGGAAACAAACAAACAAACAAACAAAAAAACGATAATTGCAATGTAGTATAACTAATGCTCTAATTACAGCAACATGTATTGAGCTCTTATTAAATACCAGGAACTTTCCTAGGAGCTATAAATGAACTTTCCTAGGAGCTATAAATGAATCCCTGTAATACCAAGATAGGAGTTTGGTTATCATTCCCTTTTGTAGAAACAGGTTTGGAGACATTAAGTCCTACTGCTTGGAAGCAGTGAACAAAAAACATTTAAGTCTAGACATTTTGACTAGAAGTTTGAGTCCTTAACCACTCACTTCCAAATTTGGGAAAGATAACTAAAACTACAACACCTACAATGACTCTTGAAAGCCAAGTCACTCTTTAAATGAGGGTGTATGTGTGTGTGTGTGTGCATGCTGGCTGGGGCGTTGTGGGGTGGTGGTGATTTGTAAGCAAAAGTGATTACCTGTGTGAGGTCTGTGAGAGGTGTGTTGTTAGGGGAAATGAAACTGATTAAATAGCATTGGAGGTTTCCGTGGCTGATCTGGTTTTCTATTAGGGCATAACAAAGTACTCCAAAACTCAGTGGCATCAGCAATCACAACCATGTATTTAATTCACAAATCTGCGATTTGGGCAGGGCTTGGTGACAACAGCTCCCTGCCATTTCACGCAGCGACTACCGGAGACGCTTGAAATATGGCTGGTGGCTGGGGCTCCTCATGCATTTCTTTCTTTCTTTTTTTTTTTTTTTAAGATTTTATTTATTTGTTTATTTATTTGTCAGAGAGAGAGAGCATAAGCAGGCAGAGACAGAAGCAGGCTCCCCGCTAAGCAAGGAGCCTGATGCAGGACTCGATCACAGGACCCTGGGAGCATGACCTGAGCTGAAGGCAGCAGCTTAACCAACTGAGCCACCCAGGTGTCCCTCCTCATGCATTTCTATCTTTATGAGATCTCTTCTCTTGGTCTCTCTAGCATGGTGGCTGCCTTAGGTCTCCAGAGGAGCACACAGTAGAAGAGACTGCCAGATAGAAACTTCATTTCTTTTTAGGACTGAGTCTCAGAAATCATATAGCTTGACTCCTGCCAGACTTAACTGAAGCAACCCACAGGTGCTACCCCTGTGCAAGGGAAGATGACTTGGATTCTACTTCTTGATGGAGAAGTGGTGAAGTTCTGGAAGAGCATGTAGGACCAGAAATACCCTTTCAGCAATTTGGGGGGAAATAAGACGGGATACATGCAGCAGAGTGTAGTCATTGAAAAAACAGATTTGGAGTGTGATGAACTTTGATTTCAACGATGGGCTTCACCACTTCATATAGGGTTACTTTGGCCAAGTTGCTTGACTTTTTTTTTTTTTTTTTAAGGTTACTTTATTTGATAGATTGCGTGTGCATGCACCAGTGTGGGGAGGGGCAGAGGGAGAGGGAGAGACTCTCAAGTAAACTTCATGCTGAGCACAGGGCCCGGCTCTGGGCTCCATCTCATGACCCTGCGATCATGACCTGAGCCAAAATCAAGAGTCAGAAGCTTAAACCACTGAGTCAGCCAGGCGCTCCTTAACTTTTTTTTTTTTTTTTTTTTTGAGTCTCTGTTTCCCTAACTGTACCAAGATCATGTGGAGATGTGAATGTTAGAGAATATATGTAAATCCTTTGGCATTGGGTTCTGGCACAAAGTGGATCCTTCAGATACGATGGGCTGTTAGCAAGATGTATAACTGGAGAGGAGGAAGGAGCCAAGGTGGGGAGGGCTTTTGTAGCTAACAGGAAGTTGGTAAAATAACAATAGCAATGATAGCCAAAAATGACTGAGAACTAGGCAACGCTAAGCTTGTTGAAAGGAGTATCTCATTGATCTTAACAACAAACCTATGAAGAATCACGGTTGTGCTCCTGTTTTATAGATGACAAAATCGAGGATCAAAGAGGTTAAGAAACTTTCCTAGATTGGTAAATAGCAATGACAGGATAGAAACCAAGGTAATTGTCTTATCAGAACCTGCACGCTGGGACAGTTTGGATTTTAACCTGAAGGCTATTGGAAGCCACTAAAGAATTTTTAAATGGGGCGATCTTGAACCTGTTCTTTTGAAAGTGGTATGGCATAGGGATCAGGGGCTCTAATCCAGGTGAGAAATATTGAGATATCTGATCTATTGCAGACACAGGTAGTGTGGGAAAGGTGGAGGAGGTCCAGAGAAACGAGTGGCAGTCGTCCTTGGTTCCTGATTGGATGCGGAGAGAAAGGGAGGGCATTTCTACAGCCATTAGTCAACCTTGGTGCAGGCACTGGCGTGTGCCCTATTACTCAGGGCTCCAAACGGAGAAAGAAAACAACCCCAGGGTGTCTTCTAACTTAACGCATATTTCCTAAGTCCTTGCACTCTCAGTCTAGACTAAAAATAAACAAAACAGACTCCTCTTGAAGCTCTCAGATCTCCTACCTTGCTATTCTAGCTTTCAAATTCCGGGCCGCACTTCCTTTCCCACACCCCAAGCCCTCATACCGGGGATGACAATGATCGTTTGTGTGTGCTCCGCGATTGTTCCTTCCACATCAGGGGCCTTGGGAGGATGATCTAAGGCTGCTTTCTGCTGTCCTTGCTTCCTCCACCCAGCACTGGAACTACACATACAGTTTGTTGGTTGTGCTAAAGGGTGACTGACAGGGGCTCTGATAGGATCTTCAGGGAGCCTGGGGAGGGAGGGTCTCCATCTGAGTCCTTACTGACTGTGTCATTTAGTTTCATGGTAATGTCCCTTTGCGGGGAACAATATGTGCTTTAAAGGACAGAGAAAGAATATGTCATGAGATACAGCATTCCATATCTCTGATTAGGGACTTGAATCTATTACCAGGTCAAGGTCTGGGGCACAAACTGGTCCTTGACAGGGAAGTTAACTAAAACAAGCAAAACTAAACCAACAGACAACCCCCCCCCCACAACCTAGTTTTTCTGACTATGAAAATATTTATCTTTTCAAATTATTTTATCTAAACTGGAATAATTTCTGAGATTCTTAAAAAATGGCTATGACCTTGTCTGATAGGTGTATTTACTGTTATTTACCTGTTTGTACTTTTTCCTTCTTTCTACGTTTTCTTCAGAAAAGGGTTCATTTTTGAAAAGTAACTGTCTTCTGATGCTACATTTTGAGTAAATCCCTGCCTCTTGCCATGGACTATGGAGGTTAACATTTGATCAAATAGCTTTTGTTCACTGACTGTTGCCTTTAAATATAGTGGCTGCTCCATTTAACTCCATGTTTCAGACAATAAATCACTTGAGAAGAGGGTATTGCTCTAGTTGTTTGAGCTCTATCTGTGCGCATTGTTTGGTCATTCGGTAGCCGGTCATTAACTTCGCCTTCTGCTGGCAGTCTCTGAAGTCATCAGCTGGTCAAGCTGTGCCAACACAGGAAGTCGCTGGATGCCCACAGTCCCGTGTTAGGATCTCAGATGCAGCTCCCTTTAATAAACAGGAGGCTTACATTTGGCTTTGCACACTGAATTTTTTCCTTTGGAGAAATTATCCACTATACTTTGATTACAACCCAAGTTTTTCATTTATAAGTAACAAAAAGGAGTGATTTTGTAATTTAGAAATTTCCCCCAAAATGGGAATTTCCAGTGAAACTCATTAAATTGGTGGATGAGAGTGAGTGAATGACGGATGAGGTCATACTTTCTTCTCATGAGCTGCAGAGTGGCAACAAGTTAGAATATAGAAGTTAGAGAAGGGTCTGGTTTCTCTTTAGAGGTGTTTTTGCTTGTTCAAAGCTTCCAAACCATGAGGCATCAGACCTCCCCTCCCTCAAGAAAGGGCATAGTTTGATAACCTAGGCTACTTTTTCATTAATTAAATCTTGCATTAGGGGATGAATGTATTAGTATTTTTTTCCCTAGAAGGAAACTCCTTGTTTGGGACAGCTTCAGCAATTTAACCACATTTTCCAGCACATAGAGCAAATAAGAGGCAATCATTTGTCGGTCATAAAGATAAGCCAAGGAGTGGAAATATTTTTTGTAGGTCACGTCACCTGACAGAAACTTTGGACTGATCCTTTCCTGGTTCAAGAGTTCAGCCATAAGACCTACTTTCCCTATCAGCTGGGCTCAAGCTGATAAGGTTCCAAAGGAAGCAAAGGTTCTTTATGAGCTTTTATTTAATTGTCTTGTGACAAAAGGGTTGAGGGGCATTGTCTGTATCAAGTTACTTCCAGGTGGTATGTTCTTTTTTTGAATAATTCACTCTCTCCCATGATTGGACAGGGTAAATGGAGTTTGATTAAAGTTTGATTGCATCAAATTTATAGTGCCTAGTACAGAGCCTTCATCCCTGGGGTTACTTATTGAAGGAATAAAAGTGAACCTAGCCTTAGATTGGTGATTGGCTAGGGATAACCATGACTCAAGAGAAAGGTAATTACCTAAGAGTAAGTATTAGATTGTAAGCCCATCAAGGCTATTAGATGCAGGGGACAGAGCTGAGAATGAGCTTGAGATAGAAATTACCCGGAAATTGCATATGACCTATTTTCTGCTCTGAGAATTAACTGAGTATATCTTCTTCCCAGGAATTTGTCCCCAAAAGAGTTCATTCAAAGGTGTTACTCGAAAAGTGGTGTGTTAGGCCTGTCTCCATGGGGAGCTTCAGTGGATTCTAGCTCCTCTGCTCCTTTGGAAGGAAACTAGTGCTGGATTTTCCATACCTAATCTCACTCGCTTTTCCTTCTTCCCTAGTCCCGTCTTCCCTTCTAATTGATCTGTGAACACCAACAGCAAGACATTTTCTGAAACTTCCATCCTAACTTCTGTTCTAGTCCTGACTCTACCACAAAGTCACTGTTGACCTTGAAGAGTCCATATAACCTTCCCGAGCTTTTTCTTCTTCAGCTATAAACTAAATAGTTGAATGAGATGATGTACTTTATGAATTCTATAATTCTCTTATTTTGTGAATAGGGCCAAGTTAGAATAGCTTGAAACTGACACTTGATCCATTGTTTATTATTTTTTCTACTAAGGTGCATATATTAATCAATCATTTTTCTTTAAATGTTGGGCTAATTATATGATATCAGGTAACTAAACACCTTATGTTCATTAGTATGGCTATCCACGGGGTGCCTGATACTAACCAAGTCAGTTGTCTGTGGCTGCGAATCTGAGAGTCTCTTCTGGTAACTATCCCTTAGGTGAGTGGAGGTTGAAAACCATTAAGTTTCAACCTCTAATAGGGCTGTGGTTCTAACATAGATTTTCAGGCATCTTGGACTACCTGGTGTACACAGATAAAGACATACTTTTTGGTATTTTCTTCTTCTAAGAGGTTCAAATATCTGCATGTCATAATATTAGCGTTATGGCTCCTCTTATTTCTTGAGAGCTTACTATGTGTTAGACACTGTTGTTAAACATCTATAGTTTTATGTAATCATCTCAAAATGTGGTATTTAGTTATTGTAATAATTATTTTAGTTTTAAAATTATTATATGTAAGTGAGTTAAATATATATGCACAGAAGTAGAAAACAAACAGGTTGAATAACAAACACTTCTCAGTTTAAGAAATTCAGCTTTTTCAGTCCTTTATATGTCTTTGTGTGTCCTCTATAGTCACACCCTATCCTTACCTCTAGAAGTAACCACTATCCTAAATTTTGTGTAAACTGTTACCCGTTTTTCTTTAGTTTTGCCCTCTCTGTATGTATCTCTAGATAATACATGGTTTAGTTGTACTTGTTTTTAAAGTTGATGTGAATGAGAACTTATGGTATGAATTCTTCTAGAACTTACTAGTTTCCAATATTTTATTTTCAGATTTATCCATTATTGACATGTTTAGCTATAGTTGATATGTGGTTCATACATTACATAGTTAGTAATATTGCATTGGATGACTTTGCTATAATTTACTCTACCATTGGTAGGTGTTTGGGTTGTTTTCTTTTCTTTTTTTTTTTCTTCTTTTTTTTTTCTGTTATGAACAATGTGGCCTTGGATGTTTTTAAACTATACAACGATAGATGTTTTTTAAGGGAAAACAAAATAAATTTCTCTGTTGTGTGAGTCACATCTCTGTTGGTCATAAGTGACTAAACCCATCTTGAACCAGTTTAGGTAAAATGAGAAATGCTGAACAGTCAAACTATGGGAACTACAGGGATGATGTTCTTCCTGAAAAGCTGAACTGAGGGGTCAAAAACTCCTCTCAGGATCTCCCTCCAGTTCTTGCTTCTGCTTCCCTCTCTGCTTTGACTTTCTTCTCTTTCAGTGTAGTTTGGCTTCTTCTAGATGGAAAGAAACATTGCTGTCAACATTTCCTGAGTTCTACATCAAAAAGATCTCATACAGGCCTTTGGACCTAATGTAGCATCAAATATGCAAATGAATAACTTCTGACCCGGACAATTCTCACTTCCACCCCCACCATCGTAACCACTTCTGTCACATCTTATTCTCTGAAACTTCCCTTTTAAGTCTTAAACTCCTCAAACTTCTTTTATGATCACCCATTACCCTTCCTCTTAGAATTAGATCAAATTAGCCTAAATGCATCAAATGGCCTAATTCTTCCTGTCCCTCAAATAGATCCCGACTTGGGTCACTGTGTTGGTTCAGGTCTTCCGAGAACCAGACGCTCCGATGAGAATAGATATGCGAGAGGCTTGTTGAGGAAAACCTTGTGGGAGAAAAATGGGAAGGGTGCTGCAGGAGGCCGGGAGAGCTGTCAGGCCGCTATGCAGGACTGATCCCCGTGAAGGAGAGGGGGAAAGAAGGCAAGGAAGAAGTGTCTCAAGATTTCAATTCTGGCGGTGCCTGGGTGACTCAGTCACTTATGCATCTGACTGTTGATTTCAGCTCATATCATGATCTCAGGGTCGTGCTGAGCAGGGACTCTGCTTAAGATTCTCTCTCTCCTTCTCTCTGTCCTCCCCTCTCCCCTGCCCAACTCTCTCTTTCTCTAAAATAAGCAAATAAATAACATCTCTAAAAAAATTTTTTTTTCTTGCCTCAGATTTCATTTCTGAGGAAGTTTTGGCAAGGCTAATGTGGAGTTCTCAAACAAATGCTGCCCATTAGAGGAGTCCTGCATCTTTTAGGAATGGGTCTGTGTTAGGCCCTGCTCTGCTTAGTCATGGCTGCGAGTGGCCACAGAAAGCATAGCCTCAGAGCAAATGTGGTGATGGATTTCAGAGGGCAGCAGCTGGGACCATGGGTCTATTCTGCTTCCCACAGTGGCCACCATAATTACTATCCCAGCAATCTTTTTTGGTACATTCATGGGATAACAGTCGGTCTTCTTTTTCATGCTTTCAAATGTCAGGTCATTGAAAGGGCTGATTATTCAAATTCATGTGGCATCTCTGACTGCATACGTTTTGTTCATCACATTTTACTTTATTTTAAAATGCTTTTACTAATGAACTCAATTCACTCTTACCATCCCGGTTTTTTCTTTTGTCTTCTTCCTCTAAATATATTATTATTGTAATGTACGTATGATGGCTTGGGTCCTGAATCTCCAGTCCTCACTGAGCAACCCATAGTAATCACCAATTCCTAACTGTAGAAATGTATTAGACAAAGAAAATATTATTGCTAAAACCAAAGTTCGGACCCCAAATGCTTTTGTGACTTTTCTCAGTGGATCAAATGGACAACTCATCTGAGTCACAAGGACTCCTTTTACTTGGTGGGTTGATGTTGGATTGGAAGAAGATTTACATCGTGTTGTTCAGACTCCTTTATAGTGGTTCCTGCTTGTTCTTTTAAGTGGGAGGGAGAGTGGGAAAGGCATCCCTTGGGCTGACCATATACTACACAAGTGGAAAGGGTGAATGTATAATACTGCCACAACCACATAGTCAGAACCAGGATGATCCTTGGTGAAGTGCGTTATATGCTCACTCTAGGTTCTCTCCTCCCAAGAACAAGGAGAGCTTGTACCTCTCACCTCACCAAGCAAAATGTTTTAAAAGAAAAGTCTGAAAAGAGAGGGATGCAGAAAGATATAGTTTTTTTCTCTCTTTTCCTTCTCAAAACTTGGTGCCCATTAGGACTCAAGGTTCACTTAGGTGCCTTTAATCCTGAGTTCTTCCTCACTGGGGTGAAAATGGGGTGAGGATAACAAAGGATGAGTAGGGGCAGTTCTCCCTTCAAGGCTCCTCCAGAATTATTTCTAGATGATTATCAGCTTGAATAATAGGTACCTGGGGGGGTTTTCAGTCATTTTCCAGGGTAAACAAGATGCATCTCTTGGAGGGCACATTTTTTCCAACAAATTTGAGGGAAAATTTCTTTTATGCTAAATCAAACCCAGATATGTGATTATTAGAATACAAAATTCTTCTGGATTTTAAAAACATAATGTGTGACTTCAAAGATAGATTGTCCTTGAAGGCCATTTTATACTCCTCTTCTGATCTCCTTCTGAATATGATTATTCACTATTCTAAACTATTAGTTACATCTTTTTGGAAAAGTTTGAAAAGAACTACTGAAGAAATTAGGGTGTGCCATCAACATTCTACTAGCTCTTTTGTGTCTTTCCAAAATTGAATGGGATGACATGGACATTACCATCTTTTCACTGTTGTGACAGTCATCCAAGGATATCATTGTAATTGATAATTCAGACTGGATTACCCAATATGTAATAAGACTCAAGGCAACCAGAACTCCCCATAGCAAATGGAGATGAGCTTTAAGTAGGTGTGGAGATGAGCCAAGTTTTTTTTCCTTCAGCAGCATTTATTGAGTGCCTCCTATGTGTCAAGAACTGTTCTGGAAACTGTGATAAAACAGTGAACAAGACAGATAAAGGCCTTCTTCTCCTGAATTATGGCAGACCTGACAGAGAATAAATATTGACAAAAACTAAAAAATAAGGAAACAAATTAAAGCATTCCAATAGTGCTTTAAATGCTCGGGAGAAAACAAAACAGGAAAATAGTTAAAACCTATTTGGTGTGGGAGACATTGATGGCTTCTGTGAGGAAGTGACATTTGACCTTAGAACTAAATAGGGAGAAGGAGGTAGTCAGATGAAAATGAGGGAAGACTCTTTTAGGAAGTAGCAATGCCAAGTGCAAAGAACCTGAGACATCCTGGCCCTTTTGAGGAACAGAGAGAAAGCCAGTGTGTGGGCCACAGTGGAGGAGGGGGAGATTAGTTGGAAAGAAAGGCAGGGAATAGGCCATATGGGGCTCTATAGGTCATGAAAAGGAGTTTGACTAATATTCTAAGTCTAATCAGAAGTTACTGGGTGTCTTAAGCTGGGGAATACCCAGATTTAACCAAAAAGTAAAACCATCTCTTCCTGAATAACTTGGCTAAAAAGGATGCTGTGGCTATGGATACACATGGAGATTAAGCAAAACATGGAAGAAGGGCCTCAATGAAACTTGACCTCACTTAAACACGAGAGGACAAAATGGTGGCTGGGAGTGTTAAAAGGATTAAGGACCATAACTTTTAATAATGAATGAAGAGAAGTATTTTATCTGTTATATATTCAGAAGGAATTCCCATTCGAAATAACTGAAAAAAGGTTAAGTGTCAGCCTTCACCCCAGGTCATGATCTTTGGGTCCTGGATCAAGACCCGCATCAGGCTTCCTGCTCAGCAGGGAGTCTGCTTCTCTCTCTTTCTTCTTTTGCTCCTTCCCACTACTCATTCTGTCTTTCTCTCAAAATCTGTTTTTTTTTTTTTTTTTTTTTTTTTTTTTTTTGACAGACAGAGATCACAAGTAGGCAGAGAGGCATACAGAGAGAGAGGAAGAGAAGTAGGCTTCCCGCTGAGAAGAGAGCCAGATGCGGGGCTCAATCCCAGGATCCTGGGATCATGACCTGAGCCGAAGGCAGAGGCTTTAACCTACTGAGCCACCCAGGGGCCCCTCTCTCTCAAAATCTTAAAAAACAAAAACAAAAACCCAGATAACTGAAAAAGGTCTTGGGTATGTACAATAATAAACCTTTTAAGACACATATAGGAAATTCACACATCTAGAGCTTGATTTTTACAAAACTCAGACTTCATTATTTATAATATGCTGTGAAATTTTGTTTATAATTTAATCTACTTGAGTCCAAAAAACACAAGAAATGTAAGGAATATGAATAACATTTCAAATAACCCTGTAAGTAGTTTCAAAGTCATGTATGAGCACAGTGTTTTTTGGATATGACAACCCCTCCACTCCAGGACACTGTAATGACGGGGAGGGGGGGAACTCAACCTGGAATGAAAACAGCACAATCCTGTTTCCAAGGGAAGTGCAGTGAGACAGGAAAACAAAAACAAAAATCACCAACTCATCTGGAAGCTCACGAAAGACAGAGAAGAGTTTGCACCTATCTCCGGCTGATTTGCCTTGGCCTGTGAATCATTTAACAGGAAAAAAACACAGGACTGACTCAGCTTGAGCAGGCTCTCGTCCCTGCTGAGGTCCTCTTTTGGTGCGGCCCCGGCCACTCCCCTCAGACCTTGCTTCCCTCCTCTTTTCTCACTGTAGAGAAACAGGAAGTCATGTTGATTAGTAAGACTGACTGGGATCACACCCAAGGCAATGGCAAATCTTGACTTCTTCTGGGCTTGGGAAGAGGTGGAAGGATCAAGGACAAGCTTCCGGTGAGAGTGAGAGGCAAGACCAGAACTCTGGAAAATCAGCCCACAACCATTGTTGACACAGGCCCCTAGAGTGACCTAGAGCGTGTCTGCCTGCCCGAGATCTCATGAATTTCCACTAACCCTATGGTGAAGCTTTATCCCTTATAAGAGTGAGACAAGTGGAGCCTCAACAGGAAAAGGAGCTTGCCCAAGACTACAGGGTGAGCCACGCTGGAATCTCGACCTTCTGACCCCTAGTGAGGGCTGTGCCATTTGTCACGTGTCCTTGGCAGATAGTTCTAACACAGGGAGCCATTGCCCAGGGTGTGGTGTCCTAGGTGCCTTATTACAAGCCTTTGTGCCCCTATGTCTTTCAGTTGTATCTTGTGGCCACATACATAGCTCCTGTAATGGGATCTTCCCTTGTGGAACATAAATTGAGCTGCATTAAACTTGAAAATAGAGAGAATGAGAAAAGAATGAGAATGAGAACGAGAGAGAGAGACTCATATGTTTCTCACTCCACCCTACTTCACTCTCTTCCCACAGGGAGAAACTACCCAAAGAAGACTATTGCTGTGAGGGGCATAATGAGCTGAATGGGTACTACCCAGTCTGAAAAATCTCAGCGATGTCAATAAGCCACTTGAGACAACAAGGCACCTGTTGTTCTGTCTTCATTCCTTATCGGTCCTTGGCTCCGAGAAGAGGAACTTTCTGGAAAGAGAAGGACCTTTGTGAAATCAAAAGGAGGGGAAGATTTATGAATTGTAGGCTCTGAAACAAACCAGTAACAAACTGTTCCATGGACGGACAGCTTTATTTTTACCTTTCCTTTCTAACAGCTATTCCTCTCATTGTCAGAGACTTCCAGTATAAGTCACTGTAAGAATCAAATGTAATCCCTTAAGTATACCTACCACCAGGTAGCTCCACCCATGCCAGAAATTCTCAGTGTAATTCCAACTCAAGTGTTGTGTGTGATCAACCCAGCAGGTAAACCAAGTGACCCTACAGAGCAAATTCGTGTGCTCTCCGTAGCTAGGGTTTGCTTAGCACACGGAGATCGTGTTCATTTTCATCACACCAATTGATTAGTACAGGATTGTTTAAATGGATTGAGAAATCTCATGAAAACTATTAAACTAAACAGTTCCTGTTTATGGGCATGCACCTGAGTATCTTACCACTCTCTAGAGGCAATCAGAAATTTGCTTTGAGAAAGCATGGACGTTGGAGTCTGGGTGCTGGGGTGTGCATCCTCATGCTACCATTGTTTTGTTCTCTGACAATGGGAAAGTTATATAACATTTTTGTGCCTCAGCTTCCTCATTAAATGTGGGTATAACACTTGTGCCTACCTCTCGGGATTATCTGTGAGGCCCCAGTACAATAATAGTTAGTGTACCCTGCCTGACATCTAGTCACTGTCTACTGAAATGGCAATGAAGATAACGTAGATGGGTCTTAACATATAATTGCAATTTCACTTATTTAAGCCAAGTATTCTAGATCAGTGGAGTTTGCCAAAGGCAGTGAAATCCTTGGGGTCTCCAGACCGTGACTTCATTGCTCTCTCATTTTCATGCTGCTTCCTTTAAACAGGAAAGCAAGTCTGTTGACCAACTGGAGACTTTTCTAGCAACGGATTTTATGCTAACTTCACCTTCATGTGCCCTCAGGGCTAGCCGCCGTCAAATCAGGGAGCAAAGAAGTGTGTTGGTGACAAATGAGGAAGAACAAGAACAAAATAAGTGGCCTGAGCTCACTCAATGACAATATTTATTGTATGGAACAATGATCATGCTTCAGACGTGTTTGTTCTCTGTTATTCTGTAAATATGGTAGAAATGTTGTTGCTCAACAGCTGTCTTGATCACTTAACGTGATAGACTTCTGAGGCAGAGTCATCTCTGGGTGCCCTCAAAATACAGTGACATTTTTGCTTTGAAGCTTTCGGGAGAGGCGCCAGATTGGATCACTCATGAGTGAAAAATAGCGCCACCTATAGGCTTGTTATGTATGATAAAATACCTCATGCTCTTGGCACCATTTAGGGAGCAGAACTTTTCAATGGGCTCAAGATTTAGTGGAGAAGTTAAAATGACAACCAACAGGGGCACCTGGATGGCTCAGTGGGTTGAGCCTCTGGCCTTCGGCTCAGGTCATGATATCAGGGTCCTGGGATTGATCCCTGCATCAATCTGAGCAGAGAGCCTGCTTTCCCCTCTCTCTCTACCTGTCCCTCTGCCTACTTGTAATCTCTCTCTGTCAAATACATTTAAAAAAAAAAAAAAAAACTTAAAAAAAAAATTGGCAATCCTAGTAGACTGCAAATCTCCACGAGGCAGCATGGAACTTTAGCATGAGCTTGAACTTTGGGCTTGGTCAGACTTCCATCCTGGTTTTAAAGTCAGTAGCTGTGTGACCTTGGCACGCCTATTGAACTCCTCTGAGGGAATTCTCAGAAATATGGGTAATAAAACCTTCCACCTAGGTTGTTGTGAGTACTCCATGGGATTGACATTCTGATGGTCTATAGGGTACGTAATATGGTATCAATGATCAACAGCGTAGTGTGATATGGTATAGTTGCTCCACAGAGACGATTGCCTTGTTTTATTCTTTGCCTGTCTCTTTCTTTCCAGTCTCTTGGTGTCATTTGGGAGTCTAGATTTATGGGCCTGAATTATTTTGCAGATAGCAAGTCAGATACTGGCGGAGGGATAAGGTCTGTGAGGACTTTGGATCTTTCTGCTAAATGGAGGCCCAGGGCCAGAGTCAGCATTTATGTTCTGCGGCACATTGCTGGGCTGTGCCGGCAAGTCGGAGATGCCGAGAGCAGGGGATACCAGTGAGTGCTCCCCAGGGACCCACTGTGTATGGATGTGCTTTGAAAAGTGTCAAGGGCTCAAGGATTGTTTCATCATCACTACCACTGTTGTCAGCGTTTATCCGTTTTCCTTTTCATCTCACAGATTAGGAAACTGAGACATGGAAAGACGGCAGTGATTTTCCCGAGCACATACATCTTTATCTTCTTCCTCCTCACAGCAGCCAACATCGTGCTTGCCTCGTGCCAACTACTGAGCTTGGCACTTTGTAGGTATTCCTGGGAATCATATAATCCTTGGAACAACCTTACAAAGTGGTTTCTATTATCCTTGTCTTACAGAGGAAGACACAGACGCTCAGAGAGGACATGCAGCTGTTAAGTGACTGCTATTTGAACCCTACCAGTCTGACTTCAAAAGCTAAGACAGCTTTTGACAATGTTACAGAGACTGAAACAATGCACAGAAAATGTATTGGTTATATAAAAAGAGGAAATAGCTGCTAATGTCAACCATAATAATTGAAAGATAGCTTTGAGATACTCTCCCATGGGGTGGACGACAGTGGAGGTGAAGAGTGGGTAGGTGGCTTGCCTATGACAAGGGGATTAGATTCATCAGTGTTGCTCTAGAGGACAGCAGGAGGGCCAATATATGCACGCAGAGGGAGGCAAATGTGAAACCAAAATGGAGAGGAACCTTCTAGTGTCAGACACAATGCCAGCATTTCAGCAACCACAACAGAAAGGCATATGCTTACGATTATGTGGCTCTTGGTCCCTGCAAAGATCTACAGGCAAAGGCGGCATTACTGGTAATGTAAAGGGAAACAAAGCAGACTGCACAACAAGAAAGATTAGACTATGTTCCCACTTCATAAAACTTATATATATGATGTAGGCATACAAAATACAGTGAACAGGGGCACCTGGTGCCTCAGTGGGCATGCTCAGGTCATGATCCCAGGGTCCTGGAGTAAAGCCCGACTTTGGGCTCTCTCCTCAGCAGGAGCCTGCTTCCCCCCCTCCCCTTTCTCTGCCTGCCTCTCTGCCTACTTGTGATCCTTCTCTTTCTCTGTCAAATAAATAAATAAAATCTTGGGGGAAAAAATAACAAAACAGACTGAACAAACTTATAAATACTTGGCTTATGTAGTCATTTAAAAATTTTTTAAGGAACATATGTTAAATAATTTAGGACAACCTACAGTAATCTTTTTTTTTTTTTAATTTGGAAAACTTAGAAAGATTAATTACATTTTCTGAGGTCACCACTAAAAGCCAAGATTTGAATCCATCTCTGTCTGACTGGAAGTGTAGTCTTTATTTCAGAAAGCCACAATCCCACTTCTTAGGGGATTAATAAGGGAACAGGTAAACAAATGTGGAAGTAGTAGGCATAGAATACTAAGCTGTAGGAGATAAGGAGCTTCTAAAGTAGCAAACAACAGATTTGGGGAGCAGGCCTAGAAAGTGACAAAGGGCACAGTTAAGTCGGTTGGAGCTAAATGGTGACAGAGCAGGGTTGTTGAAGACGGATGACCACACCTTGGCAAGTAGCAGATGTGGAATCAAGATAGAGTTGCTGCTTCTCTCTTTAAAAGCCCTCTGTAACTGATAAAAATTTCCCCAAGCCAATATTATGCTTATTTCTATCTTTAAAGCTATTTTGATTTTTTAAGTCACTTCTTATCCTTCTTAATATTTATTCTTTTGGGATAAAATTTCCTTTTTTATTTTCCCATGTAAGCTAGAAGTCATACTTGTTTTTGGGAATAGATTCTGTGGTCCTGGCTACGTGAGTGCAGCGTGGAGTCTAGCCACGTTTAGGGCCAGCAGTGGTCTTAGCTGAATTAGAACCTGATAACATTATTTATACAAGTATAGCCTGCCTCCAAGATAGAGGGAGGTGTTTTATGACCACAGGCTTTATGAGTTGTAGCTATAAAATAATCAATCTTTTAAAGCAAACAGAGGACAATGTCTATATCCAAATGTGAATTGTCCTTCAGAGCTGTGACCCTTGGAAATTTTTCACACATACTGGCATAAAACATATTTAAATGTTTCAGTGGAAACATCTTTCTGGCCCAGTTTCTCTCTCTCTCTCTCTCTCACACACACACTTTATTTTTAACAGAAAATGCTTTATCTGGCTTGATGACCAATTTTATTCCCTAGAGGGACTGGCTGTGAATACCTCTTGACGATCCGAAAAATCAGATCCATCATTGAAAGAACAGAGTGTTATCACTGAAGAGCTTAAAAAAAAATGGGGTCCTGACTCTGAAGACCATACCCAGTGAAGCATGGCAAGGTGTTTGGAATATGGGCCGGGAGGAATGACTAAATGCTTTGCTCACCATGAGCTAGGAGCTGGAGAGAGGTGGATACATGGCTCTTGGACTGAGCTCAGAGATACTATGCAAGAGAAGAAGAGGAACCCGGGAGATTTCTCTAAGTTCTGATGGTTATAGCATCCTCAACTACGGGGAGACAGGCTGGGCTAAGACAGGAAGGACCCCTTCAGGATGTGGATTATGGCTGGTACTTCCACTGTTCTTTTTCTTTATTCTTCCTTATTCTCTTTACTATCATTTCACTTAGGTTAAATGTTGCTTAATAAGGCTAATTCTCAACGCTGTATCATTCCTAAAGAATGTTGACTTGATTTCCAAAGAGTGTTCCACAGGTTATTCATGTTTCATGATTTTCCGGTCTGATTGGAAGTCACTGACCATCTTGGAGTTTCAAGGGAGACATGGTACACAAGGTGCATGGAACAGAGCAAACTTTAGGTAGCTCTGGGCTTCGCAGTCTAGTTTCTGGATCACAGAAGCGCAGATACCCACTTTCCATGTGTATCCTATGAAGAGTGGAACTGAATTGAGAAGCAGATGATCTTTCTCTTTCATCTCTAATAAATAATGGTACTTAGAGCAATGTGTGTTTACTGGGAACAAATTCCACCACTGGGTGTGGTGGACTGTGCGGCTTCTGCTTGTTGCCCATAGCATTTCCTCTCTTGTCTCGGACGTTCCTGTCTCCTCAGGCTGGGGCAGTTGCAAGTCCCGAGACATGTCTGGGTTCTCCCCCTCCAAGAATGAGGAGGCGGTGGCTGTAGCCGAGCTGTCTTTCTGGCCAGGATTCCACAATACGGAAGGTCTGTCTTTACCACAGAGTAAACTGGGGCAAACAATCTCATCAGCTAAATGATTTCCTTGTTGATATGAGGTGAGGAAAAGATGAATAGCTTTGGAGAAAGGAACTCTGAGGCTAGAAAGAGAAAAGAAAAAAGGAGTCAGGCACTGAGAAGGACGTATGAGCTGAAGAAATGTTGAGGTAGACCAGTTGCTTTTTCAGTTTGGCACAGAGACACAGTGAAATAATCTTTTGTCCTAAATTAGGAAAGCCCTGGGAGCACCAACCATTATAGTGAGCCACTACAGAAAGATAGCTAACGTATGTAAGTGCCCTAAATCCCATCTTGTGGTGTGAGGCCCAAAAATTCTAGGGGCCAGAGTCAATACCTATTGTGTACACATAAAAGGTGGTGTTCTCAAATAGGATTAGGGTGTCTTGGCACCGTTTGTTATAGGTATTTCTCTGTAAATGTGGTGGTGTATTACACCGGCCATCTTTTTTTTTTTTTTTTTAAACAAAACTGCCAGCCATCTTTGAGAAAAACTCAGCCTAAACAATGGAAAAAAATATATATTCATCTGCATATTGAATTCACATAGAGCAAAGCTAACACACAACATGGAGTGGTTTTGATACCAGAAGTGGCTTGTCCCCTAGTCCAAACCATTAGGATGATGATAAATATGGTCTGGGGAATGCTTGGTCTTCTGGGTTGTTCTGTCTGTGGGTTTGTTTCTTCCTGTCCCCTGGGTTTTGAGTCACCTGCTGATTTGTGTCAGTATGAGTGCTGGGGTCACATCCTGCACTGTCCAGGGTTTTACAGGTCACTTTCTTGAGTCAAAGCTGATTTTCCACTGAAGAGGATTCTGTCTCTGGCACTTGTTTAAGACGTAACATCTCAAATGTAGATGCTTCAGCTGTGTTCACATGCGTTGTGCAGGCTCGCTCTTAGCTTTGAATTCTTCAGATATGGGATACGCTGGAGGTGTGAGGCCTGTGTTTTTCAAGGGGGATTTGCAAATCGTCTTGACCAACGTACGTGCACAAGTTACCTGTGACTGGGGCTATGGTGGCAAAGGCTTTAGAGACATGTGACTTTTTATTTCTATTTATTTTTAATTTTATTTCACTTAAGTGCCAGTGTATTAATATTTATATTATATATATAAAACTTATGATATATATAATTATTTACTGTATTACTGTATTAAATCAAGTGTATTATTAGTTTCCGAGATAGAGGTCAGGATTCATCAGTTGCATATAACACCCAGTGCTCATCACTTCGTGTGCATCCTTAACGCCTGTCACCCAGTTACCCCAGCCCCCTATCTCCTTCCTCCTCCCTTCCTGCAGCCCTCAGTTTGTTTCCTATAGTTAAGAGTTTCTTCTTGTTAGTCTCCCTCCCTCTCTGATTTCGTCTTATTTCATTTTCCCTCCCTTCCTCTATGATCCTCTGTTTTACTTCTTAAAGTCCACATATGAATGAGATCATATGATAATTGTCTTTCTCTGATTGACTTATTTCACTCAGCACAATACCCCCTAGTTCTGCAAATCATCTTGACCAAAATACGTGCACAAGTTGCCTGTGTCTGGGGCTGTGGTGGCAAGGACTTTAGAGACGTCCATACGTTTTTTTTTTTTATTTTTAAGACTTTATTTATTTATTTATTTATTTGACACAGAGAAAGAGCACATGTGTGCACAAGCAAGGGGAAGCAGCAGAAGGAGGGGGAGACACAGATTCCCCACTAAGAAGGAGCCCAATAAGGGAGCCCAATGAGGGACTTGAACCCAGGACCCTGGGATCCTGACCTGAGCCAAAGGCAGATGCTTAATTGACTGAGCCACCTAGGTATCCCTGAGACATCTGTGACCTGTGACTTTTGATGGAAGGAAACAGTTTCCTACTGAGAGTGAATTAATCCTTAAATCTGTCTGGTCTGTCCATGAGTCCCATGTTGCCTTTGTGATTGCTCGGCTCTGCTGACTGCTGTCCTCTTGCTCTTCTGTCAAGATTTTGCTGCTTTTTGAAACCCTATAAGTGTGTCATCTCTGTGTCTCTGTCTCTCTCTCTTACACATGCACATATAACAATGAGTAACTCGTAAATATGAAATGTAAAATTTTTGAATTTTAACTCAGAAAAATTAACGTTATTGGCAAGGAGCTGGTATCCTATTTCTAAAGTAGAAATTCAGGAAGAAAATAGATTCTTTTTTTTAATAATTTTTAAAATTTATTTTCAGCTTAACAGTATTCATTGTTTTTGCACCACACCCAGTGCTCCATGCAATCCGTGCCCTCTCCAATACCCACCACCTGGTTCCCCCAACCTCCCACCTCCCCCGCCCCTTCAAAACCCTCAGATTGTTTTTCAGAGTCCACAGTCTCTCATGGTTCACCTCCCCTTCCAATTTCCCTCAACTCCCTTCTCTTCTTTAACTCCCCTTGTCCTCCATGCTATTTGTTATGCTCCACAAATAAGTGAAACCATATGATAATTGACTCTCTCTGCTTGACTTATTTCACTCAGCATAATCTAGGAAGAAAATAGATTCTTAAGCAATTAAGAATGCCAGGGACATTTTTCCAGCATTTTCTCATGTAACTTCTGACAACTTTTAAAGAAGGATATGCCTTATCCCAGCAATGAAGCTACTGAGGCTCTTCGACGTGAAGTAGCTTGCCAAGGCTGCAGTAAGCACAGGGCCAGGCCAGGGGCCCGCTGCCTCTGACACTTGATGTCCTACAATGTCAGTTGTTCTCTGTCCTGGGTTTTAGCTGATTTGCACCTGTTTATTGCATTAAAGTCCTAATCCTGCTTTCATCATCGTAAGAAAAATAATAATCACACAACACAACTATTATTTGCAGTGGCCTCTGGCGAAGGTGGTTTGATCCAGAGTCAAAACCTCATATTTGTATAGTGCTTCTACTTTGTCAAAGTCTAATAAGGGTGGTTTTCATAGCTGAGGACAACCAAACCAATGTCTCTCTATTTAGGATAGTGACACAGCAAATTATTAATTTCATATATTTGAGTCAGTTTCTAGGCTTCTCATTCTCTGTGTCTTAGGAAGTTGGGAGCTTAAAAATGCTTTTGAAAGATTTTCTCTCCAAGGGAAGAGATGGTTAAGTGTCCCTTTTAAAGGCAAAATCTCTTAGTGAGAAAGTGGAGATGAGAATTCATGTCGCTAACTGAAAGTTTATTGTCCTTTCTAATAATGCCACACAACCTGGTGTCCAATCTGTCTAAAGACATGGGATCCTTGTCTGTCAATAGCCCTGCTATTAATGATGTGCAGTGACAGGCTAGGCCAAGATTTTACTGGTGTTTTGGAGAACTAAAAAGATTTCAGAGTTATATCTTAGAAAGCCTTTGGAGTTTCTTCCACTTGTTTTATGATTAGCAACTGAAACTATCACAAGATGAACGGACAGGGGCCTGGGTGGCTCAGTCGGTTAAGGGTCTGCCTTTGGATCAGGACATGATCTCAGGGTTCTGGGATCGAGCCCCAGTTTGGGCTCCCCACTGGGTGGGAAGTCTGCTTCTCCTTCTCCCTCTGCCCCTCTCCACCATTCATGCTTTCTCTAGCTCTCTCTCTCTCAAATAAATAAATATATAAAAATCTTTAAATAAAATATATTTTAAAAAGAAGGAAGGAAATGAACATGCATTGGGAATCTATTATTTGCCAGACGTATGAGTCGGCACTTTTCCTATAATAACCTTGTGAGGTTGATATGAACTCCACTTTACAAGAGATGAAAGGTCAGAGAAATTAGTAACTTCCCCCAAGCTGAACCCTAAGAGGGTTTAAATCTACTCTGTCCAATGCCAAAGTCTTTACCCTTTTTATTTCCTTACCTCCATGTGGTTTGAAAAATCAAATACATAGCATTTCTGTGTGGGCCACCTCAACAAGAAAACTGGGCACTCACTAAAGTAACTCACACTAAAAATAAACACCCGTCTTCCTCCCACAAGCTTCCCAAGGTTGCAAAGAGGAACACTGGAGGTCTGCTGAGCAGAGGAATGATGCCTACAGTAATCCGACATCAGAGAATATTGTTCAGACCCATTTGTTTTTTCTTTTCTGAGTTTGTCTCTCTGATGTCATATAAATTTTTGACTTTTTTTATGATGGAAAATTTCAAGCATACACCAAAGTAGAGAAAACAGTAGGTGGAGAAACTGGGTGTCTACACCTGGCCTCAATAATTTCTGCCTTAATTGTATGCTCTATATCACACTGACAAAAATTATGGTGGTGTGCATTTGGTGGTGATTAGATAATGACCCATAGGCTTTTTCACCTTTCAGGCCCTTGTTCTTACCCCAGTACGGGATGGATATTTGTCCCTCCAATACACAGTCTTAATGGATAATCAGTAGTGATGGCTTAAAAAAACATAATGAGAGACAACAATAGATCAGCTATCAAACTAAGGTACAGTAGGGATATATATATTTCACTTTGAAAATGAAGCAAGGCCAGGAGAAGAGTGTGAGGACTATGAGAATTAGGAATGTGGGAACAAAAGGCCATTTGGAGCCATTCTATTCCCGTGGGTGCACGTGTGTTGATTCCTTTCAGTGTTGGGAAGGGCACCAAAAGGGCACAACCATCAGGAGAAAATCACTGGATTACCCGAGAGACACAATTATCTCCTTTGTTACGTGGTGTGTTTGCCTTCAGTATCATAGCTTGTCTGCCTTCAGAGAAATGGAGAGCCAAGGAAAGAAATGTGTCATTTTTCAGTTATCTGCATAAATGCTTGGGAACAGGGGCATGGATAGAAGATGACAAAAAGTACTTGTATTTGACTTTGGAATGTACTGCAATACTTACCTACATTTGTCTATGAGGTGTGTCCATCCTGGAAATTCCCTTTAAAAACCATAGAAAGGCATTCTGTGACGGCCAGTCTCTGCTGGAGCTGTTTTCTTGTTCCACCAATCTGCAGCCCCGTACCTCCCCCACTCCCCTCTTGGTCCTTCCCTAGTTTGACCCAAAGGGCAGTGTTTCAGAAGGCTCTGGTTCTTATATTCAAATGCACATTGAAAATATTGACAAGATTGGAATTAGGCAGATGAGATTCTCAGAGTGGAGCTGGGATTTTCCAAAACAATCCAGTTAACAGACTTGAAGGTGTTTGTCCAGTCTGTTCTCAGATATAATTACTGACAATTACTGAAGACTTTGGACATCACAGAGCTTCTGGCCCATTCTCCTTGTCAACAGGGGTTCCAGCTCTATCAGCAACTTCCTCCCAGCACCAGTTTTCACATGATAACATGTCTGTTTCACCCACTGGGTTCTGTCTTGACCCCTCCCACCCTAGTACTGGGAAGGTTTTTTTTTTTTTTTTTTTTCCCCTGATATTGTCCTCACAACAAATTGTTGGAAGAGAAGATAAGGTTTTCTCTAACAGCAACAACTGCATAGGTGTCTCTGTTTATGCATCTCATGCAGGGAGGGGAAAAAAACTTGTTCTAATCTGCCTATGGATTCAGAATCCAACCCCAAACAAATAAGTAATTAACTTCACTGTGTAGACGGGGCATACTTTCATTCGAGGACTCAAGCTATGAAAAGAGCAAAGCACAGGACTTGGGGATACAGAGATTTTCCCATCCCAAATCACCTGGGGCTGTTTTTATTTCACTGCTTCTGTTTCTTTGCTGCATGAGTGCGTGTGATTTGCTGGGTCATTTGACCTGATTTCAAACGTGCAGTTGTCATACCTACAGGGTGTTACAAAGTCATATAAAATACTTTCCTCTTTCATTGAAGAGAATTACCTCTGTGTGAGTAAAATAACAACTATGACAAGAATAATAAAAACCCATATTTATTATGTGTTTACTGTTTACCAGCACTGTATTGAGTGCTTTACTTCCATTATCTCCTTCTAGCCTCAATATCCCTATTAGGTAAATTCCATTATAATCCTCACTTTACATAAAGGGGCACTGTGACTTAATGGCATTACTGACCCACCTCACAGCAGTTTAAGAGCAGAGCTGGGGTTTGAGCACAAGGAGAATAACTCCAAAACACAAGCGAGCGCGCTCTCTCTCTCTCTCTCTCACACACACACACACACACACACCAGCCACTGAACATGGACCCAAGGCAAAATAGCCTTGAGCAGAGGGACCATGCGTGAGAGTGAAGCTGTAGGGGTAAAGGTGGAGATAGGCATGAATGAGGCTGGTTGGGGTTGGTCAGAATGGGCTCAGGGGACAAGATCAGTTTGAAGGAGGCAAAGGAGATGGAAAAATAGTGGTAGAGATGGGGGTGGGGGTCAGTGGATAAGGTAAGTAAAGGTAGTGGAGGAGATTATTGTCCAAAAAAGAAGTTGGGGACAGTGGGAACATCTCCAAGCTACATGTCACTTTAGGAAAAAATGGTGCTTTGCTTTTTAACAACAATGTGCTTAACATACAGACTAACAAGAAGCTACACAACCTACGGTTTTTAGAGGCATCCACCTCCCTGATGGGTTAAAATTGGGAGTCTTACTTCTCTACCTGCTGTTTTGATATGAATTTTCTTCTCACTGTACTTTTCTTCTAAACACCTGAGATTTATTGGAGGAAGTAAAGCCCATGAATGCTTTTGAATTTGATGACTCTCATTTATTGCCCTATCTCACTATAAATAATTACTTTTTCCAATCCTATTTGAAACACATTAGGAATCTAATGTATAAAAGATAGTAACCATGAGGGATGCCTGAGTGGCTCCAGTTGGCGAAGTGTCCGACTCTTGATTGTGGCTCAGGTTATGATCTCTGGGTCCTGAGATCAATCAAGCTCTGCATCTATCTGGCTCTATGCTCAGCTCAGAGTCTGGTTTGGATTCTCTCTCTCACTCCCCTTGCCCCTCCCTCTACTTATAGTCTCTCTCTCTCTATCAATCAATAAAATCTTTTAAAGAAGATAGTAACCTTGAAAGTATGAAGGTGTCCTCTATAGGGACTCCTATGAGATTTTATGATTTAACATATACTTGACATAGTTGATCAAAGGGTTTATCTGCCATGATTTTACTGGAGTAGATAACTTATCTTTTTTTTTTTTAAAGATTTTATTTATTTATTTATTTGACAGACAAAGATCACAAGGAGGCAGAGAGGCAGACAGAGAGAGGAGGAAGCAGGCTTTTCGCTGAGCAGGAACCCTGATGCGGGGCTCGATCCCAGGACCCTGGGATCATGACCTGAGCCGAAGACAGAGGCTTAACCCACTGAGCCACCCAGGCACCCCTAACTTATCTTTTTTAAGGTATATTTTACTTTGGTGCTGAAGTATTTAAGATAACATAACTAAAACAATGCTAATAGGAAAGAATAATATTTGCACACAAGCAATGTAGTATATAATTATATTTAGGGTTAGATCATATTCTGAAATATATACTATAATATAAACACTAACACATTTAAAACTCACTTTACCAAACTCTTTAATAATACCTGTTTACCTTTAGAATCTTGGTCCGTTTCACTCAGGACACATTATTATTCTTTTAATTGTTGACCCTTCTGACCATACAATTTTTTTTTTCCTGATCATACAGATTCTTTTCATATTTCATTGTAGTCATGTAAAATATTTTTGCTCAAAGGAAAAATGCTATGAATTTACAATGACTTCAGAATTTAACAATCTGTTTCCTATTTTGTTGATTAAGACTGAGGAACATTCAATGTGAATAAAGAATATGCTATGTTGAAAACAAAATTAAGGATCCTGATGCTCTCTGCCAGATAGCACAAAAACTAAAAACACCACAGGAATTTTTCAACATTATTAACCTCTTGACAATGTGTGGGTCGTATAAAGGACAAATGAATGTTGTGGAGGGACTGAGAATGCCAATTTTAACAGACTGTCCAATCACTGTAGATAAATATTTGTGTTCCTGGGGATTATTTGATTTTTATCAAAGCAAATTGAATTGGAAACATGGCATGTATTAAGTCATTGGTGCTTATTGTCTAATTCTTTTTCCCATAGAAGTTTCTATGCGCTGAAAGAATACTAAGTCATCAGCTAGACATACCACGTAATGATTCTTATCATATCCAGACAAAATAAAAGCCTTTTAAGAAGCTACTTCACAAGACAACTGCATAGCTTTCCTCACAGGAACTTGTTAAACAAATAATGATTATTAAAGCTTTTGGGTCAATCGCTTACACCAGTTTAACGAGAATAATTCCAAGACGTCTAGCCCATTCCACATTCCGTGTGACTAACTATGGTATCCAGAGCTTGGACAATATCCAGGCAACTCACTGAAGCTTTTCTCAAATGCTTTCCGGACACTGGATTTTAAAGAAAGTGATAGAATTAGGTTTGCGGAGGGAAGTCTTCAAGGCATCCCCACTGTCGAGGCTATAAATGGTTTCATCCATATCTGAAAGGTGTCTAAAAGTTCCCAAACTTGAAAATGTGGCAGGGGAAACCCCTGTCTGTATTGGAGTCAGCAAATGCATCGATCCTAATTGTGAATGTGGTGATTCGTTGTATTTAGTGAAACGGTGTACTAGCAGTTTTGCATAAGCCTCCAATAGAGGTTGCTGGGAGTGGGAATGATTAGCTTTTAAAAAGTGGAGTTTGTAAAGTGGTGTTCATAGGAACCACACCTTTATGTTTGTTGTCATGGTCTGACTGGGGTGGAAATAAAAAGAAGGAAGATTCAGAGTGGAAAGATGGGCGTGAGAGAGAGAGAGGACAGGAACCGAGTCAGACAAGGAGGGCTTTCGGAGGTTTGGGGTCCGTTCTGTGGCTATTAACTAAGCCAGGTAGGAGCAGAAAGTATCATTCCCAGCCCACAAAACCTCGAGTGCAGGAAGAGGCAGGGAGAAGCCCAGCTGATCTCCTCAGGCTCTGTCTCTTGTAAACAGGGTCTGGAATCCAGAATTTTGGAACTAAATCCAAAAGCCAAGATTAGGGACTTCAGAATAAGGTATCAGTAACCCAGCAAACAGAATCAGAGACCTGGGACACCGGCACTAACGGGCCGCTAAAGCAAGTGGCCTTACCTTTCCTGCTTAGAGCCTAAACTTGTGAAGACTTGGTGGAGAAGGCCTGAGCCCAAAGTTTTATTTTTTCTCATTTAATTTCCATTTATGAGGCCCCTATTAAGTGCCAGGTACAGAGGCTATTATTGAACTAGGTGGACACATTTCCTCATTTTTCTAAAGGAGACATACAGTCAGCCAGGAATTAATGAAATGAACAAATAATTCTAAAAGGAAATAAATGACACAAGAAATCTGAGAATCTGAAGAAGCTGTTCTGGAGAAGAAGGGTACAGACGACCTCTCCCAAGAAGTGCTAATTGAGAATGAGAGTGAAGTTTCAGAGGGAGCTGACATTTGAGAAGCTGGAGGAAGAACCTTGTGAAATGGCCTGGAGGTAAAAAGGGCATGGGAATGCTCAAAGAACAAAAGGACGTGGTTTTTCACAAAATAGGGAGCCAAGGAGAGAGTGGAGTGAAATGGGGGATAGAGAAGTTGATGAGAGCTAGACAGTTCAGTCATAGTTCAGTTAGAGGGGAAAAGCATTTGGCTAGGACAAGGAATGGGCCAAGTGGTCTAAGCACTGATTTGAAGGAACTCACTGGCATTTTTTTTTTTTGCTGTAAACCGGAAAACAGATTTTGAAGGATGGAAAATTCTGTCCATGCGTCATGAAGAGCCCATTTAGGAAGTTTCCTAAAACAGAGATAAACCAGGAAGCAGATCCCTGCTGCCGGATCTTGGTGTGCAACTTCGTTTCTGTAGAGCCCAGGGTTGAAAATTAAGTTCAGGGCCAAACACCGCAGTCCAGAGAGTGGTGGTGTAGCCGGAGGCTTTTTTCTTCAGATGACAGAACTGATGGGGCAGGATGGTGAGTCACCCCATGTGGGCTGCTGCAAAGCAGAGCCTGGTGGGGGTTCTCCTGGGAGGCACAAGAAGAGTAAAGTGGAAGAAACACAGAAAACATCGTCCTTCTGGTCATTTCCTTCCTTCAAGTCAGCTAAGACATAGGTTCCCTGAGGAGATCTTTCAATTGGTTAACAATATACTATGCTCTTCCTTCGAATTTTCATAGGAAATACAAAAATTTGCTGATGATAATAGCCAAAAATTAGTAGCATTTTTGGCTATTATCATAAATATCATAAATCTGGGTTAGATTGTGTCTCCCCAAAAGATCTGTTGGGATCCTAATCTTCAGTGCCTCAGAATGTGATCTTTTTCAGAAATAGGGTTGTTGCTGATGTCATTAGTTAAATTAAGGTGAGGTTCAACTGGAGTAGGGTGGGCTCTTAATCCAACACGACTTAATCCAACATGACAACAAGTCCTTATGTGAAGAGGGAATTTGGACATAGAGGGGGATGCGGTGGGGAGATGGCCATGTGAAGACAGAGGCACACAAGGAGAATGCCAGGTGAAGGTGGAGACAGAGATTGGGGTGGTGTATGTATGAGCCAAGGAATGCCAAGAATGACTGGCCCTCACTGGAAGCAAGGACAGAAGCATGGAACAGATTCCTCTCAGAGCCCTCAGAAGGAAACAACCCAGCTGATACCTTGACCTCAGATAGAGGATGGTGGAACAATAAATTTCTTCTGTTCTAAGTCACCCAGTGTTTGTATCGCAGCTGTATAACACTAATACTGTCCCTTCCTGTTCCTCTGTCTCATTCTCTCCTACCGTTTTTCCTCACACTCTATTATCCATTAAGACCCGGGCCCCTAGGTAGCTCAGTGGGTTAAGCCTCTGCCTTTGGCTCGGGTCATGATCTCAGGGTCCTGGGATTGAGCTCCACATCGGGCTCTCTGCTGAGCAGGGAACCTGTTTCCCCCTCTTTCTCTGCCTGCCTCTCTGCCTACTTGTGATCTCTGTCTGTTGAATAAATAAATAAAATCTTAAAAAAAAAAAAAGACCAAGTCATTTTTCCTACCACGTGTCCTCTTTCTGCCCAGAATATCTTCCTTCCCTTGTTCGTCTGCCAGGCACTGATTTTATAATAATTTATAAATTCTAATTTTTGATTATCATATAGTTCACACGTACACTGAAAGTAACATAACAGACTCCATTTTTTCAATATCCAGATTTATCAGATGACAGCTTTGGTTTTTGCCGTATTTGTTTCAAATCTTTCCTCTTTACTCTAAAAAGGAAATGTTCCTGATAAAGCAAACGCCTCCTCTCTTCCTACACACTTCCACTTCCCTCTTCTCCACAACGGCTGTTCTTCCTTAAGCTTGAAGAACATCACGAACATGACTCAGGCCAACTTTATAACTCTATCTACTGTTCCCACAATATTCTATACACAACTTATGTGAAGCAACGATCGTATTATATTTTGATTGTCGTCTTTTTTTCTAGAGGAAGAAGAAAATGGACTTGTTATTTCCAATCATTATCTGGTGCCAACACAATGTCAGGCTCTTGCTTAAACAATTTTAATTGCATAATGTCTACATAAGAACATATGGCCCTCAGAAGAGCCCTGTGTTTATCAGGACTAGAATTGTCATTCCCCACCCCTCCCCCTCCTCCAGAAACTGAAACTATGCGTTTTGCTTGTCTAATGTTATAGGCAATATTATTTGTCCACAATTCTCCCTTCCCTCCTCTTCCTCGCTGTGGAATACTGTGTGACTGTTGTCTATTTCCCTGCTCTCTGAGCTTGGGCTTGGCCATATGCTTTGCTTTGGTCAATGGAAAGTAGGCAGAAGTGACAGTGTGTCAGTTCCAAGCTGAGGCTTGAAGAGGTATGTGTGTTTCCTCTCTCCCCTTCATGCCTCTGCCATTCACAATGAAAACATGCTCTAAGTAGAAGATTGTCCCAGAATGCGGAGATGTGGGGAGCCAGCCTGACTCCAACCTGAAGGCTGGTTGTAACCAAGCCTAGTAGAGCTTCAGCAAACATGCAGACTTGTGATGTGGGCAAAAGTTAGTGCTTTCCCAGGTAAGTTACTAAGATTTGGGGTGGGTGTTCCCATCATGGTGGGAACCTAATTATTATATCTCACAGTTGATAGAGCCAGACTAGAACACACACTGTCTGATTAGTAATCCGGGGTCTTTCTACAATTATTCTGTGATTCATCTATGCATTCAACAAATGTTTATCACGTATTTATTATAGAAAACAGCACACACAACAAAAACTAAAAACAAAAGGACTGTGGTCTCTGCCCTCACAAAGAGCATGTTTCTAGTAAGGCAACTAGAGGTTTCAACCAGAATAGGATGATTACTTATAATAGCACAAAATTCCTTCTGAGAGAGAATAATGGATGGTGTGCAAGACAGGAGAGGATGACTTTATGGTGGCTAAGTTGGGGCTCTTCGAGGTGCTGGCGAAGCTGAGAAAGTGTATCTTTCCCTCCCTTGAATGGTCTCAGATAATGGCCTTATTTTCTGTTCTTTGCATGGTGTCAGCCAACTGCGTGCCTGTCCTCCAGGCTAACTAGTTGTCCTTGGTTTGTGTCCTGTGTTCAAAGACTCATTGGGTTGTTTTTTAAGTTCTTAGAGAAAGACCAAGAAAGGCTCCATTTTCCCTTTTCCAGAGGGAGCAATTACATACCCTCATTAGAACAAGCTGGAGTCCTTGCCTGTGAATGCAATCTGATTTCTCTCAGGTGAGAGGTATTCTGTAGATGGAAAGTCAAAGGAAAAATGTGACTTTAGCAATGCTGTAGGGACTGTGGTCAGCACTGAGCTTATAAAGGCCTTTGTTTTCCATGTTTTGGTTGGCCCCGGGAAGAGCCGGGAGCAGCCTGCACACCCATCTGTATCCATGTTTGTGGGACTAAAAAGTGCTGACACAGGATTCCAGATCAGGGCCTGTGGCTTGCCAGGGTAAACTTGTGTAATGCACTGTACATCCCTCCTAACAACACTGGTTCTTTTGTCACTTAAACAGAGGCTATTAAGAACACGAGTCATTAAGAAGAGCTTGAGGAGTGCAGGCAACATTTTCCAATATTGTGCCTGTAGGCGATCCTCCTAAAGCTTCAGAAGCTCTGAAAGAAGTGAAACATTTCACAAATAACTAACGATAGATTCAAAACCATAATCTGAGTTGACTGGAAGCAAGCAATATTGCAAAAGATGGCTTCTGAATGTCCAAATATGGAGACTTGAATGAAGATTAACTCAAGTTTTGTTGTTGTTGTTGTTGTTGTTTGAATGGATATTCAAAAAACTGTCACCAAGAAGAACATTTCCAAATCTTAAATTGACCCGGGAATCTCTGGCTTTCTGATGAAAGTACGAATTCAGAGACTGGCTTTTGGGTTCCTTTTTCGTACTTTGAGTACATGAAAATGCAATGGTAGGAATAAGGAGCGGGGAAAGTTCTTATTCTACCATCCAGGGAAAAATCTGGTTAATGTTTCCGAGTAGTTTCTGCTAACATTTTTCTCTACAAGTACTTCTTCCAGTGTTGAGCTCATACAGCACATGTGGTCCTGTTCATGTATTTTCTTTCACTTTTCTGATTCTGTAGAAGAGATCAGGGATCGGCAGACTACAGGTCAGGTGTGGTGCCCTGTCTGAGTGGAGCACAGCCCTGCTCTCTCACCCATGGGCTTGATGGCTACTGAGGTCCCACAAGGGGCGGAATGGCATTGTCTTTACAGAGCCCATGGAGCCCACAAAGCCTAAAATATTTGCTTTCAGGCCTTTACAGAAACAGCTTGCCAGCCCTGAGGGTAGATTATTAAAGTCGCATGTGAACAACAATGTAAGGCTCTTGTGAACACATACTAAAGGGTTATGCACCACTGACGTGTTCACCAGCATTTGTCTGACGAGACTAGCTTTTCCACCTAAACGTGAGTTCCTACTGACGTTTCTGACTCCAATCCATCACCACTTGGATCATGTTAGCCCCCTCTTGCTTATTGGAATGTTTCCACACCACCAGTGGGACAATGGGCTCCCACCATCCGCCAAGTCCAGGGTCCATGTACAGCAGTATCAGGATTGCGAATCCTTGTTCCTGTGGAAAAACATTTGATCTGGAGTCAAGGACTTATGTGCTGTACTTTTTACTGTGAGTCAGAGACTCCACTCATTTCCAAAGTCACTAGGTCTGTCTGCTGACTTTTAACTCTTCCTTTTCTACATTTTCTACCCAGGTTTGCTTCTTTTTCCTGGTTATCAGTTATGATGTTGACATAGTGATAAAGGGAACAGGCAGCAGACGGGAGAGTTCTCAAATTCCTTGAAGTCATAAAATATATATGGAGGTGCATATATGTATGATGAAGGCTTCATCAAGCAGAAGAGCTAATATTAGATTGCAGGTAGCAAATGGTATGAAAAATGTCTATGTGTAATTAATCCCACCAGGATCTGTCAAGGAGTAAGGTTGGGTGAAAATTGTGGGCTTTATAATAAAATATTTCTCTTCCTTTAAGTTTGATGTTCTCACCAAAGTAAGGGCAGCTTCTGTACCATTGGTTTTCTGCCACGACTATTGCTTATATTAAATATTATAAAGATATGTGTGGGATTTAGTCTCAAAAGCAAATAATGCGAATGTCAGAACACAAATATTCCAGACGTCTCATGCTGAGTTACCTTATAAAATGGTCCACAGAAGTCCAATCAACAAGCAGTTTGGTTATCAGCGAGGTATCTGGTTTTCTTCCTGTAGTCCTCACATTCAAAATATTAATAGAAAAAAGGGAGCACATGTGATTTCACGAAAGCACATTTCAAAACCATCCCTCAAACTTCCTCCTTTCCTTTATGCTCTCATTATTCATTAGCTCTCTTCTTGCTTCTGTTTACTTTCCAGTTTTGTTGGCTGAGTGTCTGACCACTTTGAGTAAAATGTTACCCTCTGTTCTCAGATTCACAGATTTGTTGAATTTAGACATGAAAATGGTTAGCAACTCTGACCTAGAAGATGACGCATTTTGGTGCTTGAATTTATAGAACATCATGGCTAAAAAAGATTTTTTAAACAAAATAAACAGACCAGCAAGTAAAAGTAAAAAATGCTAGTTCAGTTTATTACATACACACAATAAAAATTTACACTAGAGACATACTATTTTTGGTTCACAAAACACATACATATTAGATGTAGAGAGCACTTAACAAATATTTATTGAATTAATGAATGCATGAATAAATGAATAATATCCATCTCAATGCTATCCTGTACATGCAATATTCTCCCCACCCTTTAACAATGACAAAGTTGAGGCTCAGAAAGATTAAGTGAATTACTTGAAGTTATACTGTTAACTAAGTGCTAAAGTCAGATACAAAGCTAGGTAATTACTATCAGAAGGGTAAGTACTATGTCTATGGTAGGGATGATAACATCCACAGCCCCTACCACAGTGATAATATAGTAGCTGCTCATTAAATATCGTTGACAAAAAAATAAAAAAGAAAAGTATGGGGCTAGGTCTTTGAAGGAATACAAATCCCACAAAGGGAAAAAAAAAAAAGGTAGCATAGAATCTGTTAAGTGTTCAAAAACAGCTGAAGAGATGCAGAGGAGAGCACAAAACCACACTGGAACTGATAAACCCCAAAACTAAAAGTTTTTTTTTTTTTAATTATTTCATCTTATATCACTTATATATTAATACATCATATGAATGGATAGACTTTGGTGCTTTCAACATTTTGGTGGTTTGTTCCTGCAGTTTATTCTTTCCATACATTTTTAAAACTTTCTTTTATATTATTTATTTAAAGAAAAAAACCTCCCTTTCAAGTATGTAACATTAAATTTTCTGGGCGTAAGAGAGAAGATTTTCTCTCTCTCAATCTTTTTTTTTTTTTCATGTGTGTATATAGAAGAAGTTCTATTTCTTTTTTATTTTTGATGTCTTCATTCCCCCTGCCCCTGATTCTAGAACCTAATACTATTATCTCATGGTGAAAGATAAAAATTCCACAAAAACGATAATTTAGAAAATGAAAGTAAAACATCACATCAATTTCTCCTCTACCCACCCCCTTGGGAAAAAAAAGTTAACACATGAGTTCTTTTCTCTTTTTCCTATGCACATACCTATGTCTAGCATCATGATCCATTCATTGGCCTGAGTTTGAAACCACATTGATTATGTCAACAAACTCTCCACTCCCTACTAACTGACAGGTAATGTCTGGTTGCTGATACTTTGTTAAAATAGTATTTTTGAGCAAATTATCAGTGGGAAGCTTTTCCCAAATTTCCCTCATTGATTCAATATCTCAAGTAGCTCATTAATTCCTTTCTTCCTCCTTCTTCATGGACACTGCTCTCATGCACAATCACCCATAGGCAGAATCTCCAGAACGTTCTCCTGTACTACTTTGCCATCCCCTTCTCTGCCTAATTCATCCTCCCCTTCTCTGCCTAATTCATCCTCCTCAGCATCTCAGGTGTTATCTCCCTACAATACAAACCTAATTATGTCAGTCTTTTTCTTAAAACTCTTTGGTATATACTTATGTTTTACCAATTTAAGTCCAAACTCCTTAGAAGTTCAGATAGACTCCATCAGAGCCTCTAAGACCCAAAACCATATCTTCTCAGTCTCAACTCTGATTCCAACCTAGATTTGTCTCATATTACAACAGAGTCTCATCTCATATGAATACCATGTATCTCAAGGACTTCATCCATGCTACAGCTTGTAATGAGATCCTAGTTGTAAAGCTCCACATGGAGCCCCCAAATTTATGAAAGGTAACTTTGAGAGAAATCCTCAATCAATGAGAGATGGAAACCTATGGATTAATGTTTTCCCCAGTTGTCTTTCTAGAGGACAGCTCTGAAATACATTCTGTATTTTCCTTAGACACCAAAATTAAACCCCAGTATCCAAGAGCCATGATGTCAGAAATGCAACTTTATGTAGACATTTCTCCCTTCCCTAATTTTCCCTGGTCCCCCACTTGTACTCTGGGATTATCTCCTTGACTAGGGCTTTGCTTTCTGGTAGAACCCAAGCTACAATATATAGTACTAGACTCTCAATGGGAGTGATTTAGGAAGAGGAGACTTGAGGAAAAGCCTTGGGCAAAGTGGGGTAACTAAGGCACTGGCAAGGGCATGTCTTGTCATTTACATGCCTGGCGATAACGCTGAATGACAATTGTAGCCAACATGGTCTGACACCAGCAGGATAGCCAAGAACTCAGCCAGCTAGGGATGCAGGTTACATCACCCCACGAGGCTAGGAACCTGGACAAGTAGGAGTAGTAGTTGGAGGAGAGGGAAGTTTAATATTGATGGTGGAGGGAGGAGGTAGTAAGGTGGTATAGGGAAGAGGTAGTAAGATATCAATGACTTCAGGACCAGTTGCAGCACTGAAGACTGGAGATTGCTGTAGTAAACTTTACCTATGAAGTGGTGTAGAAATTGTGGCTGACCTTGAAGACTTAGAAGCAGAGGAATTTCTGAGGGAGACAAAGGACAGACTGTGTGAATTGCTTCTGGATTCTTGACTCACCTCCTCTAAGATCCGCCTCTGATTTCAGTGCACATTCAATAGCTTACTTCAGGCTGACATCTTTTCTCAAGCACAGGCTATTTGGCCCCTAGGTATTTTCAAAGACCAGCTATGCTTGATCTGGAAGCACATAGGGGCTGATATATCCTCAAGTAAATTTCAACTAATATGAGATAGGAGTGGTAGATAAAAATAATCTATTCTTAGGTGAACAATTCCAAAAGGCATTCTATATCCTCTTTAGAAAATTCCAGTCATAATCCAATCAAGAAATGGGCAGAGGACATGAACAGACATTTCTGCAAAGAAGACATCCAGATGGCCAACAGACACATGAAAAAGTGCTCCATATCACTTAGCATCAGGGAAATACAAATCAAAACCACAATGAGATATCACCTCACACCAGTCAGAATGGCTAAAATCAACAAGTCAGGAAATGACAAATGCTGGCGAGGATGTGGAGAAAGGGGAACCCTCCTACACTGTTGGTGGGAATGCAAGCTGGTGCAACCTCTCTGGAAAACAGCATGGAGGTTCCTCAAAATGTTGAAAATAGAACTGCCCTATGACCCAGCAATTGCACTACTGGGTATTTACCATAAAGATACAAACATAGTGATCCAAAGGGGCACATGCACCCGAATGTTTATAGCAGCAATGTCCACAATAGCCAAACTATGGAAAAAACCTAGATGTCCATCAACAGATGAATGGATCAAGAAGATGTGGTATATATACACAATGGAATACTACGCAGCCATCAAAAGAAATGAAATCTTGCCATTTGCGACAACATGGATGGAACTAGAGCGTATCATGCTTATTGAAATAAGTCAAGCAGAGAAAGACAACTGTCATATGATCTCCCTGATATGAGGAAGTGGTGATGCAACATGGGGGCTTAAGTGGGTAGGAGAAGAATACATGAAACAAGATGGGATTGGGAGGGAGACAAACCATAAGTGACTCTTAATCTCACAAAACAAACTGAGGGTTGCTGGGGGGAGGGGGGTTGGGAGAAGGGGGGGTGGGGTTATGGACATTGGGGAGGGTATGTGCTTTGGTGAGTGCTGTGAAGTGTGTAAACCTGGCGATTCACAGACCTGTACCCCTGGGGATAAAAATATATGTTTATAAAAAATTAAAAATTAAAAAAAAAAGAAAATTCCAATCATGACTGAGCGCCAATTGCCTACAGTAGTTATCTTAAAGATGAAGTGGTGTGTTTGCTTTTTTCCACTTTCCCTTGCTCTCTCCTCACTTCTGCCTCCTGTTTGCAACTTCTTGCCTCCAGCACTACTTTTGGGAAAATTCAAGCTAAGAAAAAATCCTTACTTTACAATATATCTCTAGCTTCTATTTTCTATCCTATCTTCTGCTATCTGTCTTTGTTGCTTCTTTGGTATGTGCCAAGGAAATAAATGGAGAAATAGAAAAATGCAACAAATAATTGAATAGAGTTTCCACAGGGATTTAAGCTGTCAACTTGAAAAGGTCCCTGAAGTAGCCCAGAAAATGGTTGAAAATGGAGTGCTTTTGAAATTTATCTCCATGAAATGTCTGTTTTTATCTCTAGGTCTGCTGTACAGCTGTTCTCCTGAGATTTCTCTTTGTGATCCTCTTGTACCCAAACTTCTATTTCTTATACATCATGCTTTCTTTCTTGGAGACTGCCTCAACGGTCTCAGGATGCATAGGAGGTAATTTTTTTATTTGAGTCCTTGAATGTTTGAAGAAGTCTTTATTTTTGCCTTCTACATAGTTTAGTTGAGTAGATATGGAATTACAGGTTAAAAATAATTTCCTTCAAGTATTTGAAAGTAATATCTTCTTATTTTCAGTGTAATTGAAAAATCCCGAGGTAATTTTGTTCATAATGATTTCCCCCTGCTTTCTGGAAGCTTGTAACATCTTCTTTAGTCCCCAGTGTTCTGAAGATTCAAGTGAAGTGCCTTGATGAAATTTTTTTGTTTGGTTCTGATCTCGATGTTAAAAATTTCCACAGATGTTCTGCAATCCTTGGAAGGCTTTAAATTTTTCAGTTATCTTTTAAGTCAATTAAAAGAAGAAAAAAGGTGGTTTTCCTATTTATTCCTATTTACCATTTTAATGGCTCTTCATCCTTTCTTATGACTCCTGAGCTTTCATCTGATGTCATTTTCTTCAACCTGAAAATTTTCTTTTACTTTTTAAAATATTTTATTTAATTATTTGACAGAGAGATCACAAGTAGGCAGAAAGGCAGGCAGAGAGAGAAGGAGAAGCAGGCTCCCCGCTGAGCAGAGAGGCTGCTTCGGGGCTTGATCCCAGGACCTGGGAGGCTTTAACCCATTGAGCCACCCAGGCACCCCTGAAAAATTTCCTTTAGAGAAGACTGGTTGGTAGTAAATTTTATAGTTTCTGTTAATCCCCAAAAGTCCATTTCATCTTCCTTTTCAAAGGATATTTTCACTGGATATATAATGTTGGTTTGATAGGTTTTTGTTTACTTCCACATGCTCCCTTGTGTTTTGTGTCCATTGTGAGTATTGAGAAGTCAGGCATGATTTGTACCATTGTGTAATACATTCTTTCTCCTCTAGTTGCAGTGAAGATTTTCCCTTTATCTTTGGCTTTCACTAGTTCAATTTTTGATGTACTTAGGTCTAATTTTCTTTATATTTTTTCCTGCTTCATATTCACCAGGACTCTTGGCTATGTTGGTTAATATTTTAAACAATTTTTCAAGTTTTAAGCCATTATTTCTTCAAATATTTTCCCCTTCATTTTCTTGTTCCTCTCTCTGTAGGTCTCTGATTATATGCATGTGCATGTAAACCTCTTGATATCATTGGTCCATCATCATAAAGGCTCTGAAAAATGAAGGCTCATTTTTTTCAGTATTTTTTCTTTTAGCAAATCAGTCTTAATGTTCACTCTCGCCACCATCCCTCCCACTTTCCTCCTGAAATCTTCAGTCTTCAGTTTTTGGGTTCATTTGGGAGTTCTCCATTCACTGCTAGAACTCTAGAATTTCCATTTTGTTCTTTTTTTTTTATAGCTTTCATTTTTCTGTTGCCATATCTGTTTACTCTTGAGGAATCCTACTTTCTCCTAAGTCTTTGAATATATTTATGATTCTTGCTTTAAATTCTTTTTTGCTAATTATGATGTCTACATCATTTCAGAGTTTGCTTTGTCTTGACTATTTTGTCTCTCTCTCTCTTTTTAAAAGATTTTATTTACTTATTTGACAGAGAGAGAGATCACAAGTAGGCAGAGAGGCAGGCAGAGAAAGAAGAGGAAGTAGACTCCCCGCTGAGCAGAGACTGTGATGTGGGTCTCCAACCTAGAACCCTGAGATCATGACCTGAGCCAAAGGCAGAGGCTTAACCCACTGAGCCACCCAGGCATCCCTTGTCTCTTGATGGTAGGTCACATTTCCCTTTTCTTCTAGTGACTTCATATATAAGGCATTGCAGATAATTTGTTATAGGGATTTTGGGATCTTTTACCTTTGTCTGAAGATTGCTGATTTTTTTTTCTTTCTTTTTTTTTTTTTTTTGCATGGGGGGGGGTGGTCATTCAGCTGAAATCTCTGTTCAGTTTTTCAGCCTTTTTAATGGCTTGCTCTCTGCTGGGCTATTTGGATCCTCCTCCATGTATGGACAGTTCAGTGGTTGGTCAAGGATTTGAGGGGAGTTTATATGGAGATTTGGGGGCTTTCTTCTCTGTTTTTCCCTCCTTTTGGTCACCTAGGCATCCCTGATGAATCCCTGATTCATTCTCTAACTCCTTAAGTCAGAAAGACAATGGCTTTCTTTATGAATTTTAGCCACCCTGAACCACATGGATTGAGAAATGCTCTCAGAAGAGAAGCTTTCTAAGATTAAGTCTCACCCTGTGCAATTGCCTTCTGCAAAGGGTTGAATCCTCTCTATCTTGGACTCCTTTTGATTATTCTCAAGTAATTTTAAATAATTGTTTTTTATACTAATTTGGAGTTTATAACTGTTATCTGTGGGAGGGTTAGTCTAATACAGGTATCAACCATTTCTAAAACTAGACTCCTATATAGATTTTACTCTGTCATGTATCTCTTTGAAAAACTTCAGTGGTGGGCCACCTGAGTGGCTCAGTTGGTTATGCATCTGTGTTCAGCTCAGATCATGATCCCAAGGTTCTAGGATCAAGTCCCCCCATCACGGACTCCTTGCTCAAAGGGGAGTCTGCTTATCCATCTTCCTTTGTCTCTCTCCTGACTTGTGCTTTCTTTTGCTGACTCTCTCTCTCTCTCTCAAAAAGATAAATAAAATCTTTAAACAAAAACAACTTCAGTGGTTATTCCTTGTCTATAGATTAAAGATATATCCTTTAGACCAAATATACTCTTTTTTTTTTTTTTTTTTGTCGGTGTGTTAAAAAATTTTGCCCACAGGGTGCTTGGGTGGCCCAGTCAGTTAAGCATCTGCCTTCGGCTCAGGTCATGATCCTAGGGACCTGGGATCAAGCCCTGCATCACATCAGGCTCCTTGCCCAGCAGGGAGCCTGCATCTCCCTCTCCCTCTGCCTGCCGCTCCCTCTACTTGTGCTGTCTCTAACAAATAAATAAATAAAATCTTAAAAAAAATGTTCTTCCCACAACAGACCCTATATTCCAGCCAAACTGAACTGTTCTCCAAACATTCTATTTCCCTATGCTCCTTTGTTCACGTAATTCTTTAGAATAACATTTCTCCTAAATTTGCATGCCCCAATCCTGACTGTTCTTCAAGGTCTAAGACAAATGTCAACTCCTCCATGAAAGCTATCCTTATCTAGAGAATGAAGTGACTTCATTCTCTACGAAATACCTCTTTATATTTATTTCACTCATTTAATAAGCCACTCAGGTGGTAGAAGCGATATGAGCATGAGTAAACTGAAAGATGAGGAAGACATAGTCCCTACCCAAGAAATCTCTGCTCCCATAATGGTAGAGAAAGCAAAGTCAACAGGAAGGTTGTAAATGCTGCAGGCAGAAGTTGCTGTGGGAAGCTCTAAAGAGGGACTCAGTCTAGGGTATCAGGGACAACCTCTTAAGTCAAGTATTCCTAGGTCAGAGTCTTGAACAATGAACTTTCTGGATTAGATACACAGACTGGGAGAGGAGAAAATTCTTTTTTTTTTTTTTTTTAAGAGTTTTAATTTATTTGACTGAGAGAGACACAGCGAGAGAAGGAACAGTTAGAGAGGGAGAAGCAGGCTCCCAGTGGAGCAGGGAGTCCGATGTGGGGCTCGATCCCATGACCCTGGGATCATGACTTGAGCTGAAGGAAGACACTTAACGACTGAACCACCCAGGTGCCCCATGGGAGAAACATTCTTGAAAGAGAAAACTATAAATTGGAAGGCACACAAGTATGAATGCCCATTAGGACTGAGCATTCTGTTCTCAGGGGATCTGATCTCCCAGTAGATGTTAGGAGGTGTGACCATGTAGCCACAGCTCCTGCCCCTCCACACATTTGCCAGGTGACTCTCCACTCCTGGCTTCAGCCCTCCCCTGAGGTCCAGCTCTCTCAACCAACCTAGGTTTGCACAGTAGAGGTAGATGCAGGGATCATCTAGAAAGTATATTTTTCATTCTAATAAGCTGGCTGTGTGTCTTGTTAAGACCTGCGAGGTGTCCAGGACAATGTCAAATGCTTTCAGTTCTTATAACGTAAGAGAGAGCTTCAGTACTACATAATCCATCATTTAATTTTATTGAACGAAGGAGGAAATTCTTCCTGACCTTTGCACCAGCATTATTAATGTTATGACAATGAGCTAGCTCACTCAACACATGCTCTGGGGTGTGAAACTGAAGGAGAAATTTTTAAAACTGGGAGTACATTCAATAAAATTGCACATAACATTTACAAGGATGTGTGAATGTGTCCGGAGGAGGGGTGAGAACAAACAAAATAAAAAATAAGGTTTCTTTAGTGCAGTAAAGTTACTGGCAAATTTTGATTTCCTTTGCTTTTTATAAGTATCATTTTTGAAAGGGTATGTGAAGTGAATACAAGGTGGAAGGAAGAAAACTTGGCAGAAAATGATAGGTGAGGAACAGCAACGATTTAAGAGCTGCAGCAAAGAGTGTTAGGATGGGATTGGGAGGGAGACAGACCCTAAGTGACTCTTAATCTCACAAAAACTGAGGGTTGCTGGGGGGGAGGGGAGTTGGGAGAAGGGGGTGGGGTTATACACATTGGGGAGGGTATGTGCTTTGGTGAGTGCTGTGAAGTGTGTAAACCTGGTGATTCACAGACCTGTACCCCTGGGGATAAAAATATATGTTTATAAAAAATAAAAAATTTAAAAATAAATAAATAAATAAATAAATAAAAGAAATCAAGGGGCTTCTGGCTTGCGGGATTTGAGAAGAGCCTCATGCAAGGAGGTTGATCTATGAAGGATGATGAGACTATCTCCATCATCTCCATCAGGGACCAGACAGGAGGCAACAGGCTTAAACTTCAGAATGAGGATTTAGATAAGAGAGAAGGAAAATTTTTCAGACAGTGCAATATGATAGACACTGGAATGTGTAGCTGGGAAGCTTGTGGAATTTCCTTCTCTAGAGGTCTTCTAAAAATAGAACAGTGTTTCGTCTGCCTGAAGGATGGACTCTGTTTGACCTTTCAGAGTGCCCATTGAACTTGAAAGGTGCAACATACCTCAGAGAAGAAAGCAAACCTGAATCATCCTGGGTGGCTTGAGTAATGAGAATCGGGTACAAAATTTTCATATTTGACTTGAATTACATAAGTCACATATGTAAATGTGGCTGTTATAGGTCTTTCTTTTCCTTTCAGTTGAATGTTTTCATTTTTAAGCCTTGGCGATTAGGGTTTAAGTAAAAATATAGGGAAAGAAGGAAGAAAGTTCATCTTACTTTAGGGCCAATTTTTATAGGGACATAGGCAAGAAGAAAAGGATATTTTGAATATCTTTGATTTTGCTTTCACTTCTTATTCTAAATTTTTAAAAAACTGCATTTTCTGTTGGAGTTGATACTTTGAGAGTAAAATTTTAAAAATTAATTTAGTCTTATGGTGTTTTTGGTATGTCAAACTGGGAGGGGTTCTCTGTATTTAATTTCCTCTCAGGAAGTTTACCTTCAGAAGTCCAAGTGTGAGGTCAAGCTTTGGGTTGCCGGAAATGGTAAATGTCCTTTACTGTCTGAGCACCCAGACAACACTTAATAAAACATCGTCCTTTGTGGGCATTGGTAAGGATTAGGGTGCTTTCACCATTTCCTCTTATTTTATAATTGGTGAATTCTGGATTCAGTCTTCTAAAACTCAGAAATGAAATTATACGTAAGTAAGATCTGTATCCTCTGGATTCAGCTGTAACAGCAGCTTTCCGGTTACAGGCGGTAGCCATCTTTTTTCCTTTCTAAAAATCAAAATGTCACGAAGCCCAAAAGGGAAGTAAGCTTTAGAGCTTGTTATTTACCTCAAGCAACAACAATGCCAGGGTGTTTCTAAACTTGAACTCTGTTTCAGATGATATGAGGACAGTCACAGGATAAAGCAGTGAGTCATAATACCTCATATTCGCATCGCTCTTGTCAAAATGCTTACTCATCTAATATCTGATTTGATCTTAACAAGAGCCTCCTCAGTGTCATGATCTTACAGGTGAGAAAATAGGATCTCAGTATGGAGATGTGACTTGCCCAAGATCACAGGGCTAGAAAACTTAGGGTTAGAGCACTCCTGATTTCAAAGCCCATGTCTTTCCCACTATACCATGTTGTGCTGTCTACGAGAATCTATGAGAAAAAAAAAACCCTAGGGGTTTTTTTTTTTTTTTTTTCCCACCACTGGTGAGATCTTTGTCTCTGATTCATTCTGAGCTAACATCATATAGACCATGACACTAATGTTGTTGTCACCAAATAGAAAGTTGTGCTAGGAGTCTCATGGAGTAAAACACCAAAGGTTTTTAAAAATCCTGCCATTCCGCAAAGGTCATGCAAATTTCTGATAGGGCAGTCCATATGAAGATTACAACTGACTCTAATTCATGCTCGCTTTTGGTTATTAAGCAACATTTTGTTTTTATGACAAAACTTACTTTAATTCTTGTATCTGTCTCCGACAGAAATTAAATATTAACAACTCCCATGATCCCTGGCTCTCTGTCATGGATGTCTTTGGGGGTCCAGTGGCTTTATTTCCTTCCCTAACAGTTCGGAAGTTTGTTTAATACTGAGTCAGAGGAAGCATTCTAGCTGAGTCCTCACATGGTCTTGTTTACAGCTCCGGAGTGCACATAATAGATAAGCTACTGATTTCCACAAGAACCCCCACATTTCCTGGGTGTGTGGGCGTGTGTGCTCGCGCCTGTGAATTACGATTGTGCAATCTGCCGGCTAGCTGCCTCAGGTTGCAAAGCCGTTTCTGATCTCTGAAATATTTCTCTCCCAAGCCTAATTTCATCAACCAAAATCCATTGTGTTCCATGGGAGCTGTGCTCATAACTAATAATTAACACTGAAAGCCCCATGAGTTTGTAACAAGATCAAACTTGATATTGAGGCAGGGAGTAGGCAAATTTGCCTGAGGAACTATTGTGAAATAAAGCTGCAAATGGCCATAGACAAATGCTGTTCCATCTGTAGGATTTCTCTCCTTGACTGTAATTATAACTATCACTTAGAGAGAGCCCAGTTAGGTCAGCATCATCTTATTTGATTCTAACTATAGCCCTGAAAGATAAATATGGCTGAAGCCCTTTTGTAGAAAAAAGGTGACCAGAGATTCAGTAATAGGTCTTGTAGTAGGCTGATGGGAAGTGACAGAAGGATGAGGGGGGCCGGCACTGTTGGACTCCAATGACAGAGTAGGTTCTACAGTCTTTCTTTCATTCCTTTTTTGATGTGACTTTGCTTGAACTTAATTGTAGGTTACATAAGGCGTTGAATTTATTAGAAGAGCCGTCCCTGAAGAGTAAGGGAATTCAGCCTACAGATGTTCGGAAGATGATGGTGATAGGCTGAGAATAGCTCATTAAACTCTGGAGTATTTCAGGGAAGGTGATCTGAGGCAGAAATATTACAGAGACCTCAGATCATTCTTGCCTGGAAATGGCGAATGTGTACATGACCGCATGGGTAATCTGTCCTGGGTAGGGAGCTGAAGTGATTACAACCGCCGTGAGCAAGTACTGGACAGAAAAATTGCAAAGCAGATTTTTTTGAACCAATTTTTATTTTTTATTAAAATTTTTAAAATTTATTTAGTTACTTTTTTTTTTTTTTTTGAAAGAGAGAGAGAGAGAAAGAGCCTGATGTGGGGCTGGATCTCAGGACCCCAAGAACATGATCCAAGTGGAAAGCAAAAGTCGGATGCCTAACCAACTTAGGCACCCAGGAGCCCCTTGAACCAAATTTTTACATCAAAACTAAGCAACCTGTATTATCTCAAGATTGTGCTTACCAAGTTTAGGCCCTCTTTGTAACTTTTATTTTTAAAAAGCCATCATAATTCGTTCCCTTCGTTCTCTCTTCCCAGCTGCAGCTGCTGCTGAATTTGAAGCATGCCATTTACCACTTTTGTAGCGATAGCTTTATTTTTGCAAAGTGAATGGAATAGAGTTTGTGGGCATATAGAATGCAGGCACTGAGAAACCTAAATGAATGTGTAAGAATGACCACAAGGCACCAAACGTGGGTGTATTTATCTGCTTGTCTCATTACTAAGAGGTTTTAGTTCTAACAAATATCCGGAAGGATTTAGCTTTGGGGAGTGGGAAGGCAGAAGGAGTGGAATAAGAGTTTTGAAACTGTAAACAATTTATTTGAGCCTCCAACTGATGTACTCCATTTTCTTCACATCAGAAACAGGATTCCTTAAGGGACAGTTAGGGAAAGATTTTACCACCAGTGTACACAGGCATTAGAAAATTGATTTTACAATTTATTTAGTAGATTAATAAGACATTTCACTGCAAGAAAAATTGGAAACTGCCAAGTTTAAATATTAGTTGTTAAAACAGCAATTAGGACTTTTTGTGGCCCAGAAATGTTCGATCTTAGTGGTATTTGCAAGTTAATTGTGTTGATGCAATTCTCTCTGATGTTCTATTCCTTAAATAGATCATGTGATTTCATTGACAGAGGGTAAGTGAAGCTCCTTTTCATTTTCTTTTAAAAAATTTTTAAAGTAGGCTCCACACCCAGCATGGAACCCAACATGGGGTACAACGTGGGGCCCGAACTCACGACCCTGAGATCAAGACCTGGCTGAGATTAAGTGTCAGATGCTTAACCACTGAGCCTCCCTGGTGCCCCTCCTTTTCCCTTTCTTTCAAGTAGCTTTTCCCTTTCTTTCAGAGACACCATAGGACAGTGTAGATATTCAGTTCTGGGGTCAGACTACTTGGGTTAAATCCCAGCTCTGACTCTATCAAGTTTTATGACCTTGGGCAAGTTAGTTATAACGCTTCTGTGTCTCAGTTTCTTTACCTTTAGAATGGGAATGATAATCATGTTACTTTTCTCATGGGGTCATTATAAAGATTAAAATGAAAGAATCATAGGACACACACAGAGTGAGAGGTCAATAAATAATTCTTTTTGAAATTTACAGATAGTAATAGTTACCTTTTTAAATATACAGTTCTATGAGTTTTAATACATGCATAGATTATTGTAACTACCCACATACCAACATAATAGGACACAGAATAATTTCAGAAGACTTCCCTTACACACCTGTCTGTGGTCTGATACTGGTGCCACCAGCCCCTGGCTACCACAAGTATGTTTTCTGTCCTTACATAGTTTTGCTTTTTTACAGAATGTCATATAAATGGAATCATATTGTATATCATCTTTTGAGATTAGCATCTTTCACTTAGCGTTATGCCCTTGTGGTACAACCTGATTTATAAAAGAACTCCAACAGAAATTCATCTGACTTCATAGAAAAGGGATTAGATAAGATTTTTAAAGGATCATTAAAGAGAAGAAAACACATATATTAATATCATACAAAGGGGGACTTTGGTCTAATATTAGGAATTTTCCAGAGTTATCAAAATATAAAATATGGTACATCTTTAAGAGGAAATTATCCCCCTGTCATTAAGAGTGAAGGGCCATTTGGTAGGCCCGGTGAAGAAGATGCAAGAGTCAAATATAAATATAAGTTATAAAGTCAAAAACAAATATAAATTGATAATGGTGATGTGTGGTGTTTTGTATGTAGGGACCTGGAGTGGGACAAGGTGTTGAAAAGTCACAAATAATCCCAAATAATCTGTAAATGTAATCATATTTGCTCCAAGCCTTGTGGGTGCCTGTTAAGTGTTCCTGGGTGCAGGGGGACCTGGGACACTTGTCACCTCCGCAGGTGAACTGTATACATGGGGAGGTTATGCAGCACCATTGGAGAAGATCAAGAAGAGGTCAAATCCTGACCTGGATTGGAAGAGAGGGATGGGGTGGGGATGCAAGGTTGAAGGAAGAGAAGGAGCTAGGCTGAGCAGACACATCTGCTACTTTGTACTGCATGTTTGATCCCAGAGGCAACAATTTTCATATTTTCTAAATAATGTGTACATTCACCTAATTTACACAGGCACACATCCATATATAATTGTGTATTATGTATGTGAATGTATGTGTTTAACTTGATTCATCTTCATTCTGCAAATCTTGTTAATTTGCTTCTAAAAACCTGAAAGCTCACTGTACCAACTATGGTTTTCTGGCTATGCTCAGGGTAATTATGTGGTATTTGATTTAATCCTTGAGTGAAGATGTTAACATCACATTACAGATGAGGAAGCCGAGGTTTAGAGGGGTGAAGTGACTCACCCAGAGAAACAGAGATAGTAAATACAGACAGAGCTGGAGCTGCTTTTCAGGAATGTCTGCTTGTCTTCAAAGTCTGGACATTTGTCTTCACTTTGCTTTTACCTGTTGATGAGAACGGTTGTATTTTGCTCTTTTTTTTTTTTCCTACTTGGAAATCTATTATCAATTTTATTTTATTTATTAGTTTTTTAAAAAGATTTATTTATTTGAGAGAGAGAGTACGAGCAGAGGGAGACACAGAGAGGAGGAAGAGAGAGAATCCCAAGCAGACTCCCACTGAGCACAGAGCACAATGTGGGGCCCAATCTCACACCCTGAGATCATGACCTGAGCTGAAGCCAAGAGTCGGTCTCCTAGCTGACTGCTCCACCCGGGTGCCCCTCCAATTTTAAATACACGCGAAAACAATCTGACTTTTTAAAAGTATACTCTATAATGATACTTCCTGTGTTTGTTATTATTACTGATGATAAAACTTTATATCCAGTTACTCACTGAATTTAGCAAGGATTTCAGGAAAGAAAAGCTAAGCTTGTGGAAAGGTCTTGGAATCAGAGGACCTGAGTTAAAATTTAAGTTCTGGTCATCATAGCTGTCTGGTTTCTCTCAGCTTTGTGTTCTTTGCTGAATTCAAAATGTAATACCATGGATTTTATGTCATTTAATGACAAAAATGGATGGACACATGCCTGGCTTTGTTTATCCCATGGTAGGCGTTTAGTAGGAATTTGAGGAATTAGGAAAGACAATGAAGAAGCACTTCTAATTTCACGACTGAAGTATGAGAAGAAAGGCTACGGCTTTATTTGTTTGGATGGCAGACGACTTGGGGCTCTGGTTTGTGCTTGGTGGTTTTAGAGAAGGTTGTATAGGACTGTTTTGTTTACATTCAACTCAATCTTACACATGTAAGTATGAATCTAGTTCAACAGGGAATACAATGGATGAATTAAAGTATTAGATGGTATATAGATTTTCAGGATAGTGCACACACACACACACACACACACACACGGCCATTATGGCATTCTTTTCTTCTTTTGATCGCTCTCATATGAAGACTAATAAACCCCTCTGGAGATTTCATTACTAAAAGTGAAAGAAGCCAAGCGGGGCTGAGAAGTTATTTGAACCTGTTTCATTTAGAGCTGGAGCAAATAATCCAAAAATTTGTATGGAATCAGAAGAGACCCCGAATCACTAAGGAAATGTTGAAAAACAAAAATAAAACTGAGGGCATTATGTTACCTGATTTCAAGCTTTACTACAAAGCTGTGATCACCAAGACAGCATGGTACTGGCATAAAAACAGACACATAGACCAGTAGTACAGAGTAGAGAGCCCAGATATGGACCTTCAACTCTATGATCAAATAATCTTCGACAAAGCAGGAAAAAATATACAGTGGAAAAAAGACAGTCTCTTCAATAAATGGTGCTGGGAAAACTGGGCAGCTATATGTAGAAGAATGAAATTCGACCATTCTCTTACACTGTACACAAAGATAAACTCAAAATGGATAAAAGACCTCAACATGAGACACGAATCCATCAGAATCCTAGAGGAGAACATAGGCAGTAATCTCTTAGATATCAGCCACAGCAACTTCTTTCAAGATATGTCTCCAAAGGCAAAGGAAACAAAAGCAAAAATAAACTTTGGGGACTTCATCAAAATCAAAAGCTTCTGTACAGCAAAGGAAATAGTCAAGAAAAGAAAGAGGCAACCCACAGAATGGGAGAAGATATTTGCAAATGACAGTACAGACAAAAGGTTGATATCCAGGATCTATAAAGAACTCCTCAAACTCAACACACACAAAAAAGATAATCACATCAAAAAATGGGCAGAAGACATGAACAGAGACTTCTCCAATCAAGACATACAAATGGCTATCAGACACATGAAAAAATGTTCATCATCACTAGCCCTCAGGGAGATTCAAATTAAAACCACATTGAGATATCACCTTACACCAGTTAGAATGGCCAAAATTAGCAAGACAGGAAACAACATGTGTTGGATGGGATGTGGAGAAAGGGGAACCCTCTTACACTATTGGTGGGAAAGCATATATGGTTTTCACTTGAGCTATTCTCTCTGATCGAAGAGAAATGCAAACGTGAGCTGTCAGGGAGTCTGTTCCACTAGGATTCAACTTTCCTCTAATTTATGGCTGCGGTTGCCTTAAGGCTGCATTCTGCCATTTTTGAGTCTGGCATCTTTTACCTTCTTAGTAGCATTTTTTTTTTTCTTCTGTTCATTCGAGACTCACTTCTACTTACCAAGTATATTTACTGAAAGGTTGCTCCTCCTTGTGTCCCACGTGCTAGGGCTTGTTGACCTAGGGAGGAAGGCAAGACACAGTAAGTGAGGACAGCAGAAGTTGGGGAAGCCAGCGAGGAGACAGACTGGCTGGCAGAAAAGAAAAGCCAGCATGGGGAAACCTGAGGCTTGATGACAAAGACAGTGGGGTGCTCAGCTATAGGTAAGCACCATGCTGTTAAAGCAGGAGGTGGGGAGGGCAGGCACTCCAGATCACTATTGGAAGCTTGGCTACCATCCCCAGGTGTCAGCTGTGTTTCAGTCCTACCTGCGCTGGTGAGTGCTGGTTCCATCTTTTTAAAGGCACAGATCACAGCTTCTGATATTAGAGATGAGGGGTATATAAAGCTTACTTGTTGAAGTATGTTTAAGGACGGCTGTTTGTTTTTGTCCCATTTGTTTACAACTATATTGGGGGGTTTTTCTCTTCTACTCTCAACTCCTCAGTGTACAGGTGAAGCCATGCTGGTAGTGTCCAAAAGGCACCAAGTGAGGAGTCCATTGTACACTTCAGGCAAGTTGATCAAATAGAGTCGAAGTTGACTGCAAAAATTTTAATTCCATTAATGATGCCACAAACTAAAGAAGACTCTCTGTGTGTTTTCTAACTCTCTTCAGCATAGGTGGCAGGTTGCATAATGCCCATTTGTCCTAAAAGTAAACATCTTTACGGCAGAAATTACTGAAAAAGACATGGCAAACATCTCTAGCATTTTCCCAATGGATTAGTGGTCCCCCCTTTTTTTTTCACACTATCCTGGGCATTATCAATATTTTTGTAGGGTGCCTGGATGACTCAGTTAAGGGTCTGACTCTTGATTCTGCTTGGGTCATGATCTCATGGTTGTAAGATCGAGCCCCATGTTGGGTTTCATGCTGGGCATGGAGTCTGCTTGAGATTCTCTCTCCTTCTCATTCTGCTCCCACCCCCTCTTAAAAAAGTAATAAAAATACCTCTCACCTACATTTGAACCTTATAAGAACCTCATGTTATAGATGTTATCTTTGTTTTGTAGGGAAGGATAAGAGAAGTTATTTACTTTGTCCAAGAACATACAGCAGTAAATAAATAAAATAACATTCTGTACACCAACTTAGGGGCTTTGCTATTGCTTCTAGAACTCACAGAATTTGTATAGCTGCTGACAAAATATTGAGTGATATAGACGATATACACTGAAATGAATCTGCTGTAATATCTCTTGCCCTTTACTTGTTTCTCTCATTTCCTTAGTTTAACAACCTTATCTCTTTTTTTAAAAAGTAATTTTTAATAAAGATTTTATTTATTTATTTGACAGAGAGAGAGAGAATACAAGCAGGGGGAATGAGAGAGGAGAACAGGCTTCCTGCTGAGCAGAGAGCCCGATGCAGGACTCTATGCCAGGACCCTGGGATCATGACCTGAGCCGAAGGCAAAGGCTTTAACCCACTGAGCCACCCAGGTGCCCCTAAAAAAGTAATTTTTAATCACTTTTTTATTATTAAAAATTTTTTAATTCCAGTATAATTAACACACAGTGTTATAATAGTTGCAGGTTGTATGGTCTCGTGATTCATTGATTCTACGCATTACTCAGTGCTCATCACTATAAGTGTACTCTTCATTCCCTTCACCTATTTCACACCCCCAACCACCTAGTTAAGAGTCTGTTGTTGTTTTGTCAGTCTCTTTTCTTCTTTGTTTTGTTTCTTAAATTCCACTTATGAGTGAAATGATGGTATTTGTCTCTCTCTGACTGACTTATTTCACTTAGCATTATACTCTCTAGATCCACTCATGTTATTGCAAATGCCAAGATTTTATTCTTTTTTATGCCTGACCAGTATTCCATTAAAAATATGTACCACATCTTCTTTATCCATTCATCTATCAATGGACACTGGGTTGCTTCCATAATTTGGTTATTATAAGTAATGCTGCAGTAAACAGGGGTGCACTTATCTTTTCAAATTAATGTTTTCTTTCTTTTTTTAAAGAGTATTATTTAAAAAGATTTTATTTATTTGATGACAGAGGTCGCAAGTAGGCAGAGAGGCAGGCAGAGAGAGAGGGAGAAGCAGGCTCCCTGCTGAGCAGAGAGCCCCATGCAGGGCTCAATCCCAGGACCCCAGGATCATGACCTGAGCTGAAAGCAGAGGCTTTAACCCACTGAGCCATCCAGGCACCCCAAATTAATGTTTTCATATTCTTTGAGTAAATATCTAATAGTGGAGTTACTAGATCACATGATAATTCTAATTTTCATTTTTTGAGAAACCGCCATACTGTTTTCCACAGTATGCATTCCCACCAACAATGCACAAGGGTTCCTATTTCTCTACATCCTTGTCATCACTTGTTGTTTCCTATGTTTTTCTTTTAGCCATTGTGATAGGTGTGCTGTGATATCTCATTGTGGTTTTGATTTGCATTCCCCTGATGATGAGTGATGTTGACCACATTATCATGTGTCTATTGGATAGCTGCATGTTTTCTTTGGAGAAACATCTGTTCATGTCTGCTGCCCATTTTTGAATTGGATTATTTGTGTTTTTTAGTGTTGAGTTGTAAAGGTTTTTTAAAATTTATTTTGGATACTAAACCTTTATTGGATATGTCATTTGCAAATATCTCTGTGTAAAATCATAATCATATGGTGTAGGCACAAAACTCAATAGTAAGAGGGAGCTGTGTTATCAAGAAGGTCAGAAACATACAAGAGTATATGGAGAGCTTTATTATGTGTCAGGAGGTGTCTTAAACCCAAAAAAGGAAAAAGAAAAGAAAAAAATGAAGAAAAAAATGACTTACTATTTGAAAAAAGACTAAAAATGCCAATTAACACCATAAACCACTTACCAAGATGAAATCTGGATGGATTAAAAATGAAAAAGCAAAAAATCATTAAAAATCTATAAGAAGATGTGTATTTACCTCATCTTAGGAGGGGACAGGAATTTTTAAGCATAAAGGCAATGAAAGAAAGCACAAATGTTTATAGATTTGATTATATGAAAATTGACTTTTGAAGAGTCATAAATGAACAAAATAAAAATCAAACAATAGATGTGAAAGTATTTGACATCAGATTAAGAAGGGCTGTTATTTTTAGTATATAAAAAATTCTTATAGCTCAAAACCAAAAGTCTCTGACTGCAGTAAAAAATGGATAAAAGGTTTAACCAGAAAATTCAGTGAAGACAAAATACAAGAGGCTAATTTTAATTCAAAGATTTCAACTCATTTTCTAAGTAAAGGATTACTTAAAACAAGATAGCCTTTCTCTATCAAAATAGAATGTTTCAAAATACATATATGCAATTTTGATAATGGTCTGGTGATGGACATTGGTGGGGTCATAAATTGGTGTACACTTTCTGGAGAGCACCTAAAACTTTTTTTGAGAACCTCAAATAAGTTTGGCCTTTTGACCTCACAATTCTCTTTCTAGGAATATACTCTGTGGTTTTAGGAAAAATTTCAAACAAAGATAGATAAATATCCTGAAACATACCTATATATGATATCTATATTACAGAAATGATATTTATATATAACTTTGCCATATATATGCGAAGATTTTTATTTCAATATATATGCAAAGATTTTCATTTCAATATTTTTAGGAAAATTTTTTATTATGGAAAAGCCAATATAAATGTAGAGAGAATATGACAATCAATCTCTGTGTATCCATTACCTGGCTTCAGAAATTATTAATATTTTCCCACTCTTATTTCATCTGTTTCTGTTTGCTTTCTGTCCAGAACGATTTTAAAGCAAATGAAAGACCTCTTATTATTTTATTTGCAAATGTTTCTATATGATAAAAGCTTCAAAAAGTATTCAAATGTCATTATTAAGTCTAAGGGAATTAAACAGGTTTATGGTCACATTTCTTCCTTGACTACAGAATGTCTTTTGATAATTGTTTTGCTCACATTAGAATCCATAAGAAGGGTCTGCACATTGCACATACTGGTGTCACATCTCTGAAGTTAACGTGTAACAGTCCCCCCTTTCTCTTTCTCCTGCTATTTATTTGCTGAATAAACTAGGTCATTTGTCCTGTAGAATGTCAGACTTAGCTGATGTCTGCCTCATGGTATCATTTAATGTTTTTCGCTTTCTCTCTTATTTTCTGTAAACTAGCACTTAGAATGAGGCTTGATTAGTCAGGCTCATTTTCAGGTTTTTTTGGGGGGGGGCAAGAATACTGTGTGTGTGGTGTTTTCTACTTCCTGTTGTATTATATCAGTATGCACATAATTTCTGCTTGCCCCACTTTCAGTGACTCTAAGATTGATTTGTAGTTCTGGAGAGCGCTCTTTATCAAGGTTCCTATTGACTTTTTACATAATTATTAGTTATTACATTTATTAATGATCATTGCCTAGAGCCATTATTTCATTAGAACCTACAAAATGGTATTTTTTCTAATTCAACCAATCCTTTTGCATGAACTGGAAATTTTCTGTAAAGAAAAGCTCTCTCTCTCTGACAATTTGATTACTCTAAAAGAGTTCATGCTGGAAAGGCATGATACATGCTTGATTCTTTTCCTTATTTTCAGTTTTTCAGAGTAATGTGTCAATACTCTCGCTACCTTTGATTCCTTGGTTTATTGTGGTGCAAGCTTCTAACAACAGAAGTGAATGTCTGACAGCAGAAGATACCCTGTGGTATATCTAGGCTATAAATAATATGCAATCTTTAAATTTCAAAAAATATTTAATAGCATAGGAAAAGATTCTGAATTAAATGTTAACTGAGAAAGACCCAGAAGTATATAAATAGCATCATAGAAATATTATCTAACGTGTATGCATTGTAAAATACTATCTCAGCCTCAGATATTAACATGATCACCATAGGATTGTAAGTTTTAGTCTTCAATTTTTATCTTTATTTTCCATAGACCCTTCTAGAAGGTCCACTACTTTTATCCTTAAAATAAAATGTAAATTTGTTTGAAGGAAATGTCTCAGGGTAAGTTGTTGTACTTGAGAGATTCCTGGATGCTGATTTTGGCTCCAGCTTTTGTAACTTCTATTTTAACTCTCTCCTACATCTAAACAAGTTTTTATGGTACTAACCAAACAATTGGAAGGATTTAAAATGTACTCAATTCTGCAGATTCTGAGACGTCTTTTTCATTAAACATAACACTCTCTGTTGACTCATATAAGCAGCAGAATGGAATCTGTTAAGTCACGCTCAACTAAATTTGACTTAGTTCAGAAGACAGCTGAACTGAATTTCCTGTTTTTGTTTTGTGTGTGTGTGTGTGTGTGTGTGTGTGTGTGTGTGTGTGGCATGTTTTATCAAATGGTTCATTGGTCCATATCAGATAAACACATGGACCATAATCTCAAGATTGCATCTTCTTGCCGGGATCTGTTTAATATACTACATTTGTTTGTTGCTTAGTATCAAGATGAATGAAAGGAAACCAACACACTGTCTGATTTTGACAAGTTCCCCAAGTAATCCTCAAGAAAGTACTTGATTCTCCAGGGACCTCTCTGAGGCCCATTATACCTCGATAAAATGAGGATCAGATGGTTTGATTCAGGGGTTGTTTCCAACACAGTATATGTAACACTCTTGGCCTAATACTCAGCAACTCACATTTGCCCAACAAACACTAGTTTTCTCTTCCCTCTTCCTAAACAGAAAGGAAAGCTGTCTTGTCCAGTTTTACTCTTCTAATCTTAGAGAGCAGATCCTGGGGGCCTGTATCTAGAATCAAGTCCAGCTCCATTCCTGGTTTTGGGGCCAGGGAAATAAATACATCTTTTGTGTCTCAGTTTTCCCTACCTGAAAATGGGGGAAATAACAGCACTTACTTATAGGCTGCTGTGCATTTCAATGGGTTTGTAAATGCCTAGGGCTTAGAACTTTCCTGGCACAGAGCAGGAACTCTGTGGGTGGGAGCTATTATCTTTATTATCTGCCTAGAGAAATGGTAGGTCCAAGCTCAAGGTTCAAGTCACTTCCCCCTTGGATGATGCGTGAAAGACACTGACCACTTCTTGCTTTACTTCTCTTTTTCTAGGTCCTACACAGAACCTCTTTCTTCTGTTGATTCATTTAATACTTACAGTCACACAATCCAGATTTTTCTTTTTATAATCCTGTGATTATAATTGATTAGGATTATGGGACACTTGTCCCTTTTCCTTGTCCCTTTGCATTGTTGTTGTGATGGTGGTGATAATGAGGGTGTGTGTGTGTGTGTGTGTGTGTGTGTGTGTGTGTTATAGCCTAAGATATGGTGGCACAGCCAGCTGATGGATGCAGGTATAGTTGTAACTTTCTACACATTCATTCCATTAGTAAATTTTATTGAGAAATTTCCACAGATTTCTCTTTCTGTTATGGAATTTCTTATTAGCGTATTTCCCCAAAAGTAAGTAGCTTATCTCTCAACCCTGCTTGTTGAGGGGTGGGAATGGGATTACCTCAGTTCTTCCGTATTTTGACAACAGAGTGTTATTAGACAGGTTTAGGAGAAGGTGCAGAATGACTCAGAAATAGGGACAAACCATATGGCCATATTATTTAGGAATGGGACAACCTAATCAGGGCACAGGGAGCTCTAGACCCCACAAGGGAACATTAGACCGTATTAGAAAACATTTCTCACTCAAACTGAAGAAAATAAAGAAGGATCCAATGTAGATATAAGGTGCCTTCTGTGGCAGTAACCTGAGAGATAGTTCTGTAAATGTGCTTCTAATGATACAAAGATGTCCTTTCTAATAATTCATAGGCACCACGGAGTTTCTCGAGTTCCATCAAAGGGATCAGGGTGTGTACCTTAGGAGACCAGGACAGTGGATTGTAACACACCTATGGGGGTGTTGTATTGTCAAAATAGACTGAGTTATAGAAAGGGGTCTGGGAAATGAGCGCCCATGATAAGCCTCATCATTGGCACTTAGCAGTTCTGAGTAGACAGTAATCTGCATCTGAGGGCAGGCCCCTGTTGTTTGGACAGAAATAATCTAGCAAGTGATAGGACAATCCACTCAGATATCCCACTGAGACTATTAAGAGCATCTATGATAAGTGCTTTAGTCCTTTGTTCACCAGGGAGAGACTGAGGCATTCTTTGTCCCACTGATTGTCATATCCAACGGTAGGAAGTGATGTCTGCGAATCTGCTCAAATGAGCCTATCTGGGGCAGATCACACAGGGCGTTGGAGACTATGCTAAGAATTTTGGAGGTTGGGAAACCATTTGTGGGTTTTAAACAAGGAAGTGAGTGAAAATGTGCTATTTATAGATTTATAAGCTATAGAATCAGAGAAAAATCGCTTAATTGCACTATTTTAAATTTAAAAAAGAGAGTCACCTACTTTCCATTCACAAAACCTTTGGAAACACTCTAAGATATTGTATCATCAGGCTTCTCCAGAGAAACAGATCAAACAGCATATACATCTATATCTATCCTGAAGCCTCAGTTCTAGCTCTTAAGGCCTTCTGCTGACTCGATAAAACTTGCCCACATTATGGAAGGTAACCTGTTTTGTTCAAAGTCTACAGACTAAATGTGAATCACATCTAAAACGTAGCTTCACAGTATCACATCTGGACTGGCGGTTGGCCAAAACCTGGACACCACACTCTAGCGAAATGGACACATTAAAATTAACTATTGCAGACAGAGAGCATTTATGATGTCACCCTTAGTTGAGAGGTGACTTTGTTAGTTCAGGGCAATATAATATCACCAAGGGCAAGTCATTTATTATCAATTGCAAGTGTCCATAGTCAATAAATATGAGTTGGATTCCCACATGAGCCATTTAGTTTTAAGGCCCATGTTTTAGATTGTATTCCAATATTTTAAGCTCTATCTCGAACCTTCTGAAATATAGTCTTACTAAGGGAATGTGCAAAAGGTATGGGAAAATCAATAAACGTATATGCTCCTATGAGAAAACAACTCAGAGTTGCAGGTTGTTGGGGTATGGTAGTGGATAAAGTATGTCCTCACCCTGGCATGGATGGATGTAAAGGGCCAGCATCTTTCTCTATGGATCACATTTTTAGAAAGATTTTATTTATTTATGTGACAGAAAGTGAGATTGAGCAAGAACAGGGAGAGCGAGAGAGAGACTGACACAGGGCTCGATCCCAGGACCCTGAGGTCATGACCCGAGCCAAAGGCAGTCACTTAACTGACTGAGCCACAAAGGCGCCGCTCGAATTTGTTTTTTAAATGAAATTTTTACTTTCTTTTAAAACTCACTATGGGGGCCCTGGGTGGCTCAGTGGGTTAAGCCTCTGCCTTTGGCTCAGGTCATGATCTCAGGGTCCTGGGATTGAGCCCCACATCGGGCTCTCTGCTCAGCAGGGAGCCTGCTTCCCTTCCTCACTCTCTGCCTGCCTCTCTGCCTGCTTGTGATCTCTGTCTGTCAAATAAATAAATAAAATCTTTTAAAAAACCCACAAACCTCACTATGAAGGGATAAGTTTATTGTGCATATCAAAGTACACAGTAAAAGTTGTGTCTGTTGTTTACCAGACTTTAAAGATCTTTTTTCTTTCTCACTTATATTAGTCACAAATTCTAGAGAATGGAATTTGAACTTTTAACTAATTTATTATTAAATTATTTATTAATTTTGTTATTATTAACAAATTTTTTATTTAGATTCAACATCTAATCCTCCATTTTATTCATCTATGTGCCCTATTTGTAAATGAATATTTTTCTTTTGTTTATGGGATCCAACCAATAATTGTTCCATGGTGACGTTGGTGTGGTGACATAGGAACTTTCTACACATCTAAGATTTGCTAAGATTTGCTGATTATGGGAACTTCATTAAGGACAGATATTCAAAGAAGCCTCCAGCCCTTAAGGAGCCCGCATTGTCATGGGGCACCCAGGCAAAGGAACAGAAACATTTTGATCAATGGTATAAAAGAGGCTTCCTCTTGTGACTTTTCTCCCATCACCTACATATACTTTCTTGTGAACCCTGTTCTTTCCACCTGCTCAGGCTTCCATACTCCTTCTCTTCAGGGATTCCAATTTTCCTTGGTGAATCCTGCCTTCCCTGTCATTTGAAGTAACCTGGCTGCCATAGGTGACTAGACTCCTTTAACCGTGGAACAAATACAGGACTCAGCACAGACTAACTGATTCTCTCTCCCAGGGTCTTGAAACTCAGTGAGTGGCTTAAGGAGTGAAAATGGCTGGAGGCTTCATTTCCTTGGTTGTATCCTGAAGAAACTGTCCAACCTGCCTTCATGACTGAGTCCTCTTTCCTGGTTGTGCAAAAAGCCTTGTTCTATTCAAGTTTCCTTTGATTTTGTGAGCTACTTCAACCCATATCTTTAAAGAAAACTCCTTTAGAAATGTGGTTTATGTTGCTTAAAATGCGTGAGGCTTTGATGTGGAGAGCTCCTTGACCCTCCTTATTCTGGCCATACCTCCTTCCTTTCCTCGCATAAGTTTCACTTTAGTTTCTGTCCTTCTCTACATTTTTACTCTAGGGCACAGTGACTGCCATTTGAGGGAGAGTCTTGGCCCAACTGAGCAGACCTGGGTTTTCCCTTTACTACATAAATCACACTGGGGAGGAATTTGAAGAACTATCATCTGTACTATCAATTCAAACTATCTTTTGAAGAACTCATCTCCTGTGTATACGTTACCTCATTTAATTATTATATAAGTCTATGTATTAGGTATCATTATCTCCATCTTATGGTTAAGGAAGCAGAAGTTCAGACAGGGTAAGGAGCTGGTCCAAGGTTACACAGCAGGAATATATCAGAGCTCTAATTTGAACCAACATCTACATAATCTCAAAATTCAATTTCTCCGAGTCATCTCAGCTACTTTCCCCAGAGACATCGCAATTTTGGTATCTTGAGCACATTACTTTATCTTTGCGAGACTTGATTTCCTTACCTATAAAACAGGGGTATGAAAACCTGCTATGTCATCTAGATGTAATTACTAAGTAGGATAATGTAGAGAAATCTTCTGGCTTTTATAGGTGTCCAAAAGTGAATGCTTTCTAGTTCAGTGTCCAAATTTGATATGTAAATCTGGATTTTGGAGATTATGGTGAATTCAAAATCTTGGCCAAATCAGTCATTTCTGATTATCCCTTAACCAACTTCTTACCAGAGCATCTAGCAGCTGAAAAACTTTAAATTGGATTGGTCTCTCCTTTCTCCTCTCCCTCACACCTTTCCATGTCCTGGAAGAAATGCTAACAAATGATGAAACTCTTATGATAGGACATCAGTGGCAAAGACCATCGTGAACTCAGAGTGAGATATAGTTTTCTGGTCATTTGCCTCCAAGGTTATATATTTGCCTATATGTGTTTCTTATGTCGTTTTTTAAAAAGATTTTACTTATTTATGTATTTGACACAGAGAGAGAAAGAGATGGCGCGTTCAAGCAGGAGGAGCAGTAGGCGGAGGAAGAGGGAAAAGCAGACTTCCCGCTGAGCAAGGACCGTGACATGCTGATCGATCCCAGGACCCTGGGATCATGACCTGAGCTGAAGGCAGATGCTTAACTAACTGAACCACCCAGGCAGCCTGTCATTTTTTAGTTTAAAAATGTAACTCATTTTTTTTTTAAAGATTTTATTTATTTATTTGACAGATGGAGGTCACAAGTAGGCAGAGAGGCAGGCGGGGTGGGGGGCGGGTAGCAGGCTCCCTGCTGAGCAGAGAGCCCAATGCGGGGCTTGATCCCAGGACCCTGAGATCATGACCCGAGCTGAAGGCAGAGGCTTAACCCACTGAGCCACCCAGGTGCCCCTGTAATTCATTTTTCGATAATACTTTAGAATATCTCTAAACGTCTATACTAAGGAATTTTCAGTTTAGCAGCTGAAAATAATAACCCCCGTACTTTGTAGTGTTGCTGTCAGGGTTAAATAATACACGACACAGGTCCTGGGTGGCTTAGTCGGTTAAACTTCTGGCTTTGGCTCAGGTCATGATCTCAGGGTCCTGGGATCAAGCCCCATGTCAGGCTCCCTGCTAGCTGGGGACTCTGCTTTTTCCTCTCCCTCTGCTTTCATCCTCAACCCTGTGTTCTCTCTTGTTCTGCTCTGTCTCACCCAAATAAATACATGAAATCTTTTAAAAAACAATGCATGACAATTGCTGTGCCTAGCACAGACTAAGTACTTAGTAACTGTCATCTATGATTATTATGACACATTTATAATTTTAGTATTTTTTAAATTTTTATTTTATTGTTTTTTAATTTGACAGAGAGAGAGATCATAACTAGGCAGAGAGGCAGGCTCCCCACTGAGCAGAAAGCCAGATGTAGGGCTCGATCCAGGACCCTGAGATCATGACCTGAGCTGAAGGCAGTGGCTTAACCCACTGAGTCACCCAGGCACCCCTAATTTTAGTATTTTGAACATAATTGATGCCTGGCTAATTTGGTTGAATTGAATAGAGTGGTCCACAGGAACAAGCTGTTTTGTTGAATAGGTGAGTAGTTGAAAAAAAAAGTTTTAAGTCACACAATGTTTGAATGCAAACTGAGGGAAAATAAGTAAAACTCAAAGTTTTGATTTAGTTAGTCTGGGTAATTTTTCTAGTCTAAGATAGGGTTGCAGAATAATTAGAAAATACTCATTCAAGCAAAGCTTTTGGTTTTAGCTTCAAGTTTAAGTGTTACTCATTTTCCTTGTTTCCAGGAAACGATATCTGCACCAAGTGGGTATGAGAGAAGCTATCCTTTCAAAATGCACCGAAAAGTAAATGTGCTTCATTGTCCGCTATGACTGCAAAGCCCACATCCTTTCCCTCTGGCAAAGGTGATGGTAAAAACACCCCAGCAAATACATATTATGAGCATTTATTTTACAAATCTTTGTCAAAGTGACAGTTTGTGAGAATCACATGCTTAGGGCTGGTCGTGAACGGTATCACAACCCCCTAGCCCTGGAAGCATCAGGTACCTGTGCCCAGCGACGACGCTGGGGTGTGGTTTGAATAGCTGGAGGAGGAGCAGGAAAGTGGGAAAGCTTAAAAAAAAAAAAAAAAAAGCTGAAAGGCATGGAGAATTCACTGGAACCAAGGTTCAGGCAGAGGCGAGTCACCGAAAGCAGGATGATAAATAAATGTCTTTGGGGGAAAACTGAAGGTACAAATGGTAGGAAAAATCATAAGCATCAAGACTTCTGGTGGTACATGCCAGGATGGAGGGCGGGGCATAGAGCCTGGCGATCAGAGATGAGTAAGGATCAAGAAGATGGATTAGAGTCACACAAGCGTGATGGCCTGAAATCCCCTTGTGTTGGCTTCTCATCCGTGGTGGCTCCACTAATTTAGGGCTCTGGGCCAGGGCAGATTACAAACTGCCAAATGTGGGCAGAAGTCTTGTATCAAGTTTGAAGGTGATAAGAGATTTTCATAATCAAGAGGTTTCATCTCCTATAATAATATATTTCTGTGCTGCTTCCTATCTCAAATCTATGGCAGGAGAAAAGACAAATATTGAAATAACACAAGAGAACTGTATCCTTCTGTCTCCTCTTTCTGGACTTTTCAAACTTGGCTCCCAGCTGTGGCAACAAGGAATAGCAGGGTAGGGCCAGGTTTTTGGATGGTATTTCTTTACAGTTATACAAATAAATTATTTCCACCTGTAACTGATGGAAATATTGACTTATTTAAAACAATACAAATGAAATAATGTGCTTTTGTTTATTTATTAAAAATATAATTAGGAGAAGAATAAATGAAACAAGATGGGATTGGGAGGGAGACAAACCATAAGTGACTCTTAATCTCACAAAACAAACAGGGTTGCTGGGGGGAGGGGGTTTGGGAGAACGGGGTGGGATTATGGACATTGGGGAGGGTATGTGCTTTGGTGAGTGCTGTGAAGTGTGTAAACCTGGTGATTCACATACCTGTACCCCTGGGGATAAAAATATATGTTTATAAAAAATAAAAAATTAAAAAAATATATATATAAATTAGAGAATTTTTTAAAAGATTTTATTTATTATTTGACAGAGAGAGAGAGAGACAGAGTAAGAGAGGAAACACAAGCAGGGGGAGTGGGAGAGGGAGAAGCAGGCTTCCCACTGAGCAGGGATTCGATCCCAGGACCCTGGGATTATGACCTGAGTCAAAGGCAAAGGCTTTAACCCACTGAGACACCCAGGCACCCCTGAGAATATGTTTCTTTTAAATAGGATAAACCGCTTTTAGATTATTGAAATTTGAAAAAAATATCCATCATGGTTCCTGACCCACGTCTAGTATTCATGTAGCGACAAATGTTGTTAACAGGAAGGAGTAGAACAGGAGGTGTTGGGGAGGGAAAGTAACTGAAAAGCCAGTGGTATCTTACACCTGAACAATATAAAAAGTACTGAGGAAAAATCCTACTGCCTTAAAAGCTGTCATTCTATTGGATTTCTCTTGGATGATGTTTTCCTATTTGACAAATATATTTATTAGTAGCTGCCCAAACTATTCCATTGACATTTTAAAAACTTATTGTGAAAAATCTAAAGCATACACAAAAGGAGAGAAAAAAGTATAAGTTCTCATGAACCTATTATGCAGCTTCAAGAATTATAAATATTTTTACAATCTTGTTTCATTTAGACCTTCACTTTTGTGTTTGTGGAGGGGCTAGAGTATTTAAGCAAATTCTAGACATTGTGTCATTTCACCCATAAATACTTATTGTGCATTGCTGATTGAAAGAATATGTTTTATGTGCAAACCATATCATCACAACTTACAAATTTAACAAATTTTAATATATTTAATCCATATTCAAATTTACATGATTGTCTCACATATCTTAACATGTCCCATTTGCTATAATTCTGCAAAAAGAATGTGAAAAGTCACTAGAAATCATAAAAGACACTTATTTGAAGACACACACTAATAACATATGCTGATGAGGAAGAGGAGGCTAGACTTGTGATTTTTTATAGAGAAAGTAATCATTTGCTCAGGGATTAAGTTGCAAAATCCTTAGCTTTAAATTGCATAATATTTTAGAATTTAAAAGTGTTGCTCTTTATTTTTATAGAATTTTATTTGGTTTCCTGAGAATGTTGGATAATTTATTTTTGTTCTTTTGTATTGTTTTCCATTTTATATTTATTTTGCTGGTAATGAAAGCAATTCGTGTTCCTTATAAAAATGTTGGGATATTAATCATAATTTCATGACCCAGTGATGACCCTCAATATTCTGGAATATTTCCTCTAGTCTTCAGTGTGGCCGTTTATGACATATAGGTGTATGTAATGTGTACAAAGAGGCTTTTATTAATTGTAACCCACTTTTTGCAATTTACATTTTATCTTATGCGTTTCCCAAGTCAGTGAACAACAATCATTATTTTCACAAATCTGTGTGAATCTATGACTAGTCCATAGATTAAGTTGCTAAAATGGAATTACTGTGTTCAGGGTAAGAATACTTGTAAGATTCTTAGTATTTATTGCTTAGTGGTCCCTCAGAAATTATTTTCCAATTTCCAGAAAATAAGCACTTATTTTAATTCTACTTCTTTAGCATACGATATTAACATACAAGTTTTAGGATAAATTGATGCATAAAATATTACATCTGTCTTCTTTTTTTTCCATTTAAGTTTTTGTGACAATGAATTATGTTTCAGTGTTTTATGGAAATATTTTTTCAAATGTTTATCTATAACTGTAATTTTTTTGCCTGTTAATATGTTTGATCAACTTTCTATTTCAGGACCCATCTTACTGAGTTAATATTTTGTCTATAGTAAAGATATAAACTTTTTCTATATTGTTGTTTTACACTGGCAAATATTTTTCTAAGTTTTTCTTCTAATTTCATTTGTTTTTTCCTAAAGAGATTTTACATTTTTACAGTTAAGCCTGTCAGTGGTTTTTATTGTTATTTCTTTCAAAGATTTTGCTTAGTCCTTCCTATTCTCAAGTAGTAAATATATAATTAAATTTGCTTCATGTTGGTTTATGACTTTTAAAAATACTTTATTCTTTATTCCTTCTGAATTAAATTTAGAAGTATGGTGTGATGAGAAGCACCGACAAGACTTTTTCCAATCATTTCATTTTCATAGCATATAAAGGATAACGTTTCCTTTCCTTATTAATTTTTTGGTCATAACTTTATCACACACTTAATTTTTTTTAAACAGAACTTTTATGTCCGCTTGGCACATTAATGTGCATTGACCTAGAATGATCTTTTCTTGGTAGATTTTTTAAAAAAGATTTATTTGTTGGGGCACCTGGGTGGCTCAGTGGGTTAAAGCCTCTGCCTGCGGCTCAGGTCATGATCTCAGGGTCCTAGGATTGAGTCCCGCATCAGGCTCTTTGCTTGGCAAGGAGCCTGCTTCCCTTCCTCTCTCTCTCTGCCTGCCTGTTTGCCTACTTGTGATCTCTCTCTGTCAAATAAATAAGTAAAATCTTTTAAAAAAAGATTTATTTATCTAGTTAGTTATTTGAGAGAGAGCAGCGACTGATTTATTTAAGAGAGAGAGGGAGCAGGAGTGGGGCAGAGGTAGAGAATCTTCAAGCTGACTCCCTGCTGAGCTCAGAGACCACAGGGTCTCCATCCCAGACCCATGAGATCAGACCTCAACCAAAACCAAGAGTTAGATGCTCAACCAGCTGAGTCACCCAGGCGCTGCCCTTGGCAGATTGTTAGAGGATCCTCTTTGCAGTCGTCTTCTTCTCCTCCACCTCCTCTTCCCCCTCCTCCCGCCCCCTTCTCCTCCGCTCTCCCTCCCCCTCCCTCTCCTGCCTCTTTCTTTTCAATCTCCTGTGTTACTTTGAACATGACAGTCAATGAAAATGTGTTGTGTGATATAAATGATTAATGAGTCATTAATATACCTGGGAAAGTATTAACTTTAAGATAAATAATTGTTTTGGTTGTTTTAAATATTTAACTTTTGGGGAAAAGGAGTGCTGGGCCTGATCGGTTTTTTTAAGGACCCCTCCATTTTATGATTCTTTCCTGTAACTTTACTCAGGCGCAGTCATTTCCTAAATCGGAGCACCAAGCTAGATTCTCATGTTCCTCGGGTTCAAGATTAACATTAGTAGCTAAGTCATTTTAATTCATCCTTCTTCCAAAGCAACTGTGGTGCAGGTTGGTATTTCTGAAACCTTAGCAATGAGCAGACACCTTTTGCAAAAGCCCTTTGAAGATTGCACCGTGTCTTGTCAATCCACCGGGTTAGCCATATATACCAACCCAGTCTGGAATATCTCAACAACATATTCCCTAAAAATCGGCCTGCGGAGATTCTTTCTTAGCGCCCCTGCGATCCTGCGCTCCCCCACCCCCCACACACACGCAAAGCGATCCTAACTCTACTGTAAACTACAGCCCCGCGGGGACCCGATCTGCTTTTGCAACCCCCTACAGCACAGCCTCCACGCTCCAGATGTTCGCTCCCAGGCGAGCCCACACCTTGCTGCGCTCCCGCTCCCACCCCAGCGGCAAGCAGCGAAGCGGATCTCCAGCTTTCCGGCGGCCTCCTACCTCCTCCTGGGTCTCCTGGAGGTGATGGGCGGCTGCCTCTCTGTGTCTAGCTGGGCCTGGGACTCCCCGGTCTCCGTCCAGGGCGCGCCGCCCGCCTGCGCTCTGCCAGGGCTTGGGGCAGGGGGCGCAGAGGATAGATACCCCGCCCCACTTCCTTCCCTCCCTTCCCTCTACCTCCGTTTGCAACAGTATAAGAACGCATTGAGAAAGTATCTTTATTTCGTTACTTCGTTAAGAAACGTCTCTGCCTCTAAGGGAAAGACCTTGGTGTCTGGCCTTCAGTTCCCGTGGAATAAAACAAGGGGCTCAAGTCCATGGGGCTTTTCACACCGAGTCCCCGGAAAAGAAAAGGTACCTCGGGGGCGCTGTTTGAAATGAAACAAGAGGAAAGCAGAGAGGGAGGCTAACTCTAAGAGACTCTTCATCTCACAAAACAGAGGGTTGCTGGGGTGGGGTGGAGGAGGGATGGGGTGGCTGGGTGATGGACACTGGGGAGGGTGTGTGCTATGGTGAGTGCTGTGAATTGTGTAAGTCTGATGAATCACAGGCCTGTACCCCTGAAACAAACAATACATTATATGTTAATGACAAAAAATTGCGACACACACACACACACACACACACACAGGATGTAAACAAGCAAAACCAAACAAAATGACTTCTCCTCTTCCCCGGAAAAACACAACCACAAAAGACCAAAACAACGACAAACTCTTGTAAAAACCCTGAAGGATATCGCCTTCCAGTATTCTTTCAGGGCTAACATGCCATGCTTGAAGAATTTTTTCATTTTCTTCACATCGCATCACTTGCCTTTGTTTTCATCTGTAATGATTTCCATAAATTGGTAAATTTACTTCAACGGTTTCTTTATATACTCTTAATAACTTGTGTTATTGGCTGATTAAAGCAGCTTACATTAAAAAAAAATGCAGCATCACACAAATTCTGTTCCAGAGAAAATTCTGGACTCTAGACCAAACAGTAGGTTTTAGTCCTAGGTGTGCCGCTGTTTTGTTTTGTCTTGAGCAATTCACTTCACCTCACTTTTGATCTCTGAAGAATGAACTAGTAGGCCTAAATGGTCTCTTTCCTGTTTTGAGTTTTCAGGACACCCATGCTTCCCGACCTGCTGGCAAACTGACTATGTAGTCATACTAGGTAAAATGTAGGTTTAACTGCCTACGGCAGTGCTTTGGCTCCCAAGTAGGGGATTTTACCCCTTGGGGCTTTGGCTACCCCTTTCTTCATTGACTTTATAAATAGGAAGCAGGTTGAGTCATTTGCTGTGGGATTAGTGGGGATTTGAATGGCTCCTTCCTGATAGCATCTGAAGGTAGGTCTCCCTTGAAACCTATGGTCCTACTTCATTATAAGAAGACTATGAGAAGACCATATACTTTTTTCCCCCTTTATGATAAGCCTCTCTTCACAATATACTGGTTGGCTAAGACTATTATTCTTGGTAAAGAAACTGTAAATTTGGTGTCAAAAAGTTAAGTGAAATACGATGCAAAACAGGAGGTTGCCTGGGGTGAACAAAAGGTGTACAACTCTCCTTGTATGGTCAACTTTCTTGGATTTTTTTTTAAAAAAAAGGTCACTTAGTTATTCTCAAGCTTAGAGGTTAGAAGTGTTAAAGGCAGACCTTTGATTTAACTCACAGATCACAGATCTTCCTGAGTTACTGCTATCTAATCTAAAAAAAGTTTCTTGAAGAAAAAATAATGTGTTTTTCACATGAAGGCTACCTATCTATGAGTTTGTCTATTTCCTAGACAGTTTCTTTGGTGACATAGGTATAGACACAGTCTTAGGTTTGCTAGCATTGTGATATTTTTGCTATCCCCAAGCCCAGTAAACTCATATCAATAGCTCATTTCTGTTTCAAATTATAAGGTAGGGGACTTTAAAGATTTTAAGAAGTTATTTGCCAAAGGACTTTAGGAATTTGATTTGACTCTAAGATATTAAAAGTTGAGGGTCTTTACACACCTTTCAAAAGAACATGGAGAACATTTGGAGATCTTTAATCCTTAGTCATAACTATTTCTTTTAAAAGTAGATTAAAAATTTTCAGTTTGAGCTGTTAAATGAAGCCTCATATCAGGGAAACTGGGATTCCTGGTTCCCTTTAGTGAGAAATGGTATTTGAGATTAAGATCTGGGCACTAGGGGTGTTCATTGCTACTGTGATAGCTTTTAAGCCGTTCTGTAAATAGAATCTTAGTTAATGTCTACATATAGATGTGAATCTATATGTATAGGTTTACGTATAGAATCTTAATTCTATTCACAGAATCTCTATGTATACACATATGCGATACATGTACACATATATAAATTACATAAACACATGCTGTATGTATGCATAAACATAAATTCCACAAATACATATATATGTCCCCATACACATGTATAGAAATATGTGTATTAAAAATCTTGAGCCCATACTACCAGTTTGGTTCTATGCTCACAGGGTTTTTGTATTCCCTGTTCCATATTAGTTTGTTCTTCCTTCCACAGTGAGAAAACCATGGTTCTCCATACATTAATTTATTATTTATTATTTATTAGTTTATTTGCTAAATCCTATAATAGATATAAAATAATTTCAGAATTCTTTTGCCTATACCACTCAAAAACAAACCTGTTACTAAGAATTCAGAACGTGTTTGCTGTTCTTCAACCCCTGCTTTATGCATGGCCCAAGCCCCTGAGTCAGATGCTGCAGCCACGAGGGTCCTGGAGTAGCTTGTTCACTGACATTTCATCCCTGTAATATAGGTTTTTTGTTGATGTTATTTTTTTTAAGATTTTATTTATTTGACAGAGATCACAAGTAGGCAGAGAGGCAGGCAGAGAGGAGAAAGCAGGCTCCTCGCTGAGCAGAGAGCCTGATGCGGGACTCGATCCCAGGACCCTGGGACTATGACCTGAGCCAAAGGCAGAGGCTTTAGCCCATGAGCCACCCAGGAGCCCCTGTTGATGTTATTTTTTGAAATAACATTGGATTCATTTGTTTCAACTTGCTTTCAGTTTTAGTGTTTTTTTTCCTCTTTCTTGTCCTTTTTTATTTTTAAAAATTTTTTGTTTATTCTCTGAGTATACAGAATATTTCTTTTAAAGATTTTATTTATTTATTTGACAGAGAGATCACAAGTAGGCAGAAAGGCCGGCGGGGGTGAGGGGAAGCAGACTTCCCGCTGAGTAGAGAGCCTGATGCGGGGCTTGATCCTAGGACCCTAAGATCATGACCTGAGCTGAAGGCAGAGGCTTAACCTCTGAGCCACCCAGGTGCCCTGAGTACACAGAATATTAACATGATTTCAAGTCAAAATTATAAAAATAGGAATTCTCAGAGGAAAGTCACTGCTCCCCTCACCCCTTGTAGGTAACCATGTGCATAGTTTTCATGTTGCTCATTGATTGCTTTTTTTTTTTCTTTTTTTAGTAAAGAGATGCAGGTACGTGTATGATTCGCCACACAAAAGGGAGCATAACACATGTTGTTATGCATTGTGCTGTAAGTCTCTTCATGTCTTTGGGAAATTGCTTCACATGAATTCATAGTGATTTTCCTCATTCTCTTTTCTAGCTGCATGGAAATTAGAAATCAGCAATGAGCTGAGATTCAGAGAGAGAATGAGCGAGAGGGACAGAGAGGGAGATTGGTCTACTGCTGTATGATGTAGGGATTTGGGGGAAAAAGATGAGTAAGAAACATTTTTTTTCTGGAAGTTTTTCTCTGGATTGTGAGGTGTAATTCGTTGCACTTTCTAACCCCTGAGAAAACTTGAGAAAAGGCCACTTTTCTATTGGATATTTCACTTTGCTGAAGTGGATATGAAAGTGTGACAAGAGGGTTCATGTTATTTTAGTTACAGGAGAAGGTCAATGATATCATACAACGGGTCATTGAAAAGTCCTTTTCAGTGGTGGCAAATGGTATACAGGCCTTGCTGGGCTGTATGAAAAGAAGCAATAGCTGGCCACATCCCGATCCTCTGGCATTTGGAAGTCTTATTCTAGACAAGGGGATTTCTCCCTCAAGGCAGCAGAAACTGCAAAATTTATGTGGAGAGCACAGCCCCAGAATCCTCACTGCATAAAACTTTCAGTGACAGTCTGGAATCCAGGCGGTTAGATGCTGACGTCAGAGCTGGGTTATTGTGCCAGAATCCGAGAACTGGAGATGAAAGGAGGCCCAAACAGCTCAAGAGTAAACAGGGAGGGACTTAGAATGATGATGTTCCAGCTAGAACAAGTGTGGCTGTTCCCAGCCTCTTTTGAAGTTCTGGTTGGGGTGGGGTGGGTCAGCTGAGTTTACTGAACCTGAGACACAAACATGCAGAAATCCAAGGACCAAGATAGAACGCTAGACAAAAGGGCCAGAGAGGGAGCTAAATCGAGTGAAAGATCAGTGTGAAGGGAAAATATTTAAATTTCATTTCTACATTTTAGAAAGAGGTTGAAGACAGAATGTGATAAAGCAGCCTTGTTAGACAAACCATGGAATACCCAAACTCAGACAAACATCTGAAAGTGAAAATTCTATTTTATGTGCCAGGTTGTAAGTTTAAGTAACTTACTTCCTCAAGAGATTGAAAATATGCCTGGTAGAAATTTCTAGATAAGTGATGTGGAAATGACTAAGAATGTAGAGGCATTCAAATGTTTTTTCGGGGGCGGGTTGTTTTTTTGTTTTTGGTAAGACAGGAGGTAAAAGCTTATAGCTTGACAGATTGCAAAACGTGTCTTCCGCTTCTTCTTCTCTTTATTTCTTTCCTCTTTCATTATTGAATTTGTGACAAACATCTATATAAAAACGTGAAAGCCAAAACAAAATGCCCTTAATAAAATTTGTCTAGCTGACTTATAAAGATCATCTTTAGAGTTAAAAAATAAAAAGGAAATTAATTTTTTATTATGTTCGATTAGCCAACATATAGTAGTACATCATTAGTTTTTTGGTTTTTTTTTAATTAAATTTATTTATTTTCAGCATAACAGTATTCATTATTTTTTCACCACACCCAGTGCTCCATGCAATCCGTGCCCTCAATAATACCCACCACCTGGTACATCATTAGTTTTTGATGTAGTGTTCAGTGATTCATTAGTTGCATGTAACACCCAGTGCTCATCACCACACGTGCCCTCCTTAATGCCCTTCAGCTGGTCACCCCATCCCCCACTCCACTCCCTTCTGTAACCCTCAGTTTGGTTTCCAGATTCCAGAGTCTCTCATGGTTTGTCTCCCTCTTTGATTTCTTCCCATTCCATTTTCCCTTCCCCTCTGGTCCTCTGCGCTAGTAAAAGGAAATTAATTTAAACTTAAATTTTCAGAGTCATAGTATTTTTTTCTGAGTTTGTTTGGTGTAGTATTGTTCTTAATCTTTTCTGTGTCATGGACAACTGTGGCTGTCAGATAAGGTCTACAGATGTCTCTACATAATGTTTTTTAAATGGATAAAATCAAATATACCAGACTACAAAGAAGCTAGTTATAAAAAATAAACCAATTATCTTGAAACATGGGTGTCCAAAAATTAAAAATTTAAAAATCGTGATCTGGTAATATGTACACACTAAAAATATCACTTTATAACAGAGTAGTCACTGTAGGTTTATTATAATGAGTACTATAATTCTAATGAGATGAGTATAAAACATTCTGTGATATCTGCAAAATAACTGTTATATGATATAAAAATATCTGAGATTCGTAATTGTGAAAAAGTCAGTTCATTACAACTACTATTGTCTGTTGTTTACATTCAAAATGGAAAGAAATTCTACTAATGAATAAATATGAATTTTTTTCTATTCAAGTTCACAGACTCCCTGAGTTCTAAGCATTATGGACCCCACTTAAGAACTTCGTTCTAAGGAAATCATTATATTTTATGATACCTTCATAGAAAAGATATGGATCACACTCTATGTAACTGCAGTATCATTTAGAATAGCCAAAAATAGGAAAAATCAATGTGTCCATCAACAGGTGAATGGCTTAAAAAAACGTGGAATATATAAGACAATGGAACACTATGTAGTCTTCAAAAAGGAGTTCCGCCAGCCGCAACAACACAGATGAACCTGGACGACATTATACTAATATTAGTCATAGAAGAACAAATACTACATGATCCCACTTAGATAGGGAATCTGAAATAGTCAAAATCATAGAAGCAGAGACTACACTGGGGGATGGGGAAAATGAGGAGTTATTGTTCAAGGGTTATAAAGCTTCATTATGGGAGGGGTGCCTGGGTGGCTCAGTCGTATAAGCGACCGACTCTCGATTTCATCTCAGGTCACGGTCTCAGGGTCATAAGAGCAAGCCCTACATGGGGCTCCTCGCTGAGTGTGGAGCCTGCTTGAGGTTCTTCCTCTCCCTCTGCCCCTCCCCTCCACTGGTGCACACCTGCACACTCTCTCTCTCAAAAAAAAAGCTTCAGTATGTGTATACATCTTCAGCAAGTGGTATAAGTTCTAGAGATCTGCTGTACAACATAGTAACTGTAGTTAACAATACAATACACAATAATAGTGTACTTCAAAATTTGTTGTGATGATACCGCAGGTGTTTACATCTGTCTGAACTCATCAAATTGTACCTTAAATATGAGTACATCAATGTTGTATATCAATTATACCTAATAAAGCTGTCAAAAATAAAGATGGGATAAAAGTATGGGCCATTGATACAAGCCTACAAGAATAAACATGACCCCATATATTGGCTAGATACTTTCCCCAGTGCATTTCTAATTTCAATGATTATTTACATGTTTTTGCACTTATTTATTTCTTTGAAATAGTACACTTATTTAATATCTTGACTACTTGTTAGAATTTATTCTTCCTACTGATTTGCATGCCTGGAGGCTGGTTTTATTGCATATAAACACCTTGCCACCTTATCTGTGGGAGTTCTTTGAAGCCTATGTTTAACGGCTTTCTTCTAGAAAGAATTTATGTTTACTTCTGTCAGGTGCTGGATGAGGGGTCAGGGGTGGGGCCCAGGGGAGAGGCATCAGTAACCAAGGAATCTTGGAAATTAAATTTTCAGCTTTGTTTTTGTTTTTAAGGTCCACACAGGTTTTGAGACCAGAAGGTCTTAAAACTGGGTGAGTGCAGAATTATGGCTAGTAACTTTCTGGGTATTTTATTCTCCAACCAGATATAAGTTCTCCAACCAGATATAAGGATATATTTTTGTGACATCTTCAAAAGTGTGCTCTTGGGCACCTGGGTAGCTCAGTGGCTAAGTGTTTGCCTCCAGCTCAGGTCATGACCCCTGGGTCCTGGGATCAAGCCCCGCATCAGGCATCCTGCTCAGTGGGAAGCCTGCTTCTCCCTCTCCTGCTCCTACTGTTTGTGTTCCCTCTCTTGCTGTCTCTCTCTGTAAAATAAATAAATAAAATATTAAAAAAAAAAAAAGAACTGTAGAAAAGAGAATCAGCAAGAGCAGCTGACTGCTGGACATTATAGAAGTCGGGATCAGAACTGAGGTCTCCAGCTGTGTCTGCCAGGTCACTATAGCTCATCTTCTTTCCTTTATGCTGTCTTGGATTTTTTTCCCTTGGCCTTGATGTAGCATTATATTATGCACATTATACTAGAACGTTAGGCTCATTCTGACAGATTTTTGCCTGCTTTATCCCCTTGTGCACACCTAGCATATAGAGCAGAGCTGGTACATAGGAGGTCAGTATATATTGAACAGATCAACCAGTAAGTGCTACCATATAGTTTTCATAATGACGAATTTTGAGGCTGTGTACCATACTGTTGAGCTGATTAATTAGGGTAGTGTGTTTTTGCAACTTATATTAAGATATAGTAACATCTGCCTTATAAGGGCAAACCTTCTCAGAAACTAGTTCATCATTTTCTTTTCTTGCGCTATCTCTTTCCATGGTACCCCAATTCTTTTCAGTGTTATTGTTTTCTTTCTTAAAAGATTTTATTTATTTATTTGACAGAGAGAGAGACACAGCGAGAGAGGGAACACAAGCAGGGGGAGTGGGAGAGGGAGAAGCAGGCTTCCCACCGAGCAGGAAGCCTGATGCGGGGCTCGATGCCAGGCTCAATGCAGAGCTTGATGTGAGGCTCCATGCAGAGCTCGAGCCCAGGACCCTGGAATCCTGACCTGAGCCGAGGGCAGATGCTTAATGACTGAGCCACCCAGGCACCCTTTTTCTTTTTCTTTTTCTTTTCTTTTCTTTTCTTTCTATTCTTTCTTTCTTTCTCTCTCTCGCAAGTCACATCACAGATGCTCTCACTTTCATCTACTGCACTGTTCTTGCAAAGATTAGTCACAACAGCAACGTGATCTTAGGCATTTCTTCTGCTGTGCAGCTGACCATGAAGCAAAGTAAAAGGGCAAACTATTTATAAATCAAGCGGTTACAGGTGCAGAGAATAGATAAGAGTTTAGCTTTGTCCAGGTTGGGAGACTATTCTTACTGAATTTCCTTGTTTAGGATAGTCCAGTGCAGGCTCAAATTTACAGTCAGTTCTAGGGTTTTGTTTTCCTTAAGCATGTATCATTTTTTTTTTTTTAAAGCTGAACTTACTCCCACTTAAGCTGCTTGAAAAGTCTGTCATTGTCAGAGTCCATAACATGGGTTAATTTTTTTTTTCATTCAACAACTGTTTATTAAGGACCTGCTATAAGCTAATACTATGACATGAGATGATACAATTGGCAAAGAAAACAACAAAATCAGTGATATATAAGAATACTTGCTCGGGATTTTATGTGTGAACAGAGCTGTGTGAGCACCCAGGAGAGAGCTGTCCCCCTCTGCTGTGGGCAAGGGCAGTTCCACATACTTGCTTTTTGGTTGACGTGGCCTGTGCCTTCCACACTTATCCCCAAGTGATCTTGCCAGACTCTTGCCCAACATTTTTCTTTCTCCATAATTTTCCACCCAATGTGGATTTGTAGCTATTACTTGTTAATAGATATCATTAATATTTATTATACAATATTATGGGGCACCTGGGGGGGTCAGTGGGTTGAACCTCTGCCTTCGGCTCAGGTCATGATCTCAGGGTCCTGGAATCAAGTCCCGCATCAGGCTTTCTGCTCAGCAGGGACCCTGCTTCTCTCTCTCTCTCTCTCTCTCTCTCTCTCTGCCTGCCTCTCTGCCTACTTGTGATCTCTGTCAAATAAATAAATAAAATCTTTAAAAAATATTTATTATGCAATGTTATCATTTACAATTAAGAGTTGCTGATTTCTCCAGGAAGGGAGAGGGACGGTTCTCGTTCTATCTCCTCCTCATTCCCTGGTGATGGCTTGTATTCATTTCAGTCATCTCACATGCATGCGCCTAGAAGACACCAATCCCAGTTTGGTCCCTAAAATTCTCTTTTTTCTGTTTTGTTTAAGTCTCCTAAATTCTTTGAGGCCCACCTACTTTTATTTATGTAGGTATTTTTTGTGTGTGCTCTTGCCCACCAGAGCCTCTCTTGCCTTCTCGAATTGTAGAAGTATTGACTATGCCCGTTTTTGGTAAATGAGATTTGTTTGATCCTACCACATGTTCAGTATTTTTACCTTGAATAACCTGGGTATTCTTTTTAACAGTATTGTGAAACTTTCTTTCCCCAATTTTTTCTTTTGATTTCAAGGGCTGGGTGTTCCATTCCCACCCACGCAGCCCGCTGTACACAGAATCGGGCTTCAGAGGCTCATTTTTAGAATTAGGGTGTTAAGTCACACAAAAATAACACAAAGTGCTTATGCTCATAGCGTAAATGTTGATTCGCCACAGGTTTAGTCTTTCTTTTTTCTTTCCCTTTTCCTTTCTTCTCTTTAGTTCTTACTAATCTCACATTCATCCATTCTTTATTTCTATAACAAAAAAAATCCAAAATACATATGTTTCTAGCACTTTGCAAGCACAATGTGTACACAAACTGATAAGACAAGGAATCTGCCAGGGTAGATGGGAAAACATACAGCCTGAAGTATCAAGAAACAAGAGCTGGCTCTATGCTATTTTTGTCCAATACATATTTCATGTTGGGTTTGACTCTTTGATGTCTGTGAACCACCTATTACTTCGGGAGAATTTTGTTACCCATTTAGATTTTCTGCCTCAGAATCTTAAGCTCCTGTGCCAGATATGTTGAATTTTTTATAAAGCTCAAGTAAGACACAGTTATCTGTATTGAGGCTTACCACTGTGCATTTGAGAAAATTGGTTTTTCTGTAAAGAAAAAAATCTCCTGTCACCCTGACCCCAGGTAATGGGTTTTCAGATGTATTTAGGAAATCTGGTCATCCAGGCTGCCTCTTATCTCTGAGAGTGACCCAACTGAGTTGGATGCATATTTATTGAGAGCCCACAGGGAGGAGCCCCAACCCCCTGCAGCAGCTTCATCAGGTTTGATGCCGAGGTGGGCCATGATGGGGGAGGGGAGCCATCAGAAGAGACAGGAGCAGACTCAGGGTGGCAAGAGAATTCAGAAGTCTGCGGTGTCTATTGTCTTAGAAATATCTGAGGGTGTAGTGGGAAAGCAAGGTGAAATTTTTCTGCAAGGGGTTGGAACACTTGGCTGCAAGTGGGAAGCTACATATGACCAACACAATTAGGCTTTGGCTTTCCATCCAACGATGAGTCAGTGTCAGGTGAGGCTATGACGCAATAAGAGTTCTGGGCCAGCAAACACGTGCAACCCTGACGCATCTCCAACTGATCTTTGGTCTGATAGGACCGGAAGGCAGCAGTCTGAATCGCAGTGCTCCCTGAAGTCCCCTAGCAGAGTTCTGTTTGGCAAGTTTTTTCTGGGACTGTGTGCGAGTTGCTGTGAGAGGCCATACCTGTCCAGGCTCCCATCCCAAACCACAGAACGTTCCTATTCATTCTTTTGTGGTGTTTCAAGAAACGCGGGGAGTGAAAAGGTCATGTAGGTGCTTTTGCTCTCATTTTTGGAAATGACGTCTATTGTGGGTAGGAAGTATGGTTTCTCAGGTCCTTTGAGCCCTTGGTGTCAACTCAGGATTGAAATCACTCACAAAATTTCAAGACAATGCAAAGACAAAGGGTGGTCTATTGCTAAAAAACAAACAAATAACAAATGATGAGCTGGGGAGAAGTTCTGTATCTACACCATAATCACCTTCTTAGTCTTTTGTGCAGGTGCTAGCAGTTATAGGCATATAACTCCTGGAGGTCATCAATGGCTGTGCCTAATTCTGGGATTTTCAATTTAGGGACGAAATGGGTGGGAGTAGGGATACAGTGGTGTCCTCTAAGGGCTGGACACAGTAAATCCTAACATCTTTCATTTGCGTCTCATCCATTCTTTTAACAAATATGTCTTAAGTACCTACCATGGGTGCTAATTATTGTCAAGAGATATGGAAGCATATAGTCTTGCATGCTTTTTTATCCCATGTCAAGATGGGCAACATTCAAATTCTTTCTGTCTTTGGGCTTAAAGTCTTTCTCCTGTTTCTTTCCTGTACTGCTCCTTAAAATGAGAGTCTCTATGTCCTTTGAGTATGTACTAAGCAAAAAAAAGGAAAGTATATTTCTGACCCTTAACTCTTGCAGAATAGTTTTGAATAACTGCCATAACTGTTTAAAGAATGCATATCATAGAACATATTACATTTATGAAACATGTCTCATACTTGTTTCCATGTAGCATTTGTAACAAGGCAGAAACTGTCCCCATTTTATAGATGGTGACTCAGAGGTCCAGCAGCTTGAGTCTATCTGGACACATGGCAGAGCCTGGACTGCAAAGGGGGGTCTGGCACTTCTCCCACTGCGTTACACTTCTTCCACACATGTCAAGGGCAGCTGGATATTGGCATTCCTTTCAAACTCCAATCAAAGTGACTCCTGCAACTATTTGAAATATTAAGTTGTGCGTTGGTATCCTTCCTTTATAACAGACGGGAAATATGACACACAAACGTCATTGAAGAAGACACGTACCTTGATGTGAAAAGGCATCTGCAAATAATCTGATCACCTTGTAAACTGTGTCCGACACATTTTTGAGTTGGATGCTTGCTTATTTATTTATTTATTTATTTTAGGTCTGGGTTGCTTTTATGGATTTAGTTTTAAGGAGCATGGCATTGTTGACATTCATTTTACTCTAAAATTTGTTTTTGGGAGAACCAGAACTTCTTAATTTTGGTGTGGTAGTATTTATTGATTAGTGTGTACATGCCAGACACTGTGACATGTTACATTTTTTTGCTGTCTTAACAACTTTGTGAGAAAAATACTACTATTATTTTAATATTATAGATAAGAATGTTGAGGCACCGAGAAATGAAGCGACTTGCCCAAGGTTATACAGCTAGCAAGTAGGAAAACTGGGGCCTGAACTGGGCTTTTTTTTTTTTAATTTAATTTAATTTTTTCTTTTTATTAACATATACTATATTATTAGGCCAGGGGTACAGGTCTGTGAATCGGCAGGCTTATATACTTCACAGCCCTCACCATACCCCATATCCCCCTGAATTGGGCTGTTTTTAACCACAACATTATAATGCTCTGTAATGCAGAGATGGGTGTGTGACTGTTCCAAGGTCATTAATGGCTTTGGTCTTCAGATTCATTATTCATGAAAAGAGATTGCACTAGATAATTTAGTTACTTAACAGTACTCCTTATTTGTGTACATTCTCTATTTAATCCTCACCCTATGGACCTAGAATCCTAGCCTTAAACATAGATAGTACTAATATCCTCATTTTACATAGGGAAAAGTAGGACTTACCTCAAGTACCTATGAAAGGTGACATAGCTGGTGTAAGAACTGAGATTCACATCCAAGATTTTAATCAATATAAGTAACTGCCTTTCCTTTTTAAGAGCTTGTGGAGCCCTAAAATTCCATACATTGAATCCTGCAATTTATTTCACAATAATAACATGTTTATTTCATAAAACCATGAATTTATAGTTCTTCCAAGAGATGACCTTAGTGTACAAATGGCTGCCAATGTTTGAGAACCACTGACATAGATAATAGCAGTCTTAACAATGAAACATTGTGCTAATAATATTATATTATTATTTTTTCGAGGAGTCACATGCATAGCAAACAGGATGTAACCGGACATGTTAGGCAAGCTGTTGCTAACTCAGAAGACTAAAGGGGATTAAATTCTCATTATTACTCACAGTTAGTCCCCAAATATCTGTGTATGTTCAGTTTCTTCAGTTTGGCAGGAAGTTTTAGAGAACCAAACAGCATGCCCTTCCGCCCCTGGCATATTCATAAGCTATTTTGGGGTGAGTCATCGGAATTCTGTGGTTTGTATATCCTGAGGGAAGAGAAGAGACACTGTATGGTTAGCATTTATTTGAAACTGTTAGTTGGGGGAAAAAATTCTTTGATAAAGTTCAACACTAGGTAAGAAATGCCTGTGGAAGGATCTCTCCATTGTTGTAAGATTTGGCTCATATTCACGTGTCTGGGAATATCATACAAATTTAAATTTTCAGACTGTTCTATGCACAGCATGTGTACCCAGAAGCCAGGGAGTTGGGAGTAAATAACAAAGACTTCACAACTGCCGGAATGACTCTTTTTCTGACCTTAGACTCTCTGCTCCCCAATGCCAGAGTAATGTTCAAAGTTGGATAAAGTTGTGGATACATGAAAACTGAGAGACCACGCCAAACCTCTGAGGTCCATCGGATATGACCAATATTATAACTGTGGGTCATGATTTTTTTTGTTGTTTTAAGCCATTTTTATTTTGTGAATTATCTAATTTAATCATAATATCTAACCTCTGGTAAGTTCTGTAAATATTTTTGTGTATGTACCAGGCAAAATGTTCTCTTGAAAAAATCGCGGATTGTAATTAAATAACTACAACAGTAAAAAATAAGTGTGTAAGAATTACTTTTCCTCCTTGTAGCTACAAGGGAGCCTGAGGGGGGAATTTCAGCCTTCAAAAATTTTTTTTCTCATCTCATCAGGAAAAGAAACTGGTTATTATTGGAAGAAGGAAGAAAATACAAGTTAGTTGGGTGCTTATGGTGTGTCAGATGCTACAACTGGAGTCCAGTAAGTCTCACAGGGGCGCCTGGCTGGCTCAGTCAGTAGAGCACGGGACTCTTGATCGCTGGGTTGTGAGTTCAAGCCCCACATTGCACGTGGAGTCTGCTTAAGAAAAAAAAAAAAAGGCTCATAAAGACTGTATAGATCTGAGGAGAGTATTACTTTCAGAATTGCAATGGGCCTGTGGTCTACAGTATCAGTGGTCTGTAAGACAGGGTGATCAGGAGGGGAAGTGGTGACATCTGATACCTGTGTGCAGTTACCCATGTGATTAGGACCACCTGACAGGCGGCTGTAGACAGACACAGTCATGGTGGACAACTTGGATGGCCCTCATATGGGATGAGTTAAAATATTGCCCTGTTTTCTGAAGAATAAAGAAACTATGGTTTGATCCTTAAAATGCTTTTAGATGGAACATAACTGGGCATTACATAGCACTGAAATACATAATGAGCAAAAGTTCTCTTTAATTTCCTCTCAGTCTCCTGATTAGGTCAAGTAGGAAGTTTTAGTTCTGCATTAGTAACATTTGAACTGTTCTCAGAGCAGGCCACCCTCTCTCTCCCTAGACTTGAGTAACAACTTATTTAAACCACTTCTTTGCTCAGTTGCATTTATTTATGGCAAGTGAAATGGATTTTCTACATGTGTGGAGTAGACATTAAAAAAATTGGTCCATATAAAAAAGTGAGTTGGTTTAAAATAATACTAACTAAATAATCATACAAACAATTAGCTGAATGGGCCTCGGGGGCCAACCTGAAGAGGTTACTTGGCATTTAAAACTTTACCACTTTGGTGATTAAGAGGCAGATGGTTTTTACAAAAGCAAATAGAAAACTTAGCTTGTATTAGTTCTCCCTGCTTGTCCAGAGGAGTCCTGCTCAAAGTATTGACCACAGACCAGTGCTGGTCTGTGAATTTTTGTCTACCTGGAAGGAGAGAAGTACAGAGTTGCAAGTAATCGTTTAGAAACTTTTATAGCTTACCACCATTGCTTTGACACTGAAACACATGAAATGTCTTTCTAGTAACTTGTTTTTATTGTACAGCATTTTACAAAAACCGTGGTCTGGAATGGATTAGAAAAGAAACATTATAGTTTCAGAAGCACTGATGGTGTATGTTTAGAACAAAAATATAACTAAGGAAAGTGGTAGCCTAAACTGTTCCAATAAAGAATATGTGGTTTGTGTAAAGTATGTGATCTTCGTGGAATCAAGAAGAATGAGAGTAAGGAGGCTAAGATAATAAGAACCAGTTTGTAAGGACTGGGATGGTCTCAGTCTTTTCCTTATTGTATCCGCAGGATCCATCATGAGTAAGCACTCTATACATATTGTTGAATGAATGAATGAATGAATGAGTAAATGAATAAATGAGCTATGGCGTTTGGCAGGTGGGTCTAACGCAATCACTGGAGAGTATGCTCAATTATAGTGAGTGGCAGTTCATTACGCTTTCCCAGGCATCTAACAGCACTGTTCAGTTCCCATTGTTCTGATTATATAAACAAGTCAACTTCTAAGTATTAATTAGATTGTCATTGTTCTTCGACTCTAAGAAGGTGGTGCCTTAATTTAGAATAATTTTTAATTCCAGCCTATATACCACAACAGGAAGGATAGGTTGGGTTATATTTCAGAACAAACAACCCCAGTGTCTCAGTGGCTTAGCCCGATAATTATTTCTTTCTTTCTCATACACATGCCCAGCAAAGGTTGACATAGGGCTTTGTTCCATGTGGTCATCTCTGCTTCCATACTAACCATAGCAGGGGATGTGGCAAATCAGACCCTGCCTCTTGGATCTTCAGCCTGGAAATGACACGTTTCACTCCAATTTATTTATTTATTTATTTTTGGTTAAAGCAATGAGCATGTCTAGTAACAACAGAGTGGGGGAAAAGTGAGAAGCAGGAAATATTTTGTGGAAAGTGTTGACATATACATTCCTTTATTGTGAATTACATGAGCAAGCATTCTTCCCTCTTTGATTGGTCTTCTGTGACTACCATCAGCACTGAGTTCCTGCCCTTTCAGATCTCTGGACTGAATCTTGAATGTGGTGACTTCTGGAACGTACGGCTATGTGTATCTCTTTGCCTCAGCCATCAGCTCGCTTACTTTAGCTATTCAGTTCTGTTTTTTTCTATAGTTTCAAGTGACGTCTGCGAGAGCATATCAATTCCTTTGGTTCAAATTCTTTCTCCACTGACCAAACTTTTCTGATGACTACATCTTTCCAGAAGAAGGCAGGCAGTGGGTCTTAGATCTTGGTCAGGAAGATTTCTTCTAGTGAAATTTTAAAATTACTGTGAATATAAACATAAATATTCTTACGTGGGATTGTTGGACTGAGTCCACTTCCAAGAGGCTCATCAATACTGAGAAAATCAAGCATACTACATTTCTAGAACTGCAAACCTGGATGATAGGTTCTAGGTCCCTAGTGACCTATATATTCTTCTTTCCTTCCTTCAATTCCTTCTCCCCCCACTGCTTTCTTCCTTCTTTTTTCCCTTCCTTTCATCCATCCATCCATCTACCTATCTAGTCTGTCTGTGATCTTCCAAGGCAAGACATAATTACATATCTAGATGGGGCTAGAAAGGATACTTCTGAAGTGCATGAAAACTTTCACTATCTAATGGAATATAAAAGATCTTCACCCTCTTGGCTCAGTCTTCAAACATCTGCCTTCGGCTCAGGTCATGATCCCGGGATCCTGGAATTGAGTCCGTCACTGGGTTCCTTGCTCAGCGGGGAGCCGCTTCTCCTCCCTCTGCTTACTGCTCCCTGTTTCTGCTCCCTCTTTCTCCCTCCCTGACAATAAATAAATAAATAAATAAATAAATGGAAAGGAAAAAAAATATCTTTACCCCCTTAAGTTATATTTAGATAATTTGCTTTGTAAATTCACCAGGAAATAAAAGATTTTCATTTATTTATTTGACAGAAAGATTGAGTGCACATACAAGCAAGGGGAGCGGCAGGCAGAGGAGAGGGAGAAGCATGTGGGGCTCGATCCCAGGACCCTTACAGACGCTTACTGACTGAGCTACCCAGACACCCTAGGATTTGCTTTTAAAAAAGTGGCCTTTTTGCTGGCATTATGTGGACTTCCAAAAGCCAAATCAAGATGAGTGAAATCTGACAGTGTACTCAAAAAGCCCACATTTTTCATAATTATAAATCAAAATAATCAGTATTTGCCTCTATCACAGACAGATGGCAGAGGGAGGTAGAGGTTTGAGATGTCTAAATGTGACCAGTAGAAATAGTCAAATGTTACTGAGCTTCTTTTTCTAAAACCCTTTCGCCAGGCTTTACCCCCAGCTGCCTATATTGAACACAATAACAGAATGGTTTCTAGATCTTTACAACACTGTGCCCGTGAATACAGACTAATTACCCAGCTGAATAGTAAGAAGGGAGGGATCTTTTATTACTCCTCCGTCAGCTGTTGCGCATCTAGACATGTAGCTAATAATTTATTAGCCTCTAATTTTGGAGGCTGTCTCTAGATGATAAGCCTCATAAAAAGCTAACAAGGAGATGCTTTTGATAAGGTGGTAAATTATTAAATGGAGAAATGACCAGTTGATTTATGACTTACTGGAATACTTTAGACTGCCAAAGATAAGCCTTTCTGTTTTGCGAGTGATATCCCTGTTATCCCTTAAAAAAATTTAAACTCAGATTACACAGCACAAAGGAAAAAACACATTCTGGCTAATTTCAGACATCTTCAGTTAGAATAAATTCTCATTACTCAGTATTGGTGTCCCATTTCCTCTCTTGACCACATAGGTAGTTGGTTCAGAAATATTTGTGCCAATGTTTCCTCAGGAGCTGATAGAAATGATAGAATTTATGAAGATAAACACGGGGCAATATAATTTTTTGATAAAATACAATTTATAGCAGTATTTAGCTGAGAATTTCTTAGGACTTAGGACTATACATAATTTTGTAGTAATTTAATTAGGCATACATAACAAGAAATTCCTGAAAATGACTGTAAATACTATCTACACTCTTAGGCCAGGTTCTTCAGGGATCACTTAGGGAAAGGTAGTTGGAGGAGGAGGTCATGATGTGTGAAAGCAGGAACCATGTGGAAGACACATTATGTAAACATGGCACAGTTACAAATTAGAGGAGTCAGGAGATGGGCCCTTTTCTGAAAGGACCCTGGGAAAGATCGTTATTCTCTCTGGTCCTCATTTGTCTATAGAGTGGAGATTTGGTGGAATATAATATTTCCATGCTATTTGACTTGCTATGGTATATGATTCACTTTCTGAGACAAAATCATTTTTATATGCATAGTTGTATCCAGGTAGAAATAGATTGTTTCTTATTTTTTCCTTTATTTTTATAACTGCATTTATTTTTCTTTTTTTAAAAACAGATTTCATGAAAAGAGTTGCTTCAACCTGTTATGGTAATTACAAAAATTACATGCATTATACAATAGGAAATTATTCAGCCTTTACAAAGAAGGAAATCTTGCCATTTGTGATAATATGGATATATCTGGAGAACATTATGCTAAGTGAAATAGGCCAACCACAGAAACACAAATATTGTATGATCTCACTTCTATGTAGAATCTAGAATAGTTAAACTCAGGGCATCTGGGTGGTTCAGTGGGTTAAGCAGCTACCTTCAGCTCAGGTCATGATCCCAGGACCCTGGAATCAAGACCCATGGTGGGCTCTCTGCTCAGCAGGGAGTCTGCTCCTCCCTCTGCCTGCTGCTCTGTTGGCTTATGCTATCTCTCTCTCTGTCAAATAAATGAATAAAATCTTTAAAAAGTAAAATAAAATATTTTATTTCTATGAACTCATAGAAACACTGAGTAGAATGGTGGTTGCCAGGAAATTGAGGGAGTGGAGGATAGGGAAAATGGAAAGAATTTGATGAAATAGTACAAAATTTCAGTTATGCAAGATGAATAAGTTCTGGAGATGTAATGTACAGCATGGTGACTATAGTTAACAATATCTCATTGTATACTTTCATACCTATGATTTGCTATGCGTGTTCTTTTTTTTTTAAGATTTTTATTTATTTATTTGACAGACAAGTAGGCAAAGAGGCAGGCAGAGACAGAGAGAGGAGGAAGCAGGCTCCCCACTGAGCAGAGAGCCTGATGCGGTGCTCAATTTCAGGACCCTGGGATCATGACCTGAGCTGAAGGCAGAGGCTTTAACCCACTGAGCCACTCAGGTGCCCCCATAAGTGTTCTTAACACAAATTTTAAAAAGGTATGTATGGTGTGATGAATATTTTATTTATTTTTTTTTTTAAGAGAGAGAGACAGAGAGAGTACAAGCAGGGGGAGAAGCAAAGGGAGAGGGAGAAGCAGACTCCTAGCTGAGCAGGGAACCTGATATGGGGCTTCATCTCAGGACCTGGAGACTATGTGCTGAGCCATAGGCAGACACCAAACCATCTGAGCCACACAGGTGCTCCGGTGATTAATGTTTTAACTACTTGATTGTGGTGATCATTTCACAGCGTGTATGTATATTAAAACGTCAAGTTGTACTCCCTATAGATATATAATTTTTACTTGTTAATTACATCTCAGGAAAAATAAAGAAGAAAAAATTACCTAACTAATCTGCCTATAAGTGGACTTTTAAAACAACTCAGCTAGGGACACCTTGCAATATAACAACATCTAGAGACTTTTTTTTTTTTAACTACCTCAGAAAAATGCAAGCAGTTACAAGAACGTAAAAACATGCCAATACTTTTTTTTAACTTTCATAATTCAAATCCATTCAGATATTTATTTGGCAATTACTGATGAGGTCCTTGTTACACTCAGAATGTAAAGCTATTAAAGAAACACATGTGGCTCTTGTCCTTATAAAAGTTGCCGTCTAGTCTTAGCCTTATTCTGATTTTCATTATGATTTTTTCTTAGATTTTCTAGCTGTTTAATAAAGTGTGTTTATGATTTTTTTCCAAATCTGTTTTCTTATAATAGTTGTTTTTACTGATTCCAAATATAATTGCATTGAAGAAATAGAGCATGGTTTGAATGATACTGACTGAAATTTACAGAGCATTTTTTATGGTCTGATATATGGTCTGTTTTCATCAATGTTCCATGCATGCTTAAAAAGAATATGTATTCTCTGATCATATAGGGCTTAATTTGTGCCCATTATGTAATATTCTTTATTCCCAAGATTATATTGGTTTACTTTATCTATCATATAGAAGGTATTCAAAAATTTTCCCCACTGATGGTGGATTTGTCAACTTTTCCTGGCAATTTTATTAATTTTTTGGCTTTATATGTTATGAGACCTTGTTGATAGCTACATACAAGTTTAGAGCTTTTATATCATCCTGGCTAATTAAACTAGTGAAACTCTAGGTAACTGTGGCATTGGCTGACAGCAGGACTGCAACCTCCTGTGAGACCCCGAGCCAGAGCAACTCAGGTAAGAGCAGCTTTGGGATTCCTGACACTGAAACTGAAACTTCCTTCTGAAACTGAAACCAAAACCTCTTTCTGAAGCCATGAGAAGCAACCGTTGGCTATTTAAAGTTAAGTTTGGGGTAATTTTTCACATGGTTATACAAAACTAACACTATCTGATTTTCTCTATTTTCTCTTTCTGGAACTCTAACTGGCCAACTATTAGCCCTTTTTCATTTACTCCTCCACATCTCTTACTGTATTTCTTCCAGCTCTCTCTGTGAAGTATTAAGCATAATTTACTCAGGCCTAGCTTCTAGCTTTCTGGTTCTTTCTCTGGCTCATTCTTACCTGCTATTTAAAGAATCTAGTGAGTTTTTAATTTTGGCAATTGCCTATTCATTCCTGGAAGTACTGTTTATTTTTCTCACACATTTTTGCTCATTTTGATAACATCTTATTCCTTGTATTTGTTTCAGAATACTGTAGAGACTTGGATGAAGATGTCCAAAGTTCCAGAAAAGATTTGTGTTTCATTTTGACAAGATCCTGGGGTGTTCTTAATCTAGACACACATTTAATTCAATATATTTGAATCATATAATATAATTTCAATATATTTGCTTTCATGTTCAGGGCTTCCCAGAGGTCTGAATTAAACCTCTAACCCCTGGGGTACCTGGGTGGCTCAGTGGGTTAAAGCCTCTGCCTTGGGCTCAGGTCATGATCCCAGGGTCCTGGGATTGAGCCCCACATCAGGCTCTCTGCTCAGCGGGGAGCCTGCTTCCCCCTCTCTCTCTGCCTGCCTCTCTGCCTACTTGTGATCTCTGTCTGTCAAATAAATAAATAAAATCTTAAAAAAAAAAAAAAAAAAAAAAAAAAACCTCTAACCCCTGACTTTCCTGATGGGAAACTTAAAATTTTATTATTCATTGGGGAGATATTTTTACTGAACAAAGGACTGAGGCAGCCAAGTTTATAAATGACATTTGCTCACCCCTCTAGTCAGGGTTTGCTACAAACTGATGGAAAGCAGTGAGGATTGTTTCCACAGCCTCTGTATCTCCAAGAAGACTGGGTCAATCCTCTTCATCTGGGCAATTCCTGGAGCTGGTTTCTATAGCTGTTGTTGAAGAAATGCCCCACCAGTTCTTTCTTTTTTATAGGACAGGCAGGAAATGGTTCTGACTTTTTTGTTTTTTTTTTTTTTTAAGATTTTATTTATCTATTTGACAGGCAGAGATCACAAGTAATCAGAGAAGCAGGCAGAGAGAGGGGAGGGAAGTAGACTCCCTGCTGAGCAGAGAGATAGATACAGGACTCGATCCTAGGACCCTGAGATCATGACCTGAGCAGAGGTTTAGCCCACTGAGCCACCCAGGTGCCCCTGGCTCTGACTCTTAAGAAGAATGACCTAGCACACTGTGGCTGAGTGCTTGAACATATAAATCTGCCATCTTTAAAACAAATGCAGATCACACTTTTGTATTTCACCTCAAATATGGCACTGGAATCTAAGTTCACAAATTACTATTACTGATATCAATTAGTTTTATTTTCAAGACCTATAGGCTTCAAAAACTTTAGAAAGTAGTCTGTTGACTGAAGGAAAATGTCTCTTTACAAATTGGCTTTTGTTTAATGATTCTTAGGCTTTATAAGGCAGACCCAGAGATATTGACCAAGACCTTAATATAGTTGGCTAGTGCTTCTTAAACTCTTTGTAATGCAGGATGATTTTTAACCAATTCGTTTTCTCATTCTTCTTTTTTATTACTTCATTTTTCTTTTCCTCTTGGTTTATAACTTAAAGAGGACAAAATTTATCAAGTATTGACTTAATTTATTCTTTTTCTTTTCTTCTTCCCTAATATAAGCATTGAGAGCAATAAATCTCCTCTAAGTACTGCATTGGCAGCATCCCAGACTGAGATGTAGACTCTCATAATTTTGTTCTTTAAATATCTTACATGTCTTCCCAACCAAAAGTTTATTCAAGAAGAATTCACTCTTGTGAATGTTGTAATAAAAAGAGCTGAAAAAGAGGTACAACTAGAGGAAGGACATGGCACAAGATAAAATGATACGTTACTGATATTATGATATTATACCCAAGACAATCAAATAAAAATTTCTTAGAATTGGTAAAATTTATTGAAAGTGAATGGACACAAAATCAACATTCACAAAATTATTCCTTTCTTCCATTATGCCAGGATTTAGAAAATAAAATGTTAGGAAGACCCCATACATGACCACAACTATCAAAATAAATCATCCTAAAATTTGATTACCAGTAAATGTGAAAATAACAAAATTTGCTATAAGTTATAGAAAGGCAAGAAAATAAGTAGACATATCATGTTCATGAATGAGAAGGCTCAAAGGTGTAAAGATGTGTATCTTTTTAAATTAATTTCTATCCTTAGTGTAATGTCAATCAGAATCTTAATGGACCAGTGTGGACAGTATGCCCAAATGATCATGAAGCTAATCTGGGAAAATAAATGTCAACAATTCCTCCTGTCTCTCCTCTTGGGGAGGTGGAGGTCTGGGCTGGGTGAGGGGTAGAGATGCGAGGAAGGTAAGGAGGCAGCCTGGGTGCAGAGGATCCGTCATCACCTGGGTCATCTTTAAATGGACAAGGACAACTCTTGGATAAGGCTTTTTGCACATTTCCCACTGGGAAATGAGTGCATTTCCACAATCAACAAATATTCATTGAACATCAGCCATCGTTCTAGGAATCAGGGTTGGAGCAGGGGACAAAACAAAATCCCACCCTTGGGTAACTTAGGTTCTACTCGGAGAGGCAGGCATTCAACTTGGGTTTTGCTGAATGATTCTTAAGCCTTACAAGGGAGACAGGGAAACAACAACCAAGATCCTAATGGAATTAGGAATAAGTGATTTTTAAACCATTTGTCTTGATTTTTGTTTTTATTTGTTTTTATTTCCAATCCAGGGCAGACAGATAGTTTTGGGCATCTGGAATCTTTTGCTTAGAAGCTGTGGTACTACCAAAGGTTTCGACACACTCTCAATTTTTGTCCTTATTTCACTCAGAAGTTCTTGGACCACACCGAGGAGCACTGAAGTAAAAGACTTCCGGAAATGTTTCAGGGCTAGACTACAGGACTACAGACAAGCTTCTAATGCAGGTTGGCTGACGCAGTGAATTTTCCTCCATCCTGCTGGCATTTCACTGTTGTTCCCCTTCATTCACAGAGGAGCACTCAGATTTCTAAAAGTTATGGTTCCTCTACCCTTCAAACTCAGTCTCCATGGCAGGGGCACGAGTAGTGCCAACAGTGACAGGTCAGCCAGGCAAATGAATAAGAGTCCAGCCTCTGACTTGTGTTTTTCAAATTCTGAGCCTTTGCCAGCTAGCTCTGTACCCATGGCTATTTTGAATGAGGAATGGCATCTACTGGGAAAGAGTATGGGTAATCTTCTAAAGGAGAGAAAGACAAAAGCAGGTGATGGTCAGAATGTATGTTTCCCTCTTTTGTATAATGAGAAACATCAGGCATTTTCATTCTTGAAGGTCCAAAAATTAATGAACGATCTCTTTTTCCGTCTTAAATTCTAATTCAGTTTTTCCTAATACCCAGGTTCCTCAGGCTCTCAGGCATGCTCAGGGTCAAATTATGTCAGAGGAAATTGCTGTTGACTTTTAAAAAAGTTTCAGACCTCTCTGAGCAATGGTTTTCCTATCTGTTAAGCATATAATGATATATAGTGGCGATCCCACTGCAATCTATAATTGTGTCAAATTAACACATCATATACCTTAACTTACCCAATATTATTTGTCCATTATACTGCCATTAAAAAACAAGATACCCCTTTTAGTGTTGTTGAAAGTATTAAATTAACTAATGTTTGTAGAGCCCCTAACACAGAGCCAGGGGTGTTTGAAGCACTTGATAAATATTATCTTAGAAACAAGAGCTGAACAAACAGTTACTGGGTCATACAGACCAGTGATTTATTGGTGATTATGACTTACTTCTATGGCTAGAGTTTCTAAATTCAGGACTCCACTGTGTTTCCTGAAAAGTACTTTCTTAAATCCTTTTCCCTTCTGATTCACATACAAAGAGAAGAGGCGAGCTAGTATAGGACTGTTTCTTTGGGTTGAGTTCACATTTAAATTTTGAATTAGGCTCTGTGGATCCCATTTTTCATTTACCTTACGGCTTGCACTCAGAGAGCATTTAGTTACAGACCCTCTTAGTTAGGCTTAAGGAGATAAAGACAATGTGTCCCTGAAAGGCAAGGCGCGACCCTGAGGCGCTTCAGAGGAGGGATGTTTTGAAGAGCCGTAGAGAAGCTTCTGCAAGCAGACAGGGTGCCCTTCCACAGAGACGTCGGTACTTTCTGGCCCCAAATAAGGTCATCTTTGGCTCATTTCAGTTTCCCTCCCCAGGCAGAAGCAAGCCCAGTCCACAGTGGTTCATCACTTCATTTGGGAATCCTTTTTGACTCTCAGACATAACTATGTCTGAAATCAAGATTAAGGTCTGTGAATCAGGTGAACAAAATGGAAATGAGGGCTGAAAATTCCCCTACCTACCTTGAAAGGCTAACCTGGAGCCAGAGATTGTTTTCTGGGTCAGGTTTATCTTCCCAGGTGTTTTGCAGAAGCCTAGCGAGCCAGTCAGTCGGTATGAGTCATCGGGCTATGGTAAGATTAGAAATTCCTACAACATGATATAGGAGTCCGGCACCGGGGGCAGGGAAATTGAAGGGAAGCGGCCCACTAGGCTTGCATCACTCCCCCCATCCCCCGCTCCCCTCCTGGTGGCCTAATTTCCATCTAAGTTTTGGGCAGGTGCAGATCAAGACACCTGTTTTATAAATCTTGTTTTTCTCCCTTCCTCTTCTGTACTTTTTTGTGCCCCCTCCCTTCCTGACTGTAAAGCCAGGGCAAGCATATTCAAGTTGGGCGCGTAGAAGCTGATAAGCAGTGTGTGCGCGTAAAAATGTTCAAAAGGGAGAGAAAGTGGACGAGGAAAGACAGAAGGCGGGGGGGTGGGGGTGGCGGCAAAAACACGCTGGGAAGGAGAAAAGGACCCGCGGGCGGGCGAGGAGGGGACGCGGAGCCTGCAGAGAGCAAGGGGGAGAAGTCCGTGTTTGTAACTTTGCCAGCGGGGGACGGGGCACGGGGGACGGGGGACGTACTTGGCCAAATGGTGCTTTTCTATTATATGCCCATGAAATAACGAGAGAGCAAACAGAGACGATCGCACCTGCTCTGTTCAGGGAAAAGCAATTGTTGCAATTCACCTCATTTAAATGTTAAGAGGTTTAGCCATTAGAACCCCGCCAGAGCACAGTTCTGTACAGTGGAGATGGCGCAGCCGCTCGGAGAGTGCCGGAGCTCAGGGGCCCCCAGGGGTTCTGTCCCCCGCGGCGCCCTGCCCCCGCGGACAGCCAGGCGGTTCGGGCGACTGCAGCGTCCGCCCGTCCCAGGCCTCCCTGGTCTGTCCTCCTGAAGCCCAAGGAGACAAATCCTAACGGAAAAGGAAAACGAGCAGCTTCGCGGCCCCTTGCTTGACGGAACACCCTTTGATTCACAGAGGCCGGGTGTTGCTGCTTCACTACTCAGGACGGCTTGTCCCTAAGAGCCCGGGAGTCCAAGAACCCCGACAACTGAAGTTCGTTCCCAAAGCGTGTCGTTCACTCGGGCGGAATAGGGGGGGAGAGGGAGGGAGAGCGCGCGTCCTGTTTCTCGTATTAGTTTTACTTGGAGGACCCCTAGCGGCGGTTTATGGGCGGTGTTCTTCAGCGGCAAACCGAGAGAAACCCGGCTGCAGAGGCGGTTTGGTGGGGGCGGGGGTGGGAACTTCGTTTTCTCCAGGTCGGCGCGCGCGTGCCCCGCGGGACGTGCCTTCGGAGTGCAGACGCGGCTGCCCTGGCCCTGGGTGACCTGGGGGCCCTTGCAAGAGTCTGCAGCCCAGTCCCCTCTCCCGGCTTTCACGCCTGCCAAGCGAAAAGTCCCCCGGCCTAATTGTTTCACAAGTGGTTCTTAATGAGCTCATTGTTTATTGGACACCAATGACGCGACTTGAAGACAGCAAGATGGCCACAATCTCGTCAATCTGGTCACATCGTCAAGTAATCCGCAGATATAAATGACTGGCCGCAGGCAGACATTTGGAGGGCGTTATGAGGAACAAGGCAAAGTTCTGCGTGAAAGGGAACAGGTTTTTTCCCCTCTCCACTTCTGGTGGCGAAGTGCCATCCCAGCTGTGTCCTCAGAGTCAGGGACCTGATCTGACTTGCCTTTCCTTTATCTGTAAAGTGGAAGTGAGTGCACTTAGCTCATAAGGTGGTTGTGAAGACGATGTAAAAACTTAAGGTAACTCCCGTACAGCCCAGTGTCTGGTTGAGAGACCCTCCTCTCTCTCTTCCCCTGACTCCATCTATCCCCACCCGAGCCCTAGAAGCTAAACACACTGGGTTCCCCTCCTTCCCCATCCCACTCTCCCACTCCCTCTTGAGATCACTTCCCTAATAAATTACTTACACACAAGTCATGGTTTCAAGGTCTGCTTTCTGGGAAGACAACCCAAGACAAAGTGATTGCTATTTTCACTATAGGGTGAGTAAGTCTCAAGGTGAATACCACATTTTAGAAATACTTTGATTCTTCTCATAATAGTTCACAAGGCTTAGTCACCTGCAGAGTAAGTACTCGGATTGCTCATTATTTACTGACTAAAGAACAAACTTATATTTTGGGATTAGTTCTCAACCCACAAACTCCCAGTGAGGGTTCTCACTTGCAGTTCAGATCTGGCTTGTCCCAGATCCGTCTTACAACTCTGTTCCATGAAATCAAGATAAATCACATGGGGTGAAATCTGGGGAGGCAGAGTTTCCTATTAATATATCCAGCATCAAAACTGGATGTTTTAATAATAAAGTCCCTGGCAGCTGTTGTTTAGGAAAGAGATGATATGATCCACTCTTTGCCAGGAAGGTGAGTGATGCTTTTTATTTATTTATTTTGCATTTGGCTTAACTTTACACAGGATGGTTTCCTTGAGCCTCTCTGCATTTATTATAAATTTCAAATATTTTAATACGACCATCAAAGAGCTGCATATCTAGTCTCCACCCACTCCTACAGCTTCCTCTTGTACCCCTCTTGACCTTTCTTATTATGTTCTGACTCATTAATTTTTTTTAAATCTTCCATGAATCAAATGAGCTCTTTTTCCCCCCGGTGAAATCAGCACACGAGTGTTCTTCTCTTTGGACCTCTTGTCCTTCTACTTTTCATTTAAATAACTCCTTCCTACTCACTTTTGAGGATTCAGCATCATCTGGCACACTGAGAGCTCTTTCCTGACCCTAATCTAAATTTGTTCTTTTTCCTTATTCTCTCTCCTTAAAATACTTCCTAGCACCTACCATGATTTTTAGTTACGGTTTGTATTTTTTGACTTATTGTCTATGTCTCCACTAGAAATATATGCTCAGTTGAAAGAAGAAGATGCCTGTTTTGTTTCTTTCCTGTACTTAGCGAGGTATCCCGTTCGTGCAGAGCACTCATTACTGAATTACTGAAACCAATTCTGCTAATAAAAAAAGTTCCCGGATTATTTCTACACACTAACACACCCAACATTTCCTTTGACAAAGCTTTTGTTTTGTTCAGTAGCCTTCCGGGGAATCCCCTTTGCCTCAGAGATTATTTTTGGCTACTGATAGTTTGAAATGAACAAAAATTGGTTCATAAGAAGAATCTTTATTTTCCTACCATTCAGAAAAATAATTTCTCCCTCCTTAAAACAGGCATTTCAATGTATGTTTCTTAGGCATCATGTAGGTAGGCTTATAATAGCTCAAATCCCACTGGGACAAATTCCCATCACAACAGATAGTTCTGTCTAATGAACAGATTTTTCATGTCCTCAGCTTGTGGGTTGAGAACTAATTCCAAAATACAAGTCTGTTCTTTAGTCAGTAAATAATGCAGAATTCCATAGTCTTTACTCTGCATGTGACTAAGACTTACCTACCAGTGAAATATTATGGGAAGTATTAAGGTATTTGTAAAATTTGGTATTGACCTTAAGATTGCTCACACTACAGTTTAAATAGGAATCATTTTGTCTTGGGTTGTTTTCCCAGAAAGCAGAGCTTGAAACCACGATTTGTTTGTAAGTAATTTATTAGGGAGTGATTTCAAGAGAGAGTGGGAGAGTGAGACGGGGAAGGAGGGGAAATACACGGGGGGCGTGTTATTGAACTTGCTGCTGTGATCAGTGGGGTCTAGAGTCCCCTGGATCTCTGGAGGGGCAAAGTTCATCATTAGCAAGCTCCAGGTCTAGTAGACCTTTTCATTTTTTTTTTTTAAGATTTTATTTATTTGACAGAGAGAGATCACAATTAGGCAGAAAGGCAGGCAGAGAGAGAGGAGGAAGCAGGCTCCCCACCGAGCAGAGAGCCCGATGCGGGGCCTGACCTGAGCCGAAAGCAGAGGCTTTAACCCACTGAGCCACCCAGGCGCCCCTAGTAGACCTTTTCAGTGGCTTTTATCAGAACTCTGTCTTCCAGATACCTGGCTATTTCATTCAAGACTCATTTCTGTGCTGTTTTTACTTTCTGAATTACTTCTCTCCTATTTAAAAACCTGATTAATTCCTGATCACTCTATTTGGTCAACTTCTCATTCACATCTCATCCTTTAAGATTTAGCTCAAGCAGCCCTCCAACTGACCTCTCTCCCTCCCCACCCCCATCCTCATTGCACTCCCCGATCACCTTGATGCCTGATTCCATTTTCACATTTCCTACACTGTCCTGTAAATTTAGGTTACTTCCCTCCTCCTCCAACCATGCTGCTCAAAGGAGCAGAACCTGTTTTTCATTAGCATTTGTTGCCTTAACACAGTACCTGTTCGATAAAATGGATGTGTTTCAGTTTTTCGAGTAGACACCCAAACCCTCAGTGTTGGGTATGACGTCTCACTCAACCCTGTATTTCAGTCTAGCGTGTTTTACATAGTATATGCTTTAAAAATACTTGTGTAATGCTAGGGGAAAGCCCCTAAAATGTCCTTCTGTTTCTGTAAGAAAATGGAGCTATGAACAGATCTCTGACTCAGGTTGCTGAGGTTGCATTTCTATTTCAGAAACTCTGGCTATGAAAACATCAATGACTCAAATTGATAGAGGTCAGCAGAGAGCGTCTCTTTTGTAAATTTTAAGCAAAATAGTGACTCAAGCTGTTTCAACAAAAATGAGAAAGGAGAAGCCTTGTAGATAATGCATTAGATGAAATGCATGAAATGCATTTGAAATGAAATGAAATTTCAAGTGAAATTTAGAAAGGAGAAAAAAAAAAACCCCAATTTTGAAATTAAGAGACCAGTTTTGAAAGCCTGCCTGAGACTTTTTTCTTACAGTGTACAGAGTGCCCACAAAACAAATGATATGTGTTTGGTGGACCTAAGAGAGTGACCTTGTTGTAAATCACAAAATAGAGTGACTACATTGTATTACATTGACTTTGGGGGGTGGGTTTTTAAAAAAATTAACATATAATGTATTATTTGCCCCCAGGGATACCAGTCTGTGAATCATCGTGCTTACACAATTCATAGCAATCACTATAGCACATACCCTCCCAATGTCCATCACCCAGCCACCCTATCCCTACCTTCTCACCCCTGCAACCCTCAGTTTGTTTCATGAGATTAAGAGTCACTTATAATTTGTCTCCCTCCCGATTCCATCTTGTTTCATTTTTCCTTCCCTACCCCCCCCCAAAACTCTCCACACTGCCTCTCAAATTCCTCATATCAGAGAGATCATATGTTAATTGTCTTTCTCTGATTGACTTATTTTGCTCAGCATAATACCCTCTAGTTCCGTCCATGTCATTGCAAATGGAAAGATTTCAGGGGTTTTGATGACTGCATAGTATTCCATTATCTATTTATCTATCTATCTATCTTCTTTATCCATTCTTCTGTTGACGGACATCTAGGTTCTTTCTATAGTTTGTCTATTATGGACATTGCTGTTATAAACATTCAGATGCACGTGCCCTTTTGGATCACATTTGTATCTTTAAGGTAAATACTCAGTTGTGCGATTGCTGGGTCTTAGGGTAGCTCTATTTTCAACTTTTTGAGGAACCTCCATGCTGTTTTCCAGAGTGGCTGTGCCAGGTTGCATTCCGACCAACAGTGTGGGAGGGTTCCCCTTTCTCCGCATCCTTGCCAATGTCTCTCAGTTTCCTGACTTGTTAATTTTAGACATTCTGACTGGTGTGAGGTGATATCTCATTGTGGTTTTGATTTGTATTTTCCTGATGCCAAGTGATGTGAAGCACTTTTTCATGTGTCTATTGGCCATTCTTCTTTGCAGAAATATCTGTTCATGTCTTCTGTCCATTTCTTGATTAGGTTATTTGTTCTTTGAGTGTTGAGTTTAATCAGTTCTTTATAGATTATGGATACTAGCCCTTTATCTGATATGCCATTTGCAAATATCTTCTCTTATTCTGTCAGTTGTCTTTTGATTTTGTTAACTGTTTCCTTTGCTGTGCAAAAGCTTTTGATCTTGGTGAAGTCCCAATAGTTCATTTTTTCCCTTCCTTCCCTTGCCTTTGGTGATGTTTCTAGGAAAAAGTTGCTGTGGCTGAGGTCGAAGAGTTTGCTGCCTATGTTCTCCTCAAGGATTTTGATGGATTCCTGTTTCACATTGAGGTCTTTCATCCATTTGGGGTCTATTTTTGTATGTGGTATAAGGAAATGGTCCAGTTTCATTCTTCTGCATGGGGCTATCCAATTTTCCCAACACCATTTGTTAAAGAGACTGTCTTCTTTCCATTGGACATTCTTTCCTGCTTTGTTGAAGATTAGTTGACCATAGAGTTGAGGGTCCATTTCTGGGCTCTCTGTTCTGTTCCACTGATCTATGTGTCTGTTTTTGTGCAAGTACCATATTGTCTTGATGATGTCAGTTTTGTAATAGAGCTTGAAGTCTGGAATTGTGATGCCACCAACTTTGGTTTTCTTTTTCAACATTCCTCTGATTATTCAGGGTCTTTTCTGGTACCATATAAATTTTAGGATTATTTGTTCCATTTCTTTGAAAAAAAATTGATGGTATTTTGACAGGGATTGCATTAAATGTGTAGATTGCTTTAGGTAACATAGACATTTTCACAATATTTGTTCCTCTAGTCCATGAGCATGGAACTTCTTTCCATTTCTTTTTGTCTTCCTCAATTTCTTTCATGAGTACTTTCTAGTTTTCTGAGGACAGATTCTTTGCCTCTTTGGTTAGGTTTATTCCTAGGTATCATGTGGTTTGGGGTGCAATTGTAAATAGGATTGACTCCTTAATTTCTCTTTTTTCTGTCTTGCTCTTGATGTATAGAAATGCAACTGATTTCTGTGCATTGATTTTATATCTTGATACTTTACTGAATTCCTGTAAGAGATCTAGCAGTCTTGGAGTGGAGTCTTTTGGGTTTTTCACATAATGTATCATATAGTCTGCAGAGAGTGAGAGTCTGACTTCTTCTTTGCCAATTCAGATGCCTTTTATTTCTTTTTGTTTTCTGATTTCTGAGGCTAGGACTTCTAGTACTATGTTGAATAGCAGTGGTGATAGTGGACATCCCTGCCATGTTCTTGACCTTAGGGGAAAAGCTCTCAGTTTTTCCCCATTGAGAGTGATATTCGCTATGGGTTTTTCATAGATGGCTTTGATAATATTGAGGTATGTACTTCTATGTCTACACTGTGAAGAGTTTTGATCAAGAAAGGATGCTGTACTTTGTCAAATGCTTTTTCAAAATCTATTGAAAGTATCATATGGTTCTTGTATTTTATTAATGTATTGTATCACATTGATTGATTTTCAGATGTTGAACCAACCTGCAGCCCTGGAATAAATCCCACTTTGTCGTGGTGAATCATCCTTTTAATGTACTGTTGGATCCTATTGGCTAGTATTTTGGTAAGAATTTTTACATCTGTGTTCATCAAGGATATTGGTCTACAATTCTTCTTTTTGGTGGGGTCTTTGTCTGGTTTTGGGATCAAGGTAATGCTGGTCTCACCAAATGAGTTTGGAAGTGTTCCTTCCATTTCTATTTTTTGCAACAGTTTCAGGAGAATAGGAATTAATTCTTCTTTAAATGCTTAGTAGAATTCCCCTGGGAAGCCATCTGGCCCTGGGCTCTTGTTTGTTGGGAGATTATTGATGACTGCTTCAATGTCCTTACTGGTTATGGGTCTGTTCAGGTTTTCTATTTCTTCCTGGTTCAGTTATGGTAGTTTATAAGTCTCTAGGAATGCATCCATTTCTTCCAGATTGTCAAATTGGTTGGTGTATAGTTGCTCATAATTGTTTGTATTTCTTTGGTGTTGGTTGTGATCTCTCTTCTTTCATTCATGATTTTCTTTATTTGGGCCCTTTCTCTTTTCTTCTTGATAAGCCTGGCCAGGGGATTATCAATCTTATTAATTCTTTCAAGGAACTACCCCCTAGCTTCTTTGATTTGTTCTACTGTTCTTTTAGTTTCTATTTCATTGATTTCTGCTCTGATCTTTATTATTTCTTTTCTCTTGCTGGGTTTAGGTTTTATTTGCTGTTCTTTAAGTGTAGAGTTAGGTTGTATATTTGAGACCTTTCTTGTTTCTTGAGAAAGGCTTGTATTGCTAGGTACTTTCCTCTCAGGGACTGCCTTTGCTGTGTCCCAAAGATTTTGAACAGTGTGTTTTCATTTTCATTTGTTTCCATGAATTTTTTCAATTCTTCTTTAATTTTCTGGTTGACCCATTCATTCTTTAGTAGGATGCTCTTTAGTCTCCATGTGTTTGAGTTCTTTCCAAATTTCCTCTTGTGATTGAGTTCTAGTTTCAGAGCATTGTGGTCTGAAAATACACAGGGAATGAACCCAATCTTTTTTACAGTTGTGACCTGATTTGTGACTCAGGATGTGATCTATTCTGGAGAATGTTCCACATGACTAGAGAAGAATGTGTATTCTGTTGCTTTGGGATGGAATATTCTGACTATATCTGTGATGTCCATCTGGTTCAGGGTGTCATTTAAAGCCTTTATTTCCTTCTTGATCTTTGGCTTAGATGATCTGTCCATTTCAGTGAGGGGGGTGTTAAAGTCCCCTAATTTTACTGTGTTATTGTCAATGTAAAGGCAATGTGTTTCTTTGCTTTTGTTATTAATTAATTTATATAATTTATATAATTGGTTGCTCCCATGTTAGGGGCATTTTAAAAAAATTGTTAGATATTTAAAATTGTTAGATCTTCTTGTTGGACCGACACTTTGAGTATGATATAGTGTCCTTCCTATCTCTTATTATAGTCTTGGGTTTAAAATCTAATTTATCTGATATAAGGATTGCAACCCCAGCTTTCTTTTGATGTCCATTAACATGGTAAATTATTTTCCACCCCCTCACTTCAAATCTGCTGGTGTCTTTGGGTCTAAAATGAGCTTCTTGTAGACAGTATATCGATGGTTCCTGTTTTTTTTTTTTTTTTAATCCATTCTGATACCACGTGACTTTTGACTGGGGGCATTTAGCCCATTTACATTCAGGATAACTATTGAAAGATATGAATTTAGTGCCATTGTATTGTCTGTTGTATTGTCTGTAAGACAACTATTACTATATATTGTCTCTTTTCCTTTCTGGTCTGTTACTTTTAGGCTTTCTCCTTGCTTAGAGGACCTCATTCAGTATTTCCTGTGGCACTGCTTTGGTGTTTACAAATTATTTTAGTTTTTTGTTGTTGTTGTTGTTGTTTTGTCCTGGAAGCTTTTTTGTCTCTCTTTCTATCTTCAATGACAGCCTAGCTGGATATGGTATTCTTGGCTGCATAGTTTCCTCATTTATTGCTCTAAATATATCATGCCAATCCTTTCTGGCTTGCCAGGTTTCTGTGGATATGTCTGTTGCCAATCTAATATTTCTACTATCGTATGTTACAGACTTCTTGTCCCAAGCTGCTTTCAGGATTTTTTCTTTGTCACTAAGAGTCGTAAGTTTTACCATTAGATGAAAATGTGTAGACTTATTTTTATTGATTTTGAGGGGGGTTCTCTGTGCCTTGTGGATTTTGGTGCTATTCCCTTTGCCATATTGGGAATATCCTTTGGTATAATTTCCTCCAATATACCTTCTGCCCTGCTCTCTCTTTCTTCTTCTTCTGGGATCCCAATTATTCTAATATTGTTTCATCTTAGGTATTACTTATCTCTTACTTATCTCTTGAATTTGTGGTCCAGTATTATTTGTCTCTCTTTTGCTCAGCTTCTTTATTCTCCATCATTTGGTCTTCTATATCACAATTTCTCTCTTCTGCCTCATTTTTCCTAGCAGTAAGCACCTCCATTTTTTATTGCACCTCATTAATAGCTTTTTTAAATTTCAACTTGGTTAGATTTTTGTTCTTTTATTTCTCCAGAAAGGGATTTATTTCTCCAGAAGTGGACTCTCTAATATCTTCCATGCTTTTTTCAAGCCCAGCTAGCACCTTGATAATCATCATTCTGAACTCTAGTCCTGACATATTACTATTGCCTGTATTGATTAGGTCCCTAGCTATCAGTTCTACTCCTTGTTTTTTTTGTTTTTTTTTTTTTTTGTTTTTTGTTTTTTGTGGTGAGTTTTTCTGCCTTGTCATTTTATCCAGATAAGAATAGATGAATGAGGGGTGCCTGGGTGGCTCAGTGGGTTAAAGTCTCTGCCTTCGGCTCAGGTTGTGATCCCAGGGTCCTGGGATCGAGTCCCACATCGGGCTCTCTACTTAGCAGGGAGGCTGCTTCCTCCTCTCTCTCTCTCTGCCTGCCTCTCTGCCTACTTGTGATCTTTGTCTGCCAAATAAATAAATAAAATCTTTAAAAAAAATCTTAAAAAAAAAAGAATAGATGAATGGGAGAACAAAATGCTAAAACGGTGGCAAAGACCCCAGAAAAATATACACTAACCAAATCAGAAGAGACCCAAAACGGGGAGGAGAAGTGGGGGGGGATATATATATATATAGACCTATATATATATATGACTGGTGAATAGAAGAGAGCCACTCACTTGATTTTGGGTGTATTCTGGTCTCTTAGAAGAAACTACCTCCCAAAATTTTAAAGAAATTAAAACTTATATAATACAAAAATAAGGGTAAACATGATGAAGGGATGGAATATGACTGTAAAGATGAAAAATAAAAAAGATTCTAAAAAAGGAATTGATAAGAAGTTGGTTGGAAAAAGAAAAAAAGAAAAAGAGGAGAGAATGTGATCAGGCTGGAGACTAGAACAAAGCCACGTGCTAGATTTAGGGTACATTTTTATCTGTTAGAAGAAATTGTTTCTCAAAATTAAAAAAAAATCTCTATGTATACCCAAATAAGGTTATATACAATGAAAGGATAGAATATGACTATAACAATGAAAAATTTAAAAAGATTTTTTTCAAAACATATGGATAAAATAGTTTAAAAAACATTAAAATAGGAAAGAGGAAAAGTTTAAAAAATAGAGTAAGAAAAAATAAAATTTTAAAAAGTTAACTTTGAAAGATTAAAGAATCATGGGAAAAAAGCCATGAATTCTGTGTTGCTTTTCCCTAACTCTGGAGTTCTGCAGTTCTCATTGATCAGTGAACTTGGTCTTGGCTGGATGTTCTTGCTGATCTTCTGGGTGAGGGGCCTCTTGCAGTGATTCTCAAATGTCTTTGCCCCACGTGGAATTGCGCCGGTCTTGCCAAGGGCCAGGCTAAGTAATTTGCTCGGGTTCGCTCTCGGTAGCTTTGGTTCCCTGACCGCTTTCCATACAGCTTTGGAAGATGGTAATGAAGATGGCTTCTAAATCTCCAACTCATAGGAGTGGAGAGCTCAGGACCCCACTCCTCAGTGTGCCCTCAGAGAGAAGCAGTCACTCCCTCCCGTCTCCCTGGTCTCCGGCAGCACTCTGAGCTCATCCTGCCTGTGACTGAGGGTTTCTATCTCTGGCACATGGCTCTATTTAGAGTCTCCAAACCCATCAGATTCCTGCAGCATGCTCCCCTGCCACTCCTTCTGGAGGAGGAAGGTGGGGGCTCTCCCCAGATCTACCACTTGTGGAGTCCGTGCTTGAAAAGCAGTGGCCTGATTGCCACAGATCATGGTTTAAGGTAACCCCAAGCTGAGAACCGACTGCAGCTGGCTTCCCCACTCAGATACGTGGGAGCTCAGCCATACTCAGACACCCCTGGTCTTTCTGTGACCTCACAGGTCCTGAGACCACACTGATCCAGAGAGGATTCCACCCCTCACTAAGCCTCTGGAGTGACATCCCTCTATGGAGCAGACTTCTAAAAGTTCCAATTTTGTGCTCTGCCACTGTCTCATTTGCTGGGAGCCAGCCCCTCCCCCACAGTCTATCTTCCCGTTGCTTTGGATTCACTTCTCCGCACGTCCTACCTTCCGGAAAGTGGTCAGTTTTCTGTTCTTAGAATTGGTACTCTTCTTCTCTTCAAACTGTTGAGTTTGTAGATGTTTGCAATGGTTTGATAACTATCTAGCTGAACTCCTGGGACCTGATGATATTTCAGTCTGCTACTCCTCCGCCATCTTGCTTCCTTTCTGGGGCAGGGTCTTAAACAACAGAAATTTATTTCTCACAGTCCTGGAGGCTAGAAGGTCAAGGAGTCTACAGGTTGATTTTTTTCTTCTCCTTTTAAAAATTATTGATTTATGATGTTGTTTGTTTCAGGGGTATAGGTCTGTGATTCATCAGTCTTACACAATTCACAACACTCATCATAGCACAAACCCTTTCTAATGTCCATCACCCAGCCACTCCATTCCCCTGCTCTCTCCCCTCCAGCAACCCTCAGTTTTTTCCCTAAGATTAAGAGTCTCTTATGGTTTGTCTCCCTCTGTGGTTTCATCTTGTTTCATTTTTCCTACCTTCCCCTATGATCCTCTGTCTTGTTTCTTAAATTCTTCATATCAGTGAGATCATACAGTAACTGTCTTTCTCTGATTGACTTATTTCACTTAACCTAATACCCTCTAGTTCTATCCACGTTGTTGCAAATGGCAAGATTTCATTTCTTTTGATGGCTGCATAGTATTCCATTGTATATACACCTGGGCTCTTCCCATAGTTTGGCTATCGTGAATATTGCTGCTATAAACATTGGGTGTAGGTGCCCCTTTGGATGACTACATTTGTATATATTTGTACATGGTTATATACCCAGTAGTGTGATTGCTGAGTCATAGGGTATCTCAATTTTTAACTTTTTGAGGAAACTCCACGCTACATTGACTTTTGAATTGATTGCATTACAATGACGTTTGTAAAGTTTATTTCATATAATCCTTCTTAATACTTATTCCCCTTTTTCTATTTTTATAGCTCAGCTTTGGAGGGATCTGAAATGCTTTTATAATATACACATCTATTACTATTGGTAGGAAAAGTAATATGCAGAAATTTAGGGGGTCAAACACAAAGTTCTTAGTGTAAAAATTATTCTCTGGAATTTTGATCTATTCTCGTTCTCTTTCCTTCCAAGTTGGGTTTTTACTGTCACATAAATCTGACAGTTTGGTCCTAATAGGAAAAACAGTTGTGCATGTTTTAGCGATGTCTTGAATTCTTTTAACTAGGGAGATACCTTTGTATTTTATAATATAGTTGAGGTTTATAAAGCAATCCCCAGGAGAAGTAACATGTGAACTTTGTTGCATCTGTGAATGACTATGCATATTTCATAGCGGAGAAAAGTTCCAATCTCATTGATATTAGTTGTCTGACGATAGTGAAGATAAGCACTTAAACTCTAGGCAACATAGTGACAGCCAATAAATAATAAATAAATAGGAAGAGAGGTTTGTAGGAAAAGTTAGATTTCTTTATCTTTTGTTCAGGAATAATTCAAATTAACTATCATTTCAAAAGTCAAATGTTTTCGGGAGGATTAACCGTTAGGGTGTGTGTGTGTGCGTGTACACGTGTATGGCTGGGAGAGAATTATAACCCTTCTTTATCTTAATGCCAATTGGCTTAAACACAAACACTGTATCTTTTGTTGTCTAGCTGAATTCAGCCATTTTGTAAGAATTGTTATTTTTTTAAAAAAATAATTATTTATTTATTTATTTATCAGAGAGAGAGAGAGCAAGAGAGCCTGAGCAAACAGGGGTGGGGGTGTCAGGCAGAGGGAGAAGCAAGCTCCCCACTGAGCAAGCAGCCCAATGCAGGACTTGATCCCAGGACTGTGGGACCATGTCCCAAGCTGAAGGCAGATGCTTAATCAACTGAGCCACCCAAGCGGCCCAAGAACAGCTCTTTAGACAAGGTCTGGGTAGGGAGTAGGAAAGAGAATTTTGGAGCATGGAACTGCTCAAGAGAAAGGCACGCCTGGTTGCCTTCAAGCTGAGGGCCTTCAGGAAGCTGGAGCATACAAACAGGTATTCTGATGTAGGAGATGTGATAGAATCCTAGCTTTGCCGCTTACCAGCTATGGGACTCAGGTAAATTGTTTAACCTTCCTGGGGCTTAGAGTGTTTTCTCATTTGTAAGATGTGAATAATAATAGAAAGTTCTCCCAAGACTGTCCTGCTAATTTAATGAGATTAATACATAGAAGATGCTTAGGGCAAAAGCCCTCAGTAAATATTGGTCTCAGTCCTCCTCCCTGTCTTCCTCCTCCTTGTTTGTCTTCTTCTTTTTCTCCTTTGACTTCTTTTCTGCTTTGGTACCCTGGTGGGCAGAAGATAAGAATGTACCCGGAAATGCAAGACCCCTCAGGAAAAGGAGACAGAGAGATAGAACAGAGAATTCCGATGAGCCATTCCGATAATTCTTCTTTCTCTCCCCTGTTTCTGTCCACCATGTTACCCGTCCTCTGACCTGACTTGGAGAAGGCTGCACACTGAGATCTCCACTCTCTTCGCCTCCTGTAACCACTGAGCCCCTGTGAAGGGTGTAGAGAGGTTTAGGCGGCACTTTACTAGGGTGGAAAGGGAAATGCGATCGCCTCTGAGGCGCCTGGTTCTTTACATGACCCCACCGGGTGCTGGGACAAAGGAAACAAACCTAGCTGTGAGCCTCCCTGGGCTGGCTCCCCTGCAGAACATGTGTGTGGTGGGGGAGAGGAGTCTCCCATTTGATCACAATGTGGCCACGTTTGGGTCCTTTTGTGACTGTCTCCCTTCCCACGCCGTGAGCACTGATGCTCCAGCCCAAACACGTCCAGGCGAAAGCTGTTGAGTGCTCACTACAAACAGATGGTGAACTAAGTACATTCTGCGTATTACCTGCTCTCATTCTCAGACTCCCGAGGTGGGAGACACGGCTATTATCCCAGTTTGACAAAGGTGACACCAAGGTACAGCAAATTAAAGGAGCAGAATCAAGATGAAACCAGGCATTCTGGCTTCAGAGCCTCCTTCTTAGCCACTGACCTCTAAGGCTCCCCCAGCCCCCCATATTCCACTCCTTGTGGCCTTCCCATCTGTGCTTACAAGCTGTTACAAGCCTGTGACTTCTGGAAGGCATGCCTTTTCCCTCGGCTCTTTGTTGGGTGCTTCCTCTTATTCTTAAAAGTTAATTCAGGCAGTAAATGCTTATTACACTCTATTGTATTTCATCACGTATATCTCTCCCCCACTAAATCGTTAGATCTTGTTTCCTATCCCTAGGCTATTGCACAGTGCATGGTACAAAGGAGGTGCTCGATAGAAGTCTACGGCTGGAAAGAATGAATCTTGTATGGGGTTGAACTTTTTTTCACGATATGAGTGTGTAGACACATCCAGCTATATATAGTTGTGGTAAACCTTGAGGGTCGCATTGAGTTAAAACATTTCACAGCTTCTGTTAATGGTGAAAAGGCTAACAGTTCCCCAGGTGGTAGCTTGCTTTTTTGAGGAAAAGAAGGAACCCACAGTTTTAAAAACGCCAGCATTTCCAAGTTATGTGATTGGTGTGTATTTTGCTCGGTTGGCACTAGGTGGCGCTAAGGGGCCTTGCAGGAAAGCTCAAAAGACACTTGAACTACTGCAACCAAGCCTCAGGTTGCGCTGGAAATAATTTAAAGTTCATTATTTTTTAAGGTTTGAAAATGGGTGCATTATTTGGGCCAGTTAGTGACGTTTATTCTATGATGCCTTTTTTTTTTTTTTTTTTTGCTCCACTAGTTATCTTGTTTTTGAAATGGAAAGATATTACAATTTGTTTCTTCATGTTTACCAATAACTTAGTACCTTTTCAATATCCAGGTGAAGGCTCTTTTTGAAGATTTATTTATTTATTTAGAGAGAGGGAGCATGAGCGGAGGCGGGGGAGGTTGAGCAGAGGGAAAGAAACTCAAGCAGACTCCCTGCTGAGCGTGGGCTCTATCTTAGACCTTGAGATCATGTCCTGAGCTGAAATTAAGAGTTGGCTGCACAACTGAGCCACCTAGGTCCCCTGAAGGCTCTGTTTTTTTTCCTTTTGTTGTGTTTTGGTGATTTTTTTTTTTTTAAGATTTATTTATTGGAGACAGAGAAGGAGCAGGAGAGGCTGGGGAAGAAGATCTCCAGCTCACAACGTACCCAGTGTGGAGACCAGTGTGGAGTTCAAGCTCAAGACGGGGAGATCATGACCTGAGCCGAAATCGAGTCAGATCTATAACCAGCTGAGCCACCCAGGCGCTCTGAAGGCTCTGTTTTGTTATTGAGACTCAGCATCTCTGATCTCTCTCTGTCTGAACCCCCCACTCCCTTTATTTTTAGTACAGTGTGGTCGCAGACACCAAAGTTTCTTGCATGTTAAAAGAAAAAAAAATCCCTGGGCTAGGGACTAGGGATCTATCTTTCTTTCTTTCTTCCTTTCTTCCTTCCTTTCTTTTTTCCCTTCCTCTCCCTTCCCCTTGCTTTCCCCCTCTTCCCACTTCTCCCTTCTTTTGGAATTTTTGTAGGTCAAAGCTGTGAATACCAGCAACTGCAGTTAGTTCAACCTAAAGTTCTGCTTCTGCCTATCAAAGGTCTTATGACCTTGGTAAATCACCTATTTTCTTTAGACCTTCCTGTTTGCATCTGTAAAATGGCAGGAAGGGGTATTTCAAGTCAGACAGACTTAGAAAGACCATTTTCATTTTGATTTTTCATAACTTCAATCCCTAAATTCTTCTGTTCTGTGTCATTGACTGGCTCTTTATGTCTTTGCCTAGGATATATTCTGGACTTTTACTAGCTGATGTTTAATTATGGACTTTTATTAGATGTTTGTTAATTATGGACTATCAGAAACCTGAAATGTGCCCTGTTCATTGCCCTGAATTTATTGTTACTTCCCTGGAATAAGTTCTTTATAGGATGCAAACTCACTGTTAAACCTATTTAATCCAATTAAAGGAATACAATAATAGAAAATTATGTTTCATTATAGTATCAACCTAGGTTTCTCCCTTTAGAATTAGTTTAGTGAGGCAGCTTATGTGACCTTTAATTAATTCTCTGGAATATATGATGATCTCCTCACAGAGATGCATCTTACTCTGGAAATTTTGCTTTTCATAGGAGGATTATTACACAGGATAGTTGAGCCAAACCTCAACTTTTTGTAGTGTCGTGTATCCTGAGTGGGATGTTGAACCATATCAGTTCTACTAGCCTTCCTAAATTTCAGTGTTTATAGCAATTAATAGATTTTAACACCATTTCTCTATGATACTAAATTGGTAAAAACCAGATGATCTTTCTCCTTAACTCTCTAGGTGTTTGTAAATGAGAATAACACCCCCCACTAGACCAATAATTCCCCCAGTTAAGTTGCTTGACATGTAAACCCCAAGCAAATTCCTTAGGAAAATAATTTGATGATTAAATATGAAACACTGCATATTACCTATGGAATTTCACAATGAATAAGATATTAAAGGTTCTGAGAAGGCCAGTCATGTTCATTCTTACTTAGCTTTTAACTGCCATTCCCAGATTTCTATGGCTTTTTCTTCCTGTAACTTTGTGTAAGGCGTGGGATCCATGGAACATATCCTTATGATTTTTTCTCTTAAAAAGTTTTCTCCAAGGCAGGTGTTTCTATTAACTTTCTATAATAGACAATATTTAACTTCAGGACAAAGAAAGAATACTCAGAATTTAACAACTCTTTGACTTTATTTACTTAGTAGTAAATAAAAGTGAAATTATAGCTGGAAATGGTATTTTGAAATTATAGCTTCTTCTATTTTGGGGGGGATTTTTATGTTCAAAATACTTGCTACCAGTGGATCAGGTAAATTTGTTTTCTACTCTTAACATGCTGGAGGAAGGTCCACATTTCTGGACCAACTCCATTAAGCAACTTACCATGTTTCTCATTTTCCTCATGCAGAAACAGATTTGCTTGTATCTAATTGCTTTTTATTGTCATCTAATGTTTCTGAATTTAAATCCTGACTCCTTGCTTTGCGCTTTTTTGTTGTTGTTGTTTTTCAAGTTAACTAACCTGTGTGTGCCTCATTTCCCTCATCTGTGAAGGGATATAATTTTTGTATTGTATCTAAGTTTTGAGGGTGTTGTGAGGATTCGGTAAATGAATGCTCAAAGGACAAAGCACAAAGCATGTGGAGATCTGTCTGGAAAGCCTTCTGTGGTGTGAGTTATAAAGGTTGATGCTCACGATGCTGTGCTTAGGATGGAGAGATGATGCATCAGCCTCTCCCCATACCCTCACCATCTAGATGGAACACTTTCAAGAAGTAGGTAAGTCTTGGGCTCTGTATCATCAAGGCAAGGATTTCCAGATCATATATATATATTTTTTTTGGGGGGGGGAGTCAAGTTCTATTTTGTTTCTCTTCTGTATTTTTAAGATAAATTGCTTATTCATTTATTGATCCCATATTAATATGAATTGAGCGGTGGCTGTTGTTTTCTGGGCACTTGTGCTAATTATTGTGGATACAGTGTTGATCACATTACCTGTGGTTTCCCTCCTTGTGGGCCTCCGGATTACAGAGGGACCAGCAGGGAGTACCCTGGGTGCTATGAGAAGAGATCTGGATGGGCAAATAGGAGTTACCCAACTTGGGCAGGGAGGTTATGGGAATGTTTGGGGAGGACATGACATCAAAGTTGAGATCATAAAGACTAATCTGAGATATCCATGTGACGGGTAGGTGATGGGAACAGCTTATACGATGGTGACAGGGCACAAGCCAGATTCAATGCACTGATTGATATTCCATAGGGCAGAAGAATAGGCTAGATGTAGTTTTTGCACATTAGTTAGGGCTTCTGTGAACTCTGCAGTAGAACAATCATCTGATCCACTGTTACCTATCAGAGCTGGGTGAGAGGTTCTCATTCTCATCAGAAAACCTTCCAGGTGGCAGGATGTACCTTTCTCAAGGTAGCAGTTTTGATAGACTGTTTCATATCCATGCTGCTGCCTAACATCTATAATGTTGGAGGTCGGCTTGGAGGCTAATGTACATAAACCCATAACCTGGAGACTCTTATCACTGGGGGTTCAGCAAAACTGGTCACAAGATGAAGTCATTCACGGCGGTGAGCCAAGGGATAGCAGCTGGCCCCAGCTTAGCTCTGTGCCTAGAATCAGGAAAGGGCAAAAGCTTTTAGACCGTGCTCCTGTGAAGGGATCTGAAGGGAATCTGAGAGCTTTGATCTCCTAGGTGCCTTCCTAGTCAGAGACTAAGGAGTAACACAAACTCACACATGGTCTACTTTGGTATTTTCACTAAAGAGATGATTTCCTTTGTTTTTAACCTGAGACAGGAGTTTAAAATTGCTTCAGAGTCTGAGTCTTATTTTCCATTTACTTATTGTTTTAAGTAATCTCTATGCCCATCCTGGGACTCAAACTCACAACCCTGAGATCAGTATTCTCATGCTCAATCAACGGAGCCAGCCAGGTGCCCCTCTTAGACTGTTTTTACAAGCAAACACACTGATTCTACTTTTAGTCACTTGCCTCAAATGGCTTCACCCCACTTCCTAGTATTGCACCTGTTATGAAAGATCAATTCATAATGAAATCATGGTGCATGTGTGATCATGCCAGGGGGAATCTAGTCACAATAAAAGTCACAATTTCTCTCTCTTTTCCCACAACTGAATTGTACATCCTCTTCACACTGATGTTCATATCTGACTTGGAAACATTCTTGTTTGTATCATCAAATTTAATTCCTTGCAGAAAATTCTGCCCGAGCACTACGGTCAGGTTAAGTAGTGAGGCTTTATTGTTCTATCAAAACATGGCACTTATGGGGCGCCTGGGTGGCTCAGTGGGTTAAAGCCTCTGCCTTCAGCTTGGGTCATGATCTCAGGTCCTGAGATCGAGCCCCGCATCGGGCTCTCTGCTTCGTGGGGAGCCTGCTTCCTCCTCTCTCTCTGCCTGCTTGTGATCTCTCTCTCTATGTCAAATAAATGAATAAAATCTTTAAAAAAACAAAAAACCAAAAACAAAAACATGGCACTTACATTTCCTGCATGTGTCCTGCAAAACTTCTGCTGGTAATGACAAGCTCCTGGCCATGACTCTCCATTCACATGGCACCGTGACCTCCCTCTCTAGGTGTCTCTTTCCTGATTTGTTCTGCATTCTTTTCATCACGCAGTGATAATGTGAAAGGTTTTATCCCATTTGGGGTTTGGAAAGGAAGACTGCCTTTCTGATTGAGCCTGAGACTAAAGGCTCCCTCACCTCATTGCAACACACCCAATTTATTTCCATTAAGCAAAACTTCTGGCTACCGTGGCCCTGAATGGTATTACACCCCTCCAAACCCATTCATTCTTTCAGTCGACAGGTAATAAGCATTTCCTATGTGCCAGGCACTGTTCTAGCACTTGACATACATCTGTGGACAAAACTGACAATAATGACCATTCTCATACAGCTTATTTTTTAAACAAGAGAAAAAGACAATACACCCTAAATATAACAAATCTAAGAGTTCTCCTTTAGAGGTCTAGAAGAAGAGTAGGTGCAAGTACATTCTAAATTTGAAAATACAATCTTTATATTACGAGGTTAAAAAAATGGAGTTCACAAAATGACATAAAATATTTCAGTTCCTGGACTCTGCCTAGGACTGGGCTTCCATATGCAAATTCCCTTGATTATCTTAGAATATCTCGGTTTGTCCAAAGCAGTATCCAAACAAGCCACTTGCTGATTTGGTTATTTCTCTGAAGTCTTTGACTTCAATTTCCTTTCATCTGGAAGAGTGCCTTTTCCTCACCCTTTTTTCTCTGGCTTGGTTTCAGTTGTCCTATAGATGATTTCACTGGGGCAGGTGCCCTGCTCACATTCCTTTGGTTCCCACTATTCTCATGCAACCTGACCCAATGGCTTCCAAAAGAAAGCTACTGTGACTCTTTGGGCTTTCTTGCCTTTTCCCCCCACCAGCAATGCAGGAGTTAGTAATGCCACCCCCCTGCCCCTGGCAGTCTTTATCCAAATGATTGATGAGGATGGATAAATGATTCAGCTTTTAACCTTTGGGATAGCTCTGAGGTGCATTTGACTCTTCCAAAGTTCTGTAGTAAAATTGGACCCCAATTACTTGGCAGCTATAACCTGCTTAATAATACTCCTATGAGTGGCTTCCTTTCTTTCCCTGGCTTGTTTTGTTTCCTCATTTCTCTGCCAATGATATCTCACCAATAAACCATAAACCTGTCTCAAGGTCTACTTTTGGGGGAACACAGCCCCAGATATCTATTATCTGAGTTAAATAGTTCTCAAGATGTCATTTGATGTATTAGTCTATTTCTATAGATTGGAAGTTAGAACTAAAGTTTTCTTAGATTCAGTGGCTTTTTTGGGGGGTCAAGAATTCTTCACAGACAGTGCTGAGTATCTCCTGTTATATCACATCAGGAATTAAATTATGTGGTTATCTCACATTTAATGTTATTAGTAAATTGAGATGGTAAAGATGTGTTCTTCTCATCAAACTTGTGCCTAATGACTTTAATATCCATTGCTGACCATTGTTTGAATCAGTTATTTCATTTGGGATTGTAAAATGATGGTTTTCTCACTTCACTGTTTGGAGAAGAAAGACCCAGGCTGAGAGAACCGCATGTGGAAGGAGAGAGAGGTGAGGCCAAGTATAAGAGAATTAGGGGAAAAATGTATGCTTAGTTTGTAAGGTGCATTGGGGATCAGTAGGAGACTGATTTGGAAAGATAGGTGAGAATTTTTTTTATTATGTTAAAGACTTAGGATCTTGTACTGAAATTAATGGAGGGACACTGAGAGATTTTAAATGTGTCCATCAGCATGAACATATTTTTTGGAGTGATCACTCTATTAATATTGTAAAGCACAGATTGGTGAGAGTAGCTAGGAAGAGGTTTCCATGGTCAAAGATAGTGGGGAGGGAAAAGATAAGTTATATACTTAAGACCATAGAATAAATGGTATTGACTGACTGGTTAAATGTGGGGTAAGGCAGAGGAGGAGTCCAGGATAAATGGTTTGATAGTTGGTATCCTTCATAAAGACAGGGAATGTGTAGAAAGTAGAAAGTAGAATGTGTAGAAAGTAGAAAGTCTGATGAAGAAAACAACTGAGTTTGGCTCCAGACGTTTCAAGGGGATTATGGAACACACAGGTGTAAGTGTACAATTGACAATTGCCATTTGTATAGGAATTCGGGAGGAAGGTTGGGGGTAGAGATAAGGATCTGGGATTCATCAAAAGGCAGTTAGTGGTTGAAACTGTTAGAGCAGATAAGATCATTTCATAAAGCGTGCACAGAAGAAATGAGTAAGAAAAGAAGAGACTAAGCATGTATTCCTGACCTAAACATTTACAGGAAAAGAGTAGGGAGAGAATCTCAAAGACTCAAAGGTAGCTGTCAGATGTTTGTGAAAATGGTGATGCGGGAGTCAGATGTTGGAAATGTTAGAAAGGTTTGCGTGAGACGTTGCACAGAGGTCAGGCGTGAGAGGACTGAAAAGTTCCCGGTGAATTTGTATATTTGTTAAAGATTTATGTATTTATTTGAGAGAGAGAGAGAGAACATGTGTGCGTGCCTGTTGGGGGGGGGGTGGGCAGAGGGAGAGTCTTAAACAGACTCCGTGTTGAACATGGAGCTCAACCGAGGGCTTGAACTCACAACCCTGAGATCACGACCCTGAGCCCACGACCGAAGCTGAAACCAAGAGTCAGATGCTTGACTGGCTCCACCACCCAGGCACCCTGAGATGGGTCGTTATGTTAGTAGGGATAGTTCCGATGGTGTGGCCGGGATGGGAGCTCTGATGGAGGGAGCTGAAGGGCGGCTACGATGGGACAACATAGAAACTATGGAGGCGAACTACCGTTTTCAAAGTTTGGGTTGAAGATTTGGGTAGGCTTCTCACTCTCCCTCTTCCCCTCTCCCTCGCTGGCTCCCTTCCTCCCTCTCCTGTTTTCTTTTCTCTTCTCCCTTTTTCTCCTCCTCGTCTTCACCACCACTCCTCCTCGTCGTCCTCTTTCTTCTTCTCTTCCGTCCCTTCTCTCTCTCTCCCCACCCCTTCATCGCTCCCTTCCTCCCTCTCCTTCCTCACTGACTGCATCCCTGGATTAGCTGAGGGTGATAAGACATTAGTGGCAGAAGTCTCTGAAGGAGAGGGTTTCCTGAAGATTCTGGGTTTCAGAGCCCAGGTAGACTCTGTTTCCTTCTTTGTAAAATTCAGCACAGCGCTAACCTCCCATTGTTGCTGTAAAAATTGAGTGTCAGGAAAAGGACTTCTCCCTCAGGGAAGCCGCGCATCAGTCACGTGCATCATTGGCCCCATTGTGACAGCCACCTGTCACTCTGAAGACAAACCTTACATGGTAGAGCTACTTTGCTTTATATTTAATCTGAAATTACTTTCTCTTTAAAACTCAGTTATAGAAATGGTTTGCAGGGTCTATGAAGTTACATGCAGAGACAAAGAAGGAAATGCCTCTAAAAGGAAGAAAAATATTTTTCCCAATCCAAAATGACTGCGTTGGCTGGAGTTCCAGTGTACTTTAACTTTAGTACCTGAGTGCTTTCACAGGGTGAAGCTGGAGCAATGGAGACAACTTTATTCATTGGAATCTTTCATTACAGCCATGCTTTCTTTGCTAGGGAAGTGAGGAGCTTATATTTTAAAATATTCATTAAAATGTCAGTATGCATCAATCAGAGAAATCACTTCAAAAATCTTTTAATCCTAAAATTGGGGTGAAAAGAACCTCCATGTTCATTTCTTTGTGCCCACAAGTAAGAGCTGACTGGACCAATGTCATGAATTAGAACCCACATTATATACACCGGTTGAAGAGCTACTACTGGTTGATTCCAGTTAATGCATCATTTATCATCATCACTTGAAATTAAAGATCCAAGGCAATGTTTAAAAAAGTACTTCACATAGGGGAAGAGTAGCTTCTGCCAATTGTTTACCCATTTGTCCTTTATAGGATATAAGTCACATAAAAAAATACGGTTCTCCAGGAGCTTTGACTGGCCTGAAATCCTCCCTCTTGTTTAGCCAAAGGTAGTGGTTCTTACTGCCTTTGCCTTAGATCATCCTGAGAGCCGAATGACAGGATTGGATTCCCTCCCCAGAAAAATGCTCACATTTACAAATATTTTATATATGATTTTGGAGCATTCTTGAAGTTCATGGAATTTCGGGGGATGCACTAATATAGGCAATCAGCTCCCAGAGACAGTCGTCTGAAGGACAATTTGATCTTTAACCTTGAGTTTGAACCCTGACATCACATAAAACTGTATTACACCTTTTCTTTTTATTTTTTCTTTTGAAAGGGGTCTGAATCTCAAGGGGTCAAGTGTGATCAGTACACTGGCTTTCACGCTGGAATATATTTGCTTGTTCTTACATTTTCTCAGAAAACAAAGCAGTTTTTCAATTGGAACTTAGTTTGAACAACCTAATGAATGAGAAAAATCACTCCCTAGGAAATTAAGGATTGGCACTAGAATGATGTTCGAGCAGCTAATAGCCATGGAATTGATGGAATTCGTATTCTCATGAATGTCCTCCAGTTCCCAGTTGGATAATGAGTGCCTGAACCCTCAACTTACAGAGCAACATGAGGGTTTTGCATTTAGAGAAGGCAGGACTGTGCTTGTTTGCGAGCACACGTTCTGTTTCTCAGTGCACGTTCTTTAATTCAGGAATTTAGTTTCTACTTTCTGCCTCAAAATAAGCCCAGACACTTCATATCTTGATTTGATTTTCCAAAATTCTTTTTTTAAAAAACTGTTCCAGGTTGCCTGGGTGGCTCAGTCAGTTCAGTGTCTGCCTCCGACACGGGTTGTGATCCCACGGTCCTGGGACGGAATCCTGCATCAGGATCCCTGCTCGGTGGGGATCCTGCTTCTCCCTCCCCCTCTGCCTGCCAGTCCACCTGCTCCTGCTCTCTTTCTCTCTGTCAAACAAGCAAATTATTCCTTCTCTTCATCAGGCACAGTCAGTACAACCTGAAATTTAGCTCAGGGGACTTGAGGGTGGGTATGTTAATTTTTTTTTTTTTTTAAGATTTTATTTATTTATTTGACAGAGATCACAAGTAGGCAGAGAGGCAGGCAGAGAGAGAGACAGAGAGGAGGAAGCAGGCTTCCTGCGGAGCAGAGAGCCCAGTGTGGGGCTTGATCCCAGGACCCTGGGATCATGATCTGAGCCAAAGGCAGAGGCTTTAACCCACTGAGCCACCCCGGCTCCCCGAGGGTGGGTATATTCTTAACAGGACTTGTGTGTCTGTGAGCCTTGTACTATTTTAAAGTAAATACATGTGGTCTTATTGGAAGATACTCCTAGTTGCAGCCAGGTTGCTTACCTACTTTTGTAGGGCATTTAATAATTCCCCAAATGATTCTGTATTTATGATCCATTATTTTTTATTGTTTTGTTTTTTAGTTAAAGAATTTGGAACATAGATAAAATACAGAAAATAGTAGAGTGAACTTACCATACCCAACACCAGTAATCAGCAACTCGTAGCCAGTCCTGCCCCATAGATTGATTCCTCAACTTTCCTATAGTATTTTATTTTATTTTTATAAATTTATTATTTTTTAAAGATTTTATTTATTATTTATTTATTTGACAGAGAGAGAGAGAGAGCAGGCACAAACAGGGGGAAGATCCTCCCTACCTAGAAGGGAGCATTAGGTGGAGCTCAATCCCAGGACCCTTGGGATCATGGCCTGAGCTGAAGGCAGATGATCAACTGACTGAGCCACCCCAGGGGCGCCTTTCCTATAGTATTTTAAAGCAAACCCATTTAAAACATGTATTTTTACCCATAAATATTTGTGTCTTTCAAGTTCAGAAATCTTTTAACCTCAACACTATTGTTCCACCTTAAAAAATTAATCTTATAACATATGATTTGAATAAAGAACAAACATTCTTACATCACACGTGTAGGTGAGGGAATGAGGCTTATAAATTCTTGAGGCTTATAGATAGTAAATGAAAGCTTCGATTCGCCCTATGCTCGTGGCTTTGATTTGAATGCCTAAGTTCTCAAATGTGCTTAAAAAATCGGTTTTGTTTATTGATACGTATGTTGATAAGTTGAATGATTATTTTAACCATATAACTATTTAACAATATTTGTCATTGTGATTTAATATCAACTTGGGTCCATTCCTGGTCATATTTTGGTCTTGTTAGTAGTTAATTATCTATCCCTTGGGTGGATTTTAAGCCAGAACTAGCCTGAATTCTACTTCCAAACCAGTTCATCACATAAAGAAAGTAGTTCTTTTGTTTTCTACGATCTTTCTGTGGATTACTGCTTCTGTTTGATATCAGTTTTTCAGAAGAACAATTCATCCATGAAAGGTCATTTCACATCAGCCTTACAAGAGAATAACCTTAATTTTGTATGAGTTAGTTGTATAACGGGTTGTAGTTATAATAAAAACCCATTGCCAAGAACACCAGAGAGAACACCTCTTGCTCGTACATGGTGTCCTTTCTATGTTCCTAATGCCCCACCAGGTGCGTGGCACTGGGGAAGTGTGTGTTCAGTTGAATATTTCAAATGTCACAACATAGGTCTTGTGGAAGTAAGATTTGAATCAAGAAACTGTTTCCGAAGTTCTTACATTTTACAGAAATCCTTCCCTCCATAAAGGAGAAAGATCTTAAATGGAAAAAGTATTAAAACTATAGAACTGTAAAACTATAAAACTTAGTTAATCCTAGTGTCATGCATGAAACGCCACTAGCAAGAAGTAGAAGGAAGCTTACAAAATGCATAAATGTGCCAGGCTCTCAGCTAGACTTCTCAATGACAGCGAAAATCAAGCCCCATTTCCCATTTGTGCATCTTTGCTTCTAAATGTTGACTGGTGGCCTTTAGATTAAATATATTTTTGTTGCTATATGTTAAAAAACATTCCAAGAAAACTTGGGATGCTGACAGTGGAAAATGCATGCTCCCTTGGTCTTTAACAGCTCAAGACCTACCTTTCTTTCAATTTTATGTATGTTAGGGTTGTGCCCTTCTTCTATATCATTAAGCACTAGTTGCCCAATTACAGTGCTTTGGGACACTGTTAAGATTGTGCCTGAGGCTTTTCAGCAAATTCAGCTTTAAAGCAAATGATCCCAGTAGTCAAAATTATTTACTAAACACAGTACAGAGTTTCTTCTAGAAAGATTATTTAAGGCCTATTACACTTGCTAGATCCTTATATTACAAAATACTTGAGTACTTAGCAAAGCTGTTGCCTCTTCTCATGAGGCCTTTTTTTTTTTCAGCACTAAGATGTAAAAGGAATATTATATATTTGAGTAGAGCAGGCTCATGTAGATATTCTTAATCTAAAAGCAGTTTCCTAAAAAAAAAAAAATAAAAGCAGTTTCCTTTATTTTAGGCCATTTTCAACAGGGATAGTGAGTTGTTCTGTACTTGAGCATTATTTATAAGTACAGAATTGGAAGATTTACTGTATTTTATTTTATTTTTTTTTAAAGATTTTATGTATTTATTTGAGAGAGAGAGAAAGAGCACAGGCAGGGTGAGGGGCAGAGGGAGAAGCAGACTCTTAAAAGGTTTGTTTTAAAAAATATTCTTTTTGTGTTAACATGTGCAGAGCTGTGTAAACTATGAGGGATTTTTAGATGTGTCTTCGATCATCCCATTGTTTGGACATCTTCCTTTTTAAATCTCTGTGTGGAAAGTGTTACCAAATCTCTTACATTATTGACATTGAACAATAACCTTCGAGAACTATGAGGTATTTTCTCACCTATTTCTCATTGTTCTCCATAACTCTCAGCTAGTTATTTCCAACTCCATTTTGAGGATAAATGACCCTTGTCAGGTCACATTGCTGCTAAGGGGTGGGAATGTGAATAACATGTAAAGGTTAAACTTTTGAGTTCTTGGACCCAATTTCTGTGCCTTGGGGGAGGGGCACCCTCAAATACCACCAAACAATTCTTTGATGCTAGCCAGGTGTTGGAGAATCCAAATCAATTCTGACACCATCCAGTGATAGAATCATGGTCCACAGGTTGAGGGCTTAGTGCTACAAGATTCTACACTGCCCCACCCCCGCCCCGCAAATTCAGCAATCAGGTGCAAGTCCAGGTTGTTACCTGTATTTCTGATGGATTGGTTATAAATCAGAGGTTCCCATGACCACCTCCTTGGGCTTAATTAATTTGCTAGAGCAGCTCACAAAACTCAGAGAAACAGTTTGTTTACTGGAGTACCAGTTTATTACAAAAGGTTGTAATTCAGGAACGGCCACATGAAAGAGATGCACAGGCCAACATATGTGGGGAGGGCTCAGAGCTTCCACACCCTCTCTAAGCACACCATTCTCCCCAATTTTCCATGTGTTCACCAACCTGGGAGTTCTCCAAGCCTATTCTTTCTGGTTTTTATGAAAGCTTCATTACATAGACATGATTGAGTAACTCATTGGCCTCTGATGGTTGGTTAAACCTCTAACTCCTTTTCCACTGGTCAGGAGGAGGGACTAAAAGTTCCAACCCCCTAATCACATGATTACTTCTCCTGGTAATCAGCCCCGTCCTTAGCTGGGATCCAAAAGTCACCTCATTACATAACAAAAACCCTTTATTGCTCTCATCACTTAGAAAATTCCCAGTGTTTTTGAGGATGTGTGGGTGGCTCAGTCAGTTAAGCATCTGACTCTTGATTTTTGGCTCAGGTCCTGATCTCAGGGTTGAGGGAACGAGCCCTGAGTTGAGCTCTGGGGTCAGCAAGGAATTTGCTCTCTCCCTCTGTTTCTCCTCCCCACTCACATATGCACGCTCTCGCTCTCTCTCTCTCCAATAAAAAAAATCTTTAAAAAAATAAAATTCCCAGAGTTTTAGGAGCTCTATGCCAGAAAAGGGGAAGAAGACCAAATACATATATTTCTTATTATTGATCATAGTACCACAGTAAAAAAAAAAAAAAAAAATGAAGACAGTAATTCAGTTTATAATGTGCACAGAAGGTAGGGCCAAAAAAGGAAATATAAAGTATGAAAACAGAGATCTGTAAGTTATGCTGATAAAAAGTTAAATGTGTTTTTTAAAATTGGGAATTTTTAAAAATTGGGACATATTTTTAATGAAATATTTCAAAAACCTGTAGCATATTCTTTTTTAAACCACTGCCATCTAGAGTAATCTGGGTTTTCATATGTCAGATTTGCTTAAGGTGGGGTCCATCTGTATAATTTGGAACTATATTTATATAACACTTAAAAAGTGACCTATCCTTTATCGTAAATGATCCATGCAGTTCACCACTCTTGGTCTTTATAGTTAAGAGAGATTGTGATGTCCTTTATTGTATTGACACAATATAATGATGTTTATATCAAATATAACCTTCATAGGTGGCCTATAAAATCCTTTTATGCTTCTCTGATCTATTTGAATGTACAGTTAAGCTGTGCACATAACTATGTACTTCAAGTGGAACATAGAAATATTATTGATTTTAATCATAAACAGTTTCTTTTGGGGGCATTTTAAATTTTTATTTATTTTTACTTAGTTTTTAAAAATAATCTCTAAACCCACTGTGGGCCTTGGATTAAGAGTCACATGCTCCGCTGACTGAGCCTGCCAGGTACCCCCTTTGAGGGCATTTTTTAAAAGTCTGTATTATTTTTTTAGTTTAGACTGTGAAAGAATGGCAGTGAAGGTCAGTTTACTCAAAGAATCACTTAGAATTTAGTGTCTGTATATTTTCACAAGACCAAACAAAACAAATAAGCCAACAGTAATTTTAAAAATTCTCAAGGGAAAAATCTCAAGGAAAAACTCATTTTGGTATAGTTTCAGACTTGCCTTGCACACAGTGGGCACAGAAAAAATCTTTGTTAGACTGAGTATTCCTGGCCAAAGAAATCAAGGACATTTCTTTGTAGCAGTCCTGACACTGATGTGTGATTTGACGCTGTTGCACGTGGGATTCTCTGGGAAGCGGATTCCCGTAGCAATTAGTGTGTAGGAAGTTTACTAGAGAGTTTCCTCAGGAAAGAACCAAGGATGGGCAGAGGGAAGAGCTGGTCTGCACTGCAGTCCACCCCTTTTCAAGATGGGTTGGTCCTTCCAATACCTGTCTTGTTCTGAGAGGGGCCTTTTTAATCTGGTGTTGACCAGTCATTAATGTGGGCCTCCTCCCACCCCCTCCCCCACCATAGGAAAGATAACCTGACCTGGGGAGAAGGCTGACCGGGAGCAGTACTTCAAGTGGCTGGAGTAATCGGAATGAGTCCTGGTACCCTGAAGGGGGTCCTGAGAGAGGTGTATCATGGTATTTAACACAGAGACTATGCCCAGGAAGCTCTATGAAGCCAAAAATGGTAGAAGGAATATTCTGACTATGCCGTTGCTTCTCCACACCCCATTTTTCAACCTTTAATTCTGTTGAAGGATGAGCATTTTTTCTTTCTTTCATGACTTTCAACTCCCAGGTAGACTTGCAAGGTCTGACTTGGCTAATTATTCTGAAAATTTCCTATTCATTATCTCACATAGCAGGGAGCCTCTTTGGACCATCAAGCCTGTAAATTTACGATTGCACATTAATCAGGGAAATATAATTGCTAGCTGCTGCCTCTGGGCTCAGGGCGCGCTGTATATGCTGGGATATATACAATTAGCCCCAAGGTTTGCTCAGGAGCACTCGCCCATCCAACAAGAAAATGAGCATTACAGTAATTGAGAAAATGAACATCTTGGGTCGTTTTCTTGCTAGCAGTGGGTAGAAACTCTTATCATTGAATTGCCCTGCTTTGTTTTTCATTATCTCTCAAAAGCATTGGTACGCAAAAAACGACAGTAGTCCCTGCTTACCCACAGGGTCTATGCTCCAAGATCCCTAGTGGATGCCTGAGACTATGGATAGTACTGAGCCCTACCTACATAGAGTATGTTTTTTTCTATACATGCATACTGGTGATAAAGTTGAACTTAGAAAGTAGGCACGGTGAGAGATTAGCGACAGTAACTACTAAGGAAATGAAACAATTATAACAATATACTGTAATAAAGTTTTGTGAGTGTGGTCTCTTTCTCAAAATATCTTGTACTGTACTCACCTTTCTTCTTGTGGTGATGTGAGATAATAAAACACCTAGGGGAGGAGATGAGGGGAGATAGGTGATGCAGACATTGTGAGGTAACTTTGGGAAAGATTTTATTTATTTATTTGATAGAGAGAGAGAGCGTGCACAAGTGGTGGGGAGGGGCAGAGGGAGAAGCAAGCCTCCCGCTGAACAGGGAGCCGGATGCCTTGGGGCTTGATCCCAGGACCCTGGGATCATGACCTGAGCCAAGGGCAGACGCTTAACCTACTGAGCCACCCAGGTGTCCCTGTGAGATAGCTTTGAGCTACTACTGACCATATGCCAGAAGGATTGTCATCCTCTTCTGAAGTGTGGTTGACTGAGCATAGCTGAAAACATGGATGAGTGGGGAGTATTGTATTTGACACACAGAGAATTTTAGCTTGTTTGGGATGAGGAAGATGAAGTTCAAGAGGAGGAAATTCTAAGTGCTAAAGCAGCACACGTTCAGCGCTCTGATGTCTCTGTTTTGTATATTTTTTCATTGGATAGAATGCGCTGGTAGAACTTGACCTGGCAGTTGTGAAAATCTTTTTAATGTGTGTATGTGATTTTTACTGTGTATACATGAGAACATTTCTCTTTTTTTCCTGAGTGCCTATAGCTGTCTTTAGGTGCTCAAAGTGATCCACAACACCAAAAAGTTGAGGAATCATGACACTAAAAAGAAAACAAAGTAGGATTAAAAAAATACCCCTCATTCCTTCTCTGGTTGAAAGCTATTCTATTATCACATTGACACATCTATTTAAATGCTCCACAAACTTCAACTTTTCTACAGCTAATTTATCACAAGCAAGTCCTATCACTGTCTTCCCTACTTCTGTTAATCACATCACATTCATGATTATTAATTGTTCCATGTAGAAATCCAAGCCTTTGTTTTCCCCTCCTCCCCCCTCTCTTGCCCACTTCTGAGACCCCCGTGAGGAAGTGTCTTCTATTCTAGAAATCATTTACCTTGAGGGACTCATGGCGTACCACAGCTCAGAATGCTTCATGGAACCCTTATTTGACGATGAATAGTTCTGGGACGCGGTCATTAAAAGGGAGGAGCAGAAAATGTTTTCTTAAATCAGGAGAGAAGGAAGGAGTCAGTGAGGTCTAGTTTGTGAGAAAATACCTACCTAGCCTTTCGCTTTGAGGCGATGGGTGAAGGAAAGGGTCTTTCCCAGACCACTCTGAACCTCGCTACCTGACACAGTGATTGTATCAGGGGGAGGTGTGCGAGCTGGAATTAAGCACTAGTAGGGCTGGGTTTGAGAAGCCAATTAACTTTGGGATGACTTGGTGTGAATTCTCTGTGTAGCAATGCTTCATACCTAGTAGGGAAAAGGATCCATTCAAATTCACAATTTTGGAGACATACAAACACCATCTAAGCAAAGAAAAGGCAGGCCACTCGAGCAAAATTTCTTGTCCCCAGCAAAGTTAGACAGATTTTCCCTGTGTCTTACAAAGTCTGCCACACATTCTTGAGCAGAGCACAAATTGTTCTCTTAAGACCTCCCTTTCTATTTCCTCTGTATCCTGACAATGAGTTCATCTTTGTGAGCAATTTGGGTATCTCTTCCTTGGGACTCTTGAGAATGTGACCCACTGGGCCAGAAAAACCTCTGCAGCTAAAAAAAAAAAAACATTTTTCTGCCAATGATCTCACAGGTATTTTACTGATGCCTAAAATTCCAGTAACGAGGTACAAAGTGTGTCTTTCAACGGGGAAGGATGAGGAATAAGGGAGGAAGAGAAGGAGGTCGACTAATATTTACTGTGCGTCTATTATGGAGCAGGACTTGTGCAAGGCCTTTAGTCCGATGACCCATTTGTGGACTTGATCTTACTTTCCAAACTAGACATAATTATCCCAGAAAAGGAAATTACTGTCAGTGAGTTTACACAACTTACCCAAAGTCAATCACCTTGTCCTTAGGGGAATTTGCCGTAACTAGGACCCCAGCATTGTGCTCCAGGACAAGGCACGGAATGCTCGGTGCTTAGGGAAGGCTGTCATGATATTTACTTCTCCCCTGTTTCTTATAGTCAGATGAGAAGAGTGGAGAGTAGGGCCTGGAGCTAGCTCTGGAGGATGGAGGAGATTTGACGTAGGACTGGCTATTTACCTATTACTCTCAGCTCCAAGTCAGGTCTCCCACATGTCCTCTGCAAGGCTGTGGGACGCTCGAACTCCATTTTCAAGGCTCCTTTCCAGGACCCAAAGAACTGGCATCTTTACACCCACTCGGAGGCACCAGCCATGGTCAGGAGTGCGTCCCTGCCTCAGAGGCCTGAAAACCACCTCCTCAGACTCCTAGCCCAAGCTCAGAGGGGCTCTAACCCCAGCCCTAGGTGCTTGCTCCTTCCCCTCTCAACTACCTCAGAGCTCCCTTTCCCATCTGTTAAGTGGTCCATCACCTGTTATGACTGATTTCCTGTACTCAAACCTTCATGTTTTGAAATGTCACAGTGGTTTCTGTTTTCCTGACCAGAATTTGATGGTGTGTGTTTGCGTGTCCAAGCTGTGGAGTGGACAGACAGACAATTGAGAGTGCCAAAGACTGGAGAGAAATAGAAAAATCTCTGATCTGATCTGGCAAACTGCTGGCTGCCTCAGGGGATTGTTAGGGAAGACATTGTCTTGACCAAGAAGCTCTTGGGGAAAAATGGCTGAATTTCATGTTATCCACGATAAGCACATTCCTTAATGCAGGGAAGTGTGAGGTTCAGGGAGAGCTTCTAGATGATATTTCTGTAAAGCAAATGCAAAAGGCCACACGGAAGAATCACATTTTTATACTGTGACCTCTTTTCACTAAGTCAGGTGCTCAAAAAAGAATCATTTGCAATTTGATCCCTTTTCCTAGAGACACCAAAGCTGTCTGCCTTCCTGTGTCCAATCCCTCTCTTACTTTCAGAGGGCTTAGACTAAACAGTGCACCAGATTTGAACCCCTCCCTGCAACTACCCGGTTGTTCCTTTCACTCAAATATCAGTGAATGCTTTCAACTGTTTTCTAAAGAAACAAATTACCTATTTATTGAAAAGAGTTAACTGTAGCTTGCTGACAAACAGCATTTAATTTTCAGGAGCAGCTGTCAGACTTTTAAAACATTAAAAGCTCATCAAAAACATTTCAGGAAGTACAGCCAAAACCTTATAAGTGACTTTCTAAAATCTGTTCTGCTCAGACGTATTCTAGATAATTAACTGGTATAGTAGTTTTCAGATTCTGGGTAAAGGTTGTTTGTTTCTTCTTCTTCTTTTTTTTTAAATTAAGTTAATGGGTTTCAGAAGTTTTTTTTTGTATTTTTATATACTCTTCTTAAGTTCCACGAATGGATACAACACAAAGCAATAAAGACGAAATGACCATACTACATTGAGGGCCTGTAGTCCGTCCTAAGGTGAGGAAACCTTGCTTCATGTTGGATGGTGGGAAATGAACTTAATTAGAACTCTTCTCCCCCAATCCTGTTGTCCAAACTCGTTCTCAGGTGGAACCCTCCTGGGACTCACCAGATGGAATGATGGAAAGGCCCGGGTGGGGGAAACAAAGTCCCCTGAAGGCAAAGCAGTTTAGAATGGAGTCTGAAGTACCAGCTGGACCCCCACTTTCTGAAATGAATTTCATGTAATCTTGTCTTATAATTACTCAGTGAAAATAAGATTTTTCACAACCAAACATACTAGGGAATTCAAGCGTACAGTGACTCTTAGAGATTTAGAACGTAAATCATACGTTAAAGACTCTGAGAAGTCCTGCAGTAAGGAAACTGATCAAACTTAGCGAGAGGAGGTAATTTCCACATTAATGTAACCACAAAGCATCTTTTCCCTTTTACGTTTTACATGGTACGGGAAGTACAATTTTCCTTGGACTGTGTTTTTGGGATACAGTGTATAAATGAAAGAAACATTTGAAGGCTTCTTCATCAAAAGACCGAGGCATGGGAAAAGATAAGATTCAGTCACATTTGCTTTCTGAAAAATGTAAGACCTCTTATATCAAGGAGGACTTCCTGTTGAAAAGGATAGAAAACTTTCAAAGTAGTTTAAGGTGAAAAAAGGGTGTTTGGTAATTTACAATACTGAAAAGTCCAGAGGAGACTCAGTCTCGGACACTGCTAAATTTAGGGATCAAGCAATGTTTTACTCCATGTCCAGTCCTACCATTATTCTGAGTCCTGTGGTCTCCGGAAGCCCATCCTCTCTGTTTCCGGCAGCTCAATTTGTAGCTATAGAAGTTCCATTCGTGTTTTCAGGGTAGAGTTCAATGGGAAAGAGACCCCTTGTTTGGTAAGACCACAGTCAAAGGAATTGTGCATGGAGGCAGTGAGGGTCCATGAAAGAACCTGAGGAATGTTGTGAGAAGAAGAAGGAATGGGTGCTGGGGAAGGCACAAAAAGAAAATTTCGGGAGAATAATTAGTGGATCTCCATGATATATTTTTCTCTTGCGCTACTAGGAAAAAATAACCTTTAGAACATGATCTAGAGGTTATGTGTGCTTACTTGAGTGACAGGAGAAGGGGAGAAGCTCAGAGTATTGGCCAGATTTCCATACTGAGCTGGAGCAAACTGGAAAGAAGTTTTGGTTCAAAAACCAATCATTGATGGGGTGGAAAGGGAAGCAGTAGCTCTTTGAAAAAGAAAAGAATGTGTATGACCATTGAATTCCGCTGAACTGGAAATGTGGCCCAAGTAGTTTGTGCTCAGGAGCCCCTGAGCTAAGGAGAGAAGAGGCCAAAGAAGACAGAAAAGGAAAAGGTGAAGCCATGACCCACTCTTGTTGAGTCTCATTCCTTTGGTCTTGAGCATTTCTCCTCATCCCAGGGTCTATTTCCTTACACAACCCCATGGCTTGGAGGGTTACCCTGGTTCTTCATTTGGCGGGTCCTTCTTTCCCTTCGGGATCTCCAAGAATCTCTTTCTTCAAGTGATCCCACAGCACCTGACTCTGTGGCTTGGATTTGGGAGTCTCCTTATATCTTCTGTCTGGATGAGAGGGGAGATGTAAATGATCATTTATTGTAAATAGGGAAGATACTTTCATTGAGATCCAAAGTTGTACTGTGAGTGACTTCTCCTCCCCCTCACCCATGTCAATATTTTTTGTGTACTGAGGTTCAATCTGTGTGTGTGTGTATGTGTGCGCGCACGCAAGTGCGTGTACACACATGGATCTGAATTGTGGTGTTTTATGATTGTGGTCCAAAGTACCTCATAGCCCTGCACCTCCCAGCCCTCCATCTCCCCTCTCACCACTCTCCGACTTTCACTTTATGCTCTGTCAGTGCAGACCTCCTGCAGCGCCCCCCCCCATACATCCTTAGACTGGGGGCCACTGTCCTGGGTTGGGTTCCCGAGAAACAGCCCAATGTGTGGATTCTGTGGCAGTGATTTACTGAGGAAGGGCTCTCTGGAGAAACCTGAAACAGAGTGAGAGAAGCAGGGTAGGACCAAGAAATGTGCCAGGCAAAGATGTGAGTTCAGCTGATCCTATAGGGACCTCTGGAGGATGAATTATACCAGAGTTCTTCTGTTTTGAGGTAAGGGGACTGTGTCTTTTTTTAAATCATTATACCACTCTGTCTTTGGCTATTGGCCCCTTTTAGAAAGGGCATAGTCTCCCAGGCATTCCCAGGTAAGTCCTTAAGTCACCTCCCTTAGGCTGGAACCAACCATTCTTCGAAGAGGGCAGCGGTGAGCACCTAACAACCAATGCTCAAAGCAGCCGGGAGATTTACTACAACTGTTCTCAGTGTTTGCTCCCATAACTCACTCCCTGAAAAATCATCAGCCTCTCCTCCTGCTCTACTGCCTGAAAACTTGCCTCCGTATGGTGGGTTTCAAACCTTACTGTGCATCAGAATCATCTTGAGGGCTTGTTAAAACTCAGATTGCTGACTCCCATCCTCAGGGATACTGAGCCAGTCACTTTGGGGTGGAGCCCAATAATTTATATTTCAAACAAGTTCCAAGGTCATGTTGATGCTGCTGGTCTGAAGCCCACACTTTTTGAGGACCACTAGTTTAATAAATTCTCTCCATCCTACATAACTCAACTGAGCAATCCCTTCCTTTAGGAAACCTACCTATTCATTCTCATTCCCATCACCCTTCTGCATCTTGGATGGCTACAATTTTGCTTCACTAACACCCCAAGCATTTATCAACCTTCACTGGAATTATATATAGGAGAGTCTCTGCTCCAGGTGGCAGTTGGAGGGATAAGAGGAGTCCACCAGCAGAGTGAAGGATGTGATGTGTTCAGATTCCAAAGAATAGCTTTGAATGGATTTCCCATACAAATAAATTCTGTCTTATTGCCTTGTAAATTCTTTCTATTAAAAAAGATTTTATTTATTTATCTGACACAGAGAGAATGAGATCACAAGTAGGCAGAGCAGCAGGCAGAGAGAGACGGGGAACAGGCTCCCCGCTGAGCAGAAAGCCCAATGCGGGGCTCAATCCCGGGACCCTGAGATCATGACCTGAGCCAAAAGCGGAGGCGTAACCCACTGAGCCACCCAGGCACCCCGCCTTGTAAATTCTTGAGGACAGCACTCTGTCTCCCTCATCATAATACACCTGGATCTTAGAACCTTACCTGATGCTTCATGGAAGTCCAATACAATTTGGTGGAACTAAACAATATCAATCTTGGTTAAAGCTGGTTTCACGGGAAAATGGGTTTAACTTACATAAGCTAAATATTTGCATAAATTACATTTAACTCACAGGAGACATGTATCAACTTGCAAATAAACTTTTGGAAAATAAATTCTTTTACAGTTGAGGTTTGCCTTCTCTGGTACACTACATCTGTCCCTTAATGTGTGTCGAAAGGCATTAACCTGACTTTTCATCCACACACAAATGAGTCACTTCCAAAAATAAGCACTGTTTCTGGTCCAACACTTACTTAATTCATGAACCTGTAATTTGCTTTTGGAAAAATCATCTCAGAAAATGATGATGACTTGAGGTTGACGGAGCCTGGCCCAGAGCTAGGGGGGAAAAAAAAAGTAAACTTTGTGCAACACTGCAAAGAACAAAATGTAAGCTGCGTCAATGTCAGTAGCGGCTAAATATAAGCATTCGCTGTAGCAGACAGGCTTCCTTGAGAAAACATGGGTCAGTGACAGAAAGTAACAAATAGATGCAGTCCGTAGTGAAAGTATGCATGTTTTCTCCAGAAGAAACATAATACTTGGGGAAAAAATTAGCAAGAGGTGACTTGGGAAGAGCAGGTAGGGAGTGCATAATGCCACGACTGTTCAAGTATAAATCCATCAAAGCTGTTGACACAGTTCTCTTATTAGCTAATATTAAAAATGTTGTTTTAAGGAAATGTTGCATCTGTAAAGTACCAGAGGCAAGAGGGTCTGGAGTGGTTGCCATTAAACTTCTTTGCTAATTGCGCACGCCAGCTTCTGCTACAACATCAGTCTGCGGCCTCCCCTGACGGGCGAAGCAGCCCGAGCTAACCGAACATTTGGAATTAATGTGTTTACTTTAAGAAACACAAAGTCTGATTCAATTAACATCCAAAGTGATGGAACCTCCAGAGTTTAATGTTGGAGGTTTTTCTTTCCCTTCTTTTCTTTTCTTTTCGTGCTTTACAGTTTATATTCCAGTGTTTACACACCTTAAATCAATGATGAAGAGATTTTTCTTTTTTTTTCTTGCGGGTGATGGGAGGGTCTTGGAGGCTGAAAACATTAAAAAAAATGGATTAAAATTGTGGAGCTACTTTGACATGATATATTAAGAGCTCTGAATGACGCCTAGGGATGTGGAAGAGGAGAAAAACACTTGAGTAAGTAAACAGAGTTTATGAGACTTGTTTATGCCAGGAGAGCAGGATGAATATTTCTGACTAAAAGTTAATTAACTATTTTGCCTCAGCGAGCCAATTTGTCGTCTTAAACTTTGATTCATTAACTGCAAACTGAGAGGGTAGCTTGTTCCTTGGTGTACTCGTAGGCTGAGTTGGTGTTAAATGGTGCTGTGAGATATTGTCTGCTCTTTCCAATTGAAACTACTCGAAAAGGCTATTATACTGAAAGGAAGACTTTTTAAGTGGCAGTAAGGAGATGGGTACTCTTTCAGAGCAAAGCCTATGAACTGTATGGCTTAATTGCAAAGCTAATCAACCCTTATTAAATAAAAGAAGGGTAAATCCAGGATTTTCGAGTCTGCACACTTAATGGGGCATGGAAGTTGCTCAGTTGGCAATATTGAAGTCTCAAGACTTGTGAGCTTATGGGTGACGTCTGGTTTTGCCGCTCAGAGGCTGTAACTTTAGAAAAAAATCTGCTTGATGAGAAAATAAATCTCCATTTGTCAAGATACTGGTTTTGTTTCTAATCGCGCCATGTTTTGTGAAGGCCCGTTTGCTGGATATGGAGCGTTTTTGAGCTCACGACCGGGCGAAGGAAAAGTAGAGCACTTAGGGAAAAAGAATCCCAACCATCTTCCTAAAGTGATGATCTTTAAGATTTAATCACAGCTGCCGAAGATATTTGAAGAGCGAGTGTGTGTTTTTTAAAGGGAAAGTTTGGACAGAACTGCATGCGCACATCCATGACTAACTTTATAACGTAGGACATATTTAAAAATATTTGTGAAAAATCATGTAACTTCGGTAGGTTGGTTTGCAAACCTTGACCCAAATAGAAATACAGGAAATGTTATTCTTCGCAGGAGTGATTGCTTTTTTTCTACAGCACAGCCTGTGGTCTCTCTGTCTTGCACTGGTTCTTTCTCTGTGAAGGAGAGAGCACTGTGTCTCTCTCCACAGGAAGGCTCTCCATTGGTGCAGGTATGAAGCCCACTTGAATAAGGACTAGACCATAAATTCCATGAGCGTAGGGACTTGGTATTTATGAAACCCTATTCCTAGCATCTGGAACAATGCTTACTGAATGAATAAAGGAATAAATGAGTGAATGAACAAACGAATGAATGCATTGGGACATTTTAAAATACACCTAGTAGGTTATAGTGTTGTTCTGGAAAATGAATAACAGGTTAATCTGGGGTTTCCGACAAGGCTTGGGATATCGGGTTTATAGGTGGCACCACAGTGAGTAAGCATAGAGTGTGGTCAGATGAGTCAAAAATCTTTGCTCTTCTACTTACTATGTAACTTTGGGTAAGTTATGTAATCTCTTTAAATCTTAACTTTATCATTCATAAATTAGGTTAATAATTAGTTTCGTAGGCTTACTGTAGGGAATTTAAAAGATAATGTGTAAAGGACTTTGCAGATTCCCTGCTACTTAGCTCTAAAAATTTATGAAGCTGCCATGTGCTCTGAGGTTACTGATCTAGAATGCAATTTGTCTCCAAGACAGTAAGAAAATATCCGTATTTACAGTTGAGGCTTTATAAAGACAGAAAGATTCAACTAATAGAACTTTACAAAATGACTTTTGCATTTCCAAAGATTCCAGCTTGTGATATATACTGATAATGACTTTCCTGCCTACTGTCTTGACTCAAGAAGAAACACGGAAGTTGAACAAATTGGAAGTGTCTCATTTTAGAAAATGAATATAGGCATGTCTGGCATTAGCACAGATAGCAAGAACATCAACAAAAATGGGCCAAGCCATTATTGGGATTAACCGTCCCAAACTTATAAAGTTCTCAGCAATGTAATCACAGTGGTGAAATAGACTTTTTTCCCCCCCAAGATTTATGAGATGTTAAACTTTAAGATAGGAGTGTGTGTATGTGTGAAAGACAGAGAGAGAGAGGGACAGAGACAAAGAGAGACAGAGAGAGAGGCTTTTGGGTGATGGATGCCTGAAGCTTTCTATTGGGCATACCGAAAAGAAGGCAGCTTGAACACTGGTGGAGAATATATTATAGGATAGAAATACTCTTTACTGTTTACCAAGCAGTTTCACATGTTATCATTAGTAATGAGGACTGCAATCACATATATGTAATAACACTTATATAGAATCCTCGTGCTGTGGCACTAGGGGTCTATCTTTGGTCTACTCTGGGTACCTATAAGTTCTTCTCTAAGGAGGGAGAACGAGACGACTATCCTTCATTTCTTTCAGCTGGGTTATCTCCATGAGTGGATTTCTTGCCCCTTCATCTCCCAAACTAAACTTGTCATGGCAGGCTGCTTTGTTTGGAGGAGTTGTGGTGATTGGACACTGCAGTTTACTCACTTCTGTTAGCAAGAAGAAAACACACACATGCACACGCACAGAATGCTGAAGAAGATTTGAGCAGTCCTTTTTAAAAAAATAAATTAAAACATATAACACCATTTTTACCATCTGAACAATTTTTAATTTTTTAATATTTTAAGAAGATTTTATTTATTTATTTGACAAGAGAGACAGACAGCGAGAGAGGAAACACAAGCAGGGGGAATGGGACGGGGAGAAGCAGGCTTTCTGCTGAGCAGGGAGCCTGATTTGGGACTCCATCCCAGGGCTCTGGGATCAGGATCTGAGATGAAGGCAGTTGCCTAACCGACTGAGCCACCCAGGTGCCCCAAACCATTTTTTAAATGGTTAAGAACTTTAAAATAGTTTAGTCATGTTAAGTATATTTATATTATTGTTGGACAGATGTCCAGAACTTGTTCTTCTGGAAAACTCTTGACCCATTGAACAACAATTCCTCCTTTCGCTCTCCCCACCAGCCCCTGGAAACCACTCTCCTTTCTGTTTCTATGAGTTTGGCTACTTTAGATTCTTCATATTAGTGGAGTATATAGTATTTGTCTTTTCATTACTGTCGTATTTCATTTAGCCTAGAGTCCTCCAGGCTTCTCCATGTTGTCACTTATAACAGGATTTCTGTCTTTTTTAAGGCGGAATAGTATTCCATCCTATATATGTATCACATTTTCTTTCTTCATTCATCTGTTGATGGATGTTTGGTTACTTCCACCTCTTGGCTTTTGTGAATAATGTTGTAAAAAATGTGGCCAGATGTAGAAATCTCTCTGGTTGTAGCAGTCTCTTTCATCTTCCATTGTACCTAAATAGATTTTTTAAAAAAATGAATGGGTGAAAAAAACGAATGACCAAATGACACTTTTTGTTGTTGGGTTTCTCTTGATCTGACTAATACATTGGATGGCTGATGTCTGAGAAATATGGAAAAGGGTTGCTAATCAAATAGAGACTTTGAATTCAAGAGTCAGTACCCATATCCTTGTCCTAATTTTCTATAGAACGTAGGAGTAGTACACTTGAGGTGGCACATGTATAGTTAGGATTAGGCATTGCTGCTGGACCAGGGAGTATGTGGCCAGACCAGTGATCAGGGCAATGGAAGTCAGCTTAGCAGGAAGGCGCAGCTGGGCCCCATCCATCATCACTACTGAGGACCAGAGTGGATGATAGAAGGGAAAAAAGATCAAGAACAAAGTGTAAAAGACCAGGGCAACTGTATGTGAGCCAAGAGAGATCAAAACTAAGCAAGATGTGAGGAGCCTGGGACTGTGCAGTCGGTTAAGCAACTGACTCTTGGTTTGGGGTCAGGTCGTGATCTCAGGGTCATGAGCTCGAGCACGGTGTGGAGACCCTTGTTCAGATGGAGTCAACTTCAGATTCTCTCTTCCTCTGCCCTTCCCACTTGTGCTCTCTCTCCCTCTCAAATAAATATATAAATCTTTAAAAAAAGAAAACCCCCAAACTAGGCAAGATGTTTAGATATCAGGAATGGGACAAAAGTAGCAAGAAATGAGGCACTTATACGGCTTGTAGATTAACAATATTAATGTACTACTAAGAATTATATTTATGGACTAAGTCTGTGCCAGATAATAAGAACTTTCCATGAATTGAATCGTTTAATCCTCCTACAACCCTAATGAGGTAAGCTGTATTGTCACCCTAATTTTACATGTGAGGAAACTAAGTCTCAGAGAGGATGAGTAACTCACCCAAGGACACAGTCAGTAAATGGAAGGTTGGTTTTCAGACTCCGTACTGCTTTCTTTCTTTCTCTCTCTCTTTTTAAGAAGATTTTATTTATTTATTTGAGAGAACGAGAGAGAGATAAAGCATGAGACAGGGAAGGGTCAGAGGGGGAAGCAGACTCCCCACTGAGTGGGGAGCTCCCACACCCCCATGTGGGGCTAGATCCTGGGACTCCAGGATCATGACCTGAGCCAAAGGCAATCGCTTTACCAACTGAGCCACCCAGGAGCCCTCCATATTGCTTTCTGGTTGTAAGTAGATACGAACTAGGCAGGATAAATAAGGGGATAAGTAAAATGTCACTTATCTCTTTGTAATGAGCCCTGTAATGTGTTTCCTGGTGTGTAACAGGTATCATTTATCATTTGATTAAGATTCAGTCAGTGACCTGGTTTGGATAAATGAGATTTTGACATAGTTTCCCTCAGATTCAGTAGTTGTTTCTGCATTATCAGACATGAAAAGGATACTGGAGTGGAAACCTTATGTTCAGAATTTCGGGGAGACTTTGTTTTCAAACACTTTGTCCCCAAATGCCTACCACAGTTATCTTAAATTTTTGTTAAAAATATTATGGCCGTGGAGAGAGGTATTTGTGTTAACTGATGCACATTTTTCACATTAGAAACATCTGGCTTCCAAGCCAGATGATTTGTTTTAATTTTGCGATTATACTTTTGGCTTCAAAGTTTTGAAGAAGGAAGCATTGAGACAATGATCTGAGACTTTGAAGCTTGAAGAAGAGTCCCCTGGGTGGAAGAAACAGCACGACTGTAAAGGTGGAAGGGCAAAGGTTGAGCGGGATGGAAGGAAAGTTAGATTTGGTGCCCGAAGAGCAGGTTCACATTTGTCCCCCGCTGACTCCACACCTGACACTGAGAATTTTAAGACCACATTTTCAGTTATGACACAGTTCGCATGAAATCATGTTATGTGACTGTACTCTGTGAAATGTAAATTTACTAAAGCAAATGGTCCATTTTTTGGTCACAACTGAATTACAGATCTCAAAAAACAAAATAAATTAAACACTTTATGAAAGTTTAAATTTTGTAATACATAATCATGGTTCTAGGATGGATTTGAAGAGTCGAGAGAAATTCTGGCAGCAACTAAACAGAGCTCAAAATGGGGATTGATGCATTAGTGAGGACGGGACAAGATGCCACACCTTCTCTTGGAGTCCGGGACTTGAGAAATTCACCAATTTTTTGAGCTGCTGGAGCTTCAAGTTTCAGAAGTGATTTCTAAGCCCCACGAGAGGGAGCTCATGCTCTTCTTAGGCATCGCTGGTTAGCTCTCCAGTACCTCATTCAAAATAGACCCTAGTTTGGAAGGTGAGGTGTGAAGGAGAAAATGGATCATGAGAAATCAACTCCTTCAAGAAAAGAAATTTTTGGAAAATGCAAACTTAAGTTCTTCAGTGTGTTTGAAAGTTCTCAAGAAAATTCTGGCCAGAATCCCTTTTAACCAGCTCCTTAAAGGAAAAAGAACCGCTGCTAGTATTTTAAATGAATCCTTCTGGCTTCACATCCATTCCGCATATTCTCTTCCTGGAAAAGAGCACTAAGAGATGAGGATCCAGTAGAAAGGATGCCCAGCTCCACTTAGCCCAGGCAGCTTTGTGAAGGAACCAGGAATATCCCAGTTCTGGCGCTGGTAATCACAGTCTGTTTCAGTTAAACATTTAGGGAGCAAGAGTAGATGCACACAAATGTAAAAACATGCTGATTGCCTGTAATACTTTTATAAAGATGATCAGGAAGGGTGTGTGTGTGTGCGCGCGCGTGTGCGTGTGTGCCCACCTGCACACGTGTGAGTGATAGAGCGCTTGGATGGGTAGAAGGCAGCATGGAAGGAGGGCAGGGAAGTCCTCAGTTCTGATGTTATGTATTTTACAGTGTGGCACACTTCTCAGGGCTACAGAATATGATCGAAGGAGAGATGTCTAAGAAGCAATACAGACAATGGAAGACATGAGCTTTTGGTTCCCAGTGGCTTATTGTAAATATTATATTACAGTGGAAAAGCAGGTACAATGACAGATTCAGTCAATGTATTGGAAGCATTAATCATTTTTATCAGCACTAGTCTTCTAGAAGAGCTTTGTGCAGGTGGAACTGATATATTTAAAATACTTTTTATCCATAAATCTCACAATAAAATTGAAAATTATTTTGGTGTACACATTTTCGGTTTAATAATAAAATTGGTAAGGCAGTGAATCTCTTAAAAACCAACAATTAAAGGAAAATAATGATTGTTTTTAACCAACCATTTAACAAGAAAGTATTTTACTATCCATCAGTAAATCAGTAATGAAACAAACCACGAAATGCCAGTTCATAGGGTTGAAGTTTAAACTGAATGAGATGTGATAGAGTCAAGTTGTTGCCAGCAGAGGCCAGCTGGCTGCCTCCCAAAGGGACTAGGCAGGGGGTATTCACTGTCAGCAAAATCAGAAACCGGACTGGATAACCCTTTCAAAGTGAATCCATCTTGTGGTGACTGATAAGTGAATTAAAAAGACAATGAGAAATGTAACTTGTATTTTCAAACCAACATGATCAGAGAATTATTTTCTAATAGGAAAAACTTCAAGGGAGGTCATAATTCATCACAAGATCGTTTGCTTGGCAGGAAGTGAAAATAAAAGGGCCAAATTGGATATTTTGGGGTTTTTTCCCAGGTAAACTATTTGAGTTAAACTATTTGAGTTATTGTTCTGTATTGCAGGGTTAGTTTGTCCAATGGAATAAAAGTCTTAAGAATAGACAGTAAATAGGTAGTGAATTAAATGTTTTGATGAGGGTGTTATGGGGTCACATACGAAAGGGAGATTTCATCCTGCAGGGGAAGGGAGAAGGGGGAAAGAATACTTTAAAAAGGAAACAAGGTGAGCCAAGCGCTGGATTATAGAACCCTGCACAGTTACTAGTATCTGTCTTCAAGGATGTCTTAAACCCAGTTGGCAACAACTTTTACCTTCTGTGTGATTTTGTTCAGTAATTCACCCCAATGACATTTGTTGAAGCCTGGCCTTCCTGAAACTCAATTGTGGATTTGTATTTCAGCTGGACTTTTTGGCTTTCGTTGTGGTGGTCATCAGCTTACTGCACAGTCACTGTGATGTTTTCTGTGGTTTAGCGTGGTGTTGATAGGCCTTACTCGCTTGGCGGTTTACAAAGGGAACCCATTAATTGGGAGACTAAAGCTTATTAAGGAACATAAGACTGATAATGTAAAATGAAATTTCGGATTACAACAGGAGGTTTTCTGCAAGGACCACATAAAGCATATATGACCCAAACTGAATCATCAGTATATATGGTATTTGTCTGGAGATATGCTCCAACAAGGGTATCACCATCATTCATTTGATTACTCAGGTCAAAATCCTGGGAGATAGCCATGATTCTTCTCCTTCCTGTATCCTCTAGACTTAATCTCTCAGACAATCCTGTTAGTTGTCCCTAAGAAATGTCTCGAATCCTGCCACTTCAGATGATTTCTATTGCTAAAACCCAAGTCCAAGCCACCATCAGTTCTCAATTGGAACTTTGCAACCAGCTGATTCCTTTTCCTTCCATCTCCCCTCACATCTCCTCCCCTGTTCTAAACTATCTTCTCTACACTAGTCAGAATGTAATTTTCTAAATGTAAACTGGAGAACGTTATCTCAGTCCATTTAGAATAAAATTCCATCCTTACCATAGTCTAAAAGACCTCACCCAGATCTGGGTCCTCACTTCCCACCATTCACAATGGCCACATTAATCTTTCGACTTGAGAAGCCTCCGATCTTGTCTGCGTTGGGGTCTTTGCTGCAATTCTTCCCTGTGCTTGGAACATTTCATTCCAGTACTCCAGCTGGATGCTTTTTTCCCCAACATTTTGCTCGCTCTGTATTACCAAGATTGGTCTTTCTTGGCTATCCTAGCTGAATTAGGTCTTCTTTTCCCCAGTCAATCTAGCATATAACCTCCCCCCGCCCCACCTTCTTTATGGCACTTATGTTTATGGTTGGGCAAAACTTTCTACTTTTGTTTTTGTTTTTGTTTTAAAGATTATTTATTTATTTATTATTTGACAAACAGAGATCAGAAGTAGGCAGAGAGAGAGAGAGAGAGGAAGAAGCAGGCTCCCCATGGAGCAGAGAGCCCGATGCGGGGCTTGATCCCAGGACCCTGGGATCATGACGGGAGCCGAAGGCAGAGGCTTTAACCCACTGAGCCACCCAGATGCCCCCAAACTTTCTACTTTTAAAGACTTATGTGATTTATCTTGTGTGATTCTTTATCTTGATCACTGCTGCAAAGCCCCTGTTCTCCTTTAAGCTAACATATTTGCAGGTACTAGATTTTTAGGATGTGGACATCATGGGTGTGTGGGGGGTTCATTATTCTACCTATCGCATCCCTTTAGAGGTGGGGGTCTCATCCCCTACCCCAAGGAGATGAGCAATGTTCTTCTTCCAGGAAAAGAAACCTGTTAAATTTGTTTTTCTTCATCTGGTTACATTTTTGTAAAATTTATATTTAAGATTTTGTACTTTTATGGCAAAGTATAGTAGAGATTAAGAAAGTACACAAAATATAAAAGAATATCTCAATGAATTATTAGAAAATACTTCTAAATACTGCTCAAATCAGAACATTTCCATCATCTAGAAGCCCCTTTATACCATCCCGTTCCCAGTGTTATCCAAGGTCAAAAAGGTAAAGGTTTGCTAACTTCTGAAACTTACCTAAGTGGAGTCAGTTGTAGGGTATAGATTATATGTCTCTTTCTTCTTTAACTTATTATTATTTAAGTGTGGTTTATCAATATTGGTGCACATAGTAGCAGTTTATTTATTTCCATTGCTGAAGGGTATTCGACTGTATGAATATACCCCCCAAAACATTTAAGCTGGTATACTGTAGATCGGGAGTTAGTACATTTCTTCTGCAAATGGCCAGATAGTATTTGAGGCCTGATGGGTCATATGATTTGTTCTTTATAACTATTCAGTTATGACATTGCATCATGAAAGTGGCCATACACAGTGGGTAAATGAATGGATGTGACTGTGTTCAAGACTTAACAAAAGAGATAACAAGTTGGAGTTGGCCTTCTGGGCCTCCCTGGAATATTTGGATTATTTCCAGTTTGGTGTTGTCATGAGTAAAGTTGGGTAATTTCCTGTCCATGGTTTTCGGAATTTATATGTATGTGATTCTGTTAGCACCCAGCAACGCATGTACTGCTTTGTTCAGCTTTAGTAGTTGCTGCCCATTTTCCCAAAGTGATTTTCACAAACAGTGTAGGTACTCCATCTTATCAAAACTCAGAATTTTTGGTTGTTGAAATTCTAGCCACTTCAGTGGGTTTATGTTGGTATTTCCCTAATGTAAGCCTTTTCTAATATGTCATCCAGGAAAAATCAGTGGGCAAAATTTGTCATTTGAATATAGAAATTACACTGATTGTTCCAATGGTTAGTTTTATTTTTATGAAAAATATTATCTGAAATAAAATACAAATCAGAAAATTTAAGTGTTGCAGTTAATTTCCTAGATGATATAAATCAGAAAATTTAACTGTTACGGTTAAAAAAAAACCTAGAATTTGGCTTGGCATTATTGGGAAAAATGGAGTTTTAAATTGAATAGAAGGGTAGAGAAACTTTAAATTATTTTTACCTGAAATATTTGTAAACTTTCAGTGTGACTTTGGTCAGAGCAAAGAGTTCTCTGCTTAGAACTAGTTCTAGTTTGATAACAGCTAATATCAAATAGGTTATGATGATTCTGAAGAGAAACAGAATATGTGACCTCAAAAATCCACTTTGGCAAGTGGATTATTTTGAGCAAAAAGCAATCAAGACCAAGTAGACTCAAGAAAAACTTTTACCTCTCCCTTAGCTTCCTTAAAGAATTTATGTAGGGGACCTGGCTCAGAGAGAGAGTTATTACCAGAAATAATTTTATCTAAATGAGCTCTCTGTACAGCAAGGCAAATGTCTAATTACCAAACACCTGCTCTTCTTTCTGTCTTGTGAATCACCCTCCACCCCTTTGAAGTCTCAAGCCCCTATCCCATTCCTTAGCTCAGGATGGCATATAAGCCTCAACCTCCTGACTTGTCCTTGGATTTCGTATTTTCATGGGACTCCTATATATCTGAAATTAACTTTGTCTTTCTCCTATTAATCTCTTTTATGTCAATTTAATTATTAGACCAACTGAAGAGCCTAAAAGGGTAGAAGGAAACTTTTTTCTCTCTATACTTATAAACTGTATGAGATTGAATAAATTCCTTTAATAACATAAAGTAGAATTAATATGGCCTGCCCCATCGAGTCCACATGAATTTAGTGAATACCAAATGTGGTTATATTTGTGATAATTTAAAATATTCAGAGAGAATTAAACTTCATTATGTTGGCTTTATTTATTTAAGACATCAAATTTTAACTCTTAAGAATCTCCCAGTGTTCACACAGTTCACATCCATCTGTAAACACAGTTGAAGGACTTCTTTAAGCAGAACTCTATGAAGATAACAAAGGGTAAATTGAGACTAAGGGAAGTGTGATATTATGATTCATAAAATATACATATTTGGTCTTCTTCCCGCTTTCTGGCACAGAGCTCCTAAACCCTTAGAATTTCCTAAATGTGAGAGGAATAAAGGTGTCTTTTGTTATATAATGAAATGTTACTTAATGAGACCTAAGGATGGGGGCTGGTTACCAGTAGAACCAATCATGTGATTAGAGGGTTGAAACTGTCAGTCTCACCCCACTGACCTCCAGGGAGAGGGGAGGGCTGGAGGTTGAATCAATCATCAATGGCCGATGAATTAACAATCATATCCTTGTAATGAAGCCTCCATTAAAAACAAAACAGAAGGAGAGGGTTTGGAGAGAGTGGCATAGACAGAGAGGGCATGGAAGGACCAAGCCCTCTCCCTATCTTGTTCTATGCATATATTTCATCTGGCAGCTACTGAATTATATCCTCTTATAACAAACCAGCCATCTCACCAGTAAACGGATTTCCTGAGTTCTGTGAGCTGCCCTAGCAAAGTAGTCAAACCCAAGGATCGAGTCATGGGGACCTTTGACCTATAGCCAGTTGATCAGAAACACAGGTACCAACCTGGGCTTGTGACTGGCATCTAAAGTCCAAGGAGGGGGTTGGAGAACCCCCAGTCTTTAGCTGGTGGATCAGAAGTAGAAATGATAACCTGGTTTGCAATTGGAATCTGAAGGGATGGGAAGAGTCATTCTTGTAGTACCGAACTCTTAACTTGTCTGAGTTGATGCTGTCTCTGGGGAGATAGTGTCAGAATTAAGATGAATTGTAAGACACCCTGATGGCATCCAGAGAATTGCTTTTTGTTGGTGTAGGAGCTCCCTCCTCCCTGCAATCCCCCCTCACCAACATACACACACACACACACACACTGAAATTGGTCTCAGTACTTCAAAAGAGAAAGCCATACTACTTAACAGGAACTTTATATAATGACACAGCTAGCCTATACATAGATACATTATTCCACTATGAAGTGAAGTAGTGGAGTTTGGAATTTTTCTAGTTCTTTTCTACAAAGAAAGTAAAGAAGTTGGTAAGGGAGTTCAGGGATGGAGACTAAAGGAGCACTTTTCTTTGGATTTGGGTTCATCTTCTCCCACATGCTAAGAATTCTTTGCTGTTTTCCAATTTCACTGGAACATGATGCCTTCTTGCTTCATTGGATCATAATGCTTTTTGCAGATTATTCCTAGACTCTGCACATGTTATTGTTCAAAGTTCAAATCTTTATAATTTAGTTTTGATGAAGTTGTGGTTTTTCTATTAAGTTCTGCATGATAACTGACTCTACTTTTTAACAACAGATGGCATTCTTTCTCCTAATTTTCTTGTTTATGTTGGCTGTCCCACTTCAGTAATTGGAAGGTCTACGTATCTTACTTCTTTCAGCAAAGATAATAACTTTTTGTTTAGGAACCAACCTGATAATATTTTTAATCTTCCATTGGGAAAAAATTGGATGTTATACTCTTTCTGCAAAAAATGATTCAATATTTCTTAGCTCAGAGTGTGTTTGTTTTTGACCGTTTAATCCCCAACATTGTTCGACCTTCAAAAGTAGTTTGTAAAATGTAAAGTGCTATACAAATATTAATTTATAATATTATTTATTTTATTGAACCATGAAGGACACATTCCTTCTTCTTTTGCTCATTGCAATTCTTTGATCCTCCTGCAAAACCAAGAGAGAAAGCCATGGTGATGGACCCTAGACAAACAGGAAGAAAAAATGTTTTCTTGTCTATTTCTATTATTTCCAGATTTTTCTGAGGTGAATACCAAGAAGTAAATCCATCTTTCAAAGTTTCTTTTTTCTAAAGAGCTTTTTTGAGGTATCATTGTTATACAAAAAAATGAACATTTTATGCACACAATTTGATGAGTTTGGAGATATGCATACACATATGAAATCATCACCACCATCTTGCTTTCCTTACATCTACTAATTCTACGTGTCCTTGGAGCACAAAGAATTCTGAGTCGCGAGGTTTCTAATCTTGTTCTTACATTTTAGCTCATTCTCGGCAAAACATTCTAAGTTTGTACAGTCAGGCTATAGGTTCTAAGAACTTTGAACATAAAGTCTAACTTGGTCTCAACATGTAAAATTTTCTTTCCCCCCCTCCTACCTCCTTCTAACCCTAGTATCTTATTTTCCCCCTAATAATTCACACTCAGATTGTGCTCTAACTAGTTTCATTTTCAGAGTCCAATACGGACTTATCAAAGTAACAAGACTGAACTGCACAACTTGGCATCTCCTGGACACTTGCACTACAACATATGAGTTGGGTGATTTGAGTTAATGTGGGCATCAGGAAGGTAGCGGAGGTAGGGTATAGAGTCACATTTTCTGACATTTCATTGGTTACTTTAAGGAAAATCGTAGTTACATTTTCTGTGCACAGTAGATGATCATGAATGTGACAGAATCTCAAGGTATAGCAATTTAAATGAATTACTGTGTAAATACTTCTGAAATTCAAGTTAAAACATGTCTGACACCATTACAATAGAGCACAATATAATTTGATGGAGAGTTGCCATGTTTTGGCATATTTATTACAAAGGTAACTGTGATTTAATCAGGTTCATTAGCTGCAGATATAGATACAGTATTTATAGTTAGTTATTCCTTTTCTATAGTCTCAGTAAAATCTCAAGTTCTTTTTCAGGCTTAAATTTTGGATATTTTGACAGTCACTATTTAAACAAGTCTACTGAATGAACTGTGTATTTATTTGAGAGAGACCTTGTTGTGTGGAAGAGAATGGCAAACCCTTGTATTGCTTTTAAAAAATTTAGCTTAGACTAGCAAAAAATCTAAACGTTAAGGTACTTTTATTTTAACTTATTCGTAAACACTTTTCAGAGGGTCTGTCTGCATGGTAAGTATTTCACTGAACTCTATAGCCTGAGGTGACCAGATGGTAGAGCTACAGGATCTGGAACTCAGAGGGACTCAGAGGTCATGTAATTCAACATCTTAACTTTGCCGAGGTGAAACTAAGTCCCAGAGCTGTGGCTTCTGTTTTTTAAACAGCAGTTTCTTCCCTTATAAAATAAAGGAGCTTTCAGACAGACAAATTAGTCGGTGATGACTAGATGGAGACAACCGATTTTCTTGTGACACTGTATTTAACGTTCTAAACAAATGAAAGTAAAACCCAGAGGAAGAGTTATGATACACAATGCATTAAGGCTTCCCTGTCACAAGTCAGGCAGTGACATTGCTGCAGGTAGGCATTCCCAATTCCCAGAACAAGAAGTGTCGTTTCCTAAGTAACTATCATTGGTTTCCAAACTGAGACCTAGAATTTTCAGGTGTGTACTCCGTAGAGCAGCGCACACCGTCGTGGGTAATTGTTACCCTCCTCCACTCTGCTTTCTCGTCTTTCCGTTTCACTGCTTTACCTGCTTAGAAGATAGATAACTTCTTCTCTTACGCTTTTGTATGCTGTAAACTTGCTTTTTAGGAGCTTTTTTTTTTTTTTTTAATATATATACAGCCTTGTTTTCATAAGAGTATGTAACAGAATTTTAAAGTGATGCTTAACTCGATCACAATGTTGCTTTAATTTTCTATATTCTGTGCAGAAGTGACTCTTATGAATGGGTCGTGACATGGGGAAGAAGAAATATAGACAAATACCACATGATGTCCTGAGTTCTTTCAGCTTAATTCATGTAGTATTTGGTAATATGGAAATAAAAAGGAAAACATAAGAACATACGCAAGTTCTAACAGATTGTTATCACTTGGATAAAGTAAAAAAGTGTAAGAATAATCATTTGATTTTTTTTTCCAATTCTTTTAAATTTTCAGCTTTTCTTGTTTTCCTAATGTTATAAACAGTATATTTTCATTGTGAGGGAGTCTCAAAAGTATAGGCCACCTAATCAAATATATGTTCTATAATTATAAATATCAAGACTAAAATACTATTAGTGATTTGTCTTGAATTATGATGAAAACCTTGGTATGTAGTAATTTCACTCCTTTCTTCTCTATCCTCTTAACTTTGTTTGTTGTTATTAATATACAGACATGTCTTCCCATTAGTATCTAAACATTTTATTTTATTATTATTTTTTAGGATTTTATTTATTTATATGATAGAGAAAGAAATCACAAGTAGGCAGAGAGGCAGGCAGAGAGAGGTGGGGAAGCAGGCTCCCTGCTGAGTAGAGAGCCCGATGTGGGGCTCGATCCCAGGAGCCTGAGATCATGACCTGAGCCGAAGGCAGAGGCTTAACCCACTGAGCCACTCAGGCGCCACAGGATCTAAATATTTTAAAGGCAAGTAGTATGACTTGCTCAATCCTGTAACTTTCCCTTCTAGCAAAATGCCTCATTCACAGAAGGTACTTGTATGATTAAATGAAGCAATCCCACCATGAGTCACTTCTGCACAGAATATAGAAAATTAAAGCAGCATTGTGATCGAGTTAAGCATCACTTTAAAATTGTTACATACTCTTATGAAAACAAGCAGAGTTGCTCAAGCCAGTCAAATAAATCATGTTTAAATGCTTAGTATGGAATGGTGTGCTTTGGTCATCAGGTCACCTGCGAAAACATCTCAATAAACAAACCCAACTTCTGCAACCAATTATTGATCTACTCTTCAGTGGGTCAGCTCTGGAGATGGAAAGTTTCACTGCTTCATCTCTTTCCTACATCTTTCAGAAGACTCCAAACTCTTAGAGTAAACATTTGTTTTTATAATTAATATGGAATTTGATTTTAGTGAGTATTAATTTTGAATATACATACTCACATGTCTATATATAATGAAATTAAATCTCTAATACCGTGTTTTACACTGGAGTGGCATATTGGACAAAGGAATCTGGTTGACCTTTCATTTGAATCCCACATACAATATTTACTGGTTGCATGGTAGTAGGTAATGCTTGAACCTCTCTCACCATGAAATTGTTTCATTCACTTTTTAAACTTATAAATGAGAAGGATCATGATCAATATATGGGACCACTTTGAAGTTTCCCTTCCCCTTAAACCAATGTAAAAGTATAGCCTCTCTTCATATTAATTTTGTTAGGAATTTATACTTAAAAATAAATTGGTGGCCTTAATATGACAAAATTAGAGAGAAAATTCAATCAAATCTTAAATCCGACTTGTGCTTTTGTGACTAGTGGGAAGAGCAATCAACACGTATTCCACTTACGATACATATACATAGTATTCAAAGTTTATTAGTCACTAAATATTTATTGGTGAGGTTTCAATGGCCTGTCCACTTGGTGCATCTCTTTTGATATTAATAGTGGAAATAACAGCTACCTTGTTTCATAACTTTACAGTTTGCAAAGCTCTTTCACACACATTTAATCCTTTGATGCCAGCTGGTAATGAAATGTTTTCTAATTATTATGCATCATTGGACAGGGTGAGCCTGAAGGCCAAAAGCAGTTAACAGGTATTAATTATAGTCATTTACTTTCCCCTGAACTTTAATTGACATTCTCTCAGGTTAAAATCCTTAAGTATTCTATATGTTTGCTTCCTTTGGTCTTTCCTCTACTCATTTGTCTTTTAAATATGTCATGTATTGTCCAAGCTATAAAATTTTGTGGCTCAACCTAGGGTGCCTTCTACTGCAAATGATTTAAGAAAGTTGCTCAGATTTCCTTGTTTTTTGTTGAGCATGTAGTGATTTGTGCTGGAAACAGAATATATAAATTCCAAAGATGGTTATTGAAACTGAAAACAGTTAAGAAAGACTATTTTTACCCAGCCCAGTCATGCAGATAGAACATGGTTGGCTAATACTATGTTGATTTGGAAATCATAAAGTATGTGGATCATTGTGATTTGGGAACCTATTAGAAATTGAACACCAAAGAGCTTTGCAGGGCTCTGTGAGGGCATTAAGATCAGTGGCTCCAAGCCTTCCTCATCTTACAGACCCAATCATACTGTCAGATAAATTGAGACTCATCATCATTGGAACAAAAACTCTTTTTTCCTTCAGAAGATGATTGATATTTACAGTTAATCTTTAAATACATATTTTAACTTGCATATAATTTTATATATTTTTAAAACATGTAGTAAATTATAATGACATGAAGTTGAAGGGGAGTAGTATTGGGATCAATTTTATCTCTATGATTTAAAACACAAATTGAGGGGCACCAGGGTGGCTCAGTCTGTTAAGCAGCCAACTCTTGGTTTCAGCTCAGGTGATGATCACAGGGATCAAGCCCTGCATCAGGCTCTGCACTCTGTGGGGAGTTTGCTTGTGGATTCTCTCTCTCCTTCCACCTCTTCCCCTCCCCCCAATGCATGCACATGCTCTCTCTCGTTCTCTCATAAGAAAATAAATAAATAAATCTAAAGAAACCCCACAAATTGACAAAAATGGTTATCCCATTTGTAGTTGAACACTAGAATAAGAATGAGGATATAAATGTCTTCATATGTAAATGTAAAACAAAAAGACATTATAAGCTATCATACATAGTATTTGAAGAACAGAAAACAGGATGATGTAGAGAACTTCTTTACAAATGCTGTGAAAAATCGTACACACTAACTAGATCACTTCCCTATCTAATTGGTAGTATACAGATACCCTGCTTTAATATATGCATTTCCTATATCTTGTAGTACATTGCATATTTGTCCCAAACCTTGACCTTTGCCCTTCCCTGTATATAAGCACTTTGTGCCATGACTATGGTTCTTCCTATTAGAGAACATATTTCTTTGGCCCTTGACTTAGGTTCATCCATGGGACATGCTTTAGTTAATAGAATAAGGAAGGAGTGATGGTATGGCAGCTGTAACCTGGGCTGGAAGGCATGATGTCTCAACCACACCCAGCCCAGATCAGCTGACTTCCAGATGACTACCCACAGATGTATGAGCGAACCAAGCTAGGTATACTGGTTACCTTACACTGGTTACCTAGCTGTATTCTGTCTGACTCTATTTCTCTGTCTGTTGATCTATCAATCTTTTGATCTATCAGCTCATCCATTCTATCTATCTATCTAAAGTATCTATTAAAGTTTGAAATACTTATGGATCTAGATTAAAGTTTGAACTATTTAATGAGTTGTAGATTTCTTGTTTCAGGGAAGTGAGATGTTATTTGTCCAACACTCTTGTGGACTATAGGTGAAAGAGGGCAGGAAAGTGCTGCAATATCACATAAGTATGCATCTTCGTTTATCAAGACATTTGTTCTCATTTTAAAGTAACAAGGACTAGAGGCAAGATTTTTTTTCTTTAATGTTTCAGATAGTTTTGATGTGCTTCAGGGTATGGAAAAGAATCTGGAAAAGCCCATTAGTTGATCTCAAAGCTAATTAAGCCAACATTTACTCATCACCTACTGGGGGCCAGAACGTACTGGAGATACCGAGTATCCAGTAGTCAGCAAGAGATACATGATCCCTGCCGCCCTGGTCTGGTGGAGAAGACCAATTCTACTAGTCTGCATCACACTAGCAGCTACGTAATAACTAATGGTGACAAGTAACATCAAGGAAAAACACAAGATGCTGTGGGAGCACATAGTAGGGAGTTCTTATCATAGACCTAGGGTCAGAGAAGGCTTGTTATGTGGCATTTCAGCTAAGGGTGAAAGGTAAGTAGAAATGAATGAGGATAAAAGAAGTAAGATTTAGAGAAAAGCATTGCATTCTACAGAGTAATCTGGGCAAAGATCCAAAAAAGGAAGGCACGTGGCATATTCTTAAATCTGCAAAATAAATAAATAAATAACGCCAGTGTGACTTGGGTGTGAGCAAGAGAGGCCAGGCACGAGGAGGGAATATACCACATAGGACCCCGCAGGCCTTTTGAAAATTGGGAGATTTATTCAAATTTGCATTTTATAAGATCATTTTGGATGTAGTGTGGCAAAAAATGAGGAAGAGGAAAATGGAAGCAGGAGGGCCAATAAGGTGGTAGCCATGGGTCAGGTGTGAGACAAAAGTGGGTTAGATTGGGACCGTAAGGGAATTTTGAAAGCAAACTCCAGAATGTTACAGTGGATTGAATATTGAAAGTATTTAGATTAGCAATTAACATATGATAAGTATCCCCAAATCTCAATGGCATACAACAATAGCATTGGCTTAGCTTATACACCTGTGGGTGGGTTATCTATGCCGGGCCTTTAGACAGCTGTGTCCTGTGCCCTTTAGATCCTGGTCCCTGTATTGGCTCTTCATTGTTGTTTCATGGTGTGATTCTCTCTTTTCACTTGACTGGATTGTAGCTTCTTGAGAATATGCACTATTGAAATATTCTCCAAAATATATTCAAGTGTATGACTACATAAATAGTAGAATCTTAATAAGTATTGGTTTATCTACTGACTTGTATAAAGTCAGACTAATTGAAGAATTTGGGAGAGGTATATATTGAATCACTTTCTAATGGATTGATTGATTGATACAATAATGTATTAATTCCCCCCCCCCTTTATTTAACAGTCGGTGTACTAGGACCTGGGGATTTAGAAGATTCCAAAACCTTATCCCCATCCTCTTGGAACTCAGTCTGGTAGGGCTGAGAGACCTATAAAGGAAAATAATTTGTGCATTTCAGTCTATGTTATCATTGAATACCGTTATCATACCATTAAAAAAAAAATCACCTAGAAAATATATTCTCGCAAAATAATCGTGAAAATTTCAGACTGAGGAGTCTGAACTATGTAGTCTGAATGTAGCAAACTCTATCCATTTCCTTTCAAAGACCAGTCAGCCTCATTCCAAACTCCAAAGTGTAGCTTTAACTTAACTAAAAAAATCTTCCCACTTCTACCTTCCACACACAAACCTGTTCTTGCCTCTGGCCCATTCAATGCAGCTTCCAAAGACCAATATTCAGTGAGTAGTGTTGAAATGAATTTTATCCTTTACAAGGAGCTCAAAAATCTAAATGTAAGAAGAGAAATAATTTGACATTCTATTTAAGCTCCCACATGTCTTCTAATTCCAGACATTATACGAGTATTGTGGAGATCCTTAAAGCTAATACACACAAACAAAAAGAGGTTGTTATGGCTTCTGGTTAGAATTAAAGAAGAACCATCTTTCTCTTGAACAGATTGCATAATGGAAGAGAATGACTCTCTCTGTTGTTTTGCTCCCAGTTATTATGTAGCATCTGAGTGCTGATAGAGAAATCATATAAGAGCTTATTTTAAGCTATTTTTAGACTTACAACAAAATAAAGAGATTACTCCGTCTTTGAATTTTTAAAGATTATGTATTTATTTATTTGACAGAGTGAGAGAGTGAGAGAGGGGGAGAGTGGCAGAGGGAGAGGGACAGGCAGACTCCCCACTGAGCAGGGATCCTGATGTGGGGCTTTGAAATGTGGGGCCCAGGACCCCATGACCTGGGGTCATGTCATGAGCCGAAGACAGATACTTAACTGACTGAGCCACCCAGGCACCCCTCCATCTTTAATTTTTTAGAGAAAACTATAAGACTACCCCATCTTTAATGTTATAATACCGGTGAATAGATTATCTCTATAGAAAAGTGTCAAATGCATCAGCTAGCTATATATTAGATTATGTTGGGAAAACTTGCCAAATGTGAACATGATGGTTTTCTCAGCCAAGATAGAATGTCTTTTTGTTATTCATACTTCACATTCACTTGGTCTCAAATATCCAAGTAGCTGAAGCAAAATTAGAAATTTTATCCGTGGAGTGAGTGCTAAAATGATTTAAGGTCTAGTAAAAAGCTGTGGTTAAACTGAAAAAGAGACATTTCCATAGTTGTTTTTAGAGTCTTTTTTTCCTTCTACACCAATGTTTTCTTTTGTCTTTAAATATTTTGCTCTCTTGGTTTGAAAGTAGAAAATAAAAAGTGATTCCACATAATTGCATCACTAGTTGAACTGCAAATGTTAGATTTTTTTTTTTTAATTTTTTATTTTTTATAAACATATATTTTTATCCCCAGGGGTACAGGTCTGTGAATCACCAGGTTTACACACTTCACAGCACTCACCAAATCACATACCCTCCCCAATGTCCATAATCCCACCCACTTCTCCCAAACCCCCTCCCCCCAGCAACCCTCAGTTTTTTTTGTGAGATTAAGAGTCACTTATGGTTTGTCTCCCTCCCAATCCCATCTTGTTTCATTTATTCTTCTTCTACCCACTTAAGCCTCCATGTTGCATCACCACTTCCTCATATCAGGGAGATCATATGATAGTTGTCTTTCTCTGCTTGACTTATTTCGCTAAGCATGATACGCTCTAGCTCCATCCATGTTGTTGCAAATGGCAAGATTTCATTTCTTTTGATGGCTGCATAGTATTCCATTGTGTATATATACCACATCTTCTTGATCCATTCATCTGTTGATGGACATCTAGGTTCTTTCCATAGTTTGGCTATTGTGGAAATTGCTGCTATAAACATTCGGGTGCATGTGCCCCTTTGGATCACTACATTTGTATCTTTAGGGTAAATACCCAATAGTGCAATTGCTGGGTCATAGGGCAGTTCTATTTTCAACATTTTGAGGAACCTCCATGCTGTTTTCCAGAGTGGCTGCACCAGCTTGCATTCCCACCAACAGTGTAGGAGGGTTCCCCTTTCTCCGCATCCTCGCCAGCATCTGTCATTTCCTGACTTGTTGATTTTAGCCATTCTGACTGGTGTGAGGTGATATCGCATTGTGGTTTTGATTTGTATTTCCCTGATGCCGAGTGATATGGAGCACTTTTTCATGTGTCTGTTCGCCATCCGGATGTCTTCTTTGCAGAAATGTCTGTTCATGTTCTCTGCCCATTTCTTGATTGGATTATTTGTTCTTTGGGTGTTGAGTTTGCTAAGTTCTTTATAGATTCTGGACACTAGTCCTTTATCTGATATGTCGTTTGCAAATATCTTCTCCCATTCTGTCAGTTGTCTTTTGATTTTGTTAACTGTTTCCTTTGCTGTGCAAAAGCTTTTGATCTTGATGAAATCCCAATAGTTCATTTTTTCCCTTGCTTCCCTTGCCTTTTGCGTTGTTCCTAGGAAGATGTTGCTGCGGCTGAGGTCGAAGAGGTTGCTGCCCGTGTTCTCCTCAAGGATTTTGATGGATTCCTTTCGTACATTGAGGTCCTTCATCCATTTTGAGTCTATTTTTGTGTGTGGTGTAAGGAAATGGTCCAATTTCATTTTTCTGCATGTGGCTGTCCAATTTTCCCAGCACCATTTATTGAAGAGGCTGTCTTTTTTCCATTGGACATTCTTTCCTGCTTTGTCGAAGATGAGTTGACCATAGAGTTGAGGGTCTATTTCTGGGCTCTCTATTCTGTTCCATTGATCTATGGGTCTGTTTTTGTGCCAGTACCATGCTGTCTTGATGATGACAGCTTTGTAATAGAGCTTGAAGTCCGGAATTGTGATGCCACCAACGTTGGCTTTCTTTTTCAATATCCCTTTGGCTATTCGAGGTCTTTTCTGGTTCCATATAAATTTTAGCATTATTTGTTCCATTTCTTTGAAAAAGATGGATGGTACTTTGATAGGAATTGCATTAAATGTGTAGATTGCTTTAGGTAGCATAGACATTTTCACAATATTTATTCTTCCAATCCAGGAGCATGGAACATTTTTCCATTTCTTTGTGTCTTCCTCAATTTCTTTCATGAGTACTTTATAGTTTTCTGAGTATAGATTCTGTGTCTCTTTGGTTAGGTTTATTCCTAGGTATCTTATGGTTTTGGATGCAATTGTAAATGGGATTGACTCCTTAATATCTCTTTCTTCTGTCTTGCTGTTGGTGTAGAGAAATGCAACTGACTTCTGTGCATTGATTTTATATCCTGACACTTTACTGAATTCCTGTATAAGTTCTAGCAGTTTTGGAGTGGAGTCTTTTGGGTTTTCCACATATAGTATCATTTCATCTGCGAAGAGTGATAATTTGACTTCTTCTTTGCCGATTTGGATGCCTTTAATTTCCTTTTGTTGTCTGATTGCTGAGGCTAGGACCTCTAGTACTATGTTGAATAGCAGTGGTGATAATGGACATCCCTGCCGTGTTCCTGACCTTAGCGGAAAAGCTTTCAGTTTTTCTCCATTGAGAATGATATTTGCGGTGGGTTTTTCATAGATGGCTTTGATGATATTGAGGTATGTGCCCTCTATCCCTACACTTTGAAGAGTTTTGATCAGGAAGGGATGCTGTACTTTGTCAAATGCTTTTTCAGCATCTATTGAAAGTATCATATGGTTCTTGTTCTTTCTTTTATTGATGTGTTGTATCACATTGACTGATTTGCGGATGTTGAACCAACCTTGCAGCCCTGGAATAAATCCCACTTGGTCGTGGTGAATAATCTTTTTAATGTACTGTTGAATCCTATTGGCTAGTATTTTGTTGAGTATTTTTGCATCTGTGTTCATCAAGGATATCGGTCTATAGCTCTCTTTTTTGGTGGGATCCTTGTCTGGTTTTGGGATCAAGGTGATGCTGGCCTCATAAAATGAGTTTGGAAGTTTTCCTTCCATTTCTATTTTTTGGAACAGTTTCAGGAGAATAGGAATTAGTTCTTCTTTAAATGTTTGGTAGAATTCCCCCGGGAAGCCGTCTGGCCCTGGGCTTTTGTTTGTTTGGAGATTTTTAATGACTGTTTCAATCTCCTTACTGGTTATGGGTCTGTTCAGGCTTTCTATTTCTTCCTGGTTCAGTTGTGGTAGTTTATATGTTTCTAGGAATGCATCCATTTCTTCCAGATTGTCAAATTTGTTGGCGTAGAGTTGCTCATAGTATGTTCTTATAATAGTTTGTATTTCTTTGGTGTTAGTTGTGATCTCTCCTCTTTCATTCATGATTTTATTTATTTGGGTCCTTTCTCTTTTCTTTTTGATAAGTCGGGCCAGGGGTTTATCAATTTTATTAATTCTTTCAAAGAACCAGCTCCTACTTTTGTTGATTTGTTCTATTGTTTTTTTGGTTTCTATTTCATTGATTTCTGCTCTGATCTTTATGATTTCTCTTCTCCTGCTGGGCTTAGGGTTTCTTTCTTGTTCTTTCTCCAGCTCCTTTAGGTGTAGGGTTAGGTTGTGTACCTGAGACCTTTCTTGTTTCTTGAGAAAGGCTTGGACCGCTATATATTTTCCTCTCAGGACTGCCTTTGTTGTGTCCCACAGATTTTGAACCGTTGTATTTTCATTATCATTTGTTTCCATGATTTTTTTCAATTCTTCTTTAATTTCCCGGTTGACCCATTCATTCTTTAGAAGGATACTGTTTAGTCTCCATGTATTTGGGTTCTTTCCAAACTTCCTTTTGTGGTTGAGTTCTAGCTTTAGAGCATTGTGGTCTGAAAATATGCAGGGAATGATCCCAATCTTTTGATACCGGTTGAGTCCTGATTTAGGACCGAGGATGTGATCTATTCTGGAGAATGTTCCATGTGCACTAGAGAAGAATGTGTATTCTGTTGCTTTGGGATGAAATATTCTGAATATATCTGTGATGTCCATCTGGTCCAGTGTGTCGTTTAAGGCCTTTATTTCCTTGCTGATCTTTTGCTTGGATGACCTGTCCATTTCAGTGAGGGGAGTGTTAAAGTCCCCTACTATTATTGTAGTATTGTTGATGTGTTTCTTTGATTTTGTTATTAATTGGTTTATATAGTTGGCTGCTCTCACGTTGGGGGCATAGATATTTAAAATTGTTAAATCTTCTTGTTGGACAGACCCTTTGAGTATGATATAGTGTCCTTCCTCATCTCTTATTATAGTCTTTGGCTTAAAATCTAATTGATCTGATATAAGGATTGCCACTCCTGCTTTCTTCTGATGTCCATTAGCATGGTAAATTCTTTTCCACCCCCTCACTTTAAATCTGGAGGTGTCTTCGGGCTTAAAATGTGTTTCTTGGAGGCAACATATAGATGGGTTTTGTTTTTTTATCCATTCTGATACCCTGTGTCTTTTGACAGGGGCATTTAGCCCATTCACATTCAGGGTAACTATTGAGAGATATGAATTTAGTGCCATTGTATTGCCTGTAAGGTGACTGTTACTGTATATGGTCTCTGTTCCTTTCTGATCTACCACTTGTAGGCTCTCTCTTTGCTTAGAGGACCCCTTTCAATATTTCCTGTAGAGCTGGTTTGGTATTTGCAAATTCTTTCAGTTTTTGTTTGTCCTGGAAGCTTTTAATCTCTAATGTTAGATTTTAAACACAATTGTTGATCACCTAGATGTAAAAGTGTTGAAATTTCTTAAGCAGGCTCTACACCCCATGCGGCTTGATCTCAGGACCCGAGCTGAAATCAAGTGTTGGATGCTTAACCAACTGAGCCACCCACATGCCCCTCACATACATACATTTTTAAAAACTTAATGAGGTCTTAACCACAAATGTTTACACATTATGAGATGGATTTATTGTTTCGAGAGTTTATCTTGGTGACTCTTTTTATCACTCTATATAGATATTCAACATTATTCATAAGTGTAATGTATTCCTTAAAACTGACATGCCATGACTTACTTAATTATTCTGACATCAATTTGATTGCTTTATTTGCTTTAGAAGAATACAACAATGAACTTTCGTACACATGAATCTTTAAGCAAATATGAAAGCTATAGGCTAAATATATGGAAGTAAAATTCATGCATATGGCTTATAGAAATGTTAAGTTTTGATAGATATTGACAAAAATGCCCTCTGAAAATGGTTAGTGACTTCAAATTCTCACCAGTGAGTTATGAAAGTACATGTCCCTTCATATCCTCCCCAAACTAAGTGCTATCAAGCTCCAAAAGTTTATATAACCTGAGGAGTAAAAACTGTGATATTGTTTCAGTTTCAATTCCTCTGACTGCTGCTAAGGTTTAGCATAATTTCATATATATGTAGTATGCAGTTTTTCTTTCTGTGAACTCTCCTTATACCTTTTGTCTATTTTTTTAAAGATTTACTTATTTATTTGGGGGGAGGGGTAGAGGGAGAGGGTGAGAGTCTTCAAGCAGACGCCCTACTGAGCATGGAACCCAACTTGGGGCTGAGCCCCACAACCCAGGAGATCATGACCAGAGCTAAAACCGAGTCAGTAGCTCAACTGACAGAGCCACTGGGGTGCCTCTTTTATCTGATTTCTTATAAGAGCATTGCTTCTTTTCCTAATTATGTGGGAGATCTCTCTATACAATAGTGAGTACTGCTTATCTCTATAACTTTCTTGCAAATATTTTCTCTTGGTATTGTCTTTTATTATTGTTATTGTTATTATGATCTTTGTCCAAAAAAATTTGAAGAATTTTATGTAGTTTATCTGTTAATTCTTTTCTTCAGTTTGTAGGAGGCCCTTTCTCATTACTCAAGATTCAAAAACCATCATTCTATTAAAAAAAATTTTTTTTAAGATTTTTAAAAAATCTATCCATTCTTTAGAGAGATACAGAATCAGAAACAGAGAGCGCAAAGCAGAGGTTGAGGCAGAGGGAGAGGGAGAAGCAAACTCCCTGTTGAGCTGGGAGCCCAGTGTGGGGCTTGATCCCAGGACTCCAGGATCATGACCTGAGCCCATGGCAGCCGACTAACCATCTGAGACACCCAGGCACCCCTAAATTTTTTTTCAGTGTTACTTAAATGAACACTTAAATCATTTTAAAGATTTTATGTATTTATTTTATGTATGATGTCTAGTAGGGTTCTAATATAATCTTAAAGTGCTAGGTGCACCTTTTAAATAATCCAACCTTTTCTTACTGATTGAAATTTCCATTTTCTCTCACATATTAGTACACACACAAATCCACCTGTGCGCACACACACACACACACACACACACACATTTGCCTCTTCTGGACTCCCCAGTTTGTTGTCTTGACCTACTTTCTTCTATTCCTGTGCTCATAAACTGGTTGTGTTCTCGTAGCTTCACAGTACGTTTTGATGTTTGTGATGGCGAGTCGTTCCAACTATCCATCCCAGACAGCCTTTTCTAGTTCCATAGAAACCCTATTTTGAATTTGATGGGGATCATATTGAATTTATAATTATTTGATGGAGAATTACTGTCTCTGTAGTGTTGAGCATAGTGATACTTAGTCATGAGTCATCCTGATATTTGGAAGTCCCCCTTTCCCTGTCTGTGGATGATATTTCTATTTAGGTTGTTTCCAGATTGTGGGTAGGCTAAGGAACATGCTTTGGGCATGGGGCTACCTGAAGCCATGTCCTGCCTTTTCTATCTCAGTACCCATGATCCTGGCTTTAACCAGGGTGCAAAAGTCATTGCTCCCTGCAGTTCTCCAAAGACTCACCTGCTGCTTTATTCAGGGCCAAATGTGACCTCCTGCATCTCTTGATTCTGGCTCTGTAGATCTTCCAACCATGCCTAGTTCTGCAGCAATTCTCACCTCTGTGCATTTTGAAAAACCTTGCTTCCCTCTGGTTTTGATTTTTTGAGACAACAATCCCATTGACTTCCTATCATGCAGGAATTTCTCCCATTTCTTGTTTCTCAACAAATGCTTTGGATTAAAACATATTCTGCCACAGTGTCGGTAGTTTTCAACAGCATGGTGGTTACCCGTTCTTGTCACATTTTCAGTGAGTTCTTGAAAATATTGTCTGGAAAAAAGAAGTTAACAAGGCCCCTGTGAGATTCCATTTCTGTGTTTATAAAGCCAAGATAATGCAACCCTCTTTTTACAGGGCTATTTTGGAGTTTAAATGAGACACACACGGATCTTAAACTCCTATCGTAAAATACATTCAATAAATATCAAAGAGCCTCCCTTTTCTTTCATGTTAACGAAAACTTACTTCATTAAAAAAAAAAAAAATCTGACCTAAGGGTTGTGGACACGTTACTGTTGCAAAACAGAACGATCATCTGCAAGCATGTATGGCTTCTGAAATTTCTCAGGTAAAATCTGCTACCGCCAATACTGAGGGCAGAATGATAGGAAGTGGAATGTGGTGAGCATTTTGGATGCGTCTGGCCAGATGACATATAAGGTAACAGCAGCCGGAACACTTGGTGAGGAAAAATGATATTGGGGTATTCCCAAGAAGTGACAGTGATGCTGTCGGGCTTCTTATCTTCTGTGTAGCTGGGGCAGTGGCCATTCATTTCCTCCGTGACATCTCAGCAAAGGTAGAGCCCAGAGCAGCATCATCACAGAAAAGGCCAGAAAGCCTCACCGTGGCCTCATTGTGGTAATGTCATCACAGCCACCTTCAAAGCCCTGACGGCTGGTTGTTCTAATTAGAATGTAGTTTTAAAAAGCCATCAGCTGTCCTATTGGTAATTATAAGCAATTACTGCATGAGCTCTGTAAAAATCAAAATGAAAAATTTACAAGTACATGTGAAATACTAAGCTTTTTGCTTATTCATTCATTTTTTTAAAAACTTGTACTTGCAGGTATGAATACGGCCATCACCAATGAGAAGTAAAAAAAAAGGTGAATGATGGTCTCTGAATAACAGTGTGGTAAGTCAGGGTAAAGCACGGATCTATGATGAATTTTTCTGGCATTTAGATGAGTGTTTTCCTTTCGGGTCTGCAATGCTGCTTTTCTTTTCCCTTTTGATGTACGTGAAGGGCATTTGCTCTGATGCTAAATTTTCCTCTTTCATAGCAGAATTGGCATCCAAATCAAAACATAAATAAATAAACAAAAAAAGAAGTACTGTACGTGTCTGGAAGCATCTACAGTGAATTTGAAATTTCAAGGACAACTTGGAGGTACCAGTGATTCATGAAACAGGAATGTTAGCCAAGCCTGATGTAATATTTTATACGAAGGGTTTTCACTCACAAAGGGCTCAGTATTTAACAAAACTAAATATCCAAAGGCATCCATTTCATTCTACACAGACTAATGATGTGCAAATCGGATTGGATGGACCTGAGAAGTCATTTAACATACAGCAAGTGTTTATAGCAACTGAGCTAAGCGGATAAAAAAGACCCTGTTCTTTTGAAACTACAGGGGAAGGCTCTAAGCAGGCAGCCACAGGCATCCAGCTAAGCTGACTCTGTCCAGGACTCTGGGCTGCAGGGACACGACCACTGGCCAGCTATATTTGCTAACCACACATTAAAAGTTATGAAATGTTTATTTTTGGCTTCTCAGGCTAGGGAAAGTTAAAGATCATATCTGTAACCAAATAAGCTTATGAGCCTTCTATACTTCAGGCCTTCTCTGTAACCTTAGTCTATGCAAACAAACTCAGATTTATCCCTTTTATAAGGGAGAAGAGATTATCATTCCTTATCGGTGAACCACCACAAGTACTGAATTATATACAGCGGCTAACATCAGAATTATTTTGAGCCTTATGCTTTTGTGAGATTACTGTTGTGAAGACCAGCACTACCATCTGTCTGCCTCTTGGAGACCAGGATCTTACTTGCTTCTGTTAGAACCGTTCTTTCCCCGAGGAAAAGCAGCAGGCGAGTTCCATGCAAGAAACTCCTAGTGTCGAGTTTTTCAATTGTTTTGTGGAAGCCATAACCCACCCCATGTTCCTATAATGTGAAACATAGGTAAGCTACGCAACTTGTTCATATAGTCCATCTGGTCCTCAAAAAAAGCTTTGGACCTTTGCAATTAACACTTTCTTCTGAAAAATGTTTAACACACTGGCTTTTAGAGCTCTTAGCTCCGTTCTGGATTCTACTCCTAAGGCCAGATTAAGTTGGCATATACATATGATAAAAGCTCATTGGCCTGAGTTTATGGAAAAGGGGAGCAAGAGCATCACAGGGAAATGTAGGTTATTTTAGGTGAAAGGAATATGAAGGTACATTTGGTGGTGAGAGTCAGGCTAACAGCGTTTGCTTATGCCTGCTTGATAGATGAATAAAAATACACTGCTATTTACTCATAACTCTGTGCTTTTGAAGTTATGGTAGTGCACAAAATTTCGCCTAGAGTTTCCTGACAGCTAAGACAAGTGAAAACTGCTGGCATTTGTAGTGCTGTTTGTCAGATAAGAGGAAACACACAATTTTCTGAGGAGAGATTGCATTTTTACTGACATTGAACTGAAGGTAAAAGTATTGCTCCTTATATAGTTACCATTCCAAAGTAGTTGAGTAATTTTCTTCTTTTGTTGAGCACCTACTATATGATCAGGTACTCGTATGTATTGACGTTTATAGATCAGTAAGACACAGTCCCTGTACCCTAAAGGGTTAATGGTCTATATAAATAAAATGATGTATAATGATTTTATAAAAGTGTAATTTTATTCAAATCATTGTATTTTTCTTTTTCTTTCGTTAAACAGAGGGCATAACATTAAATCTTGATTGATGCATGCTACCCCTTGGACAGTGCTTTCGGGACCACACACTTGACCCAGGCCAGAGAGAATATGAGAACATGTCCATTGCACTGTGTTTCTCAAATTTTGCATGTATGAAATGAGGCTTTGGCATATTTTGGGTCATAGGCTCTTCGTGGCTTATTTCTGAGATAAGAGTCTTGGGTCTTCAGTACTCTGTGCTGTTGATTGAAGAATTTAGAGCCTAGACATTTAGGAAACAGACTTTTAATTTTCTTGAGAAACTTCTAAGTGTCCAATTCAAGTTTTGTTGTCATTTTTTTGGCAGGTATTTGGCCGGTCACTGTCTGTTCTTCCTGGAAATCATGGAGGCCACCAGAAAGGACCAATATTTTCCTCCAAGAAGTTCTCTAAAACTGTTTGAACCCTTAGTCAGGCATTTGGCTGAATCCCAGAAATCTGTGCCATCTAGCACAGTGAAGGTGATTTGGGATAATTCTGTGACATCTCTGCTTCTTGAGGGCAGGAGTCTACAACCTATTCACAATATGATAACATACTGTTATCAAATAACATATTGCCAGGCGTGTAGCGCTCAATAAGTGGTTGTTGAATTAAAATAAAACCAAAAGTAGAAGTTGGTACAGTATAGGAATTACCACACTGAATATTCAAGTAACTCAATTGTTTTAGTCACTAAGTAACAAAGATCAATCCTCACAGACACTACTCAGAAGGAATTTGCAATACTTTTCAGGAGGTGAATGTTAATCATTACCAGATGCTGGAGAAGAACAGAAGAAAGTAATCTATTTTGCCTCAGCAGATTGGGGAGGTCTTTATCCTCTTAAATGAGATAACATTGGAGCTATATCTTTTGGAATGGAAAGAAATTAATCAGGCAGAGAAAGATGGAAAGGTATTTTGTACTTTTTCAGGTATTGCCACATAACAAAACACCCCCAAACTCAGCTTGGAACAAAAATAATGGTTGATTTTGCTTATGAATCTGAAATTTGAGCAGGGCTTGACAGGGACAGCTTATTTCTCTTTAGTGTGGCTTTAGATGGGTGGCTTGACAATCTGTTGGCTATTTGTTGTTTGGTAGATCAATCAGGGCTGCCCTCTGAAGTCCTTTCAACACAACTGTTTGGGCTTTCTCACAGCATGGCGGCTGCATTTCAAAAGCCTGTGTTCCAAGAGACAGGAAGCGGAAGTCTCTTATGTCCTGAGCCTAGAGACTGGCATGACATTGTTTTTGCTGCCTGCCCAAGTTCAAGGAGAGGGGAAGCAGACCTCCAGAAATTTTGTATCCCTTCTTAATCCACCACATCTATAGATAACCTTCGACCAGCAATGACATACTAAATGCACCATTTGGTAACATAGATTAACCAATGGTGACAAAGGAATATAAGGTGAAAATCAGGGGAATGGGGTGATGATGGTAGAAGGGGGGGCATCGAAGCATTTGGCAGAGAGCCTTTTATATATATTTTATATTCTTCTACCCCCAGAACTGACCTGATCATTTCTATATTTAGGAAGATCAGTTGGGTAGCTGTGTGAAGGCATTGCAAGCCAGAGGCATTGCAAATAGCGTTAACTGGGCAGAAACTTGTAATAGTTTATGAGATCAACTCAGATGATGAACTCAGATATAAGTGGGAGTAGGGAACTAAAAAAAGAGCTGATTTCAGTGAATTTTCAGTTATAGATTTAAATATTCATATAAATGAGTGTATAACTAAGAGAGAATGAATCAGGGTGGACTTCAAGTTTCTAGCTTGAAAAGTGGAGACAATATAGAAAACAAAAAGAATCACATATGGGGAAAGAGAGAGGGGTTGGTGGGTCTAATTTTTTAGGACATGCTGGCATTATTAGGCTAAGAAGTTTGATAAGCAAGTGGTTATAGAAATAACTTAAAAGGAAGGTGAGATGTGGAACATCTAAATTTGTAGTTATAAAGCTTGAGGTTCAAGTTAAAACTAGAGGAACACATGAGATTAAAAACAAAACAAAACAAAACACTGTTATTTGAGAAAAGAAAACTGAAGGCACAATCTGGAGGACAAAACCAAGTGAAAGGTTAATAAGACCGAAAGAAATGGAAAGGCGGTAGAGGTAGAGGAGAAGTCTTCTTGATCCTACAAATAAGAATGAGCAAGTATTCTCAGATCCACATCACAAAACAAGTTGGGAAGAATTATTTCCCAAACTGATTTTTATGATCCATATATTTTGTTTAAGGATACACAAATGAGAAGGTAGGCATACAATTTGTCTTATATTTCCCAACAGTGTACATTTGTAGCAGTTTTACAGAAGGTGGTGGTCACTGTTTGCAAATGCAGAAGCTTTCTTTTTCTTTCTCTCTCTCTTTTTTAGAGAGAGCAAGTGAGGGTGTAAGCGGGGATGTGGAGGGGCAGTGGGAGGGAGAGAGAGAGAGAACATCTCAAGCGGACTCCAAGCCCAATAGAGGGCTTGATCTCATGACCCTGAGCGGAAACCAAGATTCGAACACCAACCAACGGAGCCACCCTGATGCCCCAGAAGCCTTCTTTTTTTCCCCTTTAATTATAAAGCTATAAAAGCATTAAAAAAGATTAGAAAATAAATAGATTCTGTTTCTTCATATAAAGTGCATGTGGTTTAGCCCTTCTACAATAGCCATCATTTCTTAAATAACTCCTTTCATCTCTCGTTACCAGCGTCATTTACTTGGCTATGAAGTCACTAATTCATCTAATACCTGATACCTTAGTGCAATAGGTTAAGGAAAATGTGCCTAACTGGAAATTTGGGAAAGAAGAATGTCATCACTGAAGTTGGTTAAGGGCTTTCTCTAAACTGTGCCATAATTCTTGGGTCATAAACTATTCGAAATTTGACTGTTTACTTTGAATATTAATAATGAAGGCATCTCAAGATGTCTTTTAGTTTTTATTTGCATATCTCTTTTGGGGCCATTGGGAAGATCTAATTTACACTTGGTCCCCTGTGATCCATAGAAAAGTCTACTGATAAGCTCCCCAGAAAACCATGAACAACTTTTGTCTGTGCCTCTGGGTCCTATGCTGCAACCACTGAGAACTAGCTTTGCTATGGATAGAGCTGATGGGAGCCAGAGCTAATGGATCTTGGTCCTCCTACGGGGAAGGCCTGGAAGTGGCTGGGCATAGTTCTCAAAAGGTGGCATTACATAGACTCATTTCCCTGACTCAACCTTAGAAAGCTATGTAACAACAACAAATATATACAGCAAATATCTCCCTGTAGCTTTGATTTTTCCCTGATAATTAACGGTGTTGAGCATCTTTTTATATACTTGTTGGTCATTTGTAAGTCCTCTTCAGAGAAATTCCTATTCACATTCTTTGCCCATTTTTTGTGTTTCTTATTGTTGTTGTTGTCGTCGTTTGGTTTGGGGTTTTTTTTGTTTTTTGTTTTTTGTTTTGGCTATTGAGTTGTGGACGTTCCTTATATACTTTGGAATTAACTCCTTGTCAGATATATGGTCTGCAAATATCTTCTCCCATTCCATGGGTTGCATTTTCGTTCCATTGATTGCTTTCCTTGCCATGAAGAAGGTTTTCATTACTTTTTATTTATTCAGAGGGGCGATTTAGTGTCAAAATCAAACGATTGCCCAACAGCTTGGCAATACCCTTGTGTAACTTTAAGTTGGTGGCGTTCAGAGGTAGCACGTTCTCTAAAGTTGGGTTATCTAGCAGATGATACTGACTTTGTATTAAAGGCATGAGAGCAACAAAATGATGGGAAAGCCAAAACAGTGACGACCACAAATCCATGCTCCATGGAAAAAGCTTCATTTTCATAAAGGAAGAGGGTGTAAATCTCTGCAAAATGTGGGGAGATGTAGGTACTCTCTCCCCCAGAGTACCTCCTGGTAGAAAACATACCAGCAAACGAACACTCTGAAGTCCAAGTTGTCAAGAAGCCTGTGTCCCTTGTAGAGTGGGAAGAAACCACTCCACAATTCTACTATTCTCTAAGCTTAATGAAATGCTAGCACGCTGCCCTGCTGTTCCCGGTATCTTATATTTCCAGGCCTTGCCACCTGTGCAACAAAAGCAAGCAATCTATTTAGAAGAGTGTTTTTCATTCTCTTAACTCTGAAGGTCTTTATTCTCAGCATGAGATTATTGCAACAACTTAACAAGCCGTGTTTTCTCCCCCTATTTTCCTTTCTTTTCTTTTTGCACCTATGTCCTTTTAAGTCCATTCAGGCCTTAGGGAAACATTTAGTACTTAAGCTTTGGTTTTTCAAGCTCAATCGGGTAGAAAATCTAACACAGAATGTGTGCACAAACGATAGCTCTGCACAATAGAGACGAACAAATAGCACAAAGAGGAAAGAAGAATATGAGTGTTCAGGGAGCAGGGCTGCACTTGAATTCAATTTCCCAACAGCAGACCTGATGCTTGCTCCCAAGATTCCCAGGTTTCAAATTGGTCATATACTGAGGGCCAGTTACCTGGACAATGGAGGGAAATCGCAGTCAGTAATTATGATCTTGGTTCCTGGGTTGTTAGGAGACTAATATTAATCCTGAAATTGTATGAGGAATGTGTTCATCTGGCCATAATTGTATAGTCTTCTTGAAAGCATTTACCAGCAATGCTAATTTAACGCAAATCACCCCAGGGGAGTATTTCTAAGCTAGTGGGGTTGCCAATTTACTGGTTAACTCAGGATAGTTTCTCCAGATCAGAAAAAGCAACAGGAAACTCACAAAAAGATACAGGTATATATTTTTCATTTTCTATCAGATGAACAATTCAGTATAAAGATTATCAGAGCACACACTGTTCTTTGAAACACCAAGTGCCTCTGTTGGCTGGCTGTCAAGTGATCATGAATGTGACTGAGTTACATGCAATTAAAAGCATCATAAGATATTAACGCCAGGAGATAATAATGCTGTTTTCAGAAAACACTTCAATTTGAATAAATACATCAGAATGCTGTCTCTCACAGGGAAATATGTATGTAAAACAATTATTCATTCTATACTCTTGATCTCCCTCCACGTTAAAGCATAAACTATAGGTGACTTATTTGTGTTTGTTTTTGCTTTGTGAGAGAAAAGAAGACTGAAAATCCTAAGAAGATTCCAAAAGTGTTACATCTTTAGAAGCAAAACAAAAGATCCATAAGCATTTGCTTGAGCTTGCTTTTTAAGATTATTTTTACTGTTTGCAAAAATTTTTACTCTTTTTCATTCCTCCTTTTTGTTGTTCTTCAGTCATTTACTTATTTCATGATAGTTGTCTCATAGGAAAAGCCAAGTTTCCAAATTCTTGGAAGTCAGGTTCCAAGGTTTCGTTTTGAGACAATGTATTTCTAAGCTTTATAGAGAATGGTATGATGGTCTGTGATTTCATGGATCCCTGGGCCAACTCTGCTGAGAATGATTGGTTAAAGGAATAATTTCTCACAAATGTTAGAGATCTTACGTTGGAAGTGTAGACTTCTTTTTCTCAAAAAAGAGGTTGCTTTGTCCATTGACACGATTATGATATTCAGTTTGTCTCTACCACTGATGGCTAAGATTTGGCATCTTAACAATAAATAAACACCAAGAATAATGGGGATAGAACATTAATATACCATTAAAATAAATAATTCAAAAATTTAAAACTTAAAAAAAGACTTTTCCTTCAATGAATTGTTTTAAATGTTAATATATATTAATTTATTTGTATATATTAATATATTATATGCTATTGAAGTGGTCAAAACAATTTTTATATGTAGATAGCTGGAAAGTTGTATAGCAGGTTTGTTTGAAGAAAGTTGGGTAAGATTTCAAAAGTTGTCTTATTATGTATAATTTATGCAAGTATGCATAAGTACTTGGGAAGATAGAATTGACCCAATCTCTTAGATGTGGTTCATTTATGCTATGGTTGGACCCTATTCTGAACAACTTGGTGTTTCTAGAAGGCTACATAGTTGTAGCCTTCATATTCACATCATATGTGAATTTGTTATTAAATAAGTCAACATACTTCTTATGGTCAATGATCTGAATTTCAGTTTTAAGGAGTTAGGTATTGAATTGTAGGAATTCCTTATATATTTTGTATATAAGATACATGATTTATAGATATTTTTTCCCATTCCTTAGGATTGTTGGAGGTTGTCTTTTTATTTTGTTGTTTGTTTTTTGCCATGTAGAAGCTTTTTAGTTCAATGTAGTCCCACTTGTTTATTTTTGCTTTTATTGTCTTTTGTGCATTTGGTGTTATATCTAAAAAAATTATTGCGAAGACAAATGTCAAGGAGTTTTCCCCTATGTTAAAGTATGTTCCCTCCATATTCTGTTGAGTTTTTATCATGAAGGGATGCTGTATTTTGTCAAATGCTTCCTTTGCATCTATTGAGATGATCAGATGATTTTTATCTTTCATTCCAGGAACATGATGTGTCACATTTAGTGATTTGTGAATGAATTACATCTCAAAGGTCAAACGCACTTGAACATAGTGTATGATCTTTTAATGTGCTATTTAATTGAATTTGCTAGTATTTTGTTGAGAACTTTTGCACCTCTATTCATCAGGGACACTGGCCTGCAGTTTTCTTTTCTTCGTCTGACTTTGGTATCAGGGCAGTGCTGGCCTTGTAAAATGAGTTTGGGAATGTTCCCCTAAGAGAGTTAATCCTAGTGTTCTTGCCACACACAAAAGAGTGAAGTGATAGACATGTTAATTAGCTTGATTGTTATAATAATTTCACAGTGTTTACATATAGCAAAACTTCACATGGTACATCTTAAATAAATATAATTTTATTTGTCAAGTATACCTCAAGCTGGGAAAGATAAAGAATTAAATGAAAAAAATTTATGCAACATTAAATCAAAAATAAATCATTATCATGTTTAAGACTTGAAAATACATGTGACATTGCCAGAGTTAGGAGACCTAAAATTAAATAGTTTGTTTTCTTTAAAAAAACAATGGAGATAGCAGTTTGAATTTGTATCCAGAAGAACAGACAAAGCTATCATAATAATTGGGTGTGATTATGACTCAGATTCCTCTTCCTGGCTGGCTCCAACTGTGTTTCAAATGTCAGTGTCTGTCATTCACCTGGTCATAACTTCTAGAAATCTAAGAATTAGACTACTTCCTACCCCCAGGCCACCACTCCTGGTTTGCTATCCGATTCTACTTTTAATTCCAAGTTTCTCATATCAGTTTCTGGTCTCTTCTGCTCCCACTTTTCCTGATATAGTTCAATGTCTTGTCCCAATGTGATGGTCTTTTCACCAGCTTTCCTCTCTCAACTTTATTCAACTCCATCCTAAGTTAACACTGCTTCTAGAATAGCCTTTCTGAAATACATTTATTTCCTTGATAGTCAACCTCAATGACTCTCCACTGCACATAGAATCAGGTCCAAATCTGATGGGGCACCAAGCTCCTGAGCTGGGACTGAGCCTGCCTCCTTGTGATCATTAACCATCGTGCTCTTCTGTGGACCTTACAGTTCATTGTATTTTTCTGAAGATTTTTTGTAATTTCTTATCTGTAGTCCTCAGATTTGCCTTTTATTTTTCCTGCCTTGACTTTTTTCTCCTTTGTTTAGAGAATTCAGATTCCTCCTTCAGAGTTCTGTGAAACATTACCTCCATAGAGCTTGTCCTCCTGATTCCTTTAGACAGAAGAACCAATCTACTGACCTGGATTTAGGGCCTAAGCTTTTCTTACAAGCTTTATTTTCTTTTAATGTTTGCTTTGTCATAAGAATGAGCTCCTTGAGAGAAAGAACCAGATTTTATTCATTTTTATGTCTTATTATCTAGCATAGCTCTTGAGACATGGTTGCTCAGTAAGCATTTGCTGGTTGGATGAATGGGTGAATTAAAATTGATCAGAACTGTTCACTACCAGATAAAATTACAAAGTGGACAGCAGACCTTGCTGGCTTTCCACATAGGAATTTTATGCTTCAGTAATACCACTCATGGTATTACTCAAGTCTCTCCTTCTCGGTGAAGAACTCAAGAGTCCAGGACTTTGATATTTCTCTTTTTTTTTTTTCCTCCAAACTTAATTGGCAGTAAGAGGTAGTAGCTAAAAGTATGGGCTTTAGGATCAGACTACATGCAACCAAATCCTGCCGCCTTATTTATAAGCTGTGCAAATCTGCTCAAGTCACTAATGTCCTTGTGCTTACTATAAAGTATTTAATTACATATTTAACATGTAATTTAATTATATGTGTGTGTGTGTGTGTGTATATATATATGTGTGTGTGTAAAATACTTAATTATTGAACCCATCTCATAGCACTGTGGTGGAGATTAAGTGAGTTAATGCATGTGAAGCAACCAGAATTGTTCTGGATTTCAGTTCCCTAGGACTTTGTTGATCAGTGACTAGAGGGCCTGACAAATGCTAGTCATTTGTCTATCTTCAGTAGACTGAAGTAGAACTTCAGTAGATTTCAGTAGAACTGAAGACGTAAGGATTATAGTGTAATATATGTTTCTAAAATGTTTGGTTTTAACAGGCTTAATGAGACATGCCAAAGGCCAAAGAAGTGGTTAATGTGTGGAGATTTTGAGCTCCATGAAGGTTTTTAGGTGAAGTTATTTAATCATTCTTTTGCCATTAAATCATAATTTCCAGCTTTAAGAATTTATTGAAGATTCTCTTTGCTCCGTATGATGCTACTCACATACTGAAGGTTACTAGAGCAGAATTAAAAGAAAAAGATAAGGCTTTATTAAACAGAGTGCAAACAATTTTTTAAATCTAATATGTTTTTGTGAAATATTGGACTTCACATGTAGAAACTCAGAAAAGGCATATATACTAAGCTTGGGATAATCATTCAGAGCTTCTTGGTGGCAAAGAGAGAACCATGATTGGTAGATAGATTTGGATGGGAGGTTAAGGAACACGGAGAAAAGAAAAGGCACAGTGTCCATTTGAGAGAATACTTGTCTATTAAATGTATGGGAATTGCTATCAATAGAATCTCTTGGGGGTTCACTTGAGTTCCCATTTCTTATTCAAAAGCCTCAAGATGAGGTTCTTACTCACATATTGCCTTCAAGTATCCTATGTTGTTACTGCACTTGCACTGCAGAGGGAGGAAAGCCTCTGTAAAGAAAATTGTACAGAAGATGGATTCATGGTTTATTTGTGATGGATGGAGTGAGTAGGAGGAAAGAGATAAATATTGGATAGTTTGTCTTCAGAGGCACCTTAAAATTCTGAAGCAAAGAGTCTGATAATGAAGGTTAGTTTGCAGTACTATACATTGATTTTCCTAAACATATACTGCATTTTTGCCTATCATTCAAAGGAATCTTCATATGTTCTTCATGAGGACTTTCATCCTCCTTATGTCCTACAGATAATCTACCAGTGAAAAATTACTCTGAAAGTGATCATTTATTTCTGAAAGATAACGGAAGAACTGGGGTGGATGGTCCTTTGTATGTCTGTACCTTCTGGAAGGTCTTCAATCATTAGGGGATGACCTACATCTCCATAATTATTGCCCCCCAAAATGGATTTTCAGGATATACTAATGGGTGAAAAAAATCATCTCAGTCTTCCATAATTTTGACCACATATGTCATTCAGTGTCTGTGGACAGTTTCTCTCATCAGCAGGGAGAATGTCTTTGATGGTGTAATGGCAGAATCACAGTGGATCATATTCTTCCATTCAAATGATGTTCTGATTAGCTTTGAACTTTTTTTTTTTTTTTAAGATTTTATTTATTTATTTGAGGACAGGCAGAGAGGCAGGCAGAGAGAGAGGGGGTAGGAAGCAGGCTCCCCGCTGAGCAGAGAGCCTGATGCGGGACTCAATCCCAGGACCCTGAGATCCTGACCTGAGCCGAAGGCATAGGCTTTAACCCACTGAGCCACCCAGGCGCCCAGCTTTGAAGATTCTTATTTGCTTGGGAGTTAGCATAAGCTGGTAGCCTTATATTAGGTACTTGAAAAAAATCTATTGTAGTATGAGTATCAGCAGATTGATCAAACAGGACATGACAAGAGCCCTGTCACTTTCTAGAATCTTCAAATTAAAAGAAAGAAGGATAAATGCTTTTCAGTTCTCTGTACTCAAACATGAGCTTTGATGTTTTTTTTTTGTTTTTTTTTGTTTTTTTTGGTATGATTATATATATTTGATAGGGACTGTTTAAGGAACAGACTTGCATGTCTTACAGCTCTGAGTATGAATCCTCTTTCCACTCATACTGAGCCATAATTTCTCCAATTTTTTCATCTGTAAAATAGGATTAAATAAGCCAATGTATATAAAGCACTGGTAAATAGGACTTGTCAGGGAGGAAGACTGATATATGGTGACCTTTGTCTACCTATTCATAATTTGTTTTATGATTAACGGCAACTATTTATAAAAGAAACAAACTACTTTTCCAAAAACTCTTATTCATTTGATCCTCAGGGCCTGAGACTCTATGAAAAGAAAGCTGTGGGCAAAACTCTGGTACAGAGGCCTGACTGGGGACTCTCTTGGGGCGTTCCCATTTGGGACGTGTTCACCATGCCAACAGGAGAGAGATACTTTCACTGTTTGATGTACCCTTATTATTCCCATGTACCATGTGGTCAAAAGCCTCATGGAAACGGGTTTCTAGTTATTAGAATTCAATGACCTTTGGAACGTGATTAATCTTTCCTTTATGTCCCTGTTGGTAAAATTAAAATAACGTTTACACCACCTACTGCAACATGGACTTAAGGATGAAATGAAATGATATTAGTAATCGCAAACACAGAATGCTTACTCGGTCCTAGTAACTGCTCTGAGCTGTCTACATGCATTAACTCAGCTCTTCTTCTAAAAGCCTTTGAAGATGGGTACTACTATGTATTTTACCAGCACAGTGGCAACACTTTACTCATTCATCCTATACATTCCAACCAAGAATCTACATGTTTATGCATACGAAAGTCACGTGACTTTATGATAGAGTGGGGATGTGGCCTGAGGCAGTCTGGCTCCACACCATATCAACGTCTCAGAGATTTTGACAGCACTTTGCCATCAGTAAATGACAAAGGCCTGGAAGGATCATGTGTACTTTGGCTTTCTACCTGTGGGTAAGAGGAGTCTGAGTGGATTGGGAATCCCACTCACAACCCAGGGAGGGAGGGAACCAACAGCTGGTTTCATTTTTTGAGGAAGTCTGTGAAATGCAGTCAGCCTGAGGATAAGACGCAAGGAAGGTGGACTTTAAAACCAAATTTTATATGCAGCAGAACTGGAAACCTGGGGCCATTTATTCATTCATCCATCTACTCAGTATCTGGCATTATGTTAACAGTTGAACACAGATGAAAAACCTGCAGTTTTTTTGTTTTTTAAATGCCCACTGTCTGGTGAAGACAGCAGGTATTGGAGGTCATTCTGTTGTCTACTGGCATGGACTTGACTGACTATCTCGGTTGCTCTGATCCACTGTTCCACCATTTGCAAATGAGGATACACTCTCCTACCTTACATGGTTTCTGGCAGATAGTAGAAATGGGCTGTATCAAGTGTCTGTAGCCAGTCGTCACTGAAAATATAGCTGCTAAGGTCACGAAGGTGGAGTGTGGAGAGAGCTGAAGTTGGAGAACCCAACTGCACACTCTAGTGACGGTCACACAGAGAATGTTTAGCAGAGACAAGGGATGGTTGGTTTTTCATATTAGCAAATGCCCCTTGGTAGCAGGGTGGAGGCTGGACTGCATAGGGACTAGGTTGAAGAACAGAACATCCTTTAGGAAAGTATTAAAAAATAGAGAATGAGGGCCTACAGGGTAAAGAGAGGTTATGGATTTGGGACAGAAACAAGAGAAATTGTGGAGATAGAGTTTCCTACCTCTTAAATAGAACTATTTTGTGGGGTTTAAAAATGGATCTTAGGAAAGAGCAAACATGAAAATAATTTGTTTCTTTTTGTCGTTGTTTGTTTGTTTGTTTTTGGGAGACAAATCCTATTTAGAACATTTCTCTTGATTGTGAGTCAGAGGAAAGATAGGTATTCTGGGTGTTAGTTTTCTGCCTCTGAGCTCTCTCATCTCCCCTACCAAAGGGTCAGCAAGGATCACTTTATTTTGGGCCGTTGGCACCCTTTGACAACAGCTTTCTAGAACATACCTCACCATATTGCACTTATTTTTCATGACTGTCTCCCTGAGTAGGTGGAAAACTCAGTGAATGGAGAACATCTTTTTTCCCCCTCAATTGCTCAATATTTAGATAATGTGTGGTACAAAGCAGGTATTCAGTACACGTTTGTTGAATACATGAATGAGTAAGCAAACGAGAGCATAGCAGTTAAGCTTAAGATCCCTGGAGTAGGAATGATAGATTTTGAATCCTGATTCCACCACCAGATACTAGCAGAACAACAACCTTCTAAGCCTCATCTATGAAATGGAAATTATAATATCATAGTGTTGCAGTGAGGTTAAATGGCACAAATATATGCAAAGTGCCTAGTCTACTCCCTGATACACAATAAATATTTATTTAATTAAATGAGAGCTACCACTATCACAATCACTATTATTATCATGAAGACATCTGGACTTTTAATTCCTAACCATTTTCCCCCAACCCTCTATTCTCTGCTGCTCAATATAGTTCTGATTTGAAAAATCAAATTGATGGAAACAATGATTATGGTAACAAAACTTAAAGCCTATAGCCTAGGTAGATTTTTCTTTCATCCTTCCAGCTTGCTGTCTTACTATTTGCCCTCATACAATCAAAACCCTAGCATGTATCTATGTATCTATCTATACAACTGTGCACACTCTACACACACACACATAAACATCTAGGAGATATATATGTGTAAACACATAGATCTCCTGCATTACTTATATGTCCTAATATCATATAGGCATAGATATTTCCTTACCATAGAGAAATATTGAAGGAGGAACATCAGCTCACTGGGAGCCCAGAAACAGAAACAGCTTGACCTTAATGTGGTGGTTAGGCAAGTGGTTGTCTTTGAAGAATTAGACCAATATAAACAGGAGTCACTGGGACAATTGGAAAGTAGTTTTCACAGCTTTGTTTTCTTACCAACTGACCAAACATAAAAGCTGAAACCCAATATGTGGCAAGGGCTCCCCTTTTGTACACTCTCTCCAACACCATCCACATTTCCAAATAATTTGTTTGAGAAGCACACTTTGTGCTTTTTATTAAGCTCATGATTGGGCTGGATTTCTCTGTATTAGGAGACTTAATTTGTCAGTGAACTATAGCTTCAGGTTGGCCATCTGGAAAAATAAACTTCTCAACAGCCATGTAATTTGTCTTTTGTCTGGTTTCAGGCAGTGGATTTTTGGGGATTAGTATTGAACAAACAGCAAGCAGGCGCTTTCTTGGCTCCTTGAAGCCCTCTCGCTTCTCCAAAGGGTTATCTTGCTAAGTTACAAGTTAACAAATGGTTCTTACTCCTATAATGCCTTTGTCAACACTATGTATATATGAACCTAATTTTCAATAAAACAAAACAGCTTTCCTTTTCTACTTGGAGAGGCAATGCCATATGGACCAGAGTCTAAGGTCAGAAAAAGCATATTGCCTGGAACACAGGCCAACACACCAGCTGTGCCCTTGCACCAGAAGGTGAGGGGGTGTCACGAGGAGACCTTTCTCTCTCAGCCCATGATGTTCACCTCCAACCCCCACTTCAGCCCACCAAGTGACTAGTCCGGTTGTTGGGGAAATGTCTTGAGAGACAATTCCCATGTTGTACTAAAATGAATTGTAAGTTTTTCTCCCAAAGTTTCAATACCAGATCACCTGTTTTAGATCCCAGCATGTAAGATGTAGAGCTTGGCAAAGCCATGTCAAACATCATATTTGCTCAGATAAACACCATAATTCCTGGTAACTTGTACTTGTTACAGTTCCAAGTACAGTTGCAGAAATATTCTCCCTTTTCCTTTCCTTAAAAAGGAAGCGATTTCCTTGATCAGGAAGAAGGTGTGGTTAAAATATGGGTTAAGGGGTCAGGTAAGTCTGGGTTCCTGACCTGATTCAGCCCCTTATTACCCATGTGAACTTAGCTCAATTACTTAGCTTTCTAAGCCTCCATTTTTCCATATGTATTTCAGGGTTAATGCAACTAATAATATGACTAATAATCAGGGCTCCATTTCATAAGATTATACTGATGACATGAGACAAGGTAGACATGTGAGGTGCTAACACAAGTCTGGCAAACATACCCAATACATTTCAAAACTAAAGCTAATTAGGATAAGTGTCATTTGTTAGGCTCATACCACATACTCTGCTAAACTGTGCTAGGTATTTAATATAATAATTATACCTACATTTTACAATAGGCATTGTGTGCCAAGAACTAAACTAATGATTTCATAGCAACTATTTCTATGGTACAAGAATTGTTGAAATTCAGGGAAGTTCACTAGTATTTTTAAACTCACTTGTGGAGTCAGGATTTAAATTTGGAGGCTCAGATTTTGCTTTTGCTCAACTGCTAAATTCCTGAATATAGGAAACCAGGAAAAAACAGTGACTTAGTTAGGTCATATGATTTCTCACAGTCTTCATAGAACACAGAAGTGTCCTTGCTTATCTCTGCTTATCATGCATGCTTAGTGTCTTTATCCAAGTCTGGGTGAAAGAAACCAAATTACCTTCAGGTGCTCCATCAAAGAGGTTTACCATCAGAGTCAAAAGCTGCAGTCTTCTAGCAATCTGTAGGAGTTTGCTAGTTTGCTAAGGCTGCTCTAACCGAACACCATGAACTGGTGGTTTAAACAGGAGAGATTTATTGCCTCACGGTTCTGAAGGCTAGAAGTCTGAAACGGCATTGGCAGGAGAGGTTCCTTCCAAGGGCTGTGAGGCAGGGATCCTTTCCAAGTCTTTCTCATTGGCTTATAGATGGCTGTCTTCTTCGTCTTTTTTTTTTTTCCTTTAAGATTTTATTTATCTGACAGACAGAGATCACAAGTAGGCAGAGACACAGGCAGAGAGATAGACGGGGAAGCAGGCTCCCCGCTGAGCAGAGAGCCCGATGTGGGGCTCAATCCCAGGACCTTGGGATCATGACCTGAGCCGAAGGCAGATGCTTTAACCCACTGAGCCACCCAGGCGCCCCTTTCCTTTGTCTTTTTATACCATCTTCCCTCCGTGCATATCTCTGTGCGCAAGTTTCCCCTTTTATGATGAGATCAGTCTATTGATTAGGACCCATGCTAATGACCTCATTTTTAACTTGACTGTAAAAAGTCTATTCTCCAAATAAGGGCAAATTCTGAGCTAGTAGGGGCTTAGAATTCTGACGTATGAATTTGGGGTTGGGGACATAACTAACCTATTAGTGGGAATATGCCTTGTCTGCTGCAAAGTTCATGAAATGTGGCTTGAATTAGAGAAAAGAATACCATCAGCTTAAATATTTTAATCTCAAAGCCATTTTTTCTTGCTTTCACTCTCTTTCTCTGTTACCTGCCATCCCACCAGACCCATCAAAATAGAATTCATTCTATGCAAGTTATTATTATTCGACACTCTTCATTTTTCTTTATAACTTCTTAGGGAAGGCCCTTGTTATTCTCTGTCACAGAAAATGTAACCCATTAGTGGAAAATGTTGCTTGCTTAACCTGAAACCATTCTCCCCAAAGGTTCTTCCTTCTTGTGACAACTTGTCCCCAAAATGCCAGATGAATGTCTCTCTCTCTCTTTCTCCCTCTTTTTTCCCCCTACAGCATGAAGCAAGGTTTCTCAACCTTAGCACTATTGACATTTTGGGCCAGATAATTTTTGTTGTTGAGGGCTGTCCTGTGTATTGTAGGATGGCTAGTAGCATCCCTGGCCTCTTCCCAGATTCCAGGAACACCAGCCTAGTTGTGATAAAAATGTGTCCAGACATTGACAAATGTCTCTTGGTGGGGGTGGGGAACAGAATCATTCCTTTTCATTAATGACTGAGCTAGAATGGGCATGTTTGTGGTAGGCACTCAAGAAATGATATTTTCCTTTCTTAACATTTCCCTAATTTAGACCTTCTCCATGTCTCTGTTTCAGCCTTCTTTATTATCAGCAAATGTTGCCCATTAAAAATGAGTAACATCTTAAAATTTCAACTTCATCTAAGACGTGTCTCAAAGATGTCCTACTGATCTCTCATCTGTGTCTCCTCAGTGTCCTACTAGACATTTCTATTAGATTATCTAACTATTATCTTAAAATAAGCATACCTAAATGAAACTCACAATTTTATCCACTCAAAATCAATTCCATTCCTAACTTTATTATTTTAAATAATGGAATCACTTTTTGTAGCCCACGAATTTGTGAGATGTAAGTACATACAGACTCTTACGCATTGTTGCCTCTGGTGGACCTAAGGTTGTATTCTATGACTTAGTATAGGCAAGTCACGTAAGCTCTCTGAGGTCATTAACACATTATTTAAGTACAGTTTTGAGGCACAAGACTAGTATATGTTAAGAAAATGACATACTCATTAGGGCCTTAATAAATGTCAGATGGGACTGTTTTATTAGGAATAATGAGATGAGCAATTTCATATAGAATAATTGATGCCTTTGTGGGGTAGTAGATTGGGAGAGCATACCTACTGTTGAGATTAAGTAGACTAGGCTCATCGCCAAGTCTTATACCCACAAAAATTCAGCAATATCCCCTCCATCACTGGAATGTGGTCATGAAGAAAACACTGGAAGAACAAAGCATCTCACATGGGTACAGAGATAATCCACTTTATGGTAAATAGTATCTTAGCTGGGGTTCAGAGATTTCCCCAAACCATGTTGTGACAGAGCGTCATAATGTGTGCTAATGTCTGTTTCATAGGTCAGATGGTCATATATCTCAGGGTCAACTGTTGGCCCAGATAGGAGAATCTTAAAATATCAATAGCATGCTGGAAGACATTTCTTCTCTCTCCCCCCTAGGAATGATTAGTACTAGTTCTAGACTTTCAGTGCAGGCAAATGTGCATTCAAGATAATTCATAACATTTCTGGGAAAATCCCAAGTATTCTAAAAGCTGACTCTTTTTCCTAATAAAGTGAACACAGGTCGGCTGGGGCCCAGCTCCATGCATTCCCCACTTTTGTTATTCTCGGTCATTCATCAGCATTAGTGTTAATTTAGGTGATTGAACACATCCTATATCTTGCCATAGTACTTGCCTAGAATTTTTTTTAATTTTTTATTTTTTTAAACATATAACATTATTTTGTCTAGAATTTTGATGTCATTTGATACTTTCTAGTACGAAAAGTTCAACGTAAGTGGAAAAAACTCTCCTCCTGCTAATTGTGTGTCAACTATAGGCAAGGAAAAAGAATTTTCTTTCTACCCTTTAGATTTCTTAGCTGAGAGCCCTGTAATACAAGACAGGTTAACAAAGGAGAAACAGAAGTTTGCTAATATGTATACCTCATGCATACATGGCAGATATACAGGCAAAAATGAGTAACTCTCTGAGGTGGCTTAGTATTCAGGCTTACATATTGTGTTAATTGGGAAAAAGGAGGGATACAGGCCTTTGAGGGGAGAGTAAATAGTTTTTTGGAAAGACGTATGAGCCCTCAGAAGAAGGCATAGGAGGTTTTTGGCAAAGGTTGGGTGTGGCATCAACTTCTAGTCTCCTCTCCTCGGACAAAGGTCTATCTTTCCTGGTTGATGAAACTCCTGGGTAGAAGTTTTATGATAGCTGATTTCCTTTTGGAGTATCTATCTTTAGGCAGATAAGGAAATTCAGGAAACGTTCTTTCCTGCGTTTTGTCTTTTAAGTGCCTACAGCTCAAAATAATCAATATATCAAAGCAGTGTATTTGGGGGTGGCATGTCATATTTTGGGGTAGCGTATTACATTCAGAAACCAGTCCAGCCTGAAACTGGTTGAGAATTCTCTAGGAGCTCAGAGAATGTTAGCCTAACTACTGATTCTTTACAAGAGACCTCATACACCATGTCTGCTGACATGGACAAGCTTCAAGAGATTTTCAGATCCCAAATGTAGTATTGGCTACTCCCAGACAGTGCTAGGAAAGACTCTTAGAAGAGCACATCTTTTGTTTGAATAGGAAAGAAAAAGACAGGGTATTATTGCAACACAAGCTCCTAATGCTTCTGAAGTGAATCTTCAGAAGATTCACCAGGAGGCAAACTTCATCCTGGGGTGTGGAAACAGAGTTTCCGGAGGGAGTGAGATTTATTTGAATTTGTATACTGATGGATTTCTTGGAGGCACTGGGGGTGGGGAATCTGTTGGGGGTGGGGAATCTGTGGTGATGGGGAGGAGGGAGGAATAAAAAAGCAGCCTTTCTTCTTATGAGCTACAGCCTGTCACTTAAGGGCTTGTGCCTGATTATTTCTCTTTCATGCATGGGTGCCCTGTTCTCTGAAGGTGTTATGAAAAGTTGCCAAGAGATAAATTCAACTGTTTATGAGAATCATTACGTGGCTCTGTATTTTTTTCCCTGGCACCCTCCAAGATCTATAATTTGAAGCTGAGCAGCTGTTTTCTGGTGCCTGTAAATAAAAGTATTTAAATATGTCTTAAACACATTGTTTAGAAAACGTATGCAAAACAGGAGGCCTTTCTAGCACTCGGTCGCCTAGAAGAAGGGAATGAAACCTTTTTCACTTGACTACTGCTAACATTGTGTGACTGGGATAGTGTTACAGTCTCTCAGTGCTGGTTATAAAGATGATAATTAAGTAGGAGGTCCCTGTAGCCTTCTTACCAACTTAGAAGCATTTCTCCTTCTCAGATTTCAGCTACTGCCTCACCTAAGTGGGAGCTGGAAAAGCAAAATAAGAAGACCTTTGAAGCCACACAATGTCTGGTCTGTCTCGGCTAACTGTGTCGTAATATAACTGATATTATAGCAGGTAGCAGGAAAATACATGTCAGGAACAATACAATTCCACATTCTGTTTATAGCTGGGAGCAGAATGTGTACCACCAGACTCATGGGCAATCCTTTTCTCACTGCCTAGGGAAGGTAGTGGCTGGTCAACTGTTGACTGGAAGTTATTTCTCAAATGGCTATCACGCAAGTACTAGTTTATGAAAGTATAATTAAAAAGCCAAGTCTTTCAACTCAAAAGAGTATGTTCCAGTATTCCTCTTTTTCTTCATGCCTGCTCCAACAACTCATCTCAGGACTCCTACGATGACATTCAGTTTGTTTCTCCAACATATATGTGAAAAGGGGAGAGAAAGCCTTTTAGTCATTGGAGTAGGTTTGTAAGACTATGGCTTATCTACTAAGTATCCATCTGTGTTTAGTTGAGAGGCCATCACTCTCCCATTTCCTATTTTCTATGAAGAAAAGCATTCTGTTGCACTCTGGTTAGGTAGGCAAAGGAAAGGTAAGAAAAAAGAAGTCGGGATTGCCACATTTTGTTGTATAAGGGGAAGAAAAAAGGATTTCCCTGTGAATTTGTGTCATAAAGGTCTATGGATTCAGTTGCCTTTCTAATAAAGCTGCTACATTTTTGCCACAGTGCCCCCTTTCTTTTGGAATTGGAGAGTTTCAGCTTTGAATCATTTCACTGGGGTAGAGTATACTGTACAGGCCTCTTGGTCTTCAAGATTTCTGGTACATCCTGAAGGCACCAGATTATCTTATATCCAGAACCACTTGCCAAAACCTGAGGGAAATTTGCTTAATGAAGGTAACCATTTTGGGAGCCCCTGAATCCAAACTCATTTCAGGCCAGTGTCCAAGACTATAAAGTGTCAAATGCTAAGCTGACCAAGTACTGTGTGAAGACCTGACTGAACTCTTTATTCAAAAGGGTGAGCTTAAAGAAAGAATCAAGGGGGAAATCATCACTTCCTCAAATCTGATTGAAGGTTGACAGGGATCAAGGAAAACTTCAATAGCTTGGAAACTGGTCCCCAGGAAAACAATGAATAGGGCCTGGAAGAAAAGAAAGGAAGATTTGCTGATTAGCTCCCCCTGTGGAGTGAGTCTCTGCCACTTGGCTTCCTTTGATGAGATTACAGACTTCTGAAACTCCTTCCCACCAGGAACGTAGACATGTTGAAAGAACATCCTTCTAACTAGGCAGGGACACATTCCTTGTTCTTGGGAAAGTATATTATTTTGCTCTCTGGAATGACTTAATCATGTTTTCATCCTTAAGATCAGAACTTTGATTGATTCTGAACAAATATTATCTAAGGAGTTTAGGTTTATTTGAGGAAATGGCAAGAATTCCAGATAGCTAAATCACTGTATTTTCATCTTTCTACAATATTCCTCAACAGGACAAAGAGACCTTAATGAACCTCTTCTATTTCTTGTCCTTAAGATTGTTCCAATTGCATTTTTCATGATTCCCCACACCCCACCCCAAATGGGAAAGGGGGATACAAGCTAACTTTTTATTGATTTGAATACCATAAACTAACAAATAATTTCTGCCTCCTTTCTTTTCATATGCCCTCAACTCTCACTGCATCCATCTACTCCAACTCATGCCGTCATATTTTAAGGTACTGAGAGTTGAATAGGATTTTAGTTTAAAGCTTCCAAGCTAACCAGGAAGCCCTATTTCTGACTTATGGTCATTACATCTTCCTTAAAACCATCAGTCTAAGGGGACCTTCTTGGTTGACCTGATGAATTTGGTACATCGAGTCTTTAATTCACCACCCTCCACATACACCTTCCCCTCATTTCTCTGTTATTCTAACCTCATGTATCCTTCAAGGCCCAATTTAAATCCCGCCATTTCCTTCTCAACTTCTTAGACTAAAGATGATCATATAAACTTTTAAATCTAACAAAATCATAGACCCTCAGTCATTTAAAACTCAAAGGGAATGTAGAGATGTTCTAATATAGTCCTTCATTTTATAGATGTGGGCCTGAAAATGAGGAAGGACTGATAGGAAATCAGGCTATATACTACATTTTGACATCCTCTTTAAAGCAGCCATGAACAGTTTAATTTTTCTTTCTTAATGCTGCAGATCTGTATTTTTTCTCTCCCATCTGCAAGCTTTTGAAGGCAATGATTATAATTTCTATATCTATGTATTTTGCAGCGACATTTCATACATACCAGGTTGTTCTCACTCTGTGCTATCCACGAACTTTTTATGATGGTACAAATGTCCCATAACATCTGCACTGTCCAGTATGGTAATCACTAGCCACATGTAGCTTTTGAACACTTGAAATGTGGTTAGTACATCTGAAGAAGTGAATTTTTAAAGTTATTTCATGTTCATGACCTTGAATTTAAATTTATATAGCCACATGCCTTTAACACTTACATTGAACAAGGCAACTCTCATTCATTTGTTAATTCCCTGCAACTGAGGAAAAATTACAGCACATTCGTTGGCTTGATAACATCTTTAATACTGTTTGAATCAGAATAATAGAGGTTTAGAGATGGAAGGGGCCAAGTTGCATCACTTCAATTAATACCCCCAGAAAAGTGAACACCTTTGTTCAAGGTCACATGGTTAATTAGGAACAGAGCTGGCACCAGGCATAGGCTATAGTTTTTCTTTTTTTTTTTTTAAATAATTCTTTGTCATAATGTCTTGGGTAAGGTTGGAGGAGGAATCAGTAAGTAAGTAAGAAAGGAAAAACCAGCAGAAAGTAAAAAAATATATATATGATGAGAATGAGTGAGGATTATAGATAAGGAAGAAGAGAAGAAAGGATGTCATATAAGAGTAGAGAAATCGGTCAAAGGCTGGAGATGAAGGAAGGAAAAAAAACTTAAAAGCTCATACTTTCAACCACAGGCTGGTGTAAATGAAGAATTTCCTTCTCAATGCAAAACAATGTTACTGTAATAAATCAGGGACCATTTCATAGGTGTACCCGGGATTACACAATGAGGAAAGGTTAGTGGTTACTGAGCCATGACAAAGCCCTAATACTAATGAATTACATTCCTCAAAACCTTTGTGAGACCAATCAAAGAACTCTCTTTGAATGGGCATGGAATGTTAACATCTGGTTCACCAAATGGAGATAACAGTTTCATCCAAAGCCTCAGCTGGTCAAGCTTTTATCTCTCTGTTGCCTCTGATCCCACTTGATCCTTCCTTTTGCTTTGAAGCTAAGTGAAGGAAAGACATCACTGAAGTGTGTTGGATTTTGTGGTGTGTAAGAGACCTGGATGGTAGAAACACTGGTGCAGGTGAATTAAATCTGAAGAGTGTTCCATATGCTCCTCTCCATACAGAATCAGGAGGTCCAACAACCTTTCAAGAGAAAGAATCTGTGCAGAGACTGTAGTTAATCATTAAATAAGAGAAGCAACTGGTTTCCAAGAGCTCAGTGGTGTTCAAAACAGGAAGTCACATTTTTGTTTGTTTCGTAGTATTCTGTATTTCATAGAGGGAGGGAAAAACTAAGACTAAAATCTGAAATGTTATGCTCTGTAAACCGCATTTTGTTTCTTTGTACCTTTTCCCTTTCTGGCAGGGAGTAAAATGACACATTTTCTGAGTGCGTGGAATATTTGTTTTCTTACCAATTTAATGGTTGTTCAGTTAGGTCATATGCATAGCAAGCTTTTCTCTTGCACCTCAGATGCTACTTTACCTGTTGACATGGCATCAGTTTCAAAGTCACAGACTTGGGTTAGAATTTATTCATTTAGGGGACTCCTGGGTGGCTCAGTCAGTTAAGCATCTGACGCCCGGTTTTGGCTCAGGTCATGATCTCTGGGTCTCAGTCTCAGGGTCGTGAGATTGAGCCCTGAGTCAGGTTCTGTGCTCAGTGGGAGCCTTCCTGGATATTCTCTACTTCTGCTCCTTCTCTCCATCATGTGCATATGCTCTCTCTCTCAAATAAATAAATATTTAAAGAAAAAAATTTATGCATTTAGGATTCTGTGGTGGGGCCAACCATCAGTCCCTTATTCTCTTATTCTTATCTAATTCTCTCTCCATTCCTTCCACCCATTTTCTTCTTCTGAGGTTGTCTGTTTCTTATTAATACTACCACCCATCTCAGTCTGCATTAGAGGTCTGTGGGTGCGGGAGGCATTTTTGACTGTCTCTTTTCTCTTATACCCTACCTCTAGACAATTGCTCCATCATGCAGCTTTTCTTTCCACACTATGTCACATTTGTCTTCCTTTTATTTCATTGCCTCTACCCTAAATCAGGGTGCTGTTAGTTTTCTCTTTTGTCACCACTGTTTACTAAATCATTCTAGAGACTGGGATGAATTTTATCACTCTGTATCTCAAAAACTTTCAATAGTATGAGACACTTATAAGGAAGAAGAAAGAGAAAGAGAAGAGGAGGAGGAGAAAGAGGAAAAAAAGAAAGGGAGAAGAAGTTGCCAGTGGAACAAACTACAAAACTAAGAAACTTTACTATATATAAGAATTAAACACATAGTGCTGATAGCAAGTCAAATCAATGGAAAATTAGATTTCATGCAATAGTTGTGAATAATTGCTTTAAAATATTTAAGTTGGATTGTTACCTTCCAGCACACCAAAATGACTTTCAGATTGATTAGAATGTTAAATGTAAATACAAATTCTATATATAATTGCAAAATATGGGAAATAATTATTTCAGGTAAAGATCAGAAAGTTCTTTCTAAATACAATAAAAGCAAAAGAAGAAAGAATAATGTAAAAGATTAAACATAATATAAGCACTAAAAAAATCTGATAAAAAAAATCCATTCTCAAAATTCAAAAGCAAAAGGCTACCTGGAAAAAATATTTCCAGGATATATGGCATACAAAATATGAGTGCATTGAAAATATCCAGATCTCTTACAAATTGGCAGAGAAGAGAATACTTTAAAAGAAAAAAAAATGCAAAGATTATGGAGAGGGAATTTACAAAGAATATATATGATCTATACTATGAAAAAAATAAAAAGCATCAGGGTTATTGCGCTTTTTTTCTTTGTGTAATCTTCCATTGTTTAAAGCTCATAAAATCCCTCTCATTCCAGGATGAGTCAGTCACATTTTTTCTAGTTTATGTTTTCATTTTTCATTTGCTTTTAATATTTTAAGTCACTCAATTTATTTGGATGTATGCTCTGAGATATTAGAGTTAACTCAATGGCACTCTCTTCCCTCCTTCCTAGATGGAAAGCCCCTCAAGGGCAGGAGTGATATGCTATTTTTTTTGTGGACCCTGCGGTGTGCAGCAAGTGCACTGTCCACAGTAGTCAACACAGGAAGGGCAAAGAGGATCAGAGAAGTTTTGAAAGAGGACACATCTTTTTTTTTTTTTTTTACACATTTTATTTATATAGTTGAGACAAAGAGGCGGGGAAAGAGAGCATGAGTATTGGGAAAGGACAGAGGGAGAGGGAGAAGCAGACTCCTTGCTGAGCAAGGAGCCCCACATGGGGCTCCATCCCAGGACCCTGAGATCATGACCTAAGCTGAAGGCAGATCCTTAACTGCCTGAGCCACCCAGGTGCCTCGAGAAGACACATCTTTTAAGGTTAGTTTTAAAAGTCTAAAATGTCTTAAGTATTGTAGGTTTTCTTTTTTCTCCATTTGTGCATCTCTTTTGGGTTAAACATGGCTCAAAGGCAAAGCTTCATGACTTAGAAAAGTATGCTGAAGAAAGACAAATGAGAATTTGAACACTGACACTACTGATTGCTTTACTTTAAGCCTCAGTCCCTCATCTATAAACTACAGATGCTGCTTACTACTTGTATGGTTATTAAGAAGAGAGAAACCCATGTTTCTCTCTTCTTAAGATAGATCACCTTACTGGTTCCATTCCCTTTTTACTCCCTTTCCTGTTATTCTGAAGTGGAAATGTAGTAGACTGTGTGAAAACATCTCAAAACGTGGGATTGTTTTTTTTTTTTTTTTTTTTTTTTAACGATTTTATTTATTTATTTGAGGGGTGGCTCAGTTGGTTGGACGACTGCCTTCGGCTCAGGTCAAGATCCCGGAGTCCTGGGATCGAGTCCCGCATCAGGCTCCCAGCTCCACGAGGATTGTTTTTTTTTTTTAAAGATTTTATTTATTTACTTGAGAGAGAGACAGTGAGAGAGAGCATGAACGAGGAGAAGGTCAGAGAGAGAAGCAGACTCCCCATGGAGCCAGGAGTCCGATGCGGGACTCGATCCCGGGACTCCAGGATCATGACCTGAGCCGAAGGCAGTCGTCCAACCAACTGAGCCACCCAGGCGTCCCGGATTTTTTTTTTTTTTTTTAACAGCATAAAGTACTATTAATTGAAATCTTGGTCCACATTTAAGTGTGAATTGTTTGTTACAATTTTGTTGATAAATTAAATGGAGGTAATGTTTGGGTGAGAAGATTCAGAGGAGGTAAATCAAAGTAAGGAAACAGAGCAAAGTGAAATGTGAAAAACAAATAATTAAAGAAATTCTAATGGGAGTGGAGTCATGTAGTAGAAATGGCCTGGATGTGGGGGTCAGGAAAGCTGGAGTTTGAGCCTCAGCTTTGCACAAACTCTGTGCGATCTTAGGCAAGTTACTTGTCCTCATCGAGACTCGATTTCTTAATTTTTTATTAAATATTTTTTTATTTATCTGACTGAGATCACAAGTAGGCAGAGAGGCAGGCAGAGAGAGAGGAAGGGAAACAGGCTCCCTGCTTAGCAGAGAGCCTGATACGGGACTCGATTCCAGGACTCTGGGATCATGACCTGAGCCAAAGGCAGAGGCTTTAACCCACTGAACCAGCCACGTGCCCCACGAGACTCGATTTCTCCACCTGCCAAGCTGAGATTGGTAACATTCTCACAGCAGGGGTATTGTGAAGACCACCAAGATGAGTAAATGAAAGCATATGGGTACATAGGTGATGTTTGATGAATGCTTCCTTTTATTCTCTTTTTCTTCCCTCTCAAAGATAAAGTAGCCAGCCAGATTGATTATAATATCCCTGGGGATATATACATATATATACTTAAAAGACCTGAATGTGATTTCTCAGTAAGTGGCTTAGCTGTCAGAGAGAAGAGATGCTACTTTTAAAAATGCTTTCAGATGTCCTCCCTGTGTTTACAGTCGAAGTTTTGGATTCACGTATGTCTCATGACACACAGTCTAAATCTCCAAGCATATTTAGTAAATCTCGGTTTGTCTTGCAGGCACACAGCCATCATTTTGCTCTTTTGAAGACTGAGACCATGGTGTACCAACTCTTTTGTTGTAGGGGACTACCATTAGTTACTACTACTGCTGCTTTTTAAATTTTGTGAGCTGTAAAATGTAGTACTATATATTCCTGGAAAGTTTTTTTCCCGCTGAGAGCATTTAAGTTGAATGTGTTTTTAATGGTCTGGGAGGGAAGATACTGGTAATAAAGCAAAGCATTTGAAAATTTAAAAATAAGCAGTACATTTATAGCAATTATGGACGTCCCTTTTTTAGTATTTAAATATAGCATTATAGAATAGTATGTCTAGAGTGAAAAAATGCTAATCATCAACCAGCAGTAATTCTTTTTGCTTTTTAATAAAGGGATGCTTAGGGGCACCTGGGTGGCTCAGTGGGTTAAGCCTCTGCCTTCGGCTCAGGTCATGATCTCAGAGTCCTGGGATCGAGTCCCGCATCGGGCTCTCTGCTCAGCAGGGAGCCTGCTTCCTCCTCTCTCTCTCTCTGCCTGCCTCTCCGTCTACTTGTGATCTCTCTCTGCCAAATAAATAAATAAAATATTTAAAAAAAAAAAGGGATGCTTATATTTTAGGGCAAACAAAGCATGACCTACTGTATTTGCATCAGCATATTCCATATAACAGGATACAGCAGAGTACTTATGTTACTACCTAAGGAATATGATTCCCGTCTCTCTTATATTCTCTCTTCATATGGTCTTGAATGAAAAGAGGCAACGCCCCTTTTCTCCAGTGATAAAACACTCTCTACACACCATTTTCTCTTTCTTTTCTAGAGTATGGGGATGTGAGCTTGGTGTTTCCTTTACCTCTATGTTCTGTGTAGCTATCGTGCTAAAATCAAAATTCGGGAAATAAGCCAACCTGTCTTAACTTCAGATTCCTTTCTGTTAGGGAAGAAGTTTCATGTTGATTTAGCTCACTTAATTGCTTAATTTATGTGGTATAGATTTGATTGTCTCCATTTCAGAGCTGAGGAATAGGAGGTCCAGAGAGTTTCAGAAATGATTCCACATTCTTTTCTAGTGAGTAAGTTGAAATCATGACCTAGATGTGAATAGTTGTCGATGTCAGTTCAGTAGGCAGCTGAACTTTTACAATGATTTGTAAGAGTTCTTAAATGACCTTTTTATAATGAAAAGACTATATAAGGGTAATGAGTCATTCCTCTTGTATACCCTGAGATACGGAATACAAGTGGAAGAACAGGCTTCTGAGGGGAGACATGAAGATGGTGGCTTTCAACATACTCTTTTCAGGCATTTCAGGTGTGTGTCATACATCCAGAGGGAGTAAGATGTAAGGGACCCAAACTCCGCAGAGAGAGACTCTAGGACTGGAGGTAAAGGCCTGGTACGTCACTGACATGGACACAATAGGTGAAAGGCACTTGCAATCTTGATTCTTTTTTGGCTCATTTCCCCTATTCTTAGAGTCATTTGTAGGGTGTAGGTTTGTAGGGTTGTAAAACCAAGAATGGGCTTGTTTGACAGCCCACTGTCAAACAGTAGGAGGTTCTGATCTTTATAACACAGATGGAGCTAGGGAGACTAGCCATTAGGAAATGTGTGTAAACTCGGCCTACGTATCCAACACTTGTCTCAGCCAGAGACTCACACACTTTGGTGTCATCACTTACAGAGCTCATGACCGATCAGTGGCCCAGTTGGATAGGGCAGGCCTGGATCTCTGTGCTTTTATGAAGTTCTCAAGAAGATTCTGATAGATTCCTGAGTTTGGGAAGTAGTAGTCTAACCTGTATTTTGAAATTCCTATCTCATCCCCAAGTAATGGCTCTAAAAAAGCAATCACCTGACTTTATGAAAAAAATAATTTGGAAGGATCTGCAGCTGATTTGAAATTTGAATTTAAAAATACTTGTTTCTATTTTATGCAATTGTCTGAGGCTGACAAATGCATTCCCATCAAAAGGGCTTTCTAGGTTGCTTCCATCTTGCCCCTTCTACGGAAAGCGGGAAGGAGCATATCAAGGACATCGGGAAGATTCTCCTTCTCAAACTTTGCTTTCCCTGTGGGGGACAGTGTGAGGGAAAGGAAATGAGTCCTGACCCTCCCTGGAGGCAGTGCTTGCACTACACATATTTTGGAATCTGAGGGGCAGCTGCCAATTTCACCTGCAGGCAGGAAGTACACACCTGTTAGCTGTTTTATAAAATAGCCTGTACTTGGCCCGATTACAGGGAACACTGCTGTTATAGCATCAGAAAAGGAAGCTGACTTACCTGCAAGTAATCCCTCTTAAAGGAGACTTTAGGAAGTTGGACACTTGAGAAAAGCAGGCAACTGTGAAAAGAATATCTCCTGCTTACCTTTGTAAAAGCCCACAATTACCCCCAATTTGGGCTGGGATTAGATAAGGCAATCAGTTGTAATGGAGTTGATATCTGGGAAGGGGGGATGTTGGAGGCATTCAGAAATAAACCTCTTATGCTTCCCTTTCCTTGATCATCTTTATCTCTGCATCCCACCCCTACCTTTATACAGAACAGTTGCCGGTGGGGTGAGGAAGGAATGACTTTGGAAGTGCTCCTTAACCAGGCTTTTGTGTGCATTGTCCAAGGCTCAGGGCTTTCTCATCAGCAGGCTTTCCTGCCCTGTCATTAGTCCTGGTGGCAAAAGAGCCTCATTCTCATGAACTGACCCATGCTGCGAGCAGGTCATCTCAGATGGAGGCTTGCTGCTTTATTCAAAGGCTTCTGAGATTCCCAGATGTTGAGGCAGGACGCAAATATGGGGACATACTTTCATCACTCCTCGGTTCATTTTTTGACCATTGGAAGTGATGGGGTTCTATTCGTTGCCCAGACGTATGGTTTTATGTAGGCATGGTAGACTCTCGGCTTCCACAGTTGCAATTTCAGAAGAATCTCTTTGTGAGAGCAACAGTTAATTCCCCTGAATGTCATCACAGCTTAGGGAGAATAAGTATTCCTCCCGCCCTCCCCCTTACATTTCCCCTTCACTTATGCTTAAAAACAGGTAATTGGAACAGAGCTTCGAAGTGTAATCTTGCCCAAAGGCTAAGCTTGCCACCTAATGACACACGGTTGTTCTTCTTTATTGAGGCAGTCTTGCACTCATTATCCCTAAATTAGTTCCCTTTTCTCCTTTGCGTTATTATTCATCCATCAACTCCTTTTTCATTTGGATTTTTCCAAGTGAACCATACCAGAGTGCGTCTTTGTGTGGTTGTGTGTCTGTGCAACAGTGCGTCTGTGTGACCGAGCGAGCCCCCGTCCTCACCAGCCCCCTCGTTTACATTAAGTGTTTATTTAAGCCAAGGCGGTGGAAAGCGGACAAAAATCTTTGGCATTGATTGCCTCATAATGATCTCACATCAATCCCAGCGAGGAAAATTTAGCTGAAAGTGGGAGAAGCTGAAATTCACTGGCAGGGTTTCCCCTTGTCACAGCCGGAGGCAAGCAGCGCCACTCAGAGAAAAACACTGCAACTGGGTTTTCAATGGAGTTGAGAATGTGTGTTTGTTTCAGACTTGAACATCCTGTTGGGTCAAAGGAAGAGTTTTAAACACTACTCATGTGATGTTACGTCCAGTTGGTCAGAGAACGTGGGGTAAAGACAAGAAAAATACTGACATGGCTTCCTTTGTGCAAACTAGGGTTGGAATCCCTACTTACCCCTGGTAAATCGAGTGTTCCTTAGCCTGTCCGGAGTCTGTTTCCTCACCTCAAGTAGGGATAATAATATCAACTTCACTAGTTTGCGGTGAGAGCTACAAGAGATGATATCCTAAGTGTCTCACAAGGTACCTGTCACATCGCAGACAACACATCGCCTTAAAAATTTGCCATCCTTCTTGATTCCCTTAAAATAAACTGAATACAGCTTGGAAAAATTTTGGTTTAAGAGCCTAAAAATCTGAATTTAGATTTTTTTTCCCTCTCTCTAGATCATTTCTTTTGTCATCCTGAAAACGGACCCGGCCTTTCTGGTATTATGTACTGGCTACTCTGTGCGGGTAGTGTAATCTTACCCGGCAGGCACTTGTATAAACTCTGCAAAGGCTAATTGTTATTCTTGTTTGCAGGTGAGAAAATGGAGGCTCAGAGAGGTTAAGGAACTTGCTCAAGGTTTCAAAGTTAGTGGTGGAAAAAGTGTGCAAACAAGAGTTTGTCAAGTCCCAAAGGGTTTAAACGTCTAAACACAATTGAGAATCAGGGTCTCTTTCATTTGCCTAAACTTGCTTTAAGAAAGTTATTCCCTCAGATATTATGTAACAAAATCTTCTGTTTAGTGAACTAGTGGACTTCCGTTTAGGGTTTAGTGGACTCTTTAGTCTGCCCAGCAGAGAGAATATTAGCAACTTTGCCAAACTGCTTGATTGTGAGGGTAAATATGTGATCTGTGTATTCAGTATATCAAGTTTGCTCTTGATTTTATTGAATTGATTCAATTGTTTCGTCTCTTTCCCAAGATGATCTCCTCCAGGCACACATCTCATAGATGACATCTTCTTTATTTGAGCTGAACACTCCAGAAGTAGTCTCCCTTCCGTACCTTCCCATATTCCAGTTCATATCTCCTCTGTCATCATTAGGCCATGGGTCCCCGGGTGTCCTCATTAGGCCTGGGTGTCCTCAGCCTCTATCATCCTGCTAAGCCTAGGTTGCTGGATCTGCTCTATTACTTCCTATTCCTTGGCACATGCACTCTCTTATTTGGCCGAGTCATTTCTTTCTCTTCTACTTTTCATCCTTCTTCTGTGACACCAGAGATGGCCAGAAGGAAGTTCAGTAAAGGGGTATAGGGAAAACCCTAAAGGTTCTAGTTCTAGCTCTAATTACCTGATAAGTGATTTAACATCTCCATGCTTCAGTTTCCTCATCAGCACAAACAAATATTCCAGGAGTAATTTCTATGATTCTTACTTGACTGTGGCTCCAAATGCAGCAGATGCAGTCTTTGGGTCCTGGCTTCCAACAGAGGTCATTGCTTCACAAACTGGCATCTATACGCAGAGGGCAAGGAGAGACTAAGGAAGAAACAAGCCATTCCAGATTGGTAGGTGACTGGTTCCATAAGCAAGGGAACTTACACATAAGGTTTGTCTTGGGCAGCTGCCAGATGAATAGATCTCTGCACCTGCCTACCTACCAGAATTTTGAAAGTTTATAGAGAGGATTTAACGGGGTCTTTAATCACATCTTCTGTCCAGATGGTTTCAATAACACATTGCTCTCTCAAGGTTGCTTCCTTGAAATGCATCCTTGAAACAGCTCCTCCTGTGGGAACGGTGGGCAGATTGTACATTCCAAGGAGAGGGCCAGAGGTCGGGGAGAAGCTACTGTTTGCCCAGGTTCAGCATGTAGGTCATGACCTCTTGATGACCTTCTTCACCAAGGTTTGATCTCTTACTCAAGGACAAAGTTGGTACCAATAAGAATATGTATATATTCTTTGTCTTCAAAAGAATGATATGTGGACATCATTTTACTTGTTCCTCCCAAAACAGCAATCTGAGCCCGGTTACCCAGCCGCTGAGTAGCAGAGCCTGGGCCTGAATATGGTCTTCTCAGTTCTGAGTACGCTGCTCTGCACCTCAGCAGGGTGAGGAAGCTGAAGGGGCATGAGGAGAAGAAGATCAAGAGGTTTCTCTTTGTCTTTGTGTCTGTATGAGCTGTGCTGGGGAGTGAATGGAGAGTGTGGGTGGAGAGTAGAAATTTAAGGGTAGAAATAGTGATATTAATTTTTCAAAAGGAAAAGAAATCTTCCAGATTAATTATTGTTTCAGGACTTGTGGTTTTCCTAAACAGCTACTGGATAACATCTGAATAAGAGAGTTCTCTCTGCTGGGAGTGAACAAAAAAATATAACTTTGATTTCAAAATCCTAAACCCAGTACTAAAGAAGGAAGTGCTAGTTAGAGTGACGTAGGGGATTTTCTATTTTTTCTGGATGGAATTTTTCCTAAAATAAAAAAAATATATTCCTTATTTGAAAGTCCATTCTATGGTTAGCACAAGATTAGCTTATATAGATAGCCCCTTGAGTTGCAAGGCTAGAGACTTGTAACTTCTTTTGTGTGAAGATCAATAACTCCTTCTCAGGTTGACCCTGTTTTACCTTTATAAGATGAATCAAATTTAAATCTGTCTATTGTATATTCAGTGGTCTCTTTTGGCCATAAACAAGTTCATTCTCCATTAAAAGGCCAGTGACATATTTCATATTTTTTGTGAAAGAGTCAAACATATCTCTCTTTGTTCAGGAGGTGATTTGTTAGTGGGAGGAGTGGAAGGGGAACAGGGAAATGTTGGGCGGTTTCATCATATCTCCCAGAAGTCCAATGTAATGCATTTGGCCCAACCCTTTCTCACTTAAGATTTAAACCAATATTTATTTTTGAAAGGAAATATAACGCAAATGCATCTGCCTCAGTAGCCTTGATGGCTTTTATTGATAGGAAACAGGAAGTTACTTTTTTACCAACATTACAAAAGACCTAAAGACCAACTGAATTTTAATCTTGGCAAATGTAGCTTCCACCCTGAAAGGTGGACCTAGGTTCCAGGTAACAACAAAGGAAAGATAAATATTATCTTTAAGTGTCTTCCAAGATAAGGAAGGTGGAGAAAACTGAGCAGGTTCTAAGAATTACTGATTGTTTCATTTTGTCCCAAAGCCAATTATAATTTGTTCTTCAATGCAGATTCTCACATGTGTAGGTGATGGTACAAATTGTTCAAGTAATTCAGGCTGTGGATGCTAAGGGCTTAGCATAAAAAGAAAAAAAATGACTGTAATGACATCTTTGACTTTGATTATTTGTGCCACTCAAAACAAAAATTAGAAATGCGTTCTGCTTATCCCAAAGAGACTCACTATTTTGATCTATATTTTTATATATAAAATAGTGAGATTTGAAGAACAGAGAAGATATTTTTACATAGTCCTTAAAAAAAAAGTCTTATACTATCTTTTAAGTAGATTAATCCAAGGAAAACTGGTTTCATGCATCATATTCATTAATTTTTCTCACCTACTATAAAGATTTGATGCTGTGAACTTTTCTGATTTTCTGTGTTTAGCTAATTTATCCTAAGCTTTACCCAAGACAAAGTGTTCTCTTTTGACTGACTGTCCTTGGCCCAAATAAGGGCTCCCAGGGGCTTTGGGCAATCTTGGAAACCAAGTCTATAGACCCAGCTCAAACCGAGGTTATTGCAAGTGGTTTTAAACCTTCTGTTTTTGTACATGTTCTGTGAGTCTATATATTTGTGCAAAGGTCACTTATCTAAAGAGACACAAACTATTCTTGCTTTTACTCTGGCACCATTAAGTCAGCCCTGACTTTCACCCCTGATGGATATGTATTTCTCAGGAGTTACTAAAGGAGGCAAAAGAATTATTCATGATTAGCTTGATCTTATTTCCAAATCCCTATATGGTCATGTACCTGGGAACCAGCACTCTGCCACCCATGACCCCAGGGATCCCTATGTCACTTCTAGCCTTAGCTTATATCCTTTTTGCTGAGCCCCACCTTGGCATCCAGTTCAACTCATAATAGGAAAGGCATCTCCTTTCAAAAATGTAATCTGAGCAACAGGCACCAAGTGATACTGGTATGAGGTAACATCTGATAGAGGTAGGCAGCTCTTTGTAAACTTCCTGCTAGGCATGGAGCCAAACCCTACAGTGGCCAGCTTAGGAATCTTGTCAGTGGGTGTATTTGGTTGGAAGATGGATACTCTCAGGGAGAGAGGTAGGTTTTAGAAGTCTTTCAAATACTGAATGAGCCTTTTCCTACCATAACATATACTTAAAGAATTGAATGTCAAATATTTGTCAGATATATGTATGTGTGTGTGTGTGTGTATCTGTTTATCTATTTAAAACTAAAGGTATTTAATTTGATCATTACATCAATCTAGTAAGATAGATAACCCTAGTAAGGGTTATTAGGATCCCTGGTTAGCAAGATGAGTAAACCAAGGCTTATACAGGTTAGGTGAGTCATTGTCAAAGAGTAAGTGAATTGGGAGCTGCATTCCAACCCTGGACTATTCTTTTATAAATTTTGTGCTGTTTAGCATGATACCATTGGTCCTCAATCTATCAGACCCAATCTCCTTGTCCACATTTATAAAAATATTTGAAGGTTCCCCTCTATTATTGTGAAATAAAATGTATAGATAATATAACTTACATACATACATATAAAACTTTAAAATTTGTAAGATGGAATACTGCTCTGCAATAAAAAGGAGAAAACTATTGATTATACAAAGTACCATTGATGAACCTTAAAAACACTAAGCTGAGTAAATTTGGGCACAAAAGACTATATTGTTTGTGATTCCATTTATGTTCCATTCAAGACTAGGCAAAACTAATCAATGGGATTTGATATCAGAATACTGGTTGCCTTTGTGTGTGGAGAAGGGAGAGCATTGATGATAAGACGCATGAGGTGAGCAAAATGATGGAAATATCTTGAAGGAGTATTGAATATGGATTGTGTATTTGTCAAACTCATCAAAATATACACATAAGATCTGTGCATTTTATTGCTTATAATTATAACTCAATAAAAATTAAAGTGAATATAAAATTCTAGCAGTAATATGTAGAAGAAATAAAAGGATTTTAACATAATATATATTTTAATACATAAATGCTTAAGATCATCTGTATTCAAAGACATAATGAAGTAGTCAGATGTGTGTGCAACTAATGTTAATAAAGAAGTTTGGAATTTCAATCTTGAATTGAGTATTGTTAAAAATTTTTTAATATCACATTTTGAAGATATTATAGATACATACATATACACATAGAGGTTCAATCAGAATGGGACAACTGCAAATGCAAGCAGATATGATTACTAGATGCACCAAAATTACTAGTAGGGACTTTTTTTTTTAAATGGAATTGAACTAGCTTTAGTAGAGTTTCCCCCCAACATTTTTTTTTTCCAATCCTTTCTCAATTTATACAGTAGTGTTAACTCTGGAAAATTCAGTGGATATACTATGCAAAAAAAGCATTTTTGTGTTTATATATAAAATGGAGTTGAACTTAAAGTTTGGATGATTGTGTATTGTGTTCTGTCTGTAAGAATGTCCAAACATCAAAGAACTGTGTGAGGGCATCTGGCTGGCTTGGTCAGAAAAGCATGCAACTCTTCATCTTAGGGTCATGAGTTCGAGCCCCACGCTGGATGTAAAGATTACTAAAACTGAACTGAGGGGCGCCTGGGTGGCTCAGTGGGTTAAAGCCTCTGCCTTCAGCTCGGGTCATGGTCTCAGGGTCCTGGGATTGAGCCCTGCATCAGGGTCTCTTCTCAGCAAGGAGCCTGCTTCCTCCTCTCTCCCTGCCTGCCTCTCTGACTACTTGTAAACTTGATATCAATCAATCTTGTAATCTCAAATAAATAAATAAAATCTTAAAAAAAAAAAACAACTGAACTAAACTGAAATGAAATAAAATAAAACCTAAAAAAACAAAAACTGGGGGCATCTGGGTGGCTCAGTGGGGTTAAGGCCTCTGCCTTCGGCTCGGGTTGTGGTCCTGGAGTCGTGGGATCGAGCCCCGCATCGGGCTCTCTGGCAGCGGAGAGCCTGCTTCCTCCGTTCTGTCTCTGCCTGCTTCTCTGCCTACTTGTGACCTCAGTCTGTCAAATAAATAAATAAAATCTTAAAAAAAAAACCAAAACACAAACAAAAACTGTGTGATTTATAGAATGCTTCTTCATTGCAGAGGGATCTTCCCCACCAGGAGACTGTTTTACATCCTTGGCCCTTGTCCAACAAACGTTGTGTATGGGTGTACTCAAACATTGTGAAAACTCAAAACCTCACACCTCTCTTGGTCTCCTCAAGTGGAATGACATTGGTTGAGTTGAAAGCTCTGTTCCGGATAGTACTGCAGTTTCTCAAGTGATACCTTCTGCTAAGCCTTCTTTAACTTTTTCCAGGCTCGTCAAATGTCCTGTCCTCCTAGATTTCTAAGGATAGTTCTATCTTAGAAATTATTTTTTTTGTATTTTTACTTTTGGTAATTGCTAGTATACAGATTTATGTCTCTCCTAAAATTATAAGGTCCTTGATGGTGGAAATGTTTTTATCTCCAGCACCCAGCACAGTTCAGACACTGAGTAGATGCTCGATGAAAGCATGAATGACTGGATTAATGAAATAATGAAGGCAAATATCAGATCTCCTGAGTCCATATGACCCAAACAATGAACTGAATTTATTTTAATTTAATTTTTTATCACACGTACTATTATATTATACAGCTGGGATTTACTAGGATTAGGAAAACTTAGATTGAGAAACAAATAATTCTTTCAATCAGATCTTTTTCTTAAAAAATGTGCTACTGACATCAAAAGGTAAATAAATAGGTGTATTTCACATAAAGACCTCCTTCTTCTCATTTCCTTTTACTGAAATTAAGATGTGATAAGTGCTGTATTCATTTTTAATCCCAAACTATCTCACTATTATGTAACAAACAAACAAAGAAAAAGGGGCAGATTACATAAGACACCTACATGTATTTTCGAAGACAAAATGTGATTCTTAAGATACTGCTGTTAACCATGGGAAAGAGTTCCCTGCAGCCCATTATGCCCAGAAGGGCAGCTCTGTTACCTCCACACCTGAAGTCTTATCTGGGTTCTTACCTGTTGTTATCTGCAAACAATCTCAACAGGGTCTGCATTCATAGCTGCTAGGGACATAGATATGGGACTTTAATAGCCGTGAAGTGGCATCCAAAATTGTGATTAGATAGACTTGTGTCACTTCCAATCCCTCCCAGCTGTTAAGAACATGGATGACTTTTCAGATCTCTCAGCTTGTGGGAAACAAAGAGGTACAGTGTAAGTATCCACCAGATTTTAGCCTAACTACCGCGGTTTTGCTCTGCAAATATGAGAGTTGGGCTTGTTGTGTTTATTTTTCTCATAAACCAAAAAAGGCTAATAGAATTAAGATTTCCAGAAAGACCCAAGCTTGGAGATCTTTTTTACTATAAATATAAACAACAACAAAACACTAGAAGTCCCTTTTGAGTATTTTGTTTCCCTTATACATGAAAGCACAGAATTCAGAACTGGTTGGGGGACATCAAAAGCAAAAGCCAGATTTTTACAATCTGTTCTATCCTTTTTTGGGGTGGTAGGAAACCATTTCTGAATTCTGACAAAGCCTTGCTCAGGCACTTTGAGGAAAGTTTAGTGGACCCTTTGGGACTTCCTTGTATTTGGACTTTCAAAGGTAGGACAATTTAATTTTGTCATTGTATTGGGACATTTTACTAAGAAAGGACCTTTGGATATCTCTTGGGAGAGAGTAGTTTAAAGGTCATGTACTGAAACATGTACTGAAAAAGTCTCTTCTTTCAAGGAGTTCAAGGTAGTCTCTGTTTAAGGTAGTTTTAGTTCTCTGTGCAGTATTTCTTGATCCAGAAATATCTGTAAATATTTTTAGAAGACAAATTGGATAGTGTCTAAAAAATATATTGATTATTGCTGAATATGCATTCAGAAATATATATGCATTCAGAAATATATATGGTTTCTGAGTATATATTCAGAGAGATGCTCTCTATAGATAATATATAGATAATAAATAAATATAGATGAACAGCATCTCTCAAAAAAGAGCAGACGATTCTTTTTAGAGGAAGCCTGATCTCGCGGGATGTCTCGAGTTCTGTGGGCAGCACGGGAATACTGAGGCGAGGAACACCAGGGTACTTTGGTGCACTAGAGCCCCCTCCTCCCAGACTTGGAGTCTGGCTTATGCCTCCTGTCTGGCAACCCCGAATGCCAAATGCGAAGAACGTGCTTTAGCCCAAAGGCTCTGCGGGACCGGCCTAGCCTAGGGGAGTGAACTGCGCATGCTTGGGTCGTGGGGTTCTGGCCTTCCTCAGGACGAAGGAACCACGCGGAGGACTTCGGGTGAGTGAACTGCGGAACCCAGTCCGCGGTCAGCCGAGCTCCAAGGCCGCAGCCACCCAAACCATTAGTCTTGGGACAGTTGTATCTCCCCACGGCTGGGAGGGGTCTGGGATTTGTCGCGCGAAACCACTGCTTCCTGTCCTTGAAGAGCCACCTGAGAGCTTTGCTCTCTCTTTCCGGCCCAGTCCGATAGCCAGCACCGGCGAAGAAGGGCGCTGGCTGCCTCACCCAAGCCCCTTGACCCGTAAATGTTCCCCCCCCCCTTTTTTTTTTTTAATTTTAATTTTTATTTAAAAAAATTTTTTTTAAAGATTTTATTTATTTATTTGACAGAGATCACAGGTAGGCAGAGAGGCAGGCAGAGAGAGAGGAGGAAACAGGCTCCCTGCAGAGCAGAGAGCCCGACGTGGGGCTCGATCCCAGGACCCTGGGATCACGACCTGAGCCGAAGGCAGCGGCTTTAACCCACTGAGCCACCCAGGCGCCCCTAAATGTTCCCTTTTCAATGCTGTGCGAGAAGCCCGAGTGCCGGACCAGGATCTATGCCGGGTCGGGGGAGTGTGGGGTTACCCAGGAAAGCCAACAGGACACGGTTGGAGCCCGCAGGGCGTGTGTGCTACTTGGGTGGCTTCGGTGTATTATCTTTGTCATGTACTTCATCACTAGTAATAAAATGTGTAGGAGAAATAAGAATGAGGCTTTTATAAAATCAGATAAGACCAAGAGCCGTAAATCTGCAATTATAGGATGGAAACAAGAAAAGAAGATACTAAAAAGTAAGCTTATAAAAAAGAAAGATGGTCCAGGACACTTCCCGGTCACATGAAGTCACTAAGCTAATACAGAGAGAGCCCTCCCTTTACATTACACCTCACGCAGCCAAGCTTAAAAGAAATAACGGGCAATTCACAGGAGCCAGAAATAATAAACAAATGCAAAGACAGAGTGCCTACTGTGCACAGTGGTACTATGTCAGACCAAGATGGTGCCCGTGGTCTACATAAAGGGTAAAGACCAGGGACTAGGGGTTTAATGCCACAGAATGTAATCCTGCCCAACAAGAGTTGAGGAGTTGAAACTAAAACTCTAGAATAAAGCTGGAACCCATAAAGGGCTTTAGAGCTTAAAAAGATTCTTTAAAAGGCTCCTCAGTGGAGCTGAAAAGTAAGGGTTTGGAGTTGAGGATGAGGAGAAAATAATTCTGTAAGAAATTGACATCCCAAGAATTATTCACAAAGGGGCCCATATTCATAAGATTTGCGCTGTTCAGCAGTTTCAAGCTGAGAAATTAGCATACTTTCCTGGACTGGTGAAAACTCCTGGGATTCGCAGCAGGATTAAATACAAAATGAGGATGTTTCCACAATTTAAAGAAACAGAACTCCTGAAAAAGTTTCTCTGGACTGAAGATATGAGTTCATAGCAACAACAGAACCAACAAAAATACAAGCCACATAAGAAAAGAATATACTATAAAGAAGATTCATTGGAAAGTTAGCACCTCAAAGAACATCAGGAAATATAACAATTTGAAAAGAAATTGAAAATTGAAAATAAATTGAAAATAAATTCAAGAGGGAAAGATGGAAATTATAATGAGGTAATAGAATATATATAAAAAGAACTGGCAGATTTGTAAAAGAACTATATAGAACTTCTAGAAATAGTTTTTGAAATTTAAGCTAAAAAATACCCTAAAAAATAATCACATAGAAGATTACACAAAAGTAGGACAAGAATTAAGAGAACTAAAAATAAGTTTGAGAAACTTACCAGAGTGCACAGAAAGAGATAAAAGAATAGATCGAGACATAAAGGGTACAAAGGATAGATTGAGAAGATTTAATGGCAGAAATGACATTTTTGAAAAAAAAAACTGAGAATTTTCCAGAGTGAGAATTTTCCAAATAATCATCAGACTGAAGACATACAGAGTCCCAAACAATATAGAGTCCCAATTGCTCTTTCTTTCTCTCTCTATACATCACTGAGAATAATAAGAAAGTCTTAAACTGAGCAGATTACTACAAAACAACAGTTATATTTAATGTGGACCACTCATAAGCAGCAATAGTAGCCAAGAGAAAATGAAGTAATATGTTAAAAATCTATGCACAGCAGAACATCAATGCAGAAATAAGAGACATTTTCAAAGTCAGAGATTTGATCACTAACAGTCTGTCAGTGAAAGAACTAATGAAAGATCTCATTCAGGAAAAATAAAATCCAGAAAAAGAAGCAAGGTATGAGAAACATGTGAGTCGATGTGAACATGCATTGATAAAATTGATGGCTGCGATGGGTAATTTTGTGGCATTTAAAAAGACATCGAAACTAAATATGTATATACTAGAAAACTGTAATATGACGTTTCATTGTTAAAGATCTAAGATTTTTTAATTGTTTAGGAGGAAGGCAGAAATAATTCTTAAAATTAGATATTGTTAAATCAAGTATGGAGATTTAAATTTAAACCTAAATGTTATGAGAAAAAGACAAAGTTTTTTAGTAGGAAAAAAAATGAATATAGAAAATGTAATTACAGCAACAGAAGGTGGAAAAGGAGATAAAAATCAAGCAAATAAAAGTTTGGCAAATTAAAAACACAAAAGAAATGATAAAAACGTGCAAAATAATAGTAATTACAATAAAAAGGAAATAGACTGAGCTCACTCATTATAGACATTTTCCCATAGAAATCCGTTTTGAAATTTCAGGGCAAAAATTAGTCAGGAATCCTACTCATCCTTAGAGCAGCTCATGTTTGTAGAGTGAATTTACTCAATTTGAAGAACACTATCTCCATAACTCTAAGCCAGCACTTTCACCTTTTAAAAGGTTCAGTTAAAAGTGATTGGTAACTCATTTAATATATGTGCTGCCAAAGCGAGCACGATTGGCAACTAATTTAAGTTGATAAATTCTCTTTTTAAACTATCTGTAGTGAGTTTGGATTTTCTAAACCAACATTTAGGTCTTTGTTTTTTTTTATAGGATTACAAGTAATTGATCCCTTTATATGTTAAGAGATATATGGAGTAGTTAGACACGAAGATTTATAGCAAAGATTTTGCAACACAGGCAAGGGAAGTTGTGCCTGTTATATATTATGGGATTGAATTAAGGCCACTGTGTGTGGTATTGAACTACCTCTAATGAAATCTTAACCAGAATATTTGGTAGAGTAAATTTGCATGTATTCCCATTGTACAGATTTATTTTTTTTCTTTTCTATGATATTTGAATTTAAAACCTGAATTTAGAATTCACAGTATCAGGGGCGCCTGGGTGGCTCAGTGGGTTAAGCCGCTGCCTTCGGCTCAGGTCATGATCTCAGGGTCCTGGGATTGAGTCCCGTATCGGGCTCTCTGCTCGGCAGGGAGCCTGCTTCCCTCTCTCTCTTTCTTTCTGCCTGCCTCTCCATCTACTTGTGAGTTCTCTCTGTCAAATAAATAAATAAAATCTTTAAAAATTAAAAAAAAATAATTCACAGTATCTGAAATATCTCATATTTTTTTATTTGGGAAATTTCAAGTGGGTTGGTCTGATTTTCCTCCAAGTAGGTTGGTATTTTCTTTCCTCCATTGAATATCTAGCTCTGATGTTGTTCTCTTTATTAACAAATTTTGTCATAAGTTTCTTTTTAAAAATAGTAGAACTTTAAAATTAGGTCGAATCACTCTAGATTATTTAAAATATTATGTAAATGGCAACCATCTTATTTTTCACTTGAAAACTTTTCTTCTTCTAATAGTTGATATGACATCCTTAGGTGTAGATCTTAAAAACCTCTGGAGAATTAGGGTTTATCCATAGTCCTTTTCAGTTTTCTGCTTCTTACTCTGAACTGAGATTATATGATTTCAAAGGGGATTTTGCACGAGGTTTATTTTAACCTGCAGAAACACAGTCTTATTTAGAATATTGTGCATAATTTGTTCCTTTAATTGAAAGATTCTGAATTAGTACTATATTATATTACACAATTTTCTCTTTTGCTACCATAAACATTTTCTCTGTGGTCATGCAAATATAACTTTATGTTTTCTTAATGAGATGGAGGAAGGAACTAATGTTTACTGAACATTGGCTATTTTACCAGACTGTAGCAGACACATTACATAAACAATTTAATGTTAACACTTTCAACTCCATGAGTTAGTTTTAAATTTCCCCATATTCTAGAGAGGGAAAAAGGAGTATTTGCTGAAGTCACAATACATTCGTTTTCCACATCCTAGTCTAAAAGGTATGATGTTGATTTCATTTATGGGATGAATGAAATTGTTTTTTCTTTTATTGTCATAATAGTCTTTTTATAGGTACTTGACTTTTAAAAGCTAGGGAGTTTATTTTTATAAGGCATTGGTATTTAAGAATATTTTCTTATTTCTGTATCTTCTACTTTTTATAAATACACATAACATTTCTATTTTGAGATAGTTTTCCCATATTATTATACATTCTTAGATACAGGCATTAAATAGTGTTTTAAATTTTTTTAGAGCATATGAATATAGAGTATGTATTCTCTAAAATATGGCTATATTAGAGTATGTATTCTCTATACATATAGTCTATTCTGTATTCTCTATACTCTATAGTCATATTTTAGAGAATATGAATATAGAATCCATTTGTTGTATATATGTGTGTATGTGCATGTATATTTATATTTGTATTTACATGTAATTATGTTTATATATATTTTATAAAACCCAGATAAAATTGTCATACAAAAGACTGTACAGATTTAAACAGTATAGTTTGATATGTTCTGACGTTTGAACATACCCATGAAACCATAGCCACAATTAAGATAGAGAATATTTACATCCATTCCCTAAGATTTCCTCCTGCATCCTTATAGTCCCTTTCTTCATCTGCCTTTTCTCTCCTCTCTAAAAAACCACTGATTGGCTGTCATTGTAGATGAGTTTGCATTTTCTAGAGTTTTAATAAATGGAATCAGACAGTGTGTACTTTGGATGAGGGGTGGTAGATAAGTTCTAGTTCTTTCATACAACCTAATTATTTTGAGATTCATCCATATTGCAGTATTGTAACAGTGTTGCATTTTTATTACAGCTGAGTCGTATTCTGCTGTATAAAAGATACTGCTGTTTACCTGTTCATTGGTATTTGGTTTGTGTCTAGTTTTGAGCTATTACTAATGAAATTTCCGTAGTTGTTCATTTACATGATTTTGAATGGATAAACGCTTTCTTTTCTGTTGATGAAATATCTAGAAATGGAATGAGCTGGATTATATTGTATGTGTATGTTTAACTTTTAAGAAATTGTCGAAGTGGTTTCCAAAGTGATTGTACATTTTGCACTTCCAAGAAATTTATAGAAGTTCTAGTGTCGTCACAACCTCACCAAAACTTGGTATGGTGAATCTTTTTCATTCTACCCATTCTGTTCTGTATGTAGTGGTGTTTCTATATGAATTTCTGAGTTAATTTGGCAATTTCACAAGAAAGCATACTGGCATTTTATTGTCTGTAAATCAATTTGCGAAGAATTGATTTTTTTTTTTTTTTTAAAGAATTGATGTTTTAACACTAACAGTGAGTGTTCTGAGCCATGAAGCTGACTCATGAATGTTTATTTTTCAGGGCTCTTTAATTTATTTCAAAAAGTTTTGGAGTTTTCAAGTGTATAGATCTTTCATATTTTTTTCCAGATTTCCCCCTAAGTGATTCCTAATTTTGATGCTTTTAAAATTGTAATGTTTTGCTAAATTTAAATTTTTGATTATTTGTTATAAGTTTATAGAAATATAGTTGATTTTTGTGTATTGATCCTCTACCCACAACCTTGTTAAACTTGCTTGTTAATTCTGGGAAGTAGCCTTTTTGTAGATTCCACTGGATTTTCTACCAAGATGATCTTGTCTGTGAATAAAGACAAATCTGGAGCCTCTTCCTCCTCCCCCTTTTATTTTTGCTTGATTGCAACGACTAAAACCCCTCGTATGACACTGAATAGAAGTGGTAAGAGCACAGACATTCCTGTCTTTTTCCTGATGTTATGGAGAAAAGTTTTTTATAATTATGTTGTTACTTGTGGGTTTTTTTGTAGATGCCCTTTATCATTTTCAGGAAGTTCTTCTATTCCTAATTTCCTGAAGAGTTTTTATTAGGAATGGGGTGTTGAATTTTGTCTAATCCCTTTTCTACTTCTGTTGAGACAATCATTATATTGTTGGTTTTGTTTTGTTTTTTAGTTTGTTAATATAATGCATTACTTTGATTTTGCGATGTTATACCACCACTGTAATCCTGAAATAAACCCCACTTGATATATTATACTTTATTTATTTTTGGATTTAATTAACTTTTTTTTTTTAAAAGATTTTATTTATTTATTCGACAGAGAGAGATCACAGTAGGCAGAGAGGCAGGCAGAGAGTGAGGGGGAAGCAGGCTCCCTGCGGAGCAGAGAGTCCAATGCTTTGCAGAGCTCAGTCCCTGGACCCCAAGATCATGACCTGAGCCAACGGCGGAGGCTTAACCCACTGAGCCACCCAGGCACCCCTAATTTGTAAACATTTTATTTAGAATTTTTGCATCTATATTCATGAAATTTGCATTGATAGTCATGTGATGTTTTTGTCTGCTTTGGTAGGACAAACAGGACAATGTTGATTTCATAGAATGACTAGAACAGTAATTCTCTCCTCTTCAGTTTTCTGGAAGTGTTTATATAGAGTTATCTTTGTCTTAAATGTTTGGTGGAGGGATGCCTGGCTGGCTCAGTTGGAAGAGCATGCAGTTCTTGATCTGGGGTCATGAGTTCAAGCCCCATGTTGGGTATAGAGATTATTGAAATAAATAAAACTTAGAAAAATGTTTGGTAGAATTAACCAGTAATGCCATCCGGTCCTGGGTTTTTATTTGGTGATAATTTTTACAAATTCAAACTCTTTTTAATTTATACAGGGCTATTTGGATTGTTTATTTCTCATTCAGTGAAGCTGGCTAGTTTTGTCTTTCAAGTAATTTGTCTACCTTACTCTAAGCAGTCAAATGTATAAGCATAAAGTTTTTCAACATATTCCCTTATTATCTTTTTATTATCTGTAGAATCTTCGGTAATGTTACTTCTCTCCTTCCTGATATTGCTAACTTAAATCTGCTCTTTCTCTCTTTTTTTCTGTTCACTTTGTCTATGGGCTTTTTGATTTTCTAAAAAAGTCAACTTTTAATTTCATTGATTTTCTGTTTTTTTTTTCTTTTTTCACTTTTTAATTGATTCCCTTTTTGATCTTTACTATTTCCTTTGTCTTGCTTAATTTGAGTTTAATCTTGTCTTTCTTTTCTAGATTTTAAAAAACAATTCATTTATTTATTTTAGAGAGAGAGAGAAAGAGAATGGGTGTTCCAGCACTGGTAGGCGTAGTGGGGGAGGGAGAATCTTTTATTTTTTTTTAAATTTTATTTATTTATTTGACACAGAGAGAGATCACAAGTAGGCAGAGAGGCAGGCGGGGGGGTGGGGAAGCAAGCGCCCTGCCAAGCAGAGCACGTAATGCGGGGCTTGATCCCAGGACCCTGGGATCATGGCCTGAGCTGAAGGCGGAAGCTTTAACCCACTAAGCCACCCAGGCACTCCAGAGGGAGAATCTTAAGCAGATTCCCCACTGAGGGCACAACCCAACTCAGGAGGACCCTGAGATCATTACCTAAGCCAAAATCAGACACTGATCTGACTGAGTCACCCAGGTGCCCCAGATTTTTAAGGTATTAATCTGAGGTTATTTATTTGAGACATTTCTTGTTTTCTAATTTTGACATTTAGTGCTATAAATTAATCCTCTAAGTATTGCTTTGGTCACATCCTACAAATTCTGGTATATTATGATGTCATTTTGATTTCATTTAAAACTGCTTTGAGATCTTTGAAGTGTTCTTTGACCAGTGGGTTATTTAGAAGTGTATTATTTCCATTTCCAAATATTTGGGGATTTTCCAGGTCATTTTCTACTCATGATTGCTACTTTAATTCCGTTGCAGGCAGAGATCATAGGTTGTGTGATAGAAATACTTTAAAAATTTAGAGAATTATCTTATGGCCTCAAATATGGTCTAATTGGTAAAATCCAAATGCACTTGTAAAGAATGTGAATTTTGATAATGAAGCAGCCATTCCTGCTGGTTAATAGCATCATTCAGGTCCACTATATTCTCACCAATTTTCTGTTTATTTTTTCCAATAATTATTGAGAACTAGGCATAGACATCTCTGATTGTATTTGTGTACTCGTTTATTATTCCAGGCAGTTCTACTGATTTGGTTCATGTATTTTGAAACTGTTTTTAAGTATACAAATATTTAGGACTATGTCTTCTCAATTAATCGACCCTTTTATTATTATAAAGTAAAGTTTTTATTCTTAATTATATGGTGATTTTCTCTGTCCTGATACTTACTTTATCTGATAATAATATATAGCTATTCTCACTTTGTTTTGGGCAATGTTTGCATGGTGTCTTTTCCATTCTTTTACTTTTATCCTATTTGTGTCTTTTTATTTCAAATGGATTTCTTTTTTCCTGTTCATATTTTTTTGTATTCATATTTATTAATAATTAATATGACAACAAACTTGGTTTCTACTATTAAAAATTTTTTATTGAAGTGTAATGTACATATAAAATTGATTTCAGGTATACTGCATAATGATTGAATATTTGTATCTGTCATGAGTGATCACCACAAATAAATCTACTCACCATTTGTCCTCATACAAAATTAACTTTTAGGATTTACTTCTTGACAACTTTCATCAAGTGGATTTCTTTTAGGAAGCATACTGTTTTTGTATCCAGTCTGACAATATCTGCCTTTTAATTGAAGTGTTCAAACCACTTACCTTTTATATGATTACTGAAAGAGTTAGGATTAAATTTATCATCCTGCTATTTGTTTTCTATTTGTGCATCTATTCCTTGTTTTTTCATCTTTTTCTCAGCTTCTTTTAATTGAATATTAAAAAAAATATCTTATTTATTTCTTTTATTTGTCAGAGAGAGAGAGAGAGAGAGAACACAAGCAGGCAGAGTGGCAGGCAGAGGCAGAGAGAGAAGCAGGCTCCCCGCTGAGCAAGGAGTCTGATACCAAACTCAATCCTAGGACCCTGGGATCGTAACCTGAGCGGAAGGCAGTGGCATAACCGACTGAGCCACCCAGGTGTCCCTGAATATTTTCATAATTAATTTTATCTCTTTTGTGGGTTAATTAAAACTATTTATTTTATTTTAATCATTGCTTTAGTTTCTCTAGTAACATCTTGTACCTATCAGGTCTGCTTTCAAGTAATGATATATCACTTTATTGTTTAAGAAGCTTACAATAGTATACATTCACTTCTTCCTCTCTGGCCTTGTTTTTATACAATTTAGTTATATATATCATAGAAATCCCATAATGCCTTATTATTTTAATTTAAAGTAAATTGTCTTTAAGAGATTTTAAATAATAATAAAACAAATCTTAATATTACTCAGTAATGACAATTTCTGTATTTCTTATTTGTGTTAATCTGTATTTCTATCTGGTGATATTTTTCCTGCTTGGAGACTTCCTTTAATATTTCTTATAGTATGGGTTTAGTGGTGATGAATTCTTTTGGCTTCTACAAGTCTGAAAATATATTTGTTTCATTTCTAAGTCTGAGTTTTATTTTGAAAGTATTTTTCTTTTAGTACTTTACAATTTTGTTTCACTTTTTTTTTTCTTTGCATTGTTTCCAGTGAGTAATAGGCTGTTACTTTATCTTTGTTCCCTTGTACATAGTATGTCTTTTTATTTTCTCTGGTTGCTTATATGATTTCGCATTGTCACTGGTTTTGAGAATTTGATATTGTGTACCCTGGTGTGCTTTTCTTCATTTCTTATGTGTAAGGTTGTTGAGCTTCTTGAATCTAAGAGTTTATGGTTTTCATTTAATTTGGAAAATTTTTAGCCATTATTTCTTTAAATATTTTCTCTTGTCCCCTTCTCTCCTTTGGGCACTCTGCACTACTTGTAGTATAGCTACTTGAAGTTGTTCTGCAGCTTACTGATGCTCTTTTCACTTTTTGGAGTTTTTTCTTTTCTGTGTTTCATTTTGGATAGTTTCCATTACGATGTTATCAAGTTCACTAAAATTCTGCAAGGTCTAATCTAGTATTAATCCTACCTAGTGTATTTTTCATCTCACACATTATATTATCATCACTAGAAATTTTGTGTTCTTGTAATACCCTCTGTTTCTCTAGCTAAATTTTTAAACATACAGAATGCAGTTATAATTTTCAGTACCTCAATGTGCTAATTTTAACATCTGTTTTAATTCTGGGTTGGTTTCAATGGATAGATTATTCTCTTAATTATGGATCATGCTTTTCTGTTTCATTGTATACTTGGTAATTTTTGTTTAGATGTCAGTAATTTTGAATTTCACCTTGTTGTTGGATATTCTTTATTTCTCTAAATAGTCTTGAATTTTGTCTTGGGACACAATTTAGTGTCATGGAAACAATTCGATTCCTTCAGTTTTTTTATGATTTGTTTGGGGGGCCCAGAGCAGGCTCAGTGTGGGGGTAATTATCTCCATCAATGAGTAAAGATGCTTTTGAGTATTCTATCCAATGACCCTTGAATTATAAGTCATTTCATTCTTTCTTTGGGAACAGGCCTTCTTCCTTACAGTGTGTAAATGCCCAACACTGTTCACTTCAATTCTGTTAAGACAGTTGTCTCCCCAACCCTGGGTAGTTTCCTTACATACATGCCTTGAGCAGTAGACTTGTTGTAGATCTCTGGGGTTCTTTCTGTGTAAAACTTTCTCCTCCCTGATATTCAGTCTTGTGAACACTAGCTCCGCATTCTCCCTGGATTCTCAACTTGAGGAATTTGCTTGCATTTTCTATTCTTGCTTCATGGCCTAGAAACTCTTCTGTCATAGTAAACTGAGACAATCAAATGTGGGGTTCCTTTCATTTATTCCATTTCTCAGATATCATTATCTTTTTTAATTTAGTGTCATTCATATGGAAAATAGTCATTAAATTAAAAATAATTAATATTTCACTTTTTTGCTTGTTTTAAGTGGGAGTATATTTCATTCCTGCTACTTTGTCTTGGCCTTGGAAATGACATCCATTTGTGGTTTAGAAAAATATCATAATACTTTGTGAATATTTAATGCATATATTGGATGCTATTTCTTAATAGGTCTTCATTCCCTCTTTTTGGGCATATTTGTTTTCTCTTGCTGCTATAACAAATTACTGCACAGTTAGAAGCTTACCACAAATTTATTATCTTTCAGTACTGTAGGTCAGAAATCCAACACAGGTTTCACTGGCTTTAAAATCAAGGTCTGAGCAAAGCTGCTTTCCTTTCTGTTGCCAGAATTCAATTCCTTGTGCTTACAGGATTGAGGTCTTTTTTGCTGGCTGTAAACTGAGGGCCATTCCCAGCTTCTTCACCACATTCTTTGTCTCTTGGTTTATTTCTTTTACTTTCAAAGCCACCAATGGTGGGTTGAGGTCCTTTTCACATTACAGTACTTTTTTAAAAAGTTTTTATTTAAATTCCAGTTAGTTAACATACAGTGTCATATTAGTTTCAGGTGTACTAACAGTGATTCAACACTTCCATACTTCACCAAGTGCTCCTTGCAACAAGTGCCATTTCTTAATGCCTATCCCCTATTTGACCCATCCCCCCACCTACCTCCCTTCTGGTAACCATCAGTTTGTTCTCTATAGTTAAAATTTTGTTTCTTGGTTTACCTCATTCTCTTTTCCCCACTTTGCTCATTCCACATGAGTGAAATCACATGGTATTTGTATTTTTCTGACTGACTTCTTTTCTTGGCATAATATTCTTTAGCTCTATCTGTGTCATTGCAAATGGCAAGATTTCATTCTTTTTATAGCTGAGTAATATTCCTTTACACACCCACACACGCACACCCAAATACCACAACTTGTTTATCTGTTCATTTATCATTGGTTATTTGAACTTTTTCTGTATTGTAGATATTGCTCTCTATTGTAGATCTCTATTGTAGATAATGTTCCTATAAACATCAGGGTGCATGTATCCCTTTGAATTCGTATTTTTGTATTCTTTGGGTAAATACCTAGTAGTGCAGTTGCTGGATCATAGGTTAGTTCTCTTTTCAACTTACTGTGTACTGTTTTCCAGAGTGGCCACACCAGTTTGCATTCCCATCAACAGAATAGGAGGGTTCCCCTTTCTCCATATCCTCACCAACACTGTTGCTTCTTGTCTTCTTGAGTTAAGCCCTTTTGAGAGGTGGGAGGTGATATCTCTTTATAGTTTTGATTTACATTTCCTTAATGCTGAGTGATGTTGAGTATCTTTTCTGTTGGCCATCTGTATGTCTTCTTTGGAAAAATGTCTATTCATGTCTTATGCCCATTTTACTTCTTTTTCCTTTTTTTTCCCCGAAAGAATTTATTTATTTATTTATTTGAGAGAGAGAGAGAGAGAGAATGAGGGGGAGAGGGTCAGAGGGAGAAATAGACATCCTGCTGAGCTGGGAACCCGATGCAGGACTCAATTCCCAGGACTCCAGGATCATGACCCGAGCCAAAGGCAGTCACTTACCCAACTGAGTCCCTTAGGCACCTCTTATGCCCATTTTTAATGGGATTATTCATTTTGGGGGTGTTGAGTTTTATGTTTTTTATGTATTTTGGATACTAACCTTTTATCAGATTTGTCATTTGCAAATATGTTTTCCAATTCTGTAAGTTGCCTTTTAGTTTTGTTCATTTTTTCCTTTGCTGTGCAGAAGCTTTTTATTTTGATCTGTTTACAGTAGTTAATTTTTGCTTTTGTTTCCCTTGTTTAAGAAGACATATCTAGAAGAGGTTGCTATGTATTCTGCCTGTATTCTCTTCTAGGATTACTGCCTGTATTCTCTTCTAGGATTCTTAAGGTTTCAGGTTTCACATTTAGGTAGTTAATCCATTTTGAGTTTATTTTGTGTATGATGCAAGAAAGTTGACCAGTTTCATTCTTTTGCATATTGTTGTTCAGTTTTCCCAACACCATTTGTTGAAGAGTCACTCTTTTTCCATTGGATATTTTTTCTTGCTTTGTTGAAGTTTGGTTGACCATAGAGTTGAGGATCCATTTCTGAGTTTCCTATTCTGTTTCATTGATCTTTTTGTCTGTTTCTGTGCCAGTACCATACTGTTTTGATCACTACAGCTTCATGATATAACTTGAAGTCCAGAATTGTGATCCCTCTAGCTTTGTTTTTCTTTTTCAAGGTTGTTTTGGATATTCAGGGTCTGTTGTGGTTCCATACGCATTTTAGGATTGTTTGTTCTAGCTCTGTGAAAAATGTTGGTGGTATTTTGATAGGGGTTGCATTAAATGTGTAGATTGCTTTAGATATTACAGACATTTTAATAATATTCATTCTTCCAATCCATGAGCATTGAATATCTTTCCATTTTTTTGTGTCATCTTCAATTTCTTTTACCAGTGCTTTATAGTTTTCAGAGAATAGGTTTTACCCCTTTGCTTGGGTTTTTTCCTAGATATCTTTACTATTTTTGGTGCAGTTGTAAATGGGCCCGATTCCTTAATTTCTCTTTCTGTTGCTTCATTTTTCATCTTGGAACACTAGATTGCTATACTCTCAATTACTTCTCTACCCTCCTCTTTGATCTACTTTAAAGGACCCATGTGATTATACTGGTATACAGAAAATTTCCCTGTGTTGGTGTCCTTAATCTTAATGACATCTGTAAAGTCCCCTTTCCTATGTAAGGTAGCACTTCCAGGTTCCAGCGATAATGACCTATTCTAGACCACTGTATCTAAACTTGTAGAACATGGGTGCCCTGTTGATAAGATCAGTATAGGCCATGGTCTCTGTATGACTCGACTAGAGAGTGGCAGGCCCATTTAAGATTTCACCACTTCAGGAGAGTTCCTCTCAATAAGAGAGCTCAGCATTGATAAAAATAGAATACCTAAGCTCTAAGGAAGAAGAAAATTTGAAGGTGATATGCACATTTTAAAATTAAATATGTCAATTGATGATGATGCTCTTAGTCAAAAGAACCTCCTAGAGTTTTAAAATATTGTTTGGGGAACAATCACAAGGTATTTCAAGAATGTAAAGTATATAAAAAAAAATCTTGTCTCTTAGGGAGCATTAACATATATAGCAGGTCACTATTCTAAACATAATTTTTGCACCCAGGGAACTCCCAATCTATTGGAGAAGATACATATATAAAAATCATATAAGAAAGATTTTGATAATTCTGTAAATAGGCATGTGTTTGCATTTGAGGCATAAATTTAAAAATAGAATAAATTAGGTATTGAGGAATTTGAAGAAACTAACCAGAGATCAAGAAAATACAAAGAGCTCACAAAGTACCAATGTCATAAATGATGGAGGGAAATCACTACTGATTTGTCAGACACAAAGGAATAATAAATATTATAAGCAACATAATGTTCGTAAATTCACAAAGTAGATGAAATTTATAAATTCCTTGAATGACACAGACTATCAAAGCTCATTCAAGAAGAAATCATAACTTGAAGTATTTCTATTAAATAAATTGTAGGGGCACCTGGGTGACTCAGTGAGTTAAAGCTTCTGCCTTCAGCTCATATCATGATCCCAGGGTTCTGGGATCAAGCCCTGCATTGGGCTCTCTGCTCAGCTGGGAGCCTGCTTCCTCCTCTCTCTCTCTGCCTGCCTCTCTGCCTACTTGTGATCTCTGTCTGTCAAATAAATAAATAAATTGTAGCTAACTCCTGCCCCCATTCAAAGATCTTTTTTTTAAAAAAAGATTTATTTATTAGAGAAAGAGTGCAAGTGTGAGAGCATGAGAGGGACGGGGTGGGGGTGAAGATGCAAGGGCAGAGGGATCAGCAGACTTCCTGCTGAGTGGGGAACCCAATGCGGGGCTTGACCCCAGGATCCTGAGATCATGACCTGAGCAGAAGTCAGATGGTTAACTGACTGAGCCATCCAGGTGCCCCTCAAAGAATCTTTTTTTTTTTTAAATTTTTTATTTTTTTATTATCATATAACGTATTATTAGCCCCAGGGTTACAGGTCTGTGAATTGCCAGGTTTACACACTTCACAGCAGTCACCATAGCACATACCTTCCCCAATGTCCCCACCACCCTCTCCTTCCCTCCCTCCCCCCAGCAGCCCTCAGTTTGTTTTGGGAGATTGAGAGTCTCTTATGGTTTGTCTCCCTCCTGATCCCATCTTGTTTCATTTATTCTTTTCCTACCCCCTAAGCCCCCCACGTTGCCTCTCAAATTTCTCATATCAGGGAGATCATATGATAATTGTCTTTCTCTGATTGACTTATTTCGCTAAGCATAATACTCTCTAGTTCCATCCACGTAATCGCAAATGGCAAAATTTCCTTTGATGGCTGCATAGTATCCCATTGTATATATATGCCACATCTTTATCCATTCATCTGTTGATGGACATCTAGGTTCTTTCCATAGTTTGGCTATTGTGGACATTGCTGCTATAAAGATTCAGGGGCACATGCCCCTTCAGATCACTACATTTGTATCTTTAGGGTAAATACCAGTCGCTGGGTCATAGGGTAGCTCTATTTTCAACTTCTTGAGGAACCTCCATGCTGTTTTCCAGAGTGGTTGCACCAGTTTGTACTCCCACCAACAGTGTAGGAGGGTTCCCCTTTCTCCACATCCTCGCCAGCATCTGTCATTCCCTGACTTGTTACTTTTAGCCATTCTGACTGGTGTGAGGTGGTATCTCATTGTGGTTTTGATTTGTATTTCTCTGATGCCAAGTGATGTGGAGCACTTTTTCATGTGTCTGTTGGCCATCTGGATGTCTTCTTTGCAGAAATGTCTGTTCATGTCCTCTGCCCATTTCTTGATTGGATTATTTGTTCTTTGGGTGTTGAGTTTGATAAGTTCTTTATAGATTTTTGGATACTAGCCCTTTATCTGATATGTCATTTGCAAATCTCTTCTCCCATTGTGTCAGTTGTCTTTTGATTTTGTTCACTGTTTCCTTTGCTGTGCAAAAGCTTTTGATCTTGATGAAGTCCCAATAGTTAATTTTTACCCTTGCTTTCCTTGCCTTTGGCGATGTTCCTAGGAAGAAGTTGCTGTGGCTGAGGACCAAGAGGTTGCTGCCTGTGTTCTCCTCAAGGATTTTGATGGATTCCTTTATCACATTGAGGTCCTTCATCCATTTTGAGTCTATTTTTCTGTGTGATGTAAGGAAATGGTCCAGTTTCATTCTTCTGCATGTGGTTGTCCAATTTTCCCAACACCATTTGTTAAAGAGACTGTCTTTTTTCCATTGGACCTTCTTTCCTGCTTTGTTGAAGATTAGTTGACAATAGAGTTGAGGGTCTATTTCTGGACTCTCTATTCTGCTCCATTGATCTATATGTCTGTTTTTGTGCCAGTACCATATGTCTCGATGATGACAGCTTTGTAATTGAGCTTCACATCTGGAATTGTGATGCCACCAACATTGGCTTTCTTTTTCAATATTCCTCTGGCTATTCAAGGTCTTTGCCTGTTCCATATAAATTGTAGGATTCTTTGTTCCATTTCTTTGAAAAAACTTGATGGGATTTTGATAGGGATTTCATTAAATGTGTAGATTGCTTTTGGTAGCATAGACATTTTCACAATATTTGTTCTTCCAGTCCCTGAGCATGGAACATTTTTCCATTTCTTTTTGTCTTCCTCAATTTCTTTCATGAGTACTTTATAGTTTTCTGAGTACAGATTCTTTGCCTCTTTGGTTAGGTTTATTCCTAGGTATCTTGTGGTTTTAGGTGCAATTGTAAATGGGATTGATTCCTTATTTCTCTTTCTTCTGTCCTACTGTTGGTGTAAAGAAATGCAACTGACTTCTGTGCATTGATTTTATATCCTGACACTTTACTCTGTGCATTGATTTTATATCCTGACACTTTACAAGTTCTAGCAGACTTGGAGTGGAGTCTTTTAGGTTTTCCACATAATGTATCATATCATCTGCAGGGAGTGAGAGTCTGACTTCTTCATTGCCAATTTGGATGCCTTTAATTTCTTTTTGTTGTCTGATTTCTGAGGCTAGGACTGCTAGTACTATGTTGAATGGCAGTGGTGATAATGGACATCCCTGCTGTGTGCCTGACCTTAGCGGAAAAGCTCAGTTTTTCTCCATTGAAAATGATATTTGCTGTGGGTTTTTCATAGATGGTTTTGATGATATTGAGGTATGCACCTTCTATGCCTACACTTTGAAGAGTTTTGATCAAGAAAGGATGCTGTATTTGTCAAATGCTTTTTCAGCATCTATTGAGTCATCATATGGTTCTTGTTCTTTCTTTTATTAATATGTTATATCACATTGATTGATTTGTGGATTTTGAACCAACCTTGCATCCCTGGAGTAAATCCCACTTGGTCATGGTGAATAATCCTTTAAATGTATTGTTGGATCATATTGGCTAGTATTTTGGTGAGAATTTTTACATCTGTGTTCATCAAGGGTATTGGTCTGTAATTCTCTTTTTTGATGGGATCCTTGGTTTTGGGGATCAAGGTAATGCTGGCCTCAAAATGAGTTTGGAAGTTTTCCTTCCATTTCTATTTTTTGCAACAGTTTCAGGAGAATAGGAATTAATTCTTTTTAAAATGTTTGATAGAATTCCCCTGGGAAGCTGTCTGGCCCTAGGCTCTTGTTTGTTTGGAGATTTTTGATTACTGCTTCAATGTCCTTACTGGTCATGGGTCTGTTCAGGTTTTCTCTTTCTTCCTGGTTCAGTTATGGTAGTTTATATGTCTCTAAGAATGTATCCATTTCTTCCAGATTGTCGAATTTGCTGGCATATAGTTGCTCATAATATATTCTTATAATTGTTTGTATTTCTTTTGTGTTGGTTGTGATCTCTCGTCTTTCATTCCTGATTTTCTTTATTTGGGTCCTTTCTCTTTTCTTTTTGATAAGTCTGGCCAGGGAGTTATCAATCTTATTAATTCTTTTAAAGAACAAGCCCCTAGTTTCGTTGATTTGTTCTACTGTTCTTTTGGTTTCCATTTCATTGATTTCTGCTCTGATCTTTATTATTCTCTTCTCCTGCTGGGTTTAGGTTTTCTTTGTTGTTCTTTCTCCAGCTCCTTTAGGTGTAGGGTTAGGGTGTATATTTGAGACCTTTCTTGTTTCTTGAGAAAGGCTGTATCACTATATAGTTTCCTCTCAGTACTGCCTTTGCTGTGTCTCACAGATTTTGAATTGTTGTGTTTTCATTATCATTTGTTTTTATGGGTTTTTTTCAATTCTTCTTTAATTTCCTGGTTGACTTATTCATTCCTTAAAAGGAATTCTTTAGTCTCCATGTACTTGGGTTGTTTCCAAATTTCTTCTTGTGATTGAGTTCTAGCTTCAGAGCATTGTGATCTGAAAATATGCAGGGAATGATCCCAATCTGTTGATACCAGTTGAGACCTGATTTGTGACCTGGGATGTGATCTATTCTGGAGAATGTTCTATGTGCACTAGAGAAGAATGTGTATTCTTTTGCTTTGGGATGGAATGTTCTGACTATATCTGTGATGTCCATCTGGTCAAGTGTGTCATTTTAGGCCTTTATTTCCCTGTTGATCTTTGGCTTAGATGATCTGTCCATTTCAGTGAGGGGGTGTTAAAGTTCCCTACTATTATTGTATTATTGTTGATGTGTTTCCTTGATTTTTGTTATTAATTGATTTATATAGTTGGTTGCTCCCATGTTTGGGGCATAAATATTTAAAATTGTTAGATCTTCTTATTGGACAGACCCTTTGAGTATATGATATAGTGTCCTTCCTCATCTCTTATTATAGTCTTTGGCTTAAAATCTTAATTGATCTGATATGAGGATTATCACACCAGCTTTCTTTTGATGCCCATTAGCATGGCAAATTGTTTTCTACCCCCTCACTTTAAATCTGGAGGTATCTTTGGGTCTAAAATGAGTTTCTTGTGGACAGCATATTGATTTTTTTTTAATCAATTCTGATACCCTGTGTTTCACAGAATCTTTTTGATCCAAGATTGTTTCCCTGTTGGATTCTATAAAATAATCAAGTACTATTACATATTCTTTGTATTAGTACTTTCATAAAACTCTTCCATAAAATAGAAAAATAGAGAACCTCCCCAACTCATACCAAAACCAAAGATAACACAAGAAACCACCATATTTCCCATAATATAGTCACAAAAATTCTTAACAAAATATTTTTAAAATAAAATCTAGCATTATAGTGAAATAAATAATAAATCATGACCAAGTGGGGTTGCCTCAAGAATATAAAGTTGGTTCAGTGTTTTAAAATCAGTTAATGCAATTTGCCACATTATTAGTCTAAAAAAATAAAGAACATACCATCTCAATAGAGGAAGAAATTGACAGGAGTCAGGATATATTCATGAAGAAACTGTCAGCAAGAGAAACTTCTTGAATCTGATAAAGTGTGCCTACAAAAAAACTATAGGTTTGGTCCTGGTTGAGGAGATTGTTTTCCCTCCAAGATTGGGAAGATAGGATTGTTCTATTGTAGAGGTAGGCAGAGTAATAAGTAATAAGGCGTAAACACGTACATACAAAAGGCACATAGATATAGAAAGAAAAAGATAAAACCATTAGTATTAAAACATGATATAATTGTCTACACAGAATGTTAAGTTCTTTGAGAACTAGTACATGAAATTAGCAATATAGCAGGATACAAATCCAATTTAAAAAATTGTTTTTTATGTAATTATAACAAACATGCTTTTTGAAGTTTAAAAATTTCTTATAGAAGAACTTTAAAAACTTTTAATTTTGTAGGGATAAATCTAACCAAATAGTTGCAAGATTTGTATGTTGAAAATTACAAAATTAAGGCATACATGGAGAGATATACCATGGTTATGTATCTAAAAACTGAATATCTTTAAGATGTTCTTTTTCCCAAATTGATCTATAAATTCAGGGCAAGTCCAAAAAAAACTCCATCTACTTAAAAATAATAGATAAGTTAATTTCAAAGAACATAAATAGCCAAAATAATTTTATAAAAAGACCAAATTTGGAAAACTTTCACTGCTTGATTTTGGGACTTACTGTAAAACTCCATAATAAAGAAAATGTGGTATAGTTTGCAAGTAAACATATATCAGTAGGATAGATAGAGGTCCTTAAATAAATGCATGCATCTAGGGTCAATTAATTTTCAACAAAGGAGCAAGGTAACTCAATGGGGAAAGCACTATTTTTTCAGTGGTGCAAGGATAATTGGGCATCCATGTGAGAAACAAAAAAAGTTAACTTGTTATAGATCATGGACCTAAATTTACAAGATACAATTGTGAACATTTACGAAGAAAACACAAGAGAAATCTTTGTGAGCATGAATTAGGTGAAGATTTCATAACTGGTTTCCAGAAGATTAAATCATAAAAGAAAAATTGATACATTGAACTTCATTAAAATTAAGACCCTCTGTTCTTCAAAATAAATTATTAATAAGAATGTAAAAGCAAGACAAAGGATAGTAGAAAACTTTTCAAAGTTCATATTTAATAAAGACTCATGTCTACAATAAAGAACTCTAAGTCAAGGAACTAACCCATTTAAAAATGGGCAAGTATTTTAACAGTACTTCACCAAAGAGATATGAATAACAAACATATAAAAAAGATGTTTCAACATTATTGTTTATTAGAGAGATAGAGATTAAAATCAAAATGAGATTTAATTGAACACCTATAAGAATTGCTGTAACTTAAAAGACTGACAATGCCAATTGGCGGTGACTATGCAAAGCAAATGGAACTCTTATGCATTGCTGGTAGGGATAAAATGGTGCAGGCCTTTAGAAAACTATTTGACAGTTTCTTTTATAGTTAAGCATATACATACAATGAACCAGAAGTCCAGGGGGAATAAAAAAGACAAAACAGGAAAAAAAACCCCGAGATGCACACAAAGACCTGTAAAGAATATGTATAGAAGCTTTCTTTTTAATAGTCTCAAACTAAAAACTACTTAGATGTTCATTAACTTGTGAGTGGGTTGAAAATGTGTATCTGTGCAGTTGAATATATTCAGCAATAAAAAGGAACAAACTATTGTTATATACAGTAATGTGAGTGACTCTTAAAAGCATTGTGTTAGATAAAAGAAATCTGATACAAAAGGCTACATATACTATGTGTCCATTTACATAACAGTCTGAACAAGGCAGAACTATAGGGACTTTAACCAAATAATTGGTTGCCAGATACTAGGGATGGGACTAGGAGATTGATTGCATAGGGCCATGAGGGAAATTTTTGAGGTAATTAAAATATTCTGTATTTGGATTCCGGTAGTGACAGTTATAGAACTATATACATTTGTCAAAACTTATGGAATTTTATACTAACAAAGGGTATACTTATCTCATCTTTATCCTCAAAAAGCTTACAGCTTATTAGTATGTATCGTAGAAAGAGCTCAGACACTTTGATATATTTTTTATACTTCAGTGAGCCTGATAAAATAAATACCAAGAAATGCCGGCACTATTTCATCTCAGTTGTTTCAATATAGACACAAATATTAATTTTAGTTTCATAAATTACTTCATGATGTTCATAAATAACTTCATGATGAATAGTCAGGGGATTACATGACTCCTATGGCCACATACTTTAATATAGTCACCTACTAGGTTTATATGGATTTGGGAGAGAGTTTGCAGATGTAAGACTAAGAGCTAGAAGCAGTTTTCAAAGTGCAGGAAGCATAGAAAATGCCACCCCATTGAATATCTCATATCCAGAATCCCCAATTGAGGCATGGTGCCACAAAGAAAGAACAGGATGCAGTATCCATTCTCATTGGAAGAAGGGGTGAACATCTAGTAGTGTCTTGGCTCTTTCTCTGGAAAAATCTCTTTTCCTAGAGCAGGGGAGGCTCCGTGTCTCAGATGTTTTTAGGAAGGATATATCACACTCCACAAGACATCTGGAATTAAGGGGTGCTAGGTGTGTCCTGATGCTTATATACTTTTCATCATGCTTACTAGGTTGTACCCCTGTAAATACAAAAATAAGCAACCATTTGTGTTTGTGATTAGCCTGAATTGTTAGAGAATGTTTCCATGTACTTTGTTTAATTTTCCACCTTGTAAATATCCTCCAAAGTGATGCAGATTATATATATATTCTATTTTCTAGCTGTGGAAGAAACTCAGTAGGTTGCAATCAAGTCTTTATCATCTTGCTGTTAAATGTAATCCGTTCAATTTGGCAATTATTTCCTTGAGCCTTTACAGTGTTTCAGACAGTGAAGAGGAAAGGGCAAGGGTTCAAAGGATGAAAGACTTGGTCGCTATCCTCAAGAAGCTCACACTTATTAATATGCATGAAAGGAAATTGTCAGACACTTTGATGTACTCAATATGGCTATGATTATATACGTGAAAATTTCTTGTTTTGACTCTATTCCTTCCTTTTCTTTTGCTTTTACAGATAAAGGAACAGAAATCACAGACATTTTTTATATTTCATCTTTTATTCCTTTCCTAAAGTTTGCTATATTTTGTTTCTATTTTTCAATCAAATATTAATGAGCTGTTTATGGAATATATAGTATGTACCAGTATTCATTAAAGAAGAGCCTTATTCTAGTGCTTACATTGTCTTTGAGGACAGGTAATTTCTGATGCAATCTCCATAGGTAGAAATATTGGAAGTATTTCAAATTATCTATCCATTAATGTGATCTTTTCTTCCCCTTAGAAATATGGATAAATTCTCTGGCTAAATTGTAGAGACCCTGATAGCTAGTGGGTAAAATATTCTAGGGGATGGAATTAGTCCATTGAAAGGAAATATGGTAGTGGTAGGTATTCCTTTTCTCTGGCTTTATTAGATCTGGTTGCACTCAAGTGAGACATCTCTGTGTCAGCCAGCTACACTGTATGTCTTCTAGACCTGGCTTCTCTGTTTGGAAGTGTACCATTCTCCAGAATCTGTGTCATCCAACTACACTGTATGTCTTCTAGACCTGGCTTCTCTGTTTGGAAGTGTACCATTCTCCAGAATCTGTGTCATCCAACTACACTGTATGTCTTCTAGACCTGGCTTCTCTGTTTGGAAGTGTACCATTCTCCAGAATCTCTTCTACCAACTGAAAAACGTATCAGATCATACTTGGCTTCCAGCCTGTTTTCTTCAATTGGAAAAGTAAGGGTGCACTCACCAAAGGAGGTGCCTTCACCAGTTTAGTTCTGTGGGGGTTTTGTGTTTTGGGAGTGATTGTCCCTTATTAATGAATATTATAAATGTTTTTATTTTTGTTTGATTCGTTAAATAAACTTTCACTTAGCATCTGCTATGTGCTAAATGCTTAAAATACTCCGGTGAATGAGATAGCTTTTCTGAAACATTTGAAAATGAGAAAAAGTCAAGAAGAATTAAAACATGAAAATAAAAAAGATAATGTGTTAGAGAATGTCTGAAGAGCTCTTTAAATGGCATGTTTGCTTTATCATACTTAAAGGGTCTACTCAACAGGAAGATCTAACAATTTTAAACATTTATGTCCCTAACATGGGAGCAGCTAGTTATATAAGCCAATTAATAACAAAATGAAAGAAACACATCAACAATAATACAATAATAGTAGGGGACTATAACACCCCCCTCACTGAAATGGACAGATCATCTAAGCAAAAGATCAATGAGGAAACAAAAGCTTTAAATGACACACTTGACCAGGTGAACTTCACAGATATATTTGGAATATTCCATCTCAAAGCAACAGAATACACATTCTTCTGTAATGCACATGGGACATTCTGTAGAGTAGATCACATCATAGGTCACAAATCAGGTCACAACCATTACCAAAAGACTGGGATTATTCCCTGAATATTTTCGGGCCACAATGATTTGAAACTAGAACTCAATCACAAGAGGAAAGTTGGAAAGAACTCAAATACATGGAGGCTAAAGAGCATCCTACTAAAGAATGAATGGGTCAACCAGAAAATTAAAGAATTGAAAAAATTCATGAAAACAAATGAAAATGAAAACACAACAGCTCAAAATCTTCGGGATGTGACAATGGTGGTCCTAAGAGAAAATACATAGCAATACAAGCCTTTTTCAAGAAACAAGAAAGGTCTCAAATATACAACCTAACCCTAAACCTACAGGAGCTGGAGAAAGAACAGCGAATAAAACGTAAACCCAGCAGGAGAAGAGAAATAATAAAGATCAGAGCAGAAATCAATGAAATGGAAACCAAAAGAACAGTAGAACAAATCAACGAAACTAGGGGCTTGTTCTTTAAAAGAATTAGTAAGATTGATAACTCCCTGGCCAGACTTATCAAAAAGAAAAGAGAAAGGACCCAAATAAAATCAGGAATGAAAGAGGAGAGATCACAACCAACACAAAAGAAATACAATTTTAAGAACATATTATGAGCAACTATATGCCAGCAAATTAGACAATCTGGAAGAAATTGGATGGATTCCTAGAAATGTATAAATTACTAAAACTGAACCAGGATGAAACAGAAAACCTGAACAGATAGATAGCCAGCGAGGAAATTGAAGCAGTAATCAAAAATCTCCCAAAACACAAGAGCCCAGGGCCTGATGGCTTCCCAGGGGGATTTTATCAAATGTTTAAAGAAGAACTAATACCTATTCTTCTGAAACTGTTCCAAAAAATAGAAATGGAAGGCCAACTTCCAAACTCATTTATTTAATAGGCAGAGATCACAAGTAGGCAGAGGAGGTAGTGAGAGAGAGAGAGAGAGAGAGAGAGAGAGAGAGAAGTAGGCTCTCCGTTGAGTAGAGAGCCAGATGCGGGGCTCAATCTCAGGACTATGGGTTCATGACCTGAGCCGAAGGCAGAGGCCTTAACCCACTGAGCCACCCAGGCGCCCCTTCCAAACTCATTTTATGAGGCCAGCATTACCTTGATCTCAAAACTGGACAAAGACCCCATCAAAAAGAATTACGTGGGATGCCTGTGTGGCTCAGTTGGTTAAGCGTCTGCCCTCAGCTCAGGTCATGATCCCAGGATCCTGTGATCAAGTCCTGTATCGGGCTCCTTGTTCAGCCAGGAGCCTGCTTCTCACTCTGCTTGCCCCTGCCCCCTACTTGCTCTCTCTCCCTTTCTCCCTCTCTGACAAGTGAATAAATAAAATCTTTTAAAAAAGGAGAATTACAGACCAATATCCCTGATGAACATGGATGCAAAAATTCTCACCAAAATACTAGCCAGTAGGATCCATCAGTACATTAAAAGGATTATTCATCACAACCACGTGTGATTTATTCCTGGGCTGCAAGGTTGGTTCAACTGTAAATCAATCAATGTGATAGAATACATTAATAGAAGAAAGAACAAGAACCGTATGCTGTATGATACTCTCAATAGATGCTGAAAAGCATCTGACAAAGTACAGCATCCTTTCTTGATCAAAACTCCTCACAGTGGAGGCATAGGGGATACATACTTCAATATCATCAAGGCTGTCTATGAGAAACCCACAGCGAGTATCATTCTCAATGGGGGAGAACTGAGAGCTTTTCCCCTAAGGTCAGGAACACAACAAGGATGTCCACCATCACGTGCTACTTGACATAGTACTAGAAGCCCTAGCCTCAGCAATCAGACAACAAAAAGAAAAGGCATCCAAATCAACAAAGAAGAAGTCAGACTCTCAAACTCTTTGCCGATGATATGATACTTTACGTGGAAAACCAAAAAGACTCCTCTCCAAAACTGCTAGAACTCATACAGGAATTCAGTAAAGTGTCAGGATATAAAATCAGTGCCCAGAAATCAGTTGTATTTCTATACACCAACAGCAAGATAGAAGAAAGAGAAATTAAGGAGTCAATCCCATTTATAATTGTACCCCAAACCATAAGATACCTAGGAATAAATCTAACCAAAAAGGTAAATGGCATGGTTAGGAAAAGCCTCTCTGAGAGGGGACAGGGAAGTTGTGTCTTGAATGTTGCAGCTCAGGATGAAGCTTGGTGGGAGGGAACAATTGCAAATGGGATAACTTTAGAGGGCAGATCCAGAGGAAGAGTCACTGGTGGAGAAAACAGTCTGTTCAAGCCAACAAGCTTAATACAGTGGAAGGGTGGAAAGTAGCCAAGGGCCACTAGTGAGTAGGTAGCTGAGGGAAAGAGAGAAAGGACACCCTCTAACAGTAATTGGCTGTTTCACTGCTCACGCTCCTTTTCATGCCTTTCTTGTACTTCATCTTCTCTCATTTCCTGTTAACAATTTCTGCCATTCTTGGTGAGTCTCAGTTTCTTCACACAATATTCTATAACTCTCTGATACAACTATTATTATTACTATGATTATTTTGAAGAATGTAAGTCTTCACATGAAGTCAGATGAGTAATATTTTTCTTTCCTGAAAAATTCTAACTAGAGTATAATGACATGCAGTTTTTGAAGTCTGTACTTACATTCATTTGTATCACTGAATCTGAAATTATCTCTGCTATTTTAACCCACAATATTCTGTTTTAAATTATTTCCATAAGGAAGCTTTAAAATAATTACACATTTAAAAAACTCTGTGAGTTATTTTATGAAACCAATGCTTTTCCTTGAATTTCATTTTATATTTTTAATATTTTGGACTTTCTTCCTCCCTTTTTTCTGTTAGGATTCTCTGAGTTTTATTTCAGTTCTATCAATAGTCATTCTTCTTAGCAGTCACTCCGTTATACAACTGCAGCAGCTGACCCTTAACATACTCATAACATTTACAGAAAAAGTGGTTCTTTATCCAGCTATTTCCCAGGGGGAAAACTAACCCTTGGGTGTGGAAGTGGGATTCCTCAGCTAAATGCATGTTTGACATAAACAGGTACCTAAACAGACGGTTGTTCCACTACTAAAGATTGTCTGAGTGGAACGCCTAAGCACTCACGGTGGTCTTTAAAAGAAAGTAAGAGACATCTGTCAGGATTCTCCCAGCAGTTCAGCTTTCTAATCAGACCATCTGAATTCCTGAGTGAAAGATAAGGAAAAAAAAACCCTGCCTACCCATAGGGCAGTCACTCAACAGTAATAAAGCAGATGTTTAAACAAGGTACACTTAGCCATGTCTGTCAGTCTGTCATTTAGTGAAGAGGTGGGAGCACAGTGGAACAGATTAGGGAGAAGCAGCAAAGAATCCTGCTAGACCTGAGTATATAAGCCGTTGATTTGCAGATATGGAGACAATGGCTTAAAATAACAGTGTTGCAGCCTAAGACACTGTTATAAGTCTGAAACAGTAGCTGCAACTTAGTGATTTCCAAAGATACCCAAAGAGAAAAGACTGGGTCAATGCTAGCGACCCATGGTTGAGAGAGAGAATGTATATTATGTGCACTGTCTTTCACAGGCATTATTTTGGTGAGCATTAGGGACATTTGGCGAGGGCATGTAAGTTTTTGTGGTACATGTCCAGAGAATAATTTTCATAAGAACCTATTTTTTAATTTGTTTGGAAGTGATGTAATGGAAAGTATGTGTCTGGTATTTGGTACTGGTATTTGGTACTGAGATCTGATTTTCTCATCTGTAAAATGGTGGATAATACAACCTTTGAAGAACTGTGAAGGGAACTGGAAGTTAGGTCAATAAAATCTATGACAAACCAGCCATCATTAGTTTAATAGTGTGTTCTTTTGGAAGTTGCAGAGATTGTTACTGGTAACCTATCTTGTGGTTAGAGTGGAAGCATGGGACTTTAAGGGGAGAGCTCTTCATGGAAATGTAATAGGAATGTCTGAAAGCTGGGAAAAGACTCAACCCAATGTTGTTGGGATAAGAGGATATAACTGTGGCACCACTGGGGTGTATACTAGAAGGTATTTGAAGTTAGGTGTATCTAAGCAATGGTGCAGGCTGCCTCACTGTCCCTTTTATCAAAGGATTGCTCAGGGAGGAGTTAACTAATAGACTCATGTATGTATGCACACACAGATGTTTTGTAAGTTGGTGAATGTGTCTGGGGAGAGGGCTACATTTGCCTATGTGCAGACATCTGTTCTATACAAACTATTTACTTGTCTATGGGAAAATACAAATCCAAAACAAAGTAATAGGACAACTTTCAGGCATACTGTCATATCCAAAATTAAAGATTAAACTCTGTTTTCAGTGCAGCAACAGAATTCATAGATGGGCTTGAGAGGGTCCTTGGAACTCATTGGTAACAAATATGAAATTTTGTACTTACGTTTTCCTAGGCTGAATTTTCAGAGTCCCTATTTTCAAAAAGGTTTTCTGATATTTATAGGAAATCAAACACCCTTGTTTTATGCTATAGAATTAAATAAGATAAAGAAAACTAACTGGTGTCCAAAGATTTTAGAATCTGATGTTTAGTGGTCAGGTGGTATCTTTCAATTAGATCTATTTATATTCTTTGAATTGTCGTCACCAGCAAATGAGTAACAGGACAGGTTGTAAAATATCAGCTTGAACTATTCCCTTCAGTTCCTATCTAACATTTTTATTTTGGACTCTTCCTTTAGTTTCCAGATTTTCTAAATTGAATTATGATCAGTTTTTGGGTACTGGGTGAAACTGGTGGAGATGAGTCATATAACAGCAAATAAAATAAAAAGATAGCAAGCTGGCTGAAAGGCCTCTGGAGAGTTTGTGAGAATTTATGAAGAAATCTGTCACATTAGGTGTAAAATAGTTGGAGGGTGGATGAAATAAAGGCTGACTCACAAAAGTTCCTGCAAGGCAAGTTGTATGCCAGTTCATTACTCTTGAGGAATCAAAAGAATTGACTCCTACATTACAATTTTAAGGCATGTATCTCTTTAAGAATGCAGTCATCAAGTATAGAAACTGGCTTTTTGGTTTTTTTGCATTGAGATGGTGAAAGTGGACATGAATTACATTCCAAATGTTTATATACATTATTTGTGGGATCTCCACAAATACCCAATGAAGAAAATACTGTTTCAATCCTATTTTAATGATTAGATCAAGTAGACAACTTGATATAAATCTCAACCATTAATGATGGAGGTGGGAATCAGACTCAGCTCATTATGCTACTGACAAAGCACTGTAAAATATCAAACTATGGGCATGGCTACGGTACATATAGTTGTGGTGGTGATTAATACTGATAGTGTCCTAACTAAATGTTACACTAATTAGCAGAGAAGGCATTACTCCTGCTGTAATAACACTGGCTAACAGACATTCAAAACAAGAAGTCATTCACAATTCTGTGCCTTTCTGCCTGGTATAGCCATCCCCTCCTTGCACAATTGGATACTATATTTATTATTTTTAATTCCTTTCATGGATTTCAATATAGGATGGTTTAATTTTAAGCAGTTCTAACATAGCTTTTGGAAGGTACATTTTAGCAGTTGGCCTGATAGCTTTAATAAATTTGGCCAGTCGTTCTGACCTTTTCTTTTGGTCTGGGAGGCATGTACTCTTACTGGGATCATGACCTGAGCTGAAGGCAGACACTTAACTGACTGAGCCATCTAGGTGAACCAGAAGAATGTTTTAAAACATGATTAAATATGGAGATAATAATGTTAACTGCCGACTCTAAGCAGTAAGGCATAGTTGGACATTAGTGAATATTTTTAATATCAATGACATCTACTTAATTCTTTCACTTATATATTCATTCATATACTTAACAAACATTTAATGAGCACATATTATGGAACAGGACCTGTGCTTGGTATCACAAGTAATTTAAAAATGAAATAGAGAAGACCTTTAAAAGAGCTTCAGTTTCTCTTGCAGATGAATAGTCTGTGAGAACGTATTTTTCTATGTAACATTATGAAATTTTGTGACTGCAGAATCAGAGTTGTTTAGTTGTGTCAGGATTTCTAATGGGAACTGGATGCATTCAAAAGGGTGCAATGTCATACGTTGCTGAGGTCCTAATCTATCTACATCTTACATGATGCCTCCACAACAACATTCTGATGAATAATTATTTCTCTCTTCTCTTCCTTTCCTTTGACCTCATAATGTAGCATTTATTGTCAGGGTTGAAACTAAGAGTGAAAAGTAGGTATGGGGTTTTGCCTAATTTATTCCTCATTTTTCAAGAATGCTACCCGCCACCCAAAAATCAGTGAATACATTTTAGTCACTTCACTTGATTTCTATGAAAGTTTGACTGTGTCTTCATAGTCAAATAGTTTTTCTTTGGCTCTAATAAACATTCATTTTTCTAATTATTAGGTTACCTTCTGGATGCTCTTCCTGTTGTCCAGTGTCTGAAAATCATTGTTTTGTATATTTTTGTCTGCTTTATGTCAAGAGGTAAGATAGATTTGGTCCTTGTTACAACATCAAGGATGGAAGCCAAAGTTTGAGTTTTCCTTTAAAGTATTAATAATTGTATTAACACTGAAGGAACATTAAGCATGAAAGTACTTACTGTATCTACTGCAGATAGCTACAGTGTTAGCTTAGTGTTAGCATGGTGCATGTTTTTCCATCAATTTACTTTAAATCTGTTTGTGTTTTTACATTTAAAGTGAGTTCATGGGGTGCCTGGGTGGCTCAGCCAAGTGCCTTCGCTCAGGTCCTAATCCCAGGGTTCTGGGATTCAGCCCCACATTGGGCTCCCTGCCCAGCAGGAAGCCTGCATTCCCTCTCCTACTCCCCTTGCTTGTGTTCCCTCTCTCGCTTTTTCTCTCTGTCAAATAAGTAAATAAAATATTTTAAAAAATTAGGTGAGTTTCTTATAGGGAATATATATTTGGGATTTGTTTTTTGATTCTGATAATCTCTTTTTATTGATGTATTTAGATTCTTGGCATTTAAAGTAATTATTGATAAGTTGGATTAGTATCTACTATATTTGTCACTGTTTTCTATTTATTACTCTTGTTCTTCATTCCTATTTTTCTCTTCCACTAAGTTTTGCCTTTTGTGGTTTTAATTGAGCATTTTATGATTCCATTTTCTCTCCTTTCCTAGTGTATTCATTTTACTTTTTATTTTTAAACTTCTTTTAATGGTTGCCTTAAAGTTTGTGATGTACATTCACAATTACTCCAAGCCACATTCCAGTAATAGTATACCACTAAACAGGTAGTGCAAGTACCTTATAATAATAAAATATTCCTAATTACTCCTCTCATTGCTGTTCTTCATTTTGCTTCAGCTATAGCAATCAAACACATTGTTGCTGTTATTATATTTTGAACAAAAGGATAAGTTCAATTAAGTATAAAAAAAATTGTTAGTTTTAGCTTTACTTACTGTTTTTTTCTCTAATGCTGCTGCTTTATGAGTTCTAAGTTGCTGATCTATGTCATTTTCCTTTTCTCTGGAAAACTTTTTTTTTTTTTTTTAACATTTCTTTGGAGGCACATCTACTGGCAAGAAATTCCTGCAATAATTGAGTAAGTTTTAATTTCTCTTTTCCTTTTGAAGGATAATTTTGTAGGGCACAGAATCAGAGGTTGGTAGTTTGTTGCTTTTTGTTTTTGTTTTTTAATCTCAACACTTTATTTATAAAGGTTTATTTATTTATTTGACAGAGGGAGACACAACCAGAGAGGGAACACAAGAAGGGGGAGTGGGGGAGGGAGAAGCAGGCTGATGCAGGGTCCCAGGACCCTGGGATCACGACCCAAACTGAAGACAGACGCTTACAACTGAGCCACCCAGGAGCCCAGTCTCAACACTGTAAATATTTTACTCTACTCTCTTCTTCCTTGCATAGTTTCTGAGAATTTGGACATAATTCTTATCTTTGTTCCTCTATATGTAAGAGAGCTTTTTCCTCTGGGTTCTTTCAAGATATATTCTTTATCTTTGATTTTCTACAGTTTGACTATGATGCATAGGTGTAGTGAGTTTGTTTTTAATTTGTTTATTTATTTATTTGCACTTACCCTGCTTGGTATTTTCTAAGCCTCCAGAATCTATTGTTTGGTGTCTGACATGAATTTGATGGAAATACTCAGTCATTATTACTTCAAATATTTCTTCTGTTCTTTCTCTTTCTCCTTCTGATATTTGTGCGTTATACCTTTTGTAGTTATTCCACAGTTCTTTTCTTTTTCTTTTTTTTTTCCCAGTCCTTTTTTTTCTCTTTCCTTTTCTCTTTCTCCTGACATCTCTTCCAACTCATATTCTTCCTTCAGTCTCATTTGGTCTAGTAATGAGCCAATCAAAGGTACACTTTGTTTCTCTTAGAGTGGTTTTGGTTTCTAGCATTTTGAAAATTCTTTCTTAGAATTCCATCCCTATGTTTACATTTCCCATCTGTTCTTGCATGTTGTCTACTTTTTCCTTGAGAGTCTTTTTTTTTTTTTTTTTAAAGATTTTATTTGTTTGACGGAGAGAGATAGCGAGAGAGGGAACACAAGCAGGGGTAGTGGGAGAGGGAGAAGCTGGCTTCCTGCTGAGCAGGGAGCCTGAAGTGGGGCTTCATCCCAGGACAGTGGGATCAAGACCTGAGCCGAAGGCAGACGAAGGCAGATGCTTGATGACTGAGCCACAAAGGCACCCCTTCCTTTAGAGTCTTTAGCATAGAGTCCCTGGGTTGATAATCCCAGCATTCCTGCTGTATCTCTATCTGGTTCTAATGCTTGCTCTGTTTCTTCAAACTCTGTTTTTTGCCTTTTATTATACTTTGTGATTTTTTTTTTTAATTGGAAGCCAGACATGATGTACTGTGGTAAATAGGTCTTCAGTACTTTCGTGTGAAGGTGTGGGGGGAGGAGGAAAGTTACATAGTCCTATGATTAGGTCTCAGCCTTTTAGTGAGCCTTTGCCGCTGGGGTTGTGAGCTTCAAAAGTACTGCCCTTCCCCACCTTCTTAGGTCAGACAAGGTGGCTAGAGGGTGCTGGAGTTGCATATTTCCCTTCTTCCAAGTTGGTTATGCTCTGATATTACCCCAATTGTGTAGATAATGCTAAAGTATTTTCTCTAGGGGGTAGGCTTCATTAAGAAAATAGAATACTTTGACTTATATCAAGATGGTTATTTTTTTTTTTTTCTACCCCTGCTAGAACCAGAAGGGAATTTTTCTCTGGCATTCGCTGTGAGAACCTGCTAGAGCTCTTGGAGATAGAACTCACAAAAGTATCTGGTCTTTCTGGAGTTTTTACCTTTCAGTTTTGTGCATGTTGAGCCTCTAGCAATTTGTCAATGACAATTCAGGTTTTCCTACCCCATACTAGTTTCTAGGAAAGGTTCTCTCGTGAGTTTCTCTCTAGTAGTGATTCTCTCTATCTACCTGTTTGTTTCTATAATTTTGGGGGCAACAGTTTGCCTTATGATCTCAATTCTGTAATGAATCTAAGAAGAGATACTGATTTTTCAGTTCAACTTTTTAAAGAGATTGATTTATTTATTTTAGAGAGAGAGAGAGAGTGGGGGAGGAGCACAGGGTGAGGGAGAGAACCTCAAACAGAATCCCTGCTAAGCATGGCAGCTGAGGTGGGGCTCGATCCCATGACCCTAAGATCGTGACTTGAACCAAAATCAAGAGTAGCTTAACCGTCTGAGCCACCCAGGTGCCCCTCGGTTCAAGTTTTTATTTGTTGGGACAGAAAAATGACTTCCAACCTTTTACATGCCGGAGTGGAAATTAGAAGTCTCTGAAAGTACGCATAATTAAATGTAAGTTATTTACATCAAATGCATTTCTATAATGCTGATATTTCTTTTTTGACCAGACTTTTTAGCATCTTAGAGAATCTTCTAAGAATCCTCTATGTTTTGAAAAGTTTTGCAAAGGGAATAGCATGACTGGCACTGTTAACATCATTAAACCAACTTGTGTTTTCTGAATGCCTGTATGTCTAGGTCTTTTGACATATCTTATTTAATTTCTATGTACATTTCCTGTTTTATGTGGGAAGGGCATGTTATTTGCCATTAAGTTATGCTATTGGATTATAATCAGGTTTGAACTTGTCTTTCTGATTTATGTTATTCCCAGTTGATAATCATGCTTTTCTTGTGAGTATTCTTTCCTCTTCAGTTGTTAAAATAGTCACAACAGTCTTTGAACTTCCAGAGGAAAAGGGATTATCCTGAGAAACGTAAGTATATGGGGGAGAGGGGAAGAAAATTCTTTGTCATTCAATTTCTACATTTTGTCACAGTTTTAGAATGAGGAATTTTGATGGTTACTTAACACAAATGGCAAATGTTATTTCTCTAAAATTATGATGTAAATGGCGTGAGCACCTTGAGAGATAGCTACCAATATTCTACACTGACCCCTAATTAATCTATCTAGTCTGCTTCTATTTACATTACTATGTTCTTATTTTTAATTTCTGTTCTATATGTCTACTGTGGAAGCTCAGAGATTGTAGACTAAAGATAGTTTTAGTCTAAGGTTAATAAGAGCTCAGAAGAAAGGTAGGCAAGGTGATGTGATCTTCAGCCTTTCAGAAATTATATACCAGCTTTCAATTAAAATACAATAATATAAATTATTAAGAGATACTGGGAAAATTTGATGGCTATAATAGTATTATGAGGCAAATATATAAATGTAGGTTGATATTTAGGCAGCCAGATTTCATTTGAACTTCTTCAGACCAAATGTAAATAATTTAGAAACAAATAGATTATAAAATTAGGGGTTAAACTGAAATTCATTCTAAGTAAATCTACAAAATATTTATAGTTGAAACAGACTGATGCTGTTAGTTTTATTTTGGTATTATTATTATTTGTATAGAATATTATGAAAATTGAATTTAATTGTTATAAAGCAAAAGATTAAGGTAGATGTCATAATTCTGATTATCATAACATTTATCACACTTTATTGAAATCTCCATGAGTTCTGAGCGGTGTTAGTCAGGAAACTTTATTTAAGGAAGATTCTTTTAATATTTGGGATTAGATGATCAAGAGAACTGGAATAGGAATATCTTTCCTGTTCTGGAATTTCTCTTAAGTTCTGAACTAGAAAATGTACCTTTCCAGCATCATGATGATTTGCTGTATTTGCTGAAACATGGTTCACCTTAAGTTGCCCTCCTTCCACAATAACCTTAAATAAATAAGCAGGTACAGTACAAATAGCATGAGCTTTGGCATGATCAACTTAAACTGCATCTGCTCTGTCATTTCAAAATAGCAAGCATGATAATAATCATACAGGTGTATTACAAGGATCCAGTGAGATATTATAACTAAATTATCCAACATGGATTTTGACATATAGTAGGCATTTAATAAATGTTTGTTGATTAAATAAATTACTGAAAATTTTATATAAAAGTTAAGGCAGCCATCTTTCTCTTATCAGAGAGAATAAGTAAGCAGAGTGAGGAATTAAAGAGCAAGGTAAGTAAAAAAATAAACAGTAATTTGAAGAAACAATGACAGACATTTTGACTTAAAAAAAAAGTTCCTGAAATACTATTGCCAAGTTTATATTCACTCAATCTAGAATATAAGTGGAACCATTTGAGAAAGAACTAGCTTCAGAGAAAACAGAGATTCTATCTGTATCCTCAAGTCGTAGCCCAATTTTGGCTCATTGATGTTCCACAAACTTTTAAATAAAGTCTTAGGAATTAGAAAGGAGAAGCAACTGCATTGCCAAACAAAAACAAAAACAAACAAACAAAAAACCTAGCATGTGTTTGTTAATTGTGGGAAAATTTTATAAGTTACTTTGACAAATAATAATGGGGTCAATTTTAAGAATATATTTCTGCCAATAGAGTGAAGTTACATGTTGTCCTATTTAAGACAGTAGTTAGACATGACTTACAAAAAACCTTCAGACCATAACACTGATGCAAATGCCACCAGTCAGTTCTCCTTTTGAGAGATAACTTGCAACAAGGAAGGGTTCACCACAGTGTTTATACTGATGTCAGACTCTCCTTGGGCTTCTCCTAGCCCATGACTAGAATCAGACCATTTCTGTCCAAAGCAGTATTCCTCTAACAGGTAATCTTTGCTCTGGGGATACCTGCTGGCCTGATGGAGACATTCTCAGAGCTGTATTTGTAGTCTGAGGCTCTTCCTACACAACTGTCCTCTTGTTTCTGTCTCTGGTTGCAGGGGTCAGACTGATATCACGGTATAAGGCTCTTCTACCTACTATTGCTCCTTTTCCCCTTATCCTCCATAGGTGCCCCCCCATAAATTTCTTGCATTTCTAATTATTTTCTTGATGTCTGCTTCCGAAACACCCTGAATTGACACAGAGAATGATAAACAAATGTGTTTCTATAGAATTAATTACCACCTAGTAATTAGTTAAAGTGTTACATTTTCTCATGTATCTAGAAATACCTTTTTATACCAAGTGTCTTTATAATTAATGGATTATGGATTTTTTTTTTTCTGATCACACACTTGAAGTGCACTCTGGTAGGGAAATGAACTTTTTTCCCTCACAGTCCCCTAAAACAATCCTAGATGCCCATGAGACATGCCGTATCTTTCCAGGCCTTCTCCATTAATTTCTCTAATAGATTTTACTGATTATCTATTAGGTGATGAAGGCACTGAGAATACAGTAGGAAAAAAAATAGCCCTGCTTCCTATCCTTATGGGAAGAAATAGGCATTAATGAACCATAACAGGCTTACATATGGAAGAAGGAAAAGTGGAGGAATGAGTAAGGTTGAAAGGAAGTAGAGAAGTAGGAGGGAAAAAAACAGGAAATTATTGTGTCATGGAAGTCAAGAGAGAAGAATTTTAAGTATACGTAATTGTGTTGAATACTTCTGAGAGGCCAAGCAGGTGAAAGTATGAAAAGTGTCCCTTGGTCTGGCAGCATGGGAATCATTGGTAACCCTACAAATGTTGCTGGTGAACTGGAGTAATAGAGACTGTTTGATGAGACTGGGAGCTTAATACTAGATGAGAAAGTAGATCCTAGATGAAGAATATAGACAACTCTTTCTGAGATTTGGCTATGAAGGAGAGGTAAGAAGGAATGGTATTTTAATATGATTGAAGGAAGATTTTGCAAGAAAGCAGTTACTAGAGCATGTTGGTAACTTAAGACAAGGGATCAGTTAAAAGTACGAATTTTGAAAGACTGTAGAACCTCGCTTCACCTGCTTTAGGATTTCAAATGATTGAAGCCATTATGATAATAATGTGGATTTTATTTTTAGAACTTAAGCTTTGTGCTTCTGAGTTCATTATTGAGGCATGAAAACTTGAATGATTTTTGGGAATTTAACATTTGTAGTGTGGTGACTACCAAGTAGGGAAAACATTTTTGTTTTGTCTCCTTAGTTAAACATTTCTTAACTCAGTGAGAATTTTGAAGATGATATAAGAAGGAAATGAATTAAAGAATATGAATTACTATTATTGAGCCAAAAGGGCTGAAGGTATTACTTTTTTCAGGATTATTACCTCTTTCTATTTCCGAGCATTGTTCCTGGTAAAACATGAATGTAGATACTATGAATTGTAATCTATCAGTAGAAAACTAATGAATGCAAAGGTTACTTTGAACTCATAAGATTCCATAATTCTGCATTAAATTCCTTTCAAGGTACACTTCAGAGACTTGGTCTCAGTTTTGCAGATGTGCTTTAAAAAAAACTTTCTTTAAAAAAATTAAAGGACTCCTGAAAGAAATTGAGGAAGACACAAAGAAATGGAAAAATGTTCCATGCTCCTGGATTGGAAGAATAAATATTGTGAAAATGTCTATGCTACCTAAAGCAATCTACACATTTAATGCAATTCCTATCAAAGTACCATCCATCTTTTTCAAAGAAATGGAACAAAGAATCCTACAATTTATATGGAATCAGAAAAGACCTCGAATAGCCAAAGGGATATTGAAAAAGAAAGCCAACGTTGGTGGCATCACAATTCCGGACTTCAAGCTCTATTACAAAGCTGTCATCATCAAGACAGCATGGTACTGGCACAAAAACAGACACATAGATCAATGGAACAGAATAGAGAGCCCAGAAATAGACCCTCAACTCTATGGTCAACTAATCTTCGACAAAGCAGGAAAGAATGTCCAATGGAAAAAAGACAGCCTCTTCAATAAATGGTGCTGGGAAAATTGGACAGTCACATGCAGAAAAATGAAATTGGACCATTTCCTTACACCACACACAAAAATAGACTCAAAATGGATGAAGGACCTCAATGTGCGAAAGGAATCCATCAAAATCCTTGAGGAGAACACAGGCAGCAACCTCTTCGACCTCTGCCGCAGCAACATCTTCCTAGGAACAACACAAAAGGCAAGGGAAGCAAGGGAAAAAATGAACTATTGGGATTTCATCAAGATCAAAAGCTTTTGCACAGCAAAGGAAACAGTTAACAAAATCAAAAGACAACTGACAGAATGGGAGAAGATATTTGCAAACGACATATCAGATAAAGGACTAGTGTCCAGAATCTATAAAGAACTTAGCGAACTCAACACCCAAAGAACAAATAATCCAATCAAGAAATGGGCAGAGGACATGAACAGACATTTCTGCAAAGAAGACATCCAGATGGCCAACAGACCCATGAAAAAGTGCTCCATATCACTCGACATCAGGGAAATACAAATCAAAACCACAACGAGATATCACCTCACACCAGTCAGAATGGCTAAAATAAACAAGTCAGGAAATGACAGATGCTGGCGAGGATGCAGAGAAAGGGGAACCCTCCTACACTGTTGGTGGGAATGCAAGCTGGTGCAGCCACTCTGGAAAACACCATGAAGGTTTTTCAAAATGTTGAAAGTAGAACTGCCCTATGACCCAGCAATTGCACTACTGGGTATTTACCCTAAAGATACAAACGTAGTGATCCAAAGGGGCACGTGTACCCGAATGTTTATAGCAGCAATGTCCACAATAGCCAAACTATGGAAAGAATCTAGATGTCCATCAACAGATGAATGGATCAAGAAGATGTGGTATATATACACAATGGAATACTATGCAGCCATCAAAAGAAATGAAATCTTGCCATTTGCGACAACATGGATGGAACTAGAGCGTATCATGCTTAGCGAAATAAGACAAGCAGAGAAAGACAACTATCATATGATCTCCCTGATATGAGGAAGTGGTGATGCAACATGGGGGCTTAAGTGGGTAGGAGAAGAATAAATGAAACAAGATGGGATTGGGAGGGAGACAAACCATAAGTGACTCTTAATCTCACAAAACAAACTGAGGGTTGCTGGGGGGAGGGGGTTTGGGAAAAGGGGGTGGGATTATGGACATTGGGGAGGGTATGTGCTTTGGTGAGTGCTGTGAAGTGTGTAAACCTGGTGATTCACAGACCTGTACCCCTGGGGATAAAAATAAATGTTTATAAAAAATAAAAAATTAAAAAAATAAAATAAAATAGAATTTTAAAAAAATTAAAGGAAGTTTTGTATTGATATTAGTTATAGAACCATAGAATTTTTTTTTTGAGAATAAGATCTAACTTTAATGGATATTATACATAATACTGAGCAACTGTAAGTAAAACAGTGGTTTAGGAGCATGATGTTACTGCAACAGGATAGATGTTGTAAACATAGAACCTAATACATGTAAATATGTGGCAAAGGTCACATCAGCATCCCAAAATAAGAGTGAAGGATGAATTTAGGCTGTGGCTAATCAGCAATTCCAGAATCATTTGTTATTTATTTACTTTTGGTCAATTTTTTGTATGGCTCATTCACCCAGAAATGTTTTAGGCTGTAGTTTATACTTCCTAATGAACTTGTTCATAGAATTTTAAGCCAGGAAGGGACTTTGGAAATCCTTTATGGCTTTCAGTCTAAAATGCACTTGAAATACTATGTAAAATTTTGTTGATATATGCACAGGTCAGATTCTCAGAGATTTCATCCAATTCTTAAAGTGACTGACATAGAAGAAGCAAACATCTGAAACTGCATTTTATAGAGCAAAAAAAATCAAAAAACAACCAAATGCCTTGAGAACCAACACCTTTCCCAAAATCACACAAAATTTTAGTGGGGGATATTTTTATTATTATGACATTCATTTTATTCTGAAGTCCATAAAACCAAACCAGACATATTCAGATTTCTTTTTACTGCCCAAATCATTTATTAGGCTCAATGTGCATGACTCTACTGTACTATTTAGGTGCTTTGGCAAAGTTTTAATTTTATTTATAAGAAAAATTAAAAAATAAGGGGAGATAGACATCTTTGCCATCACTGGGAAACATAAAGAAAAGACTATTAAAATGAAATTTATTAATTAGATGCTGAGAGGAAAGGTAGTTCGTATTTTGCATTGCACTGGCCCCATGCTAACACAATCAGTTCAAATCTGAGAAGAAATGGGATGTGCCCACTATTTTGTGTTTTTCTATTTCAGAAGTGAATAGACATCTCTATAGAGCCCAGCTGCTATTTTCATTGACTTAATGAGTTTCTTAATGCACCCCATTGTGCCTCAGTATTAGAGAAACATATGGCACATTTAACTCTTAACTATGGATTTGACTTTTTTTTGGTATATTTTCCACCTGTGACTTAATAGTTTCTTTAAGAAATCATATCTACCGATCTATAAATATAGATATTTCTATATATCTATAGAAATACAGATGGATATCTATAGATATATCGATATATCTATATATCTATCTATATAGATATGTATATCTATAGATATATCTATGTATATGTATATCTATATCTATAGATATGTATATCTATAGATATATCTATAGATATCTGTCTGTATTTCTAGATCAATAGATATATGATATATAGGATATAATATATAATATATAGCAGTCATGCTATTTGCATGGATATATGCACAAAATAGCTTTTTTCTTAAATGTTAGCAATAACTCTATGTTCTAGAAAAGGAAAAACTAAAAACAACATAAAAATCCACCCTCATCTTAAAGTAATGTAAATGTTCAAGGCTTTTTGGAAAAGTAGTAAGAATATAGGAAAAGTTACAACAAAAAGGTTTAAAGTAAGTAACTTGATCTACTAGGCAAGATATCATAAAACAATTGCATGAATGCCCTAAAAAATTAAACATGGGCATTTTTAGAATACAAAAATATTAAGTCAATAAAAGATGACTTAAGAACAGAAATGCAGTCGGTCAGGGATTCAGAAGAAATGGGAGGAGAACATTGATAAATAGATAAGTTTATTTTTCTTCTGGTATTGATTTTCCTAAATGTCATTTGATAATGAATCTCAAGTTATAAGTCTTCACATAAACCTTAGTACACCATTATAGATGACTAATTATTGTAAAGCTTAACATGAGCATTAAGTACTTCCCTGGGGCCACCTGAAAGAGCCTGATGTGAACTGCATTATGGCACTAGGTTTTGATGTGCACCTATTATTTTCCAAGCTTTGACTTTGAAGACATTGATCAAAAACTCCCACCTTCTACCATGCACAATAACCCTGTCAGAGGCCTGACAACACCTCGTAACAACCACCTTATGCTCACAAAGAAATGAATTTCAAAACCAAAAGATGTGAATGGCTGAGAGCCAGGGAGGAACTGATTTACCAAATTTACCTCTTATTTAGAATCCTTGTTGTGAAGGGAAGCCATTTTTTTTTTCCTTAAACTCACACAGCTTTTTAATTGGAATACTTCTAATGAAAGCTCCAGAAGACAGACTCTGGCACAAAAAAGGCTAGAAGAGAAAAGGGCAGAAATGTGTAACTCCTTTCAAAGTTAATTTTATCGTGTTTTATAACAGTAATTTACAGGAAATCATTTTCTAGGTCCTATGGCAATTTTTCATGAAGAAATAGGGAGTTGATATTTGAGGAATTGATTTACATATCCTATTTGTGTTCAGTCAGTGGAATACAGTAGGGAATAGCACACTAAAAATGTTTCTGCTTTTTAAAGTTAACTATTTTGTTTTCTAAATGAGCCTATATGACCTTTTCCTTTGTAAATTTTTATTTTGGGAAAGCGTTTCACCATTTTTTCTAATCCTGAATGGCAGGTCTTATAACACTTTCCTTGGGAGGAAAAGATCACCTTTGAATTGAATGTCAGGTTTTGAAGGAGTAAAATTTGATATCTAATCAGACTTTGTGATGCTTGAGAGTAAAAGGAAAACATGTTTGAAATTTCTGGTGGTATAAAAAAATAGTAAAATATTTTGTCTTGATTTATTTTACTGTTATTTACGTGGAAATATAAGGTGGGGGAAGAAAAGGAGAAACAACAAAAACTTCATCATTGAACTTTTCTAAAAGATGGGCAAACTATGGCACTTTAAATTTCTCTTTCTTTCTTCTTCACACTTTTTTTTTTTTTTAATGGGACTGTTGATAATTTTGAAAGAGTAGGTGCATTTTCAGAGTTGCTCATGAGTCATCCAGTAAGTATCGCTCTGAATAAATACATCATGGACAATTTTACCTAATGGGTTGCTTTGCAAGTCTGTACTATAGTAGAACTAACCTGGCTTTTGGGGAGAGGTGTTGAGTGTACATAGTCTGAACATTAGACTGTCTTGAGGACTTCTTCTCTTTGAAACTTTTTTTCATTTGTAAAATTAGGATAATATAGTTGGCCTCAATAAGGTGATGGAGTATTAAATGACATAATACATAAAGCTCAAGCATGGTTCATGATACACAAAAACTCACTCTTAAGAGGTAGCTATAAGAGAGATGTCCTTCATATATAGAATTTCCTTTAAGATGGTAACATTTTATGAGGGAAACTTAATGATTAATGGTTGTTTTTAAAATTAACTTACCTGGGGTGTAATTTTTAATTAGACTTCTTACTAAGAAGCCTTAGTGTTTAAAATGTGGTATTCATTCTGTTACGATCTTTCACAGCCACATAAAGGGCTTTCACATACTTCCTGAGTGAAACTGTGTTGCTGTTTGTTTAAGGACTGAACTCTGAGGAAATGTTTTCACATACATTAATTTATGAAAGTGGGTTCTATTCAGTGAAGACAAATCACAGAGCTTATCTCAATCCCTGAGCATGAATTTACTTTAAATATCCTATGAGTTAAAAAATAAAAAAGAGTTTTATAAGTTCTGAGTCCTATTTACTGTAACTGTAGAGTTTCATAAGACTTTTTCTTATGAAAAATTGTCATAAAGTACCTTATTTAATATTAAACAGAAGTACAGAAAACAAAGTAAACAATAAACCATACTTAAAAAGAAATCACGCTTCAGCTTATATAAACCCTACAGAGGTAAACCTGGAAAACATTAACTTTTAGTGTACTGGAAATTCTCAAAAATTTCAGAATGCAAAGGAAAAGTAGTATGATATTAGTGCCTATTCAGCCAAACTACAAGTATGTTCTGTAGCATCCATTCCTTATTTATTTTCAAAGACATATTGAGTGTTTACCATTTGCTGGGTGTTTAGAAATGGATACAGAAAAAAAAAATAGTTCTTTTCCATTCCCTGTCTTTGTTATTTTTTTAAAAAATTTTTATTTTTTATAAACATATTTTTTTATCCCCAGGGGTACAGGTTTGTGAATCGCCAGGTTTACATACTTCACAGCAGTCACCATAGCACATACCCTCCCCAATGTCCATAACCCCACCCCCTTACCCCCAGTAGCCCTCAGTTTGTTTTGTGAGATTAAGAGTTACTTATGGTTTGTCTCCCATCTTGTTTCATTTATTCTTCTCCTATCCCCTTAAGCCCCCATGTTGCATCTCTATTTCCTCATATCAGGGAGATCATATGATAGTTGTCTTTCTCTGCTTGACTTATTTCGCTAAGCATGATACCCTCTAGTCTATCCATCCACGTTGTGGCAAATGGCAAGATCTCATTTCTTTTGATGGTTGCATAGTAACCATCATTGTAACATAGTAACAACCATTGTGTATATATACACCACATCTTCTTTACCCATTCATCTGTTGATGAACATCTAGGTTCTTTTCATAGTTTGGCTATTGTAGACATTGCTGCTATAAACATTTGGGTGCACATGCCCCTTCGGATCACTATGTTTGTATCTTTAGGGTAAATACCCAGTAGTGCAATTGCTGGGTTGTAGGGTAGTTCTATTTTCAACATTTTGAGGAACATCCCTGCTCTTTTCCAGAGTGGTTGCACCAGCTTGCATTCCCACCAACAGTGTAGGAGGGTTCCCCTTTCTCCGCATCCTTGCCAGCATCTGTCATTTCCTGACTTGTTAATTTTAGCCATTCTGACTGGTGTGAGGTGATATCTCATTGTGGTTTTGATTTGTATTTCCCTGATGCCGAGTGGAGGCTAAGAATCTGTACTCAGAAAACTATAAAGTACTCATGAAAGAAATTGAGGAAGACACAAAGAAATGGAAAAATGTTCCATGCTCCTGGATTGGAAGAATAAATATTGTGAAAATGTCTATGCTACCTAAAGCAATCTACACATTTAATTTTTTTTTTTAATGATTCCAGGTAAACATCTTCATCTTGTATGGAAAGAGCTCATAGAGCAATAAAGGAAAACACTTTCCACTCCATTTTGTAATCTGCATCCTGTTGGTAGTGATGGTGGGCAGGGGGTGGGGTGAGGATAAAATGTATGGTCTCCAACAGGCTTCTTGCCATCCCAGAGCAAGGGTTCAGAGATAATGTCCTCTAATGGAGTTCTGTTTCCTAAAATGCACAATGCTGTGGTTAGTTATAGTTCTGGTATAAAGAACGATCTTTCCTTAGCTGCAGGATGTTCTTAGGAGGGAGCATTTACTGGTAGAGATTGTGTTTTGGTTAGTAACATTTCTTGGCCAATTATACATATCACCAAACCTGTTCTTCCTTCTCCCATCAATACTCCAGGAAAGGCAATGTCCCAGAGGAGACTTGTTTCTTTCCAGAACTGGGGTGCTTAGCCATTTGATGAACCACAGTCCAGTGGCTGGAGTTTTTGTCAGTCTGCAGACTGGTCTCCCAATCAGAATTAATGCTCAATTACTTTTTGAAGCCCCCCAGGCAAAGAGATGTGTAGTTCAGACCCTTCAAGACTGACAAAACATAGTATTAGCATACATAGTATCCATCTGGAAAACCTCGGAGTAGATGGACTTATAAGGTGTGCTCACCTATATGCTGAAGCCACGGAGTGAATTGTACATGTTTATACATGAAAGAAGAGACAATTTCAGTCTTTTCCTTCCAAATCCACAGTCCTCTTGCCAAAAGCTTCCAGCCAAGCTAAGCATATATACTTTTAACTTTGTTTTACCAGCAGGTTAGTCCAGGATATTCTACCAGCAAGAGAGATGTTTTGACAGAGGCCTTCAAGGGGTAGTAATGATGATTTTTAGAGATTAAGAACATTAATGAAAAATAATTTTAGACTAGACTTGGCAAATGAAATGAACCACAGACTTGGAAATATCCTTGAAGATGACTTAATGTTTTCAGTTGTCAATGGGAAAAGTGAAGCTGAGAGCCTAAATATCCAATTCAAGCTGTTTGAGCTTAGTTAAATAAGATCAGAGCCAGGCCTTATTTGTAATTGCTGACTCGCAGTTCCACTCCTCTGTCCTGATTTGTTGTTTTAACGAACCAACAAAAAATAGCAGTTGACTGTAAGAGATTTTGTTGTTGTTGTTGTTGTTGTTTAAGATTTTATTTATTTATTTGACACAGAGAGAGATCACAAGTAGGCAGAGAGGCAGGCAGAGAGAAAGGGAGGAAGCAGGCTCCTTGCTGAGCAGAATGCCTGATGCGGGGCTTGATCCCAGGACCCTGGGATCATGATCTGAGCCGAAGGCAGAGGCTTTAACCCACTGAGCCACCCAGGTGCCCCAACTGTAAGAGTTTAGGGTAGACAAGGAATTTGAGTAGAAATAAAAATTTTTTATTAATTATTTTTATTAACATGTAATGTATTATTTGCTCCAGGGGTACAGGTCTGTGAATCTTCAGGCTTACACATTTCACAGCACTCACCATATCACATACCCTCCCCAATGTCCATAACCCAACCATCCTCTCTCCATACTCTCAGCAACTCTCAGTTTTGTGAGATTAAGCGTCTCTTAGGGTTTGTCTCCTTCCAGATCCCATCTTGTTTCATTTTTTCCTTCCCTAGCCCCCCAAAGCCCCCACCCTGCTTCTCAGATTCCTCATATCAGGGAGGTCATATGATAATTGTATTTCTCTGATTGACTTATAGAAATGAAAAATTTAAAAGGGAGTTACATTAATGTTTTTGGACTTGGGAGGGATTTTGTTTATTAGATCCCCTTTTTTCCTTCTGATATGCCTCTATAGTTCCCATTTATAAGACCAGTTATTTTTTTTACTTTGTTTATAAATTTTTGACATATTTGTTATACTTGCACACACTTTAATTAAAAACATGTTTCTTCTTTCTCATCACCTTTTCATTTGATGAAACTGTTGCCACTGCTAAATTGCAGCTGTTAACATCTTCTCAGTGACTTATAAGAATAGCCACAGTTCTCCATTGCTGTTAGAGTAAAAAGAAAAAAAAAGTATACATAATTTGAGAAAAAGAGAGAATATGTCATACTATTAAGAGAAAAGATTTAGGCTTTCTGGTGTGTTTGAGGAGAATTACTAGCATTTAACATCATTGCTCCAGTTTTGGGAGCTAAGATTAGGATTACCTTTTTGAAATATTTACCTTTTAATTTTTATTTATTATTTTTTAAATATTTTATTTATTTATTTGACAGACAGAGAGAGAGAGAGAGAGAGATCACAAGTAGGCAGAGAGGCAGGCAGAGAAGAGGGGGAAGCTGGATCCCTGCTGAGCAGAGAGCCTGATGCAGGTCTCCATCCCAGGACTCAGAGATCATGACCTGAGCCAAAGGCAGAGGCTTAACCCACTGAGCCCCTACAGTGCCCCAAATCTTTACCTTTAAAAGATTGATTTATTTATTTGAGAGAGAGAGAGAGAGAGAGCATGAGCAGGGGTAAGGGCAGAGAGAGAATCCTCAGGCAGATTCCCTAGCATGGAGTGTGACTTGCGGCTTGATCCCAGGACTCTGAGATCATGACCTGAGCCAAAAATCAAAAGTAGAACACTCATCTGATTAAGCTACCCAGGTGCGCCTTCATTGTACTTTAATGATCCAATAGCACTAAAAACTCATTTCTCAAATGTTAGATTTGTGTTCCACAGTTAGGGAATAACTAGCTATGGATATAGGAGTGGGTTGAGATATGAGTGGGTTGAGCAAAGTTCGTTGAGAAAATTTGAGTATTATAGAATATGGAGAGGGTAGACATTCCTAGAGTGGTATTTTAAAACCTTGGTTGTTATAATCACCTTGAGAGTTTAAAAGACTCAGACCAAAGAATCAGTATACTTGGATTGGAGAATCTGTATCTTTTAGAAGTTCCCTAGGCAGTTCCAGTGCTTAGGCAGAGGTGCAAAACCTCTACAATAAGATGTTAGGATGTTGATATGGGAGGATGATGATGGTGGTGATGGTGTGAAGTGGGCAGGCAGGAGAAAGCTCAGACTGATGGGCAGTGTCTGCCTTGGATGTCCGCGGTTGTGATGGTAAAATTGTCATTGTTAACTTGCTATTTTAGGGTTAGAATCTGAATTGCCTGTTAAGGTAGTTGAATATTATTTTGAAGAACTGACATAGAGTCCTGACTCTTTTTTCTATTAAGAACAAACACTCCTGAATTTTCTGCTGCAAATGCTCTTGGTTTAAAAGCAGTATGATCTTTTCTTACAATTAAGGACATTAAATGCATATTTGAAGAGTGCATATTATGATAGTGTATTTAAAGAATGGTCTAAATAACCTTTCCCAGTATTTTACAATAGAAATGTGAAGTATTTTTGAAACAGCTTTAACACAGTTGCTGCTTATAAAGAGTTCCACATAAGAAACGCATAAAGACATTTAAGTGGTCACATTTCAAAATATAATAATGCGTGCCATTCAAATTCTCATTTGTAAATAAACAGAATGAACGAGAAGAATCCGAATGTGAACGAATTCACTTCATTATTTATCCATTGTTTTGATGCAGTCCTAGGACCCATTTTAAATAAAGCATCTTTCAGGTGCATATTATTTGCCATCTGTCGGGCTGTGCTTTCTCATTAACATTGGACATGCTACCATCCTTAAACCTCACCCGGGAAAAGGAAAGGGAAAAGGAAAAACAAGTCCACATCCAAATTTTCAAACTTGCTTAGGAGAAGTGTGGGACTGAGAAAAGAACTTACGATCTTCTTACTTTAAGAAGGGTGGTAAGAGGCATGGTAGAAGGCATGATTATTTCACAAAAATAGACGTTGAGGAATCCATGGGGAGGCAGGTGGGAGAAAAAGGCTTTTTTGGGAAAATGGACCTAAACAGCCCATCAAGACGGTGTCTTGTGTCCCCCACCGTCCCTCCTCCCAGGCGGTCCCACTCCCCACCCGGCCCGCCCTCTCAGGGCTTCTGCGCTCTGCCGGGGTGGGCGGGGTAGCTTCTGCAGCCGTCCGTTCACCCGCTCAGAGGGCTGAGCTCGCTGAGCATAGGGGCATTAACTTAGCGCCCCGGGACTCTTGAGGCTCACCGGGCATCTGCGCCTCTTAGAGTCTCCAGCGCCCGGCGGGAATTCTCTCAAACTTTGTCGGCTTGTGGGTTGGAGGCAGCGGGACCGCGGCCAGTCCTTGCGGCCCCCGCTCCCGGCAGGGTTGGCTGTGGACAGAGCACTTTGCTCACCAGACTTGGAAATGGAGCAGTCACAGTGTGGCAGCAGAGACCGCAGCGGCAGCGGCCGACCCCACTTGGCCCCGGGGCTGGTGACGGCTGCCCCTCCAACCCCGTCTTCGGCGTTGCCAGTACCCTCGGGGATACCAGTTCCTCCAACTTTCCTGCGGCCACCCAGCCTCTTTCTGCGGGCAGCCGCAGCCGCCACGGGAAGCGGAGGCTGTCGGTCGGCTCCGGGACTGGAGAGGGGTGTGGGTGCGGTGAGCTGCGGCTACCCGCGGACACCCAAATGCGCCCGTTGTCGCAACCATGGCGTCGTGTCGGCACTCAAGGGCCACAAACGCTTCTGCCGCTGGCGGGACTGCGCGTGTGCCAAGTGCACCCTGATCGCCGAGCGCCAGCGCGTCATGGCTGCCCAGGTGGCGCTGCGCCGGCAACAGGCCCAGGAAGAGAGTGAGGCCCGGGGGCTGCAGAGGCTCCTGTACCCTGGTCCCTGCGGGCCGGGGGGTCGGACATCCGGAAGCAACAGCAACAGAATGGAGAATTCCCAGGCCTCCAGCGGCCCTGCGGCGGTGACCGCAATGGAACTGAGTGCCTTGAGGCAGGCTAGTCTGGCGACGCCTGCTTTCCAAGTAGTCCATCCAGATAACGCGGAGCTAAAGCAAGGTAAGTTGGTCTTTCATTTACACTTTTGCAAAGGAAAATGGTTGTTTGGGAAAGAGACTCTTGGAAACAAGTAGCCGTGCCTTGGTAGTGGGCAAGAAAAGTTGTTTAAAAGAAGCACTCATTTAAATTCTGGGAAACTGCTCTGTAATAGGAATGTTAATAAGGATGTTAGAGACACATCACCTTGGAGGGGCTTTCTGTACCATTAGGTGGTAGGATAAGATAATGTAAAAGTGAAGAGGGAGTAATCAGATGAGCAACTCAGGCTAGGAATAGAATTTGCACACAAGTTGATATTACTTTGGGTGAGTTAGAACTTCAAGCAGGCGTTAGAGAAGCTGGATTTTGGACTTGCCCTATACTCTTTTCAGCTATAAACCCAGAGTTAAACTTCCAGTCTTGCTGGGAAAGTCACTGAAGGTTGAGACTACAGTTCCTTATCTTTTGGGCAAACCTTTGCTGGCAGCTACCAAACCTTTTTTCATCTCCTTTTCTTCCCTTAAAAATTTTAAGCACCACCCCATGACTGTTTGTTAGCCTCCAAAAGTGTAGAAAGCTCTAAATTTGAAGTTTCAGCTCTTTTCCCTAGAAAAGAAATTTATGCTTTCCAGATTGGTAAAAACAATAGGAAGAAGAATTTCAAAGTCCAGTATTAGGGATTTCTTACCCAAGGAGTTTTAATTTTTTTCCTCTTCTTTTTTGACGGCAAAACACCTCATCCCTTTTGTTATGTAAAAAAGATATAAGCATTCTTTATTAGCTTTATCTCAAATTAACTTTTCCTGCTGATGCAAATCTCACTGTATTTTATTGAATTTCTCAGCCCTCAACAGGTAACACTAGGAGTGTAAATGTCACTTCAGTATTTTTGTATAAATTCAAGACAGGATGTATCATACGAAATTCTGTGGTAATGGAAAGTAAGTTATTAGAAAATTTCCCCAAATTCTGAAAATTGCAGATCTTTTTGGATCACAGGATGTACTTTTGAAAAAGACTCTCTCTGTATTTAAATAAAGCATATATGATTTTGTGTTCATCTATGCCATTGTTTTGCCCGTTCTAGTTCCTTTCAGTGCAGATTAAAACAGATTAATCTGCAAAACAGATTAAACATGTCTCATGAAAAATCAAAGCATTCTGAAGGACAAAGTCATTAAGCAAATGATAACTGCTATAAAAAAGAAAAATTCTGTAAACTAAATTGTCAGTGAAATCTTGCTGATAACTTTCTGTTAGACATTAATTTATATGTTTTTGGGGGGTACCCAAAGTGTTCGTTTTATAGGGTCAGATATTTTATTTTATTCTTTGCCTCAGTTGACCTACTTTTTTGAAAAGCCACGTCTGTAGCTTTTCTGACCTTACTGCATCCTCTTACCCAATATCCGTGAACTGCAGTAGTCTGTTTAATTTACTCACTCATTAGACAAAGACTAGCCATGATTCAGGGGTGAATATGATTTTTCTGCATACAGAAAAAACTTACAATTTATAGACAGAAGAAGGAAGACTATATGTATCCAACACAAGACAAAATATATGATGATAAAAATAAAGAAATAGAACCAGATATAGGAATTTAGAAAACAGACATGATGTAAATGATATCACAGTATCTTAAAGATACCTTATTTTGTAGTCTTATGCAATCAGTACTTCATTGCATCATATTGTACTCTGTGAGAACAGTATGATAGTAAAAATTGTTTTGTGCATTAATTGCTGTAGACATGAAGTTTTGATAACTTACATGTTTGGTTGGGGGGGAGTAGATTTTGTGGATCAGTTAGAAATAAAATGTAATGATGGACCAAAGCCAATCTCTCCCCACTTGGTAGACTTCATTAGAAAAGTTTCATTGTTTCTTTTAAAGTTGAAAATACAAGAGAGTCTTTGCAGTCTTACAGGAGCAACATCTTTTCTTTTGTCATCTCTTTGATACAATGACATAATTTTTAACCCTCAAAGTGTTAAATTGTATACACTTTAATTTTAAAATTAAAGATATATAGTATAGATACTTCTTTAGAATTTAGGAGTGCTTCTTGAGAAACCAAATCATGTATGCAAATCACTGCTTTATGCAGTATTTTTTTGGTTGGCTTCATAACATTTGTAGAAAAAGAAAGCTTGACAGAAATACTCTGAGTATCCTACTTGACAGTTTACTTTTTTTTAATGGAACTAGAGGTAGAATAGGCGTATAGGATAAGAGGAAATGTAAACCAAAATAAAAGTTATTTAGTGAATGTATACATTATTATTTTCCTTGCATAAACTACAAAAGGCATTTTAAATGCTAGTGTTTTATTAATATTAATATGCTCAACATGTTGAGGTATAAAATCAGATTTTTGTGTAAAAATATTTTTCAAAAACTTCCCCTAGTATTGGAAGGGAGTTGTGATTTGAAGTAAATAACCAATACATTGTTTTTACAAGATGCTTTAAAGATATGTACAGATTGCAATAGTGTAATAGTGCAGTTTATGATTTTCTTTTAGAAACAACTTGACTGTAAAGTTTTTTTTTTTTTTTTGGATACTTCCTAGGGATTGAAAAAGAAAGTCCACATTTCATAGGGAATTATTAAAAAATGCCAAGTCTTTATTATCTCTAACATAAAACAATATATATGAGCTCTGGTATGATATGAGATTGGTACAGTAGTGGTCATTATTGGTTTAGATTTGAAGTGAAATCAAGAATTTTTTTTGTTTTTTACATTATTCAGGTAACTTAGTTGGAACCTGACATGTGAGCATTAAAAAAAAAAAAGAACATTGAAATATAATATTATTTATTAAATAGAATGTTCATTTTCATACTGAGATTGTTCCTTCCTTTGACTTCTTATCTAAACAGTCATTTTACTTAGGTTGTTTTTGTTTGTTTGTTTGTTTGTTTGTTTTGCATAGTGTCATTTTGGGGGAAAAAAAAAAGCTCCCTGAGATAACAATGAAATTTGGATAAAATTTAGAAAATCTCAAATCACCAAATGGGGCAAATAATGTGAGATACTGGTTTCACTTTAATAGTTGGGGTAATAATAGACTTTTATCTTCTAATTTCTAAATTAACTAGAGCATTTGTGTATTATATAATTTTATGATCTTGGAATAACCTAATAAATAGCATTTCCCCACTATTCCAGTATCTTTACTTCTGAATGACCTTTTAAAATTCTTATTCATTAAAGTTTCTTGCAGCAAATAAATATTACTAATATAGTTAATAAATGAATTACTTTATCCAGCATTATTTTCAAGTAGGCAGTACACTCTGTGTTTTGGAAAGTTTTCCTCTATTTGATTTCTTTTTTCTTTTCTATCCCCCAGAACTAAAAGAGAGTAAATGTGACTCATGCCAGAGTGGACAAGAAGAGCCAGTCTCTAAATCCCATCAGTGTACTTTGGGATCATCTCCTAAGTCTAATGGTGTCATTGGAAAACAAAACATCAGGCCATCTATTTCAGAAAGCTCAAACAAGGAAGATAGTATTCAGCCTCTTCACCTTGGGGAGCTATCGGGAGGGGAAGAGAGTCCCAGATCCCTGTCATCATCTGATCTGGAATCAGGAAATGAAAGTGAGTGGGCCAAAGACTTCATTGCTGCCAGAGCCAGCCTTCCCACACTGTCCTCAAGACCAAGAGACCCTCTTGATATCCTTACCAGGATTTTTCCAAGCTATAGGCGTAGCCGGCTAGAAGGCATTCTGCGCTTCTGCAAAGGGGATGTGGTTCAAGCCATTGAACAGGTCCTAAATGGGAAGGAACACCAACCAGACACCAGGGACCTAGCAAGCTCAGGAGAACTGGAAAATACAGCTTTTCAGAGAGCGTCAAATTTTAGTTTAGGTGGAATTGGTTTTGGAACTCTAGGGAATAAATCAGCTTTCTCTCCTCTTCAGACTGTTTCTGCTTCTTATGGAGGTGATTCAGGTCTCTACAGCTTAAGTCCTAGACTAGGTATCAATCCTTTACGGCTGGCATATTCCTCTCCCGGAAGAGGGCTCTCTGGTTTTATGTCTCCTTACCTAACTCCGGGGTTGGTACCAGCGTTGCCTTTTCGACCAGCTTTGGATTATGCGTTTTCAGGAATGATTAGGGAGTCTTCCTACATTCCCAGTAAAGACTCAGTAACTGGTGGCAGATTGTATTCCAGGCCAAATCAGGACAATCTGTAGTATTTCCTCCTATTCTCCCTTTTTGGAGTATTTCTAGAAGCATGCAATTCAGCCCACACGCCCACACCTATTAATTTGTACGCTATTTAATGTGAATGGTGTACTAGACCTTAGAAATGCTGTTTTTTTTTTTTTTACAACCAATATGATAGATTTGAGATCTCAAGATTCTTCTTTAGCATTTACTAAGTGAAAGAAGCATTTAAACATTATATGTGCCTTGAGGAAAGTCATTTCAGGAAATATTTTTACTTTTATGAATTTTCTCCCTAAAATATCATTTGTAGAATTCCTATTTTATAACTATACTTGTTTATATTTTGTTGAAAAATGGAGCTTATAGTTTTAAAATACATTTTTAAGTGTAAAGCAACCCAGGACATAAAATGAGCTAAAAGGAAGAATTGAAAAGTTGAGGTAGTTCCAAATGACTATTACTTTGAACTTTTTCTTTCCTTCTGTTCCTTGTACACAGGAGAGAAAAAAACTATTCCAAGTATTTTAAAGCATTTTATTCACATATAAGTAATTAGTAATAAGTAAAACTTTTGTGAAATTTAAATTCCTTATTTTTTCCTGAATGTCTTATTTTTCATTCATATCTACCAACTTTGATAACAAATTCCATTAATAAAACATTTCTTTTTAAAGTGAACTTTGTAAATTACACAAAGCCTATGAAGTGTGTTTTAGGAAATGAGATGGCGCCATCTCCTGGCCACTATCACTAATTGCATCTAAGTTCTGGTAGAATGTAGGAATTAGAAATGAATGGTTTCCTAATAGCATAAGTTGACCTTATTTTGAAACAGTCATTTTGAATCATGCTACACAGAAACTTTCATATTATAAAGTGAACGCCTACTGGGGGTGGGTATGATTTTAATCATTGTATCTGGAGTAATATTCCTTTCCATATGTTTGTGGCAAGAATATGGCAGCCATTCTCAAAGTTAAAAATAGTCTCGCTCAGAAAATTTAAATACTTGCTTAGATAAATATTGATTGACTATAGGTAGACGAGGCTTAATGCATTGAGGAGAATTATAAAATTTCCAATGGGGAAATATTATCATTACATTTTAGAGGATTCCTTGAGATTTTAGTAATACTTTTTGTTCTCCATCTGGAGCATACAAAAGCTTTTTATTTCAGTAAGTGGAATGTCCCTAAAACTGATTATAAAATAATTTCATGAAGTTTTCTTTATATGTCGTCATCATCATTTTTTTTTTTAAGGACAGTAGCTACATTGTTATTGTTAGGAATAAATGAAAATGCAACTGTGGTGTAAGATAGTTGATGAATTAGAAATAGTTTAAACAGCTTGGGCAACATGATTCACTAAAAATTTCTTAAATTATATGTATGTATGAATGCATGTGTGTGTATATGTATGCATATATTTTACCATTAAATACCATATTAAATGCCTAGAATCTAATGATGATTTAGGATGTAGCTATATTTAATATGGTATGCGTTATTTTTAGTCGTGTGAATATGAGAAAGCAAATCTTGTAAAGATTTGTTGTAATCAGTATTCATTATTTATAAAAAAAAATTTAAGATTCTAAGCCTAAACCATAATACAATGCCTGGCAACTAGTTGATATTCAATTAGTATATACTGAGTGAAGGAACCATTTTGGATAATAGATCTCTCTGAGACTCTGGTAAAACCAAAGAACTCTACACAATGGCCTACACAGAGTTTTGCATATAATTTCATGGGGCTCTTGAATCTCTAAAGGCCATTCACCATTTAGTTTAGGATCCTTGTGATTCTTAAATTGTTTCCATTGCATTGATTCATTTTCCAAATGCTATTTTTTTGAAAAGTACTAGGTTCTATAGAGGATACCAAATGTAAAATACTGCGCTGTCAAGGAAGTTACATTTTACAATAGAGATCTGGTTTAAAAATACAACAATGCTAGAGTAATTGGATTCTTTATGTGATTCATATAATAATGTGCATGTATCCATTTGAGAAGCTGAATTGCTTTTGAACTGGGGGAGTACCCATTTTGAGCCATATTCAAGTGAAAACGTAATTTTATAATCTTAAAACAAGTTAATTTACATAGTGCTTTATACATTTCATACTCTTTACAATAATTTTAGAACTAAATAAGCTTATAGAGTAGGTCACTTTGTCCAACTTTAAATTGAATGTGAGGAAATTGAGGCTCGCATTTGGGTTGTCCATCCTCAAGGTTACCATAATAGTGTCAGTCATCAGAAGCAGAAGTTACTTCACCAATTTCAATTAGACTGTAAGGTCTGAGGAAGGACCCATGTCTGTCTGCTCAAAGCTTTGTATACTATCCAGTACATAACAGGTGCTCAGGTAATAGTTTTCCATGATTGAAGAAAACATAAAAAAAAAAAGTATTAGCTTAGAATTTTGTTTATTCAGCAATTTATTAAGCCCCTACTCTGTGCCAGGCACTGTGCGAGATATAGGGGATAAAGTGGTTAATAAGATTTAAGACTTCACCTCAAGTTGCTCATAATCTCTATTTCCATGTGTACACAAACAGCAAATTATGCAGTGTTGGTACTGTTTGACAATGTTGGTACATCATCATGAGTTCTCTGTAATCATGAAGTTTATGCCCATGAATACTGCTTGAAGCCTGAACTCCTAAGCCACTCATTAGGAAGGGGGACACTATCTGTTTCCATGTAGTGAGTTCAGGGAAGTGCAATTTGTTTGTCTGAGCGGTAAACAATTTTCGGGTCTATAGTGAAAGAAGTGGGCAAAGAGAAGCTTTTGTTCCCCTTGAATGGAGTGTGTGGAAGTCATTTTAGCTTCCTCATAGCCTCTGGATCAGAGATATTTCTTAATCCCAATCCCAGGGGTGAGCTTTTGGAATTTCTCTAAGTCATGGGCCTCCTGGTCTAAGCTCTCATCTGGCTAGTCTATGAAAGAGGGTTAGAGTTGAGGGGACAATTGAAGAGTGTGTAATTCAAATATCTACTTTTTTCTCTGCAACTTCTGGTAAAAGAAAAAGATTTGGGGGACTTTAAGACCTTCCTTCCTAGAAATTCCTAACTATGAACTTGGAATTAAGAAAATATGAAGTGGCCTATTCATTCAACTCTTTATTTTTTTTATTTTTTTATTTTTTTAAAAATTTTTTATTTTTTATAAACATATATTTTTATCCCCAGGATTATCAACTCTTTATTTTTTTAATTGCCGTTTCCTTAGTTGTTTTTCTTTGAAGTTAAAAAACCTTCACAATTCAAGAGAAGCTTGGCATAAAGCACCTAATTATTTACCATTGTAGATGGAATCATTCTCCTATGTACAAATTGAGATGAAATGCATCATCAGCTTCATAAATCAAAGCTTTTCCTCTGGGCAGCATGACTCTTAAGTGTGGATGCTAATCCTTTAGGTCAAGGGTAATGGCGGAAAGTTCCTGTTCAGATCCTTTCTTCTCCCTCCTCACACATCTCCAAATACTCCTGTTATGGATCCTTGCAATGTAGAGCTGGGCCCTTGGTTATTTGGTATTGTGCCCTCCAAATTGAAGCAGTTTTGGTGTAATACTTCAGAGCATTTGTGCCAAACATTAAAATAACTTTTGTGTTTTGTTTTTGCTTACTAAGTAATATTCAAATGAGAGAAATTCATTACCATTTCCCCTTTCTGAACTCCATGTTAGTGATGCGGAATTCAAGGGAAGACAAAACGACAGGGGAAGAGAACTATGAAGATGTCTGTTTCTTACTTCTGCTAATTTGGTAATTTAAAAAATGTATCTTAATTCTAGACTATCATGGTATCCTCAAGTCATAATGGCCACATTATGTAGTTTTATGAGGATGCTCATAGTTTTAAGATGGGTGTACAAATGTGGCCTTATCAAAACATCTATGTCAAAAATTGCTCTAAAATATCAAATATTTATTAAACTCCATCTTAGTGACAAGGTCGTTCAAGAAAAATAGATTAGACATAGATACAATTAGGAGGAAATATATAGAAAGTTGAACAAGCATGCTAAAAAATATTAATTAGAAAATCTGTGTCAAGCAGGAAGTGTGATTCCTGTCCTTGACCTTTTATAAATTTTTTATCAGCCAGTTAGATGAAAGAATAAAGGTATAAAATTCATTGCTAACTTACTCATGGACAACACACATCTGAAAAGGGCAGCTGATCTTTTGAAGGACAGAATTAAGTTGTAAATGATAGATTTTCTCCTTCTAACTCTCATTCCAGTAAACTGATAAAATATTCAAGATTCTAGTATTAAAAAAAACCCCAACTGTACACATAGACAAGGAATAGAGACCTGGACTTACAACAGGTTTTTTTGTTTTTTAAAGAAGAGAAAGTAGTGTTATTTACTGATTGGAAAATTCACCATAAGATTACCATGTAACATGCCTGTTCTAAGAGTCAGTTGAAATTAGAATACATGAATAGGAATAAAATATGTGGAATGAGGGATGTGAGAGTACCTGGTACTCTGGAATAGCAGTTGGCCAGGTATTATCTAAAGTCATGTGATCGGTTCTGAGTGCATACACTAAGGATGATTCTAAAACCAGGAACAAAACAGAGAGGTATAAGATGCTAAGTGGTGACTGTGTTTTTTGAGAAAGTGTTAGAAGTAAGATAAATGAAAACATTTTAAAGAGCTAGCATATGACAGAAATGAGTGGGGGTGATTTTATAGAGTGTAAAGGGCATGGAAAGTAAAAGTTAAATGGAGAGAATTCAGAGGAAGGACTTTTTGGCAGTTAGCAACTGTCCAAGTGGAATGGCTGCCTTGTATAACAATATGTCTTCTATTCATTGAAAATACCACATAGAAATTATCATTTGGAGACCTGATTGATGAGATTTTTCAGTACTGCTTCAGTGTTGGAACTCAATCATTTACACTTATTTTTTATTTTATTATTTCTTAAAATTTAAATTCAATTATTAACGTATGTTATTTGTTTCAGGGGTACAGGTGGTGATTCATCAGTCATTTAGAATACCCAGTGCTCATTATAATATATACCCTCCTCAATGCCCATCATTTATGAAACAAACCAGAAAAATGATAAATATTTTTGAATAAATGACTTTCAGTTCCAAGATGATGAAAATGAAAACACCTAACCCATTATTTGTCAGTAAAACACGCTGCAGTTTTGTTCATCAGAACTTTAACTATATGATGGCCTCAGGGGTAGATACAAAAGGAAGAGTCAGAAAACAGTGCATTATTTACAAGGGGTTAAGAGATATAGAGATTAGCATGAAGTCAGTTGGCATACAAGGCATAAGAAAGAGGGGGAGTGCTTAAAAAGGACATGAAGACCACTGAATGTATTTTTCATAAGGTACACATCAGTATGTTTTTCTGAAAGGAGCACTTTTCCCAGAGTTGAGGAGACTTAGGATGAATTTGGCTAAATGACTTGGGCAGGATAATTAATCTCCTGGTCACTTGTTCCCTCTTAGTGAAACAATTATAATAGTTTTGAGATACAATTAACCACTATTAATAGATCTTATGTTAGAGTAGAAATATGGGAGAGGGGAAAATCAGTCTGTGTGGGCATGCACACACTTACTTGGAAGGAAGGGGGGCACTTGGGTGGCTTAGTTAAGCATCTGCTTTTGGCTTGGGTCATCTTGGGGTCCTGGGATCAAGCCGTATGTGGGGTTCTCTGCTCAGTGGGGAGCCTGCTTCTCCCTCTTCCTGCTCGTGTTCCCTCACTGTTTCTGTTGCCCTCTCTCTCTCAAATAAATAAAATATTTAAAAAAAAGAAGCAAGGAAAACATCCTCCTATGTACCAGTGCCTTCATATTTGTAACTAATAATGGGATCATGGTTGGTATTGATAACTTCTTTTTCCACTCTCCATTTCATATTCTTGGCACCTAGCAAGTGTCTCAGTTAATTGTGGTTCCTTAGTTGGTGGGGTGACTCACATCTTCATTCCTGAAAAATCTGTGCTGTTATAGCCCTGCTTTTATTGAGTTGCTGTAACATCTTATTAACATTTACCACAAAATATGGGAAGACTAAGTAACACTCCCAAGGATCTCTTGCATGCTAGAAATACTCCCCCTGCTTCTTTCCTGTTATTTCAGTGTCAAGAGGTGCCCCAAGTAGCCAGTGATGGTTTCAGATTCCAGTACAATGTTGAATTATCTGGGGGAGTCCTTTCTCCCTTGGACAGTAAGACTTCTGAAACAAAAATGGAAAACATTGTAGAAAAAGGAAACAACAAAAAGAAAGTTTCTAGTGAATCATTAGCATTAGTATGAGAAGATCCATTTCCATATCTATCTTGTGATTCCTAGACTCATGAATGCTGGGTAGAGGAGAAACATCACTACACGTTTATAGCTGATTCAAAGCATATCTTACATCCAGGAGGACATTATTCCAGCCCCATAAAGTGCTGTCACCAGCTGGTGCCATAACTGAGTCTTCCGAAGGCCATTCTATAATTTTATTAAGCCAGCTGTTTCAAGATGAGGGAAACATACTGATAACAGAGAAGTCCATGAGCTTGAGACCAGTGTTGTTTTTCATTTGCTATAAAGTGAATCTCTTTGTCAGAAGCAATGTTGTATGGAATACTATGAAGGTGAATAAAGCATTCTTTAAGCCCACAGATGGCAGTTTTTAGCAGAAACATTGAGAGTAGGAAGGATAAAACCATATCTAGCATAAATGTCCTTTCCAGCGAGAACAAAGAGCTTCTCCTTCAATGATGGAAATGATCCAGTGTAATCAACCTGATACCAGGTGGCTGGCTGGTTCCCCCAGGGAATGGTGCCATTTTAGGGGCTTAGTGTTGATATTTGCTCTTGGCAGGTTGGGTACTCAGCAGTCACTCTATCCAAATTGGCCTTGGTGAGTGGAAATCCGTGTTGTTGAGCCCATACACAGGCTCCATCTCTGCTTTCATGATCATTGTCTTGTGAGCCAACTGAACAAATATGGGGATAAAAGAATGGGAAAAGAATGGGTCACTTTGTGAATATGATTATTAAGATCTTCTTCTTCTAAGATTGTTGTTTGGTGAGCATCTGTATGGGAGAAAAAAATTTTTGGCTTTGTGCCCACTTGGAGAAGTCTTTCCCCATACCTCTTCCTTAGATCATGTGTTTTCATATTTCATCCAATTATGTTTTTTCTGGCCATAAAGCCAAACTGTTAGCCACTGCTCATGACTAATTTTTAGATATGTACCCCTATCTATCTGTCTGTCCTTCCAGGCAAAAGAACAATCAGGTACACAGCTTGAAATTTTTCCCATTGGAAAGATTTTCTTCACTGCTAATCCTTCACGGCCATACCTGGAGTATTGCAGCTGTTCATTCTAGATAGTGCCAGAATAGTGTGTAGAATCTGTGAACAAGGACCAAATTCTTCTTTCTAATTCTGCTGTCACAGATGACTCTACATGAGGGAGAAAGAGGTGGAAATGTGGCTGGAGTACGAGCCATTTTTCATTCAGCCTATTTGTTACTTCAAAACTTGTGAAGAAAAACCTGTGCATCACGTCCTTTTGACAATACTGCTATAGAGGGCTTGATGGGTCAGACAACACTCAGTGGATATTCAGGGTCACATGTATTTAATGGCCAGTATTAAGTATTAGGACTCTAATAGGATTTAGTAACAAGGTGGGAGCTGTTTCTCAAATGAGATTGATTATCTGCAGAGGAAGCATAACTTTTCTCTGAAGCCTAAGAAGAGTACTCTGTGATTTACCTATAGAGGTCAAACAAAGCTTTCCCTTAGTATCCCCAACGATACTAAGTATCCCCAGAGATACTTCAAGCACTATTGAAAATGCAGAGTCATGTGACCCAATTGGTGAGACAGTTTGAATGGAAGACTTGCTTTGTTCTAGAACTTCCTCTTGATCTGGGACCCAGGCACACCATTTACTGGGCTATTTGGTAAATAGGTTGAATTAAGATGCTCAAATCAGGTATCTTTGACAACCAAAATTCAGAAGTCCATCTCTTAGAGGTAGCAGGTGCCAAATACAGAAACATGCTTACATTTGTAAGACACATTTCAACATGTACCAGATAACGTAACTTTGAATTTTTATGGTGTTTATTTTCCTATTCTCTGGCATGCATACATCTTAATAAGATATCTAGTGTATTTACTTATTTCTACTAACCTGGTTCAATCAGCATGATATCATCTATTTAATGGGCTTACTTGATGTCCTGTAGAGAAGCAAACAAGTTCCTAGTGGACTAGACTATCAGCAATAGTTGATAGAGCTCTAAGGAAGAACACTAAAGTATATTACTATACCTGTGGCCTTTACTAACAAGTACAGGGAAAAAAGGTATTTTTTTTTTCAGTTTTGTTATTTATGTTTTAGTTGAAATCTAATTAACATACAGTGTCATAATTAGCTTCAGGGGTACAATATAATTATTTGGTATTTCTGTATATCACTTAGTGTTCATCATGATAAGTGTATTCTTAATCCTCTTTATGTCATTCCCACCCACGTCCCCTCTGGAAACCACCATTTTGTTCTCCGTATTTAAGAGTCTGGTCTTGTTGGTCAAGGTAAACATAAGGTACACATCAGTATGTTTTCATTTGTTTTGTTTGTTTGTTTGTTTTTAAATTAATTTCCACATATGAGTAATGTCATATAGTATTTGTATTTCTTTCTTCTTCTTCTTTTTTTAAAGATCCCTTTTACTTATTTGTCAGAGAGAGAGAGACTGAGCACAAGCAGGGAGAGTGGTAGGCAGAGGAAGAGGCAGACTCCCTGTTGAGCAAGGAGCCCAATGTGGGACTTGAACCAGGACCCTGGGATCATGACCAGAGCTGAAGGCAGATGTTGACTGACTGAGCCATCCAGGTGCCTCTGAATTTCTATGTGATTATTTTCAGGTAGCATTATACTTTCTAAGTCCATCCATACTGTTGCAGATGTCAAGGTCTCATTCTTTTTTAAGGCCAAGTAATATTCCATTATGTATGTATATCACATCTTTATCCATTCATCTGCTGATGGACACTTGAGTTCCTTCTACATCTTGGCTATTGTGAGTAATGTTGCAATAAATAAAGGGATGCATGTATCTTTTTGAATCAGTGTTTTCATTTTCTTGAGGTAGACACATAGCAGTGAAATTACTGGATAGTATGGTACTTCTATTTTTAGTTTTTTGAGGAAACTCTGCTGTTTTCCATAGTGATTGTACCAATTTATATACCCTCCACCAGTGCACAGAGGCTCCCTATTCTCCACATCCTCACCAAAACTTATTATTTCTTGTCTTTTTGGCAGTAGCCATTCTGACTGTTATGAGATGATGTCTTCATGTGATTTTGATTTGTATTTCCTTGATGATGAGTGATGTTGAGCATCTTTTTATGTGTCTCTTGGCTATTTGTATGTTTCTTTAGAAAAATGTTCAGGTCCTCTGCCATTTTTATTTTTATTTATTTTTTATTTTATTTTTAAAAAGATTTTATTTACTTTATTTTGGAGAGAGAGAGAGCATGAGCTGGGAGTGGGGCACAGGGAGACAGAATCTCAAGCAGACTCCACTAAGTGCAGAGTCCTTAGGCCCAATCTTACAACTGTGAGATCATGATCTGAGCCAAAATCAGGAGTCAGGCATTTAACCAACTGAGCCACCCAGGTGCCTCAGCCATTTTTAATCAGCTATTTTGGGTTTTTTGGTGTTGAGTTTTATAAGTTCTTTATATATTTTGCATACTAACCCTTTATCAAATATATTATTTGCAAATATCTTCTCCCATTCAGTAGGTTGCCTTTTGTTTTATTGATTGTTTCCTATACGGAAGCTTTCTATTTTGGTGTAGTCCCAGTAGTTTTGTTTTGTTTTTTATTTTTATTTTATTTTTTTTTTTGCTTTTGTTTCCCTTGCCTGAGGAGATATATTTGGAAAAATACTTCTGTGGCCCATATCAGAGACATTACTTCTTTTATTTTCTTCTAGAAGTTTTATGGTTTCAGGTCCTACATTTACATCTTTAATCCATTTTGAGTTTTTAAAAAAATTTTTTTTTTAAGATTTTATTTATTTGACAGAGAGAGACACAGTGAGAGAAGGAACACAGCATTGGGAGTGGGAGAGGGAAAAGCATGCTTCCAGCCAAGCAGGGAGCCCTATGTGGGGCTCAGTACCAGGACCCTGGTATCATTACCTGAGCTGAGAGCAGATGCTTAATGACTGAGCCACCCAGGTGCCCCCCTTTTTTTCTTTAATTTTTAAAGACTTATTTATTTTAGAGTGATAGTAAAAGACAAAGAGTGCACATGAGCTGGGAGAGGAGCAGATAGGGAGGGAAAGAGAATCCCCAGCAGACTCCCTGCTGAGTGCAGAGCCTGATGGGGGGCTTGATCTTACAACCCTGAGATCATGACCTGAGCCAGAATCAAGAGTTGGATGCTTAACAGACTGAGCCACCCAGCTGCCATTTGAGTTTATTTTTGTGTATGGTGTAGGATGATGGTTCAGTTTCATTCCTTTCCATGTGGCTGTGCAGTTTTCCCAGCACCATTTATTGAAAAGACTGTCTTTTCCCCATTGTATATTCTTGCCTCCTTTGTCTTAGATTCATTGACTATATAAGTGTGGTTTTATTTCTGGGCTCTGTATTCTGTTCCATTGATCTATATGTCTGTTTTTGTATCAGTACCATACTGTTTTCATTATTACAGTTTTGTAGTGTGTCTAGAAATCTGGAATTCTGATATTTGCAGCTCTGATCTTTCTCAAGATTGCTTTGGCTGTTTAGGGTCTTTTGTGGTTCCATGCAACTTTTTAGTATTATTTAGTCTAGTTCTATTAAAAATGTCGTTGGCATTTTAGAAGGGATCACATTGATACTGTAGATTGTTTTGGGTGTTATGGACATTTTAACAATATTGGTTATTCCAGTCAATAAGCATGGAATATCTTTCCATTTTGCATGTGTGTATGTGTCATCTTCAATTTCTTTCATCATTATTTTATAGCTTTTGGAGTGCAGGTCTTTTTCCTTTTTGTTTAAGTTTGAGAAGAAGTATTTTTGAGATCAATAGTCTCAAACTAGAAAAGAGGAACAGTTGTTGATTTGCTCCAATAAAACAAGCACAGCTAGAAATACGGCTCCAGTTGTAGTTACCACCTAATTAAATTTATGATAATACACTGTCATGTTTAAAGACTATCTGTCTTATCCATAGGCCAAATAGATGAGTTGAATGGGAATGTGATAGGACTCTGTCTTGGATGGTGACAGAAGTCTTGGCATTCTCTCTAAGAACGTGCTATTGCTTTTTTCACTACTATGGTGGAGAATGGAAGTTCTAAAGACTTCCAGTTGACATTTGCTATAGTAATCATCCTTAATCCATAGGCCAGGGATCCAGTGTGGGGATTCTGCCAACTGCTGAGTATGTCTCTTCCAACCATGCATTCCAGGGTAGAGAAAATACAGGATTATTTGAGGCACTCCTTGGCTTCACTCTGATCAGACTGATCAGAGACTGATCAGAGCCAAAATGTCATTGATGATTAGATCTCATTTCTCATCCTTAAACCTTATCTATCCTATTGGATCACCGTAGTAGTTTGGATTCTCAGGGAATAGTCACTGTTTAATAAACCCCGGAAAATATGATTACTTCTCTTTCCCCACTGTGTAATCACTTTGTAAATTGGCTCATGTCCTTTTGGAGAAAGCTAGAAGGAAGATATGTAGTTTAAATTATTGAAAGTATGGCAGGATCACTACTTAGGTGGACCCATCCTCAATTTCTATGAGATTTTAGGTCTATACACAGGATCAAATCTACAAGTTTGTTGAGTAGCCATAAGTCTTTCGTGATGATTCAAGAAAGAGTTATTAGTTTTATCAGACTTAAAACTTTCTATTTAGACAAATAAAATATGGCTTTTTCAGGTTTCCTATTTTAGTCCTAAAAATACAATGATTGATTAGCCAATGCCAAAGAGCTCTCCAGGTCAAATAATTCTGGCTACTATTTCATTCTGTGTTGTTATTTTCTTTTAATAGTATTCACAGTATCCAAGGTGCTTGAAAAAGGTATGTTCACTGTTCTGTGCTGTATATTGTTGTGTTCTCTATATGTCAGTTAGACACTGTTAGTTGGTTGTATTGTCCAGTATGTTTATATTCTTGATGATTTTTGTCTAGTAGATCTATGAATTGCTGAGAGTAGGGTATTAAAGTTGCTATTTGTAATTGTGGTTTTTGTCTCACTGTTTTGGCAAAACATACATCCCCCTGACACACACACACACACACACACACACACACCTTGTACTCCATGCAGAAAATGTTACTATTAGTAAATAAGGAAAAGTATGACTTGGTGATTGTTGAAGTTCTGAGTTCTGAGTTTTTGTCATTTTCTTTCATATTTTAAAATGAATGCAGATATTTTGGTTCATGTATACATTTCATAATTTATAATTTATTGATTCTTTGATTTGAAAATTTATATGTATATATTTTTTTAAGATTTTACTTATTTATTTTAGAGAAGGGGAGAGAGAGAGAGAGACAGGACACACACATGGCAGGAGGGGCAGAGGAAGAGAGAATCTCAAACAGATTCCATGTCCAGCACAGAGCCTGATGCAAGGCTCAATATCATGACCTTGGGATCAGGACCCTGAGATCACAACCTGAGCTAAAACTGAGAGTCAGACAGTAACTGACTATGCCACCGAGGTGCCCTGAAAATTTATATTTTCTAACATACTCTCAACACTTTCTAAAAATACCAGGATAAATGAAGTCTTGTAATTTTTGGCCTTTATAGTTTTTATTGTATGGACAGATATAGAAAGCTATGGTTATTTCCCTGGGTGGAAAACACTATGACATGTAAATGCATTAAGATAATCCTGACTAAAAAGCTGTGTGTCTTAACATCTGTTCAGGCAGTAGCTATGAGTTCATAGTTTAAGCCATTTTACTCTTCCTGTTGAATATATATAGCAATGATGAATAAAAATACATTTATTTAAAAATTAAGTGCACATAGCTTTGTTCAAAAACAAGATAAATGTTTTTGTAGAAAAGAACAGAAACTGACAGTAGTTAACAGAAGGCTAACAGTACATGTTTCTTGGGCTTTAGGGACCCAAAAGGTGAAAGCCAATGAAAATTCAATTGTTTTGGACTAATGTCAGTCAATATTGCCTTCTGCTTGTGAATAGTTAGAGAAAAAAGTTAATGAATGAAAGTTGGAGGCTGTGGCTAGAGTTCCTTGCTAAGGAAAGCAGGCTGATAAAAGTTGCCACAATTGCCTATAGTTATACTTTGGTTGGGATGATAGGAAAGAGAAAACAGCCATGTTAACCAGGATCTGGATCATGCTCTATTTGGTCTTTGATATCACTCCAGTACTAATGTGAAATAGGATCCCTGAGGTGTCATTATAATACATGGTTATAGATTGGAGATCTTGAGGGTATAATGTAGGCAAGCATAAAACTGTTAGATACTGAAGAATGAACACAGAGAATAAGAAAGGAAACAAAGTGAACTACCACTAAAGATAGGTATGCAAATGAAAATTTTAATACATATGAGAAAATGCATTTCTAAGATATAACCATCTCAAGGAACATATGGGACATGAGTATGTGTCCATGAAACTCAAATAATAGAATGACTTGAAGATGACATTAAAATTAATATATTTAAGATCCTCAAAGATATAAAAGTAGAAATACTAGTTAAAAAGGAATTAATTTATGAAACAAATTCAGACTGATACATATTTCTATAAAACAGATACAGATAGTAAAAACCATTTAAAAATCCCAGGAATAAAAACTATTGAGAAAAGAATTAGCTAATTGGAAAAGTGTACTGAGAATTTCATCTGGAACCAAGCATGGAGATAAAGAAGTGAAAAGGATAATTGGGTATTTGGAATGATGGTGGAAAGTAGATTAAGAGGCTCCAACATACGTCTTATAGGAGTCCTAGAGTAGAGAATTGAGGACATTGTACAGAATAACAGCTACAGTAGTTTCAGTTGTGCATTAGTGGGAAGATAAAGAAATAGTTAAAATATGTGAGCAAATGTTATTAACTACTCTGTCTACTTTTTTAAAAATTAAAAAAAAATGGGACTATTGATCTAAGCAACAACAACAACATGGAAAATTTAGGTAGGAAAAGGGTATTTGTGGTAAAATTTTTGTCTTTTTTGTGGGGGAGAAAAACAAATATTAAATGATTTTAGGACATCTTAGAAAAATATTTTCTGAAGTATGTATGCATGAAGTATGAAATATGTAAATGTTATCACTAAATCACATAACTAAATTCATAACTTCCAAACCAAGAGATGTACTCATAAACATTTTAAGTCATTTTTCTTCAGCTGTTCTACTTCTAGAATAGAGTCATGACCTTACTCACCTTTCTACTTCTGATGTCCCACTGGGACTTCTCACTAAGTAAACCCAATTGGTAGACAGAGGGAAAGGAAGCTGAGTGATGTGCCTATATAGATCAACCTTTTGGGACACAAAATAGAGCGAACAAGTGGGGGAGTTGATCTGGATATAACAAGAAACATATCTGGTACAACCTTACTGCAAAAATAAATCCCAGATGGAATAAAGGCCCATATGTGAAAAGCACAACTTTGAAATTATTAAAAATTAATATGAGACTATCTTAATATCAAGGGGTATGAAAATATTTCTTTACCAAGACCCCAAAAACATACATCCTAAAAGATGGATGGAACTATTCTAAAATTAATTTTTGAACAGTACTATGCAAAACAATCAAAGGTAAATAACAAACTACATATATAACAGACAAGGGATGGCTATCTAGGATATATAAATATTATGAACAAATAAAGTTGGCTAAATAAGCACTAGAAGATGTAAACCATTACATGTAGTTAATGTGAACTGGTTGGATCTTTACATATCAACATGGATAAATCTCAAACAAAATACTGAATTAGTGCACCTGGGTGGCTCAGTTGGTTAAACATCTGCCGTTAGTTCAGGTCACGATCCCAGCATCCCTGGGCTCTCCACTAAGTGGAAAGTGGACTTCTCCCTCTTCCTCTGCCCCTCCCCCTGCTTCTGCTTACTTCTGAGCACTTTCTCCCTCTCAAATAAATAAAATGTTAAAAAATATTGAATTAAAGAAAACTCATGAAATGATTAGGTATGAAATACATTTATTATGATTATGAGTGGAATAATTCCATTTGTGAAAATTAAACTAAAACTATAATATATGCTATGGATTATTTATAGATAGATATGCAATAAAATTAAAAACAGATCAGTTATAGTAAACTAGTCATGTTAGTTATTTGTAACCAGGTTTGGAGGGAAATGGGAGTGGGAAGTGTAATGTAGGCACTTGAATGTAATCTCTAATGTTTTATTTCTTAACTTATATACAAAAAAATGACAGTTTTGCTTAATTCATTCTTAGTTACATTGCGTTATTTTTCTTTCTTTCTTTTTTTTTTTTTCAATTTTCTGGGCTTTAAAACTTCTAAAAAATAACAAAAAGGAAGAACACTTTATTCATGCAATAGAAAAATACTTTTTCAGATATAGGAGAGTGATTAGGGTTATCATGAGATCAATAATTTTAATTCTGTAGACTGAGCTCATGATGGAAGTTAAGGAATTACTTTTGTGCTTTTTCTACTTCCACTGTTTCTCTGGTAGTGGATCTAAACAAGCAAGAAGTATTTCCCCCCTGTCTTTTCCCTCCATAGCAAAAGAGTATTAAATACATCCCAGGAGTTCAGAAACTGAGCAGCCAGAGAGTGGCTATTAATTCATGCATAAGTGTTAGTTGATTTTTAAATTCAATAAGCAACATGTACAAAACAATATTCTGGGCTATGTAGATAAATGCAGAAATGATCTTGGGGGAAAAGCAGGGTGACAGAAAATGAACATTCACTAAACACCTGGCGGGCCCCAAATAGGAATGTAAGGCACAGACTACTAATATGTAGTCCTTTAAATCTAATTTTTTAAAATACATACTTAGTACTTATTTAATTTTGGCAGTTAGAAACTTGTTTCTGGTCAATAAAAATGGAATTCTTATCTTCCAAGTAGGAGACTTCTTCCATAAACTAATTACCACAGCTTTGAACTTGTTTGCAGTTGTGTCTGTTTCAGTCTTTTGTTCATATCATGGGGAAAGAAACACCTCTCATGGACTGTGGCAGGGAAGCTTCCTGTATTGTTTAGACTGTATTTGAAATTTCTTTCTTCTGTCTTTTCTGTTAGCAAAACATTTCCTATTGTTTGGGGGATTTAATTATTTCTCCAGCTTTCTTTTCTGATTTTTTGAACTGTAAAGCTAATTGGGTGATGTCAAAACTAAGAGCAAGATTCTAAGGCCCGATTCTTGATTTTGTTACTTCTGGTTTGACCTGTCTTGGGCAACATAATGACTTTTTAACGTTCCAGTTGCCTTGTCTAACAATTGGCATGGTAATAATACCACCTAGCTCAGAGAGTTGTTGTGTGTGGAGGGAGGTAGATTAAAAAAAAAAAAATCGTAAATAACACATCTGCGTCACTTGAACAAGGAACAACATTAAACCTGCAAATGAAACCTATATTGGCTCAGTAGGTTAAGTGTCTACCTTTAGCTCAGGTCATGATCTCAGAGTCCTGGGATGGAGCCCCGCATTGGGCTCCCTGCTCAGTGGGGAGTCTGGTTCTCCCTCTCACTGCTCCTCTGTGCTTGCTTGCTCTCTCAAATAAATAAATAAAATCTTCGAGAAAAAAAAAAAAAGAATTACAATTTAGATGATAAAACTAGTCATTTGTTCCTGGAAAACAGCACTAGGCCATACAGCCCTGTGCTTCAAATTTTCCAATCTGACGCCTGAGGCCTTGTCAGCTGTTGACTTTCCATCCTGGGGTGTCTTTCCGCTTGTGCTATGCCATTTTCATCTGGCTCAAAAGGGGCCCATTCTCTAAGGAGTACTTTTTAGAATTTCCACTTGAGGGCACTGTCTACTTCTGTGGGAACTGGAATACCACAAGCGTTCAGTTACATCAAGAACCTTTTTTTGGAGTCTGGATTTAATTTATCCCATATTTCCAATATATTCTAGGGTCGTGTTAGTGTTCCTTATTGATTGTTGCCCCAGACGGATGCCATCCTGACCTATGCTAAGCACTTTATATTAGACATTTCATTCCATTGCATTAATCTTCTCAAATATCTTGAGGTGAATACTTGTCCCAATTTTATCAATGAGCAAATAGCCTGAGAAAGGTTAAGTAATTCTCCCAAGTTGTCCTAACTAGTGTGTATAATAAAACTCAAACTTAAGGCTTGATCAGTCTAACTACAAAACTAGTTGACATTCTTTCATGGTGTCTCTCTTTTGAATGTATATACATGTTTACAAATATGGGTGTGTATGTATATATAGAGAGATTATACATGTGTATGTGCATATATATGTATGTGTACATGGGTGTATATTTGAGCATATATGTATATATTTGTAATGTAAGTGTAATTTAAAAATTTAGTGGGCAAATATATAATTATATTTAGACTATGTTTTAAAAACCACATTTAGATTATATTTTAAAATAGATCCAAATTAAGTATCCCAATAAAGAAAATACACAAATACAATCATTTGCCTGCAGAGAAAGTTCTGTTTTCTTGATGAATAATAATGCAATAAATGTGCTAAAGCAGAGCTAGCACACCCAACTGCTTTATCACATTGGCAAGTAATAATAAAACACCAAATAACAGTCTAGAAACAAAGCACATTGTTACTGTTACCAAGGGTTGCTTTAACTAATAGGAAAGCATCCCGACCCATTTAATAGGTGAGTTTTTTCCCACTGTTTCTTGTAAAATATTAGGTAAAGACTATAATATTATTTGTATTTATAGAGAATCAGTTACTGGAGCAGACTAAGCCACTAATTCACATAAAGTTACTATTTCCCAACATAAGTAAAAGCAGAAGAAATAGTATGCATTATTATTCCATTTGTATGCAAATACGTAAGAATTCCTCCAGATAACCTGGTTGGTATTTGCCACTTCTCCTTTTCTAAATGGTGCCAAATCGAATGCTCTTTTTTCAAAACTTTGAAACTTGAACAGTGTTATTAATTGAAAGGTGACTGAGAAGAGCATTGAAATAATTATCCATTGAGCTTTATATAAGTGAGTACTTTCTTCATAACCAATAATAAGCATTACTGAATGCCTCTTGGGTCTAGGACATTGTGCTGAGCAGTTAGAAACATGTTTCCTGCCCAATTTGAAAGGAGGGCTTCATGTGGGAAGAACAGAAGGTATTCCCAGTCTGAGAGTCAAGGCTCTGAGCTGTGAAGGTGGACAGCAGAGAAGGGCTAGGCCCTGACTAAGATGTCCACATTTATCACGACTGCCTATACAGTGCTTTCTGCATACAATATCGTTAATATGCTCCAGGCATTTTGAGGAGAGAAAATGGTCCTAGATAGCCACAGAAGTGCCTTTCTTCCCATCTCTTGGTAGTTAAGCACGAAACTTGGCTCAGCAGCTCTGAGTTAGTACAAGAAGAAGGTAGATGCTAGAGGCAAAGGGCCTGTCCCCTACCCCATCATTTCTAATAGGATCGCTTCTCTTATCAGGAAGCCCCTATTGGTATGGTAACCTACGTGTTGCTTGCAGTACTGTTTCCTCCTCTTTTCCTGTATGCAAAGGGGTGGGAAGCTAATTCCTTCTCTGGAGCTTTTCCATGTGGCAGTGCAATATAGCTTTGCCTGTCCTAAGCTCAGCCACCTCTGCGGAACAAACAAGAATTTAAGAGATTGTGTATGCTCTGCTACTTCTCTCTGTTTTTGAATGAAAAGAAACCATCATATTAATGCTGCTGATAGTGTTAATGGTGTGTGTAGTTGTGCTTTCTTTACATTGACACATTTCTTTATAAAATGCCGTGTATGAGCAGTTAGGACAAAAACCACCAAGTCAGTTATAATTAGAGTCACAACAAAAATAATCTTTTCTTTGAAGTCTGGCATGTCACCTGTGCTCAGAACCAAAGGACCAACAAATTCACAACCTGTGGATGTGTCTGCACAAATATTCCAATGAATTGACCGTGCAGTCTGTACTTGTTGTGAAGGGATGTGTTGAAGAACCCAGACTGTGAAACAGACTTTAATTCAGGCAGATCAAAGTGGAAATATTTTGAGAATACATCAGCAGAAGTGTTAATGTTAGATAATATGTTATAAATTTAAACAGTGACCTTTAACACTCCAAGAGCAGGAATTGCCAGAGGCTTGCTACTGTCATTGCCTCAAGTTCTAGTTGAACAAGCTTTCATTTGGTCCTCCAGAGGGACTACTGATAAAATAACTTTGAGAATGTCAGAACCGGATAAAACATTTTCACACACATTACCCCTGACAGGCAAACCTGGTGGGCTGATGTCAAAAACATAAAACCACATCCTAGACCTTTTTAGAAATGCTTTGCCTGTCCCCTCTACAAATATAGAGCCATTTCAGATTAACTTCCTGGCTGAGACTTCAATGCATGTCAAATACACATAAGGTTGATAGCATTCGTCACTGCTGGGGCTTTGAGGTGGAGATGTTGTTTTCCAAAATCTGGAGATCAAAAGGGGAAATTATGACATTTACTTTCGATAGGGAGAGTTATATAGTTTTGTGAAAATTTGAAGTGGAGGGTCAAACCAAAAATAAGTATGCAAAAAAAAAAAAAAAAGAAAGAAAAAGCTTGGATTGTAAAGCCTCTTTGGCAATGACAATTATTTTAGCTCAATGAAATATATAACTAATTGAATTTTCCCCCATTTAAAAATTTACTTGTTTAAAAAAACTAAACAATTAAAAAGACATATAGTAAAACATAACTGTTTTGTCTCCTATTCTTAGTCCTTTTTATTAATTTCTTATACTTCCACAATTTTTTTTATTTTTTATTTTTATTTTTTTAAAATTTTTTATTTTTTATAAACATATATTTTTATCCCCAGGGGTACAGGTCTGTGAATCACCAGGTTTACACACTTCACAGCACTCACCAAAGCACATATCCTCCCCAATGTCCATAATCCCACCCCCTTCTCCCAACCCCCCTCCCCCCAGGAACCCTCAGTTTGTTTTGTGAGTTTAAGAGTCACTTATGGTTTGTCTCTCTCCCAATTCCATCTTGTTTCATTGATTCATTGATTCTTCTTCTACCCATTTAAGCCCCCATGTTGCATCACCACTTCCTCATATCAGGGAGATCATATGATAGTTGTCTTTCCCTGCTTGACTTATTTCGCTAAGCATGATAGGCTCTAGTTCCATCCATGTTGTCGCAAATGGCAAGATTTCATTTCTTTTGATGGCTGCAGAGTATTCCATTGTGTATATATACCACATCTTCTTGATCCATTCATCTGTTGATGGACATCTAGGTTCTTTCCATAGTTTGGCTATTGTGGACATTGCTGCTATGAACATTCGGGTGCACGTGCCCCTTCGGATCACTACGTTTGTATCTTTAGGGTAAATACCCAATAGTGCAATTGCTGGGTCATAGGGCAGTTCTATTTTCAAAATTTTGAGGAACCTTCATGGTGTTTTCCAGAGTGGCTGCACCAGCTTTCATTCCCACCAACAGTGTAGGAGGGTTCCCCTTTCTCCGCATCCTCACCAGCCTCTGTCATTTCCTGACTTGTTGATTTTAGCCATTGTGACTGGTGTGAGGTGATATCTCATTGTGGTTTTGATTTGTATTTCCCTGATGTCGAGTGATATGGAGCACTTTTTCATGGGTCTGTTGGCCATCTGGATGTCTTCTTTGCAGAAATGTCTGTTCATGTCCTCTGCCCATTTCTTGATTGGATTATTTGTTCTTTGGGTGTTGAGTTTGCTAAGTTCTTTATAGATTCTGGACACTAGTCCTTTATCTGATATGTCGATTGCAAATATCTTCTTCCATTCTGTCAGTTGTCTTTTGATTTTGTTCACTGTTTCCTTTGCTGTGCAAAAGCTTTTGATCTTGATGAAATCCCAATAGTTCATTTTTGCCCTTGCTCCCCTTGCCTTTGGCATTGTTCCTAGGAAGATTTTGCTGTGGCTGAGGTCGAAGAGGTTGCTGCCTGTGTTCTCCTCAAGGATTTTGATGGATTCCTTTCTCACATTGAGGTCCTTCATCCATTTTGAGTCTATTTTCATGTGTGGTGTAAGGAAATGGTCCTATTTCATTTTCTGCATGTGGCTGTCCAATTTTCTCAGCACTATTTATTGAAGAGGCTGTCTTTTTTCCATTGTACATTCTTTCCTGCTTTGTCAAAGATGAGTTGACCATAGAGTTGAGGGTCTATTTCGGGGCTCTCTATTCTGTTCCATTGATCTATGTGTCTGTTTTTGTGCCAGTACCATGCTGTCTTGATGATGACAGCTTTGTAATAGAGCTTGAAGTCCGGAATTGTGATGCCACCAACGTTGGCTTTCTTTTTCAATATCCCTTTGGCTATTCGAGGTCTTTTCTGGTTCCATATAAATTTTAGAATTATTTGTTCCATTTCTTTGAAAAAGATGGATGGTACTTTGATAGGAATCGCATTAAATGTGTAGATTGCTTTAGGTAGCATAGACATTTTCACAATATTTATTCTTCCAATCCAGGAGCATGGAACATTTTTCCATTTCTTTGTGTCTTCCTCAGTTTCTTTCATGAGTACTTTATAGTTTTCTGAGTATAGATTCTGGGCCTCTTTGGTTAGGTTTATTCCTAGGTATCTTATGGTTTTGGGTGCAATTGTAAATGGGATGGACTCCTTAATTTCTCTTTCTTCTGTCTTGTTGTTGGTGTAGAGAAATGCAACTGATTTCTGTGCATTGATTTTATATCCTGACACTTTACTGAATTCCTATATAAGTTCTAGCAGTTTTGGAGTGGAGTCTTTTGGGTTTTCCACATATCGTATCATATCATCTGCGAAGAGTGATAATTTGACTTCTTCTTTGCCGATTTGGATGCCTTTAATTTCCTTATGTTGTCTGATTGCTGAGGCTAGGACCTCTAGTACTATGTTGAATAGCAGTGTTCCCTGCCGTGTTCCTGACCTTAGCGGAAAAGCTTTCAGTTTTTCTTTATTGAGAATGATATTTGCGGTGGGTTTTTCCATAGATGGCTTTGATGATATTGAGGTATGTGCCCTCTATCCCTACACTTTGAAGAGTTTTGATCAGGAAGGGATGCTGTACTTTGTCAAATGCTTTTTCAGCATCTATTGAGAGTATCATATGGTTCTTGTTCTTTCTTTTATTGATGTGTTGTATCACATTGACTGATTTGCGGATGTTGAACCAGCCTTGCAGCCCTGGAATAAATCCCACTTGGTCGTGGTGAATAATCCTTTTACGGTACTGTTGAATCCTATTGGCTAGTATTTTGGTGAGAATTTTTGCATCTGTGTTCATCAAGGATATTGGTCTATAGCTCTCTTTTTTGATGGGATCCTTGTCTGGTTTTGGGATCAAGGTGATGCTGGCCTCATAAAATGAGTTTGGAAGTTTTCCTTCCATTTCTATTTTTTGGAACAGTTTCAGGAGAATAGGAATTAGTTCTTCTTTAAATGTTTGGTAGAATTCCCCCGGGAAGCCGTCTGGCCCTGGGCTTTTGTTTGTTTGGAGATTTTTAATGACTGTTTCAATCTCCTTACTGGTTATGGGTCTGTTCAGGCTTTCTATTACTTCCTGGTTCAGTTGTGGTAGTTTATATGTTTCTAGGAATGCATCCATTTCTTCCAGATTGTCAAATTTGTTGGCGTAGAGTTGCTCATAGTATGTTCTTATAATAGTTTGTATTTCTTTGGTGTTAGTTGTGATCTCTCCTCTTTCATTCCTGATTTTCTTTATTTGGGTCCTTTCTCTTTTCTTTTTGATAAGTCAGGCCAGGGGTTTATCAATTTTATTGATTCTTTCAAAGAACATGCTCTTAGTTTCATTGATTTGTTCTATTGTTTTTTTTGGTTTCTATTTCATTGATTTCTGCTCTGATCTTTATGATTTCTCTTCTCCTGCTGGGCTTAGGGTTTCTTTCTTGTTCTTTCTCCAGCTCCTTTAGGTGTAGGGTTAGGTTGTGTACCTGAGACCTTTCTTCTTTCTTGAGAAAGGCTTGTATCACTATATATTTTCCTCTCAGGACTGCCTTTGTTGTGTCCCACAGATTTTGAATCGTTGTATTTTCATTATCATTTGTTTCCATGATTTTTTTCAATTCTTCTTTAATTTCCCGGTTGACCCATTCATTCTTTAGAAGGATGCTGTTTAGTCTCCATGTATTTGGGTTCTTTCCAAACTTCCTTTTGTGGTTGAGTTCTAGCTTTAGAGCATTGTGGTCTGAAAATATGCAGAAAATGATCCCAATCTTTTGATACCGGTTGAGTCCTGATTTAGGACCGAGGATGTGATCTATTCTGGAGAATGTCCCATGTGCACTAGAGAAGAATGTGTATTCTGTTGCTTTGGGATGAAATGTTCTGAATATATCTGTGATGTCCATCTGGTCCAGTGTGTCGTTTAAGGCCTTTATTTCCTTGCTGATCTTTTGCTTGGATGATCTGTCCATTTCAGTGAGGGGAGTGTTAAAGTCCCCTACTATTATTGTATTATTGTTGATGTGTTTCTTTGATTTTGTTATTAATTGGTTTATATAGTTGGCTGCTCCCACGTTGGGGGCATAGATATTTAAAATTGTTAAATCTTCTTGTTGGACAGACCCTTTGAGTATGATATAGTGTCCTTCCTCATCTCTTATTATAGTCTTTGGCTTAAAATCTAATTGATCTGATATAAGGATTGCCACTCCTGCTTTCTTCTGATGTCCATTAGCATGGTAAATTCTTTTCCACCCCCTCACTTTAAATCTGGAGGTGTCTTCGGGCTTAAAATGAGTTTCTTGGAGGCAACATATAGATGGGTTTTGTTTTTTTATGCATTCTGATACCCTGTGTCTTTTGACAGGGGCATTTAGCCCATTAACATTCAGGGTAACTATTGAGAGATATGAATTTAGTGCCATTGTATTGCCTGTAAGGTGACTGTTACTGTATATGGTCTCTGTTCCTTTCTGATCTACCACTTGTAGGCTCTCTCTTTGCTTAGAGGACCCCTTTCAATATTTCCTGTAGAGCTGATTTGGTGTTTGCAAATTCTTTCAGTTTTTGTTTGTCCTGGAAGCTTTTAATCTCTCCTTCTATTTTCAATGATAGCCTAGCTGGATATAGTATTCTTGGCTGCATGTTTTTCTCGTTTAGTGCTCTGAAAATATCATGCCAGCTCTTTCTGGCCTGCCAGGTCTCTGTGGATAAGTCAGCTGCCAATCTAATATTTTTACCATTTTATGTTACAGACTTCTTTTCCCGGGCTGCTTTCAGGATTTTCTCTTTGTCACTGAGACTTGTAAATTTTACTATTAGGTGATGGGGTGTGGGCCTATTCTTATTGATTTTGAGGGGCGTTCTCTGAACCTCCTGAATTTTGATGCTCCTTCCCTTTTCTATATTGGGGAAATTCTCCCCAATAATTCTCTCCAGTATACCTTCTGCTCCCCTCTCTCTTTCTTCTTCTTCTGGAACCTCAATTATTCTAATGTTGAGGTTATCTCTCGAATTCTCTCCTCATGGTCCAGTAGCTGTTTGTCTCTCTTTTGCTCAGCTTCTTTATTCTCTGTCATTTGGTCTTCTATATCACTAATTCTTTCTTCTGCCTCATTTATCCTCGCAGTGAGAGCCTCCATTTTTGATTGCACCTCATCAATAGCTTTTTTGATTTCAACTTGGTTAGATATTAGTTCCTTTATTTCTCCAGAAAGGGCTTTTATATCTCCCGATAGGGTTTCTCTAATATCTTCCATGCCTTTTTTGAGCCCAGCTAGAACCTTGAAAATTGTCATTGTAAACTCTAGATCTGACATATTACCACTGTCTATATTGATTAGGTCCCTAGCCTTCAGTACTGCCTCTTGTTCTTTTTTTTGTGGTGAATTTTTCCGTCTTGTCATTTTGTCCAGATAAGAGTATATGAAGCAGCAAGTAAAATACTAAAAGGGTGTCAACAACCCCAGGAAAATATGCTTTAACCAAATTAGAAGAGATCTCAAATCGTGAGGGGGGAGAAAGGGGAAAGAAAGAGGTTCAAAAAGGAAGAAAGAAAAAAAAAAGAAAAGAAAAGAATTTAAAAAAAGAAAACGAATAAAAAAAAATATAAAAAAGAAAAAATATATATATTAGATAAACTAGTTAAAAAACGTTAAAAAAAGAAAAGGGTGAAAGTTAAAAAAAATTTACTAGAAGGCGAGAAAAAAAAACAAAAAATGAAAAAGAAAAGAATTAAATTATCTGCAAGACTAAAAGAAATCACAGGGAGAAAGCCATGAGTTCCGTGGTTTGCTTTCTCCTCCTCTGGAATTCTGCTCCTCTCCTTGGTATTGAAACCGCACTCCTTGGTAGGTGAACTTGGTCTCGGCTGGATTTCTTGTTGATCTTCTGGGGGAGGGGCCTGGTGTAGTGATTCTCAAGTGTCTTTGCCCCAGGCGGAATTGCACCACCCTTACCAGAGGCCGGGCTGAGTAATCCGCTCAGGTTTGCTTTCAGGAGCTTTTGTTCCCTGAGCGCTTTCTGTAGAGTTCCGGAGGATGGGAATACAAATGGCGGCCTCTTGGTCTCTGGCCTGGAGGAGCCAAGAGCCAGGGCCCCACTCCTCAGTGCACCCTCAGAGAACAGTGCCCAGTTACTCCCATCTGCCTGACCTCCGGCGGCGCTCCGAGCTCACCAAGCCTGTGGCTGGTTCAAGGTAACACCGAGCTGTGAGCTTACTGTCGGCTCTGTCTCTGTAGCAGGCTTTCCCGTTCCAGTACCCGCAAGCTCTGCGACACTCAGACACCCCCGATCTTTCTGTGACCCTGCGGGACCTGAGGCCACGCTGACCCCGCGTGGGCTTCGCCCGGTTTAGCCTCTGGAGCGATGTCCCTCAGTGGAACAGACTTTTAAAAGTCCTGATTTTGTGCTCCGTTGCTCTGCCACTTGCCGGGAGCCGGCCCCTCCCCCTGGGGTCTATCTTCCCGTGGCTTTGGATTCCGCCAGTCCTACCTTTCAGAAAGTGGTTGTTTTTCTGTTTCCAGAATTGTTGTTCTTCTTCTCTTCGATCTGCGGATGGATTTTCAGGTGTTTGCAATCTTTAGATAAGCTATCTAGCTGATCTCCTACTAGCTGACGTAGTCTCAGCCTGCTATACTTCTCCGCCATCTTGACTCCTCCCTCCTACTTCCACAATTTTTAATGCAATTATAAGCAAATAGGTATTATATTTTATTTTTATCCTCACCCTCCTTTCATATGATTTGAAACGTAACACCTTGTTTTATTCATTTAACAATGTATACTATATATTGTATATTTCCATATGAAACTCAGAGATTCCTTGTCTTTTCCCTTCTTCCCTTTTAGAAATAACTGCATAGCATTTCAGTTTATGATTCTATCAATTTAAATAGTTTCTCATTGAAGGCAATCTGTGTGGTTGCTAATTTTATGCAATTACAATACTGTAATGGATAACAATACATATCATTTTGCTTGTGTACAATTATATCTTTAGGATAAATTCTATAAAATTGAATCCAGGTAATTTACAATTTTGAAAGATCTTGCCAAATTCCTCTTTATAGGTTAAGCTTATTGGTGGTCTCAGCAGATATTTATGAGCATCTTAACACAGTGTGTTGGGAATTTTTTTTTTTTTAGTAGATATTTGAGGTTTCTGGATAAAAATCGTATCAATGAAATTTTAATCTGCATTTCTCTTAAGAAAGCCACAAAACTCTGTTCAGATATTTAGAAGCCATTTGTAATTCCTTATTTCTTTTTCTGTGAACCATTTATGCATATACTATGCTCATTTTTCTATGGGGTCATTATTTTTTCTTATAAAAAGATTTTATTTATTTATTTAGCAGAAAGCAAGAGTGAGAGAAAGAGAGAGCACAAGCAAGGGAGCAGCATGCAGAGGGAGAGGGAGAAGTTGGCTCCCCATTTAGCAAAGAGCCTGATGTAGGACTCGATCCCAGGACCTCGAAATCATGACCTGAGCTGACGGCAGCCACTTAACTGACTGAGCCATCCAGGTGGTCCCTCTTATAAACTTTCTTAAGAACTCTTTCTATAACAGAAAGATTAGTATTTTATTTCTGATATATAACTTTTTCATCTATCTCTTGATATTATTTATTTTGCAGATTTGTTTTTAATTATAATTTTTATGTAATAAAATACGTTAATCTTATTTTCTATGGCTTCTGAACTTTGAGTACAAGTTAGAATATTGCCTAGAAGGGTGCCTGGGTGTCTCAGTGGGTTAAGCATCCCACACTTGGTTTTGACTCAGGTCGTAATCTCAGTGTCTTGAGATCAAGCCCTGCCCCGGGTTTGCACTGGGCAAGGAGCCTCCTTGAGAGTCTCTCTCTTCCTCTCTCCCTCCCTACCCTGTTCACTCTCTCTCTCTAAAAATGAATAAATTAGAAAAGTCTTTTTAAAAATAAAACTTCAAAGTAATAAAATAATTGTCCCAAGTTTTATTCTACTGGCTTAATGTATATAGTAATTATAATTATTAATATATGTTATCTTAAGAAGATATTAAAATAAGATATGCAAACTGAGGGTTGGTAGAGAGGAGAGGGATGGGGAGGATGGGGTGCCTGGGTGATGGACATTGGAGAAGTTATGTGCTATGAATTGTGTAAGACTGATGAATCACAGACCTATACCCCTGAAACAAATAATACATTATAGGTTAATAAAATAAGGTATGCTAATATAAATAATAAAAATGTACAACTATAACATAAAATATAAGAATACAAATGAACTGGGGCACATAGGTGGCTCAGTTGGCTGGGTGTCAGAGTCTTGATTTTGGCTAGGGCAGTGATCTCGAGGTTGTGTGATGGAGCCCCATGTCACACTCACACTAGGCGCAGGGTCTGCTTGGAATTCTCTCTCTGCCTCTCCCTCTGACCCTCCATCCGCTAATGTGTATACATGTTCTCTCTCTTTCTCAGTAAATAACTTAAAAAAATCCAATAAAAAGAGAAAAATGAATTGACAATATGTAATCATTAATATGCAGTTATTAATAAAACATCAAATAAATATATTTACACCTTTGCCATAAGATTGGAGGGTTTTGTTTTTTAAATTTCTAAGTGAGAAGGACTTTTGTTTTTGAATTTAAAGGTATTTTCTATTTAATTTTTAAAGATATATTTATTTGAGAGAGAGAGAGAGTGCATGGGGTGGAGGGGCAGAAGGAAGAGGAGAGGGAGAGACTGTCTTTAGCAGACTCTGTGTTGAGTGTACAGCCCACCATAGAGCTCGATTTCAACCCTGAGATCAAGAACCCGAGCTGAAACCAAGAGTCAGTTGCTCCATCAATCTGACTATGCCACCCAGGCACCCCTATTTTTCTATGTTTTGATCAGAGAGTATTGTCTGTATTCTTTCTGGTTTTTAATACTGTTTTTTGTGTATGTGGCCTAATAATGTTCTGCTATTAATATATTTCAAATTTTTCTTTGTATCTCCTATATTATTTTGTGCTTTAAAAGGTGGTCATATTATGAGATATATAAAAGTTGGTAACTTTAATATATGCAGTGTGATTTGTATTCGTTAGACTTATGAAGTATCCTTTTTAACTTTTTTTTTGGACTTTTAATACACTGGCTGGAATACTTCATTTGACTCATCTGATAGTTATATCAATCCCTATCTTTTCTTTTTTCCTGCATTGTGTGGTTTATACCTTTCACTATTCTTTTATTTTCAAACTTTCTGAATCACTTGTTTTAGCAGTGTCTGTAGTTTGGTTTAAAAATTGTGTTCTATTTTTCTGTGAGTTGTAGACTTTTATGTTTGTTAAAATGGTTGATCTATTTGGTTTCATTTTAGCTAATTTTAATAAAATCTTTTGATTTAACATTGACTGCATAAATGAATTACCTATAATCTGACTTTGAGGCAGAATAGAGAATCACTGGCCTTGGTAGTAGGGAAAAAATATGTTGAATCCCATGCTGGCTTATAATAAACCTTTCTGCCTGGAAGTTTTCACTCACCTTTCATTGGCACAAGTAAATTATTACCACATTGAAGTTGACAGCAGAGGGAAGGGGTGAACAATCTTATCTTTGACCTAGAAACATTAGACCAGGAATATTTGTGCATAGTTTATGATGACCATCTGAAGTGTTTGACATTTTAATTTGTCATTTTCAAGCTGACTACATAGGTAGGTTATTTAAGAGGCTTGATTTGAGGACTAAAATACATAAGAGAAGTACAGTCTAAATACTTTTTGACATTTTCTTTCTGTCAGTGAATGACTTGAATTATTACACTTTTTATAACTGTGAACAAAATATATTTTGGATATGGAGAAATTTTGAATTTCTAAAATATTTGGCTGATAGTGATGATTTTAACAATGATGATAACAATGGAGAAGATAATGATTGGAAAAATATTGCCTGAGAAATGTTAATTATAGTATGGAGAACGGCAGAACTTCATTTAAAGGCCAATAAGATTTATTTTATGGCACTAGGAGATAATCTTTTTGGAATAACTTGGTGCATTGACCAGAATGTTTCATTCCTGGTTTATGGAACAATCTGTTTCTTTGGGCTCACTTTCTTACTATGCATAATTTATGTTTCCAATTCACATTTTTCTTTTCCTTATTATTGTAAGTACTTTTGTTGGAGGTTACTTGTTAATATTATTTTAAACACCAGAACCATTAAAACTGTACATCTATAGCCTTAAAATTGTGGTAACCTGTAATAAGACTTTGCATGGAACCTTTACCACAGTAGGTGCTCAAATTTTATTTGTTGAATGACTCCCCATAAAAAGGAATTTTATGACTCAAGAGAAATTGCAATCTAAGTCTTTTATCACCTTCCACATAACAGATAAACCAGCAAAAGAACTAAAATTTCAGAGAAAACATGTTTGTGCCTTGTGTTCATTAATTGAAATTAGTCATAATGAAATTCTGGGTTAGATCAGACTTAATATAAGGATATAGAAAATTATTTTTCTCTGGTGAACCTTAAAGAAACTGAGAAAAGTATCAATTTGCTATTATTCATTGAGCATTTAATATGTGCCAATAATTTTATTCTATTGGTAACTTAATGAAGTGGGAATTATTATGACATTTATACCCATTTTCTGAAGAGAAAACTTTCCTGACTATTCAGCTAACAAAATAATGGAAGTATGATTTGCATTCAGAAAGTCTAACTCCAGAACCCATTGTGTGAGAGATGACCTTGCCAAAATGATTGAAAAAGTTTCCATTATTGCATTAAAATTTTGTAGGTTTGTATTTATAAAGCTTCAAACCTACAAAGCAATGAAACTTTGTAGGTTTGAATTTATAAAACTAGCTGTTTTTTCCTGTTGTTTAACATGCAGTAATATCTCAGTGCTGCCTTAATTATGTACAAAATACTAAGCTCCTGATAACTAAGAACCTGATTAGTTTAAGGGAATATCACACTTTTCCGAAAAACTCACTGAGACTCTACCCTAGTAAATTGCTTATATCTTTTATTTTTTATAAACTGCCACATTTGAAAAGATTATATACATTTTATTGCAGAAGTAAGGACTTGGGAACTACTCTCAACTATAGTAAACTGTTAAAAATTATGATTCAACGTAATCTTATTCTTTTCATGCCAGAAAAGAGTTAATTTTTGTACATTGTATAAGGTAGGGGTCCAACTTTATTCTTTTGCCTGTGGCTATCTGGTTGTGCCAGAACTATTTGCTGAAGACTATTCTTTCCCATTGAATGGTCTTGATACTTTTGTAAAAAATCAATTTACCATAGGTGTTTGGGGTTATTTTTGGATTTTCCTTTCTATTCTATTGATCTGTATGTCTATCCTTAATGTCTATCCTTATATAGTACTGTTGCACTGTTAATCTTGAAATTATTAAGTATGAATCCTCCTTCTTCCTATTTTCTTTTAGTTTTGTTTTGGCTTTTCTTGCAATTTCATATGAACTCTAGAATCAGCTTGTTAATTTCTAAAAGAAAAATCAGCTGGTATTTTCATAGGAATTTCACTAAATCTATAGATCAGTTTGGGGTGTGTTGCCTTCTCAGCAATGTGTTCTGATCCATGAACATGGATGACTTTCCCAATTATTTAGATCTTCATTACTTTCTTTCAACAATGCTTGATAGTTTTCAGAAGTAAGATTTGAGTTTCTTTGGTTAAATTTATTTCATTCCTTTTGATGTTTTTGCAAATGGAATTTTTGCTTGCAAATTATCTGTTGCAAATATGTAGAAATATAGTTGACTTTTGCATATTGGTACCATAGCCTGCAAACTTGTTGAATGTGTCTATTCTAATAGTTTTTTAGTGGGTTCTTTAGGATTTTCTCTGTATAAGATTAATCCACTTATGAATAGTTATTGTTTTACTTCTTCCTTTGCAACCTGGATGATGTTTATTTATTTATTTATTTATTTATTTATTTATTTATCGGCCTGTGAGAACTTCTAGTATTATGTTAAAAAGAGGTGGCAAAAATGGGCAGAAGATATGAACAGACATTTCTCCAATGAAGACATACAAATGGCCATCAAACACATGAAAAAATGTTCATCACCACTAGCCCTCAGGGAGATTCAAATTAAAACCACATTGAGATATCACCTTATACCAGTTAGAATGGCCAAAAATAACAAAACGGGAAACAACATGTGTTGGAGAGGATGTGGAGAAAGGGGAACCCTCTTCCACTGTTGGTGGGAATGCAAGTTGGTGCAGCCTCTTTGGAGAACAGTGTGGAGATTCCTTAAGAAATTAAAAATAAAACTTCCCTATGACCCTGCCATTGCACTCCTGGGTATTTACCCCAAAGATACAGATGTTGTGAAAAGAAGGGCCATCTGTACCCCAATGTTTATAGCAGCAATTGCCATGGTCGCCAAACTATGGAAAGAACCAAGATGCCCTTCAACGGACGAATAGATAAGGAAGATGTGGTCCATATACACTATGGAGTATTATGCCTCCATCAGAAAGGATGAATACCCAACTTTTGTAGCAACATGGACCGGACTGGAAGAGATTATGCTGAGTGAAATAAGTCAAGCAGAGAGAGTCAACTCTCATATGGTTTCACTTATTTGTAGAGCATAACAAATATCATGGAGGACAAGGGGTCTTAGAGAGGAGAAGGGAGTTGGGGTAAATTGGAAGGGGAGGTGAACCATGAGAGACTATGGACTCTGAAAAACAACTGAGGGGTTTGAAGTGGTGGGGGGGGTGGGAGGTTGGGGTACCAGGTGGTGGGTATTATAGAGGGCACAGATTGCATGGAGCACTGGGTGTGGTGAAAAAATAATGAATACTGTTTTTCTGAAAATAAATAAATTAATTTAATTTAAAAAAAAGAGGTGGCAAGAGTGGTTACTTTGTCTTGTGCCTGATCGTGGGGATAAATATTCAGGTCTTTCATCATTAAGTATGAGGTTAACTGGTTTTTTTCTAGCTGTTTATCAGGTTGAGGAAGTTCCTTTCTATTCCAAGTTTGTAGCATGTTGTTATCATCTAAGGGTATTGGATTTTGTCAAATACTTTTTCTCTATTAAAATTATTGTGTCTTTTTAAACATTCTATTAATATTACATATTACATTAATTAATTTTCAGATGTTAAACCAATCTACCGTGATGGGATAAATCCACTTGACCTTAGTATATAATTCTTCTCATATGTTGTTGGAATCAGTTTGCTAGTATCATGAGGATTGTATATCTATATTCATAAGAAGCAGTGGCCTGTGGTTTCTTCTCTTGTGTACTCTTTGTTTCTTCTTTTTTTCTGCTTTCTTTGCCTAATTTTAGTATCAGGGTGATCCCTTTAAAATAAGCTGGGGAATGCTACCTCCTCTTCTGATCTCAGAGTGAAGAATTGGTATTCTTCTTTGAATGTTTGGTAGAAATTAGCTGTATTGGCTTGGGCTTATTTATGACTAGTTTTTTTTTTAAATTATTATAGTTTTCAGTCTCTTCATTTTTTATAGATCTATTCTGATTGTCTATTTCTTCTTGTGTCAATCTTAGCAGTGCATGTCTTTCTAAGATTTTCTCTGTTTCTTCTAAGTCATCTAATTTGTTGGTGTGCAGCTGTTCATATTGTTCCTTCATACTCCTTTTTATTTATGTTAAGGTTGGTGTTTATGTGATGTCTGCTCTTTCAATTCTGATTCTAGCAATTTGAATCTTTGCTCTTTTCCTCTTGCCAAAACTAGGCAAAGGTTGGTTAGTTTTTTTGTTGATCTATTTAAGGAAACTGATAGTCTATACTCTGTTTCATTAATTTACATTCTAATCTTTTGACTTTTCTCTTGCCTCATTTAGGTTCAGTTTTCTCTCCCCTCCCCAATATGTAAAATTAGAAGTTTAGATTTTTGATTTGAGATATTTGTTATTTCTTTAAAAAAAAAATAGGCATTTACAGCTGTAAATTTTCCTCTAAGAATTCCTTTAGCTGCGTCCCGTAAGTTTTGATATGTTATGCCTTTATTTTCATTCATTGCAGGGTATTTTTGGATTTACTTAATTTCTTCTTTGACCTATTGGTTGTTTGAGAATTATTTTATTTTCATATTTTTGTGAGTTTCCTTAATTATTTTTAATGATTTTTTATTTTATTTCATTGTGTTGAGGGCATATATTTAGTATTACTTCTACCCTCTTAAATGCACTGAAGTTTCTTTTATGACATAGCATATGGTCTATTCTTGAGAATGTTTCATGTGCACTTGAGAAAAGTATATATTCTGCTGTTGGATAGAGTGTTCTACCACTAGTTTTTTAGATCTAGTTTTTGTTTGTTTGTTTGTTTATGTTTTAAGATTTTGTTTATTTATTTGACGGAGAGATAGCAAGAGAGGGAACACAAGCATGGGGATTGGGAGAGGGAGAAGCAGACTTCCTGCTGAGCAGACTTCCTGCTGAGCCTGTTGTAGGGCTCTATTCCAAGACCCTGGGATCATGATCTGAGCCAAAGGCAGATGCTTAAAAGACTGAGCCAGCCAGGTGCCCCAAGATCTAGTTGTTTTATAGTATTGTTCAAATCTGTCTTTTTGTTGATTTTCTCTTTAGTTGTCTTTATTATTATTGAAGGCAGGATATTGAAGTCTTCAACTGTTATTATTGAATTGTCTATTTCTCTCTTCATTTCTGTCAGTTTTTGCCTTATATATTTTGATGCTCTGTAATTAGGTGCATATACATTGATAATCATTATATATTCCTGATAGATTGACCCTTTTATCATTATAAAATATCTCTCTTTATCTCTAGTAACATATTTTAATGTCTGTTTTCTTTAATATGAGTATAGAGCTACTCCATTTATTCTGTGGATTGCCCTTGGCATGATGTATTTTTTCCCATCATTTTACTTTTATGTCTTTGAATTTAAAGTGGTTCTCCTGTAGACAACATATAATTGAATCTTTTTTTTTTTAAATACAGTCTGACAATCTGTACTTTTTAATTTTTTAAAGATTTTATTTATTTATTTGACAGACAGAGATCACAAGTAGGCAGAGAGGCAGGCAGAGAGAGAGGAAGGGAAGAAGGCTCCCTGCTGAGCAGAGGGCCCAACACAGGGCTCGATCCTAGGACCCTGGGATCATGACCTGAGCCAAAGGCAGAGTCTTAACCCACTGAGCCACCCAGGTGCTCCCAATCTGTACTTTTTGATTGGCTTGTTTAATCCAGTCACATTCAGTGTTATTATTGTTACAGTTGCATTTATGCCTGCTATTTAAAGTTTTGTTTTCTATATGTCTCATGTCTTCTTGTTCTTTTATTTCTTTTTTATTGCTTTCTTTTGCATTTATTGAATATTTTTTAATATAATATTTAAACTTCATTATTGATTTTGATTTTCTCACTATACTTTTTGAGTTTTAGTGATAGCTCTAGGGATATATATATATATATATATATATATATATATATATATTTAAACTCAAAAGATTCAGCTTCAGGTTATGCTAGCTTAAATCCAGAAATATATAGAAAATACTATACCTGTATAACTTGATTCCTTTTCTTCCCTTTTTGTGGTATTATTGGTACACACATTATACATGTTATATACATGTTTCATTGTATACATGTTATACAGACTCCAAAATACTTTGTAGTAATAAGAACTTTAGCATCTTAGTTAGACCTTTAACCTATTACATCTTTACTCTTTCCTACCTCCTTTGTACTGTTATTAGAAAAATATATATATATGACAATTATAGATAATATATAAATCACATATGTATGAACAATTGATTTTTAAAATCAGTTAAGAGAGAAAAGAAGAGAAAGAATAAGAAGAAAGTTTAAAAAATATGCAGTAGTAATGTCTTTTATTATTATATAATTACATCTACTATTACTCTTGGTTTGTATGAATGTGAATTACCATCTGGGATTACTTGCTTTCAGCAAGGAAGTTCTGCTAGAAATAAACATTCTGTTTTGTTTTTTGCCTTTTTTTTTTAATATGGAAAGTCTTCATTTCACCTTCATTTGACAATAATCGTTTTGCCAGATATGGAATTCTTAGTTGACTTTTCTTCCTTGAACACTGAATATGTTAACCACTGCCTTTGATTTCTTTTTTTTTTTTTTAAGATTTTATTTATTTATTTGACAGACAGAAATCACAAGTAGATGGAGAGGCAGGCAGAGAGAGAGAGAGAGAGGGAAGCAGGCTCCCTGCTGAGCAGAGACCGTTTTGGGCCTCGATCCCAGGACCCTGAGATCATGACCTGAGCCGAAGGCAGCAGCTTAACCCACTGAGCCAGCCAGGCGCCCCTGCCTTTTGATTTCTGCTGAGATCTTTAGCTGTTAATCTTATTGGAGTTTCATTTAAGTGATGTTATTTTTTTCTCTTGCTGTTACCAAGATTTTTTCTTTGTCAGCATAAAAGTAGGGTATGTCTGTTTGTGGATCCTTGTGTTTCCACTTGGAGAATGTTGACTTTTCTAGATGTGTAGGCTATAGTTTTTCAATAAATTTGAGAAGTTTTTAACCATTATTTCTTTGAATATTTTTTCTCTACTCAGATATTTTTATATATATTTTAATGTTCTTAATGTTGTTCCACATTTCTCTGAGTCTGTTCATTTGTCTTCATTTTTTTTTCCCCTCTCTGGTTAGTCTTGCATAATTTCTGTCAACTATTTTCAAGTTTGTTAATTCTTTCTGCTGTCATTTCCTATCTGTTGAGTTCCAGTGATTCTTTTTTATATCAGTTATTGTACTTTCTAGCTCTATAATTTCCATTTGGTTATTGTATTTATTTTTATAATTTCAATCTCTGTATTGATATTGATATTCTTTATTTGATGCAACATTGTCATTATACATCTTTTTATTTCTTTAATCATACTTTCTTTTAGTTCTGCAAACAAATTTACAATGACTACTTTGAAATATTTTCCTGTTAAATCTGAGGTCTGGTCACTTTCATAGGCAGTTTTGCCCCCCAGTGTTTGGGTCATATTTTTTGTTTGTTTCTTTGCATGCCTCATAATTCCTTTTTGGAAACTAAATATTTTAGGTAACAATTTAGGTAACAATTCTGGGTATTCTCCTCCTCCTCTGTTTCCAGGGCTGATACTGTTATTTACTTGTTCATTTGTTTAGTAAGTGGCAGGATTATATTAATGTAGTCTGTTGCCCCCACCTCCCAATTTTAAACCTCTGAAGTTGCCTTTCATGGAGGCATAGGTTTGGATATGCCCACAGTCATCCTGGTAACAATGGGATTGGTAGAACTCTCTTTCCCTTTTTTTTTTTTTTTTTAACCCCACCCACCTGTTATACTCCACTGATTTCCAGCTGATTGCTTTGTTTACAATACCCTGGAGCATACATTCCTCTACCAACTAACAAATCAAATCGCGACTCCTTCTGTGGATGGAATAGTTTCTGAGGTCAGTGTTTGATATTTATTCTGACCCTAGAAGAATTTTTCCTAACTGTCTTATTTCCCAGTTATCTCCTGTGCGATAGGATCTATGATCTAGGCTGTATCTTCATGAATGTTTTCATCTTTGAATCTTCTTTCACCGTGTTAATCTTTTTTTTTTTTTTTTTTTTTTAATAATACACCATGTTCATCTTAAAAATAAAACAACCAGTTATTTTACCAGCAAAATGGCTTTCTTCAGGTATAGTAGAGGAATTGTAGTTATGGACCTGCAAGCTATGGCAAAACACAGGCAGGTTAAAAGAGCAAGGAGGGGAATTCTCTCTTGTAGAGGAAAGGGGAGTTAAGAGGGGCTGTTGTAATTGAACGTCAGTTGGAGTAAACTGGGAGTTTGAAGTGTAATGGCTTTTCATTGGTTAAGTTGTGTAAGTCTCTCATTGGCTGGACTGTTGCTGGGTAAACAGAAAATCTTTCTTCTTTTTTCTCCTCCTCCAGGTTAGTAAAATATAGGCTTCTCTGTTTTTGATATGCAAAGTGTGCCTCTTTCTGTTGGTTCTGCAAAGGACTACAAGGAATGGTATGGCATAGGAGCTCCCCCTTCTGGCTTCCTATCTCCATTTTGAATGAGGTTTTATTTTATTCAACTGCAACCTCCATTATTTTTGAGAGCACCCTCAGGTTTAAACTTCTCCATATGCAGTTGCAAATGAAGTCAGTTCCTCTGGGAAGAGATCAGCAGCCATCTGTTCTACAGTCTGTTCTTCCCCCATACAAAATATCTTGAGTCAGCGCTCTGGGGCTGGTAGTGGAGATGGCAGCAAGTGTTTCTCTGAGTGATACTTCCTGCTCTTGGAGCTGAGTGTCTGGATGTGTGTTTTGGTGGGGTGCAGATAGCATAGAGATGCAAATAGAAAATATGGAACACAAGGGGGAACTCTGTGGCATTGGATCAGAATTACAAATATCAGGGTAAACATCATAAACACATATTAATACATATACATCCCTATACATACAGGTTCATTTGCTGTTTTTTTCTGGTTCTTTTTTAGTTTTGGAACTTCGCTGAGGCAGAAGAGCTCCTATATAGTTGTAATAGTTGGGCTGATAATATGTGGCTCACTTAGTTGATATATTTTGCGTTAAACCAGAGACAAAAGCTAATTCTTGCCATAAGCCTGTTTTTGCAAACTATATTCCCTTATGTGTTTAGGAGACCAGATAAAAAGCATGAAATTAATTTTTATTAGAGAGGGCAAAAATCATAACCTCTTCCTGATGGCTTTTTTGAAGACCACAGGAGTAGAGTTTCAAGGTTAAATATAAATTGAATCTTGGAGAAATTGTTAGATTTTTATAGATACAAATTTTTCTTTTTGTATAGGGTTGGTGATTTGCATGAATCCCAATTTGGCATATGTTTTTCACTACACATTAATGAACCATTCACACTATATGTGGCAGAAAGCAGTGGAAAATAGAAAGTAATTTACATTAAAATGAAGTTTTAAATCTATAGAGGGTATAGATTTGCATTATTGTCCTTGTATGAAAAATGAAGGTTACTGCTTTCTCCTGTCAGATGAATTTTTACATACCTGAGAGAGGGAGAAAGAGAAAAAAAGAGAGATACAAGTGAGAAGGAGTATCAAACCAAATAAAGTTTTTGTATAAAATTTTGAGGTAGTAAAGGGAACTTGAAAAAATCTGATTACTTTTTTGTGATACAGTTTATATAAAACAGGTACTTCAAAATGGTATGTGATACATAATGAATATTATTCATATTATTTCTTAGTTTTTATTTATTTATTTGCAAGTTGGAAAACAAGTTTTATGATCACTCACTAAAATCCATAAGAGAACTTTAAATGTTTACAGGGATAAAGTTTTCCACTAGTCTTTCTATTACCATGTTCTTCATTATAGAATATCACAAGTCAAAGTTTCTGGTTGTTTCATCTACTTAAAGTTAGTTGGAAGAAATAACCTAAGTCATAACAACTTCATGCTACAACGTGAAGCTGCCAAAGCTTTCTGTGAAATGTTTTCTCTCTGAAAGCTGCTTCCCTGTCTAGAAGGTGCTTAAGGCCTATGCACCTTTTTTCTTCCAGATAGCCAAGAGACCATTAAATGCCTCAAGATGCCCAAAGAGCTCCCAATATTTAGTAAAGGCAAGTATGAAAGAGGCTGCATGCTTTTTAGATATGATGAATGTCAGAGTTCTGAGTAAGACATTAAAACCGTCATGGAATTCTTACAGGGCTGAGATATTAAAGTACCAGAGCAAAAGTCTCATGCAATAGGAAGGAGCCTGGAACCAGTATTTCTTCCTTCAGTATGTAGCCTTTGCAGGCTTTGGTCTAGAAGATAGTTTTTTTGTGCTTTGAGTTGGGATTTGCCCCTTTGCTTTAACCTCTGAACAGCTTCCCTCATATGTTTGGGTTGTAGTGGTGACATTTTCTCCCCACTTCTCCCACATATCCATTGCTGCTTCTACCACCTCCTCGATGAAAACCCTGGAAGTATCAGATATAGCAATAAAAACATTTTGAGACACAGGTTCCAGTGATGGACTGGATCAGCCGTTCATTCACTCATTCATTTTAACTATTTCATTCATTTGAGAGAGAGAGCAAGAGAGAGAGAGCAAGCAGGAGGAGTGACAGAGGGAGAAGAGAAGCAGATTCCCTGCTGAGCCAGAATCCTGGGGTTGGGAGTTCAAGGGACTGGATCCCAGGACCCCAGGATCAGAATCTGAACCAAAGGAAGACTCTTAACCAACTGAGCCACTCAGGTGTCTCTGGATCAGCCTTTTTATAGCTGCCATGGGGAAAGCTGACCGGTGATATATTTCATAAAGGTTCAACTGCTCTTCAGAAAAAGAATAAACCAGGATTTACATCTTTTAAAACTCATCTTCACTTTTTGCTTCTTTTCTTTTTTTTTCTTTGATATCTATTTTCATTTTTTTGGCTGCAAGAGTAATAATGATGAGTCTCCCCTTTTAACTGCTGTTAAATCTGAGATGTCCTGACTCTTGAGCTCTCCTTCCTCAGCCCAAGCTTTTTGTCTATTCTCCATCTCCATCCCCATCAGTTTCCTCTGGGATTCCATCTATAAAGGTAGCCCCAGGGCCGGGAGAAGGGGCTGGTTCATCTGACTCTAGAGCTTGGGGCACGCCTGGTCTCCTAATATCAAAAATTAAGATTATTAAAAATAATCCATGTTATATGCTAATCATATGGAAAATATAAGCATATCACATTTGTTGTTGAGTTTAATTAGTCCTCAGATATCTCTGCATATCCAAAGAAAAATAATAAATAACAATGATTGTTTTTAATACTTACCATGTTCATTGGTTGGAGGAATTAACTTACTTATTAATCATATTCTGGAAATATTTGGGGCTTATATTTGGAGTAGTTAATTTCTGTACAAAGGAAGACTCTGGAGGCCTGTGAAGTATGAGTGAAGAAAAACAAGGTTGTTCAGTAGAAGTATTTTCATCATTAAACCTTTAAAAATGTCAATCAAAATCGTTATTATTTCTGAAACTGGAAAGATACAGTGTGGCAAATTCCCCATAGTACATATTCTAAATTTTGCCATTCAGATGGAACTGTTTGAACACCCACATTTTGTGCTTTAGTTCTTTCTTCTTCCTGAGTTCATTCTCTTTTATTTCTATTGGTAGCTCTTAGATTGATCCTCCCTGCTTTGAATAATTCACTATCTAAATAAAAGCAACAACATCAAAGCATCTCAGATTTAACACACTCCATTCCAGCTTGGGCTCCCACAGGGTGATCTGAAGGAGCCTGGAGAATTAATCACCCAGGATAAGAGCCTCAAGGTTTTTATACATTTAATGCTCAAGTAAGTCACTTTCACGAAAAAAAAAAAAATTCCCTTTCCCTTTTGTTTTTGTGTTTAGTTTTCTAAACACTGTCATTCTGTTTCCACTTCAGCTCCAGATCCCCGGGATGTCTTGGCACCAAACACATGTAAAACAAATAAACACCTTCTTGCACACTCTAACAAGTGTAGCAATTAGTCTCTGAGCACAGCTTGCTCTGCACCACGGCAACTCATTTGGTGCTGGTTGTTATTGTAGGAGAACGACTTTGAATCAGCAACATTTGTTTGATTCTGCAGTTTTCACCCCTGTCTGCATGGTGGCTTTCTGTACATTCCTTTCAAATAGCAAGTTCTACCCTGGTATGAAATGAGCCGCCACCCAGCATACAGCACTTAACTCCTGTGTGTCACCTTGTCACACTTTCATGGAACTTTCAGCAGTGGGTGATCATCACTCCATATGGGCTGTAATAACTACTTGCTGTGGTGTGAATTACAGATGAGTTCAGTCTGAGTATTTTTTTACCTTTTCATTGCATGGTAGTATTGGCTTACAATAGGATTAATAATCCTTGGTATATTATTTATAAGCACCCTGCACTCTGAGATACAAAATGTTACTTGGAAGTACCCAAGTGGTATCTTTAGTGGGTAAGTGAGAAAACACTTGCTTTCATTTTATGTATGCCATGGAGAGGCTAAAGATTTTCTTTGAGTTGGTGCAGAAATTGGAAGGTTGAACATAAAGTCCCCGTCTGTGGTATTATTTGATATATTATCCTACCTTCCTAAATGATTTTATTTCAGAGATGATGGATTCTTTTTGTGGGGGAGGGGCTGAGACATGTTAAAATATGTCTTTTAGGGCACCTGGATGGCTCAGTGGGTTAAGCCGCTGCCTTCGGCTCAGGTCATGATCTCAGGGTCCTGGGATCGAGTCCCACATCGGGCTCTCTGCTCAGCAGGCTCCCTCTGCCTGCCTCTCTGCCTACTTGTGATCTCTCTCTGTCAAATAAATAAATAAAATCTTTAAAAAAAATAAATAAAATATGTCTTTTATTCTGAAATACAGTGTCGTAAATTATAAATGTGCGTTTTCATCAGTGATATACAATATAACATATTTTCTTGTATAAATTAGTATTATTTGGAAACTGAATCAAATATTTCTAGCTACAAAAAAATGCTATTGAACTTTGTTTCAGCATACTAACTTCTACCTTTTCTCAACATTTTTAGTCAAATTCTCTAGATATTTTCTTTAGTAATACAGGGTACATGCGAACAAATCAACGAAATTAATAAACTCTCACTAGGTTCTGGTCCCCGCTCTGTGGCTAAGTGTGTGACTTTGGGTAAGCTGGGTACCTTTGGGATTCAGTGCTTCATCAGTTATATGAAATGGTTCCGCTATGTGGTTTTCTAAAGTTCTTCATGGTTCAAAAATACACTGTTTTTATTCCTATCAAATAATTCTTGCACTTGGAGGATTTGATTCTAAGTGATATCATATGTAACTCTGCTTGATTTTTCTGTGTAAATTATGAAGGAATTGAACTATTTACATCTAACAACTATTTATTGTAACTCTACTTATGTGCTAGTCATTGTGCTAAAAGCTAGATACAAGAGCATATAATAAAAACACACTTGCTGCCCCACCCTCAGAGAGATTTTATTCCAGTGTATGACAGATAAGCAAGTAATCAGGAAAATAATTACAGATTGTAGTAGGTGGCAAGATGGAGATAAAGAGCTGAAATTGAGAACAATGGGTATGGGAAAACGGTACTTTCCATAAGGTGATATGGGATTACCTTTCCAGGTTTTGGTTTCTTTAGAACTTTGGTCACAAGAAAAGCCACACCAACAATTTTTGTTTCTGTTGTACCGTCCTTTTGAGGGGAGAAATTAGTGGTGTGGGAGGAATATGAGATGTGATTTCAAAGAAGATGAATGGCAGTATACTGGTGCCTTGTGCTCAATGTGTGTTTTGGACAAGCCTCTTTGTTCTTCTGGATTTGCTTCTTCTTCTGTTATGGGGCTTCTAGGAGCACTTACCCACCCAACTGCTGAGGGATATAGAAAAACTGCCAACTCTCAAATTAGTGATCGGTTTTGTTTCGTTTTTTAAACATATCAGTGAGAGAAAAATTGAAAAATCATCAAACACCTTTTCCTCAATTCAAGAAGCAAGAAGAGGCATGAGGTAAACTGGCACAGTGGAAAGGCCAAGCAGGAATGCAGAAAGGTAGGCTGGTGAATGAAGACGGGTTTGCTGTGGTCAAGTGATATCTACAGTTTTCTAACTTCTTTAGTTCCACTCCTGCCACTATATCTGAATAGTATTCCTTCTCCAGTGGAAGGGATTTTTGTTTTTTTATTCCATAAATTGTGAAAAAGGGTTTCTTTATAGTTTTCTTTTTGGAATAAGCTAGACTTTCAGTAGGATGCAGTGCTGGGATCTTTCTGTATTAACATTTCAAAGCCTGTAAATATCACTTGTGAAATAGTCATGTAATGGACAGCCCTTTAATTGGAATGACAGCATAAATTCAGAAACAGCTATTTAGAGAGTTCATTTCCCCCTGTGAGAATTTCCCCCAGTGAGAATAGATACCATCTCTTATGTTACTTATGTTACAAACTTCATCAAGTTTTCTCAGTTGCTAAACCAGTAAGAGAAGCTTCTTTATTATACATTTGCAATATGAAGTAGAATCCCATTTTGCTCACTTTCTTTAAAATGTTACTATCAAACTGCCAAGCCAAGTGTTTAGTACTGATAGGGCTGCATTTGGTAATGGCATTAGCACATTCTTATGGGTTCTGCATATATAGCAAAAGCTACAGAGTCCCTTGACAAGGCTTATCTAGTTTAGCCTATGGTATCTTTAGGATGTTTGCCATCTATAAATACATAAGCCAGGCTTGGGCTTTTAAAGATGCTGATTAAGAATCTCTGCCATATTTGCTTTAGGAAAAGTAGAGTGCTTTTTGTTGCCATGTGATGTAAAGTTGTAGGAATCTACAAACTTGTGGGAATGTAAAGTAGAGCAAATTGTTTCCAAAACGTTTCTGTTCTGGTGGGTTGAACATTTTCTAGCATTTCAAAGTGCTTTGTTGTTAGGCAATGTTCTCTGACTGAGGATGTTAGAGGCATACCTATCAAATGCTATGCAGAGAGATTGTATGACAAATATCTGATTTCAAAGATGGTAGGAAATTTTAAAGCCTGCACCAACAGTTGTAAATAGAAGAGCTCATTTTATAGGTGGTAGGTGTTTATCTGCTTGTCTTAGGCAAATGTCCATTACTGTAATCACAGTTTATACATTTGTAGTCAATTTTATCACTAGTGGTACCTTCTGCCATTCAGCCTTCCTTTTTATTCCCAGCACTATGATTCTATGATAATTTTGTTCTTTTGCCCTTAAGAGGTTAATATTGTGATTCAACCAAGTACTTTGAGACCTGCAAAAATATGATTTACATTTTCTAAAGCATCCTTCAGAGGTTTTACATTTGTTGATTTCCATAAAAAGTACCTGTTACACACAGATTAAAAATTCTAGCTCCAGGGCGCCTGGGTGGCTCAGTGGGTTAAGCCGCTGCCTTTGGCTCAGGTCATGATCTCAGGGTCCTGGGATCAAGTCCCGCATCGGGCTCTCTGCTCAGCGGAGAGCCTGCTTCCTCCTCTCTCTCTCTCTCTGCTTCTCTGTCTACTTGTGATCTCTCTCTGTCAAATAAATAAATAAAATCTTAAAAAATAATTCTAGCTCCATATATTACTATGGAGTATCTTTAAAAGACTGATGAGAAGAGAAACAAAAGATTAGTAAATCATGTAACATGTTCATGTACGTAATGTACATGTACATTACATGTACTTTGTAATGTACAAACATTTCTTTGTATTCAAGACTTTAGTTACTTTCCAAGATTTCATATTTTTTTTTGGACAGATATTTCCCTTCCTAGAGAAAAGTTAGGATTTTATCATTTCTTGGAGTGTGCATAGGAGAGGAAGGAGCTAAAGAGATATTTGAAATAAGACCTATCAAAACTTTTCTAAATTTTAAGAAATTTTGACAAAACCAAATATATATACACTTACATATTTATATTTTCTAGTCTTCGTTAAAAAAAAAAAAAACGTATCAAACTAGAAGAAGCCATTATCTTGAGGTTTTAAGTGGACTCTCTTCAGAGCTTTGAAAGTGCAGATGTGTATTTGAACTCAACTCTTGAACACAGAGGAAAGCTTAATCTGCAAACTATTGGTATTCAGCCTTAGGGGCTGATCAGAACTTTACATGTTTTCTCTTTTAACTGGCCTTAAACCAAGATAGTCCCCTAAATCACAGTGTTTATATTCTATCTCATCTGTTTATGAAAGGGAACATCTATAGATAATTCAAGTGAATTTATCTTAAAAATGTTTTTATTACACTATAGTTAATGCAGTGTTATATTAGTTTCAAGTGTATGATACAATGATTCAACAATACAATACTCAGTATTAATTATGGTATTTAATTCCCTTCACCTATTTCACCCAACCCCCAACCCCTACCCCACCAACCTCTTCCCCTCTGGTAACCATCAGCTTGTTTTCAGGAGTTAAGAGTCTGTTTCATAGTTTTTCTCTCTCACTTTGTTTTTTCCTTTGCTCATTTGGTTTTTCTTAAATTCCATATATGAGTGAAATAGGGCATTTATCTTTCTCTGACTGACTTATTTTGCTTAGCATTATACTCTCTAGATTCATCCATGTTGTTGCAAATGGCAAGATTTCATTCTTTTTTATGGCTGAGTAATAGTCCATGGTATACGTATAACACATCCTTTTAAAAAAAAAAGATTTATTTATTTGAGAGAGAGAAAGAGTACACAGGGGGTAGAGGCAGATGGAGAGGGAGAGAGAAACCCAAGTAAACTCCACACTGAGCACACAGACCCCATTGCAGGGTTTGGACCTACCACTGGGAGATCTCAACCAGAGCCAAAACCAAGAGTGCTCAACCAACTGCACCACCCAGGTGCCTCAATACCACATCTTCTTTATCCATTCATCCACTTATGGACACTGGGTTGGTTCTATAATTTGGCTGTTGTAAATAATGCTACAATAAACATAGGGGTGCATATATCTTTCTGAATTAGTGTTTTCATACTTTTTGGGTAAGTACCCAGTAGTGGAATTACTGGATTATATAGTAATCCTATTTTTAATTTTTTAAAGACTCTCTACAGTATTTTCACAGTGGCTGCACCAGTTTTCCTTCCCACCAACAGTGCATGAGTGTTCCTTTTTTTCCACATCCTCCTCAACACTTGTTTCTTTTTATAATTTTAGCCATTCTGACAGATGTGAGGTGATATCTCATCGTGGTTTTGATTTGAAATTCCCTGATGATGAATGATGTTGAGCATCTTCCTCTGTGTCTGCTGGCCAACTGGATGTCTTCTTTGGGAAAAATGTCTACTCAGGTCCTCTGACATTTTTACTCAGATTATTTGTTTGTGGTTTTTTTTTTTTTTTTTTGGTGTTGTGTTGTATAAGTTCTTGATATATCTTGGATACTAACTCTTTATTGGATATGTCATTTGCAAATATCTTCTCCCATCTACTAGGTTGTCTTTTAGTGTTTTTTTATTGCTTCCTTTGCTTTGCAAAAAGCCTTTTATTTTGACATAGTTCCAATGGCTTATTTTTGCTTTTGTTTCCCTTGTTTCAGGAGACCTATCTAGAAAAATGTATGGCCAGTGTCAAAGAATTTCCTGCTTGTGTTCTCTTCTAGGATTTTTATGACTCAGGTTTCACATTTAGGTCTTCAATCCAATTATTTTTCTGTGTGGTATAAGAAAGTGGCCCAGTTTCATTCTTTTGCATGTAGCTGTCCAGTTTTCCCAACACCATTTTTTGAAGAGATTGTCTTTTTCCTATTGCATATTCTTGCTTCCCTTGTCAAAGATTAATTGACCATATAAGTGTGGGTGTATTTCTGGACTCTTTTCTGTTCTGTTGATCTATGTCTCTGTTTTTATGCTGGTACCATACTGTTTAGATTACTGCAGTTTGGCATATCTTGAAGTCTGGGATTGTGATACCTCTAGTTTTGTTGCTGGAGATTGCTTTGGCTGTTTGGGGTGTTTTTGTGGTTCTATACAAATCTTAGGATTGCTTATTCTAGCTCTGAAAAATGTTATTGATATTTGGATGGGGGTTTCGTTAAATCTGTAGATTGCTTTGGATAGTATAGACATTTGAACAGTACTTTTTTCTTCCAGTCCAGGCACATGGAATAACTTTTCATTCATTTGTGTCATCTTCAGTTCTTTCAACAGTATTTTATACTTTTCAGAGTATAAGTCTTTCACCTCCTTGGTTAGGTTTATTCCCAGGTATCTTATTATTTTTGGTGCATAATTTATCTTTTGCTACTTCATTATTAGTGTGTAGAATGCTATAGATTTCTATATATTGATTTTGCATACTGTGATCTTACTGAATTTATTTATCAGCTCTAGTAGGTATTTGGTGGAGCCTTTAGGGTTTTCTATGTATAGTATTATGTCATCTGCAAGTTGTGGAAACTTTACTTCTTCTTTACCAATTTGGATGCCTTTTATTTCTTTTTGTTGTCAGATGGCTGTGACTATGACTTCTAATATTATGTCAAATAAAAGTGGTGAGAGTGTACATCCTTGTCTTATTTCTGACCTTAGGAGAAAAGCTCTCAGTTTTTCACTGTTGAGTATGATGTTAGCTGTAAGTTTTTCATGTATAGCCTTTATTATGTTGAGATATATTCCTTCTAAACTTACTTTGTGGAGGGTTTTTATTGTGAATGGATGTACTTTGCCAGTTGCTTTTCCTGCATTTATTGAAATGACCATAGGGTTTTTATCCATTGTCTTATTTGATGTGACATATCATGTTCATTGATTTGTAAATATCAAACCATCCTTGTATCCCAGGAAAAAGTCCTTCTTGATCATGGTGAATGATTTCTTTAAATGTATTTTTGAATTTTGTTTTCTAGTATTTTGTTGAGGATTTTTGTAGTTGTGTTCATCAGAGATTTGCCCTATAGTTCCCTTTTTGTAGTGTCTTTACCTGGTTTTTGTATCAGGGTTATGCCGGCCTCAGAGATTGCATTTGGAAGCTTTCTTTCCTCTTTTTGTTTTTTTTTAATAGTTCGAGATTAGTTATTAACTCTTCTTTAAATGTTCAGTAGAATTCCCCTATGAAGCTGTTTGTTCCCAGACTTTTGTCAGGAGTTTTTTTGATGACCTATTCAATCTCATTGCTGGAAATCACTCTATCCATTTCTTCTAGGGTGTCCAATTTGTTGGCATATGTTTTTTCATAATATTCTCTCATAATAATTTGTATTTCTTTGGTGTTGCTTGCTTTTTTTAATTTATTTATTTTTTTATGAGTCTAGATAAAGGCTGGGTTTATTCCCTGTGTTGTTAGTGGGCCAGTCTGGGGCTGGCTGGGTTCTGAGCTGAGTCAGATCAGGTTTTTGCTAGAGTTGTATTAGCACTAACTGTGAGGCAATTTCCCTGTGTTGTTTCCTGGGAAGCTTTCACTGGTGGGCAGGGTGGGGTCTGCAGTCATACCAAATGTCTGCCCCCAGCCCACTGCTGGGGATATAGTCAGACCCATATCTGTGGTTATCTTCCCCTCTTCCCCAGGCAAGAATCACTCTGGAGTGGTGCTGGCCCCTCTCAGGGTTGCGTGCATACTACACACTGCCAGGATTGTGGCACTGCTTTGAAGGACTCTGGCTAATGGTATGTTAGAGGGGGCGGATCTGCAAAAGAATGCACGGGCAGGGTGTGCTATTAGCACATTAGGTGTAAGACGGTACTGTGCTGGTTCCCAGGGGTGTTCATATGTCTAGCCTTGGGGGAAGTGATGCCTGCCAGCTCCTTTGTGCCTGGTGACTCTTCCCAAAGATCCCTGCTCCCCAGCACAGGTTCTGAGACTAGTACACATATCTCCCTCCTGTATACCCCAGGTATTTTTCTTTTCTTTTTTTTTTAAACATTTTATTTATTCATTTTACAGAGAGAGATCACAATAGACTGAGAGGCAGGCAAAGAGAGAGAGGGAAGCAGGCTCCCTGCTGAGCAGAGAGCCTGATGCGGGACTCGATCCCAGGACCCTGAGATCATGACCTGAGCTGAAGGCAGCGGCTTAACCCACTGAACCACCCAGGAGCCCACCCCAGGTATTTTTCAAACTGTTGCTTCAATGCTGTATCTCCAAGGGGCTGTTTGTTGTGCTGTCTCTTTAAGAATAGGGAGTGAGTTTTCCCTCACCTTCCCATCTCTGCTAAAGTTCCAGATGTTAAGCTCCACTGATTATAAGAACTATGATTATTAGACTCCTCTGGTTTTCAAAGCTAAATGTGGGGATTCATCTTTCCTGTGGTCTGGGCCTGGGGTGCTAGGTGTTAAGTATCTTTTTCTCTCCCCTCTCAGTGCCTCTTGTTTCCCTCCCTCCCATAGACAGCCCTGCAGTCTGTTGATCTCTTGACCACATCTCTGTTTTTCCTACCCTCTTCACTGTGGCCTCCTCTCTACATTTAGCTGTAGAGTCTATTCTGCCAGTCTTTGGGTCATTTTCTGGGTATTTACACTGATGTGGGTGTTGTTACCTGGTATATCATGGGATGAGATGAACTTAGAATCCTCCAACTCTGCTGTCTTTTCCTGAAGTCTTCCAAATGAATTTTTCTAAAAAACCAATTCTATTTAACATTCTGGTCCTAAAATATTTTATGAAGGAAACAAACAAAACAAATTTAAGCTAATCTTTCCAAAGGATTAATTTGTAAAGTCACTTGATGCTTCTGCTTGGCTTTACTGGTTTCAAGCCATATCTATTTATCTTGAACTTAAGTGTCAAACGGAATATACACAAAATTTCGAAGTTTATTCTTTGCATAGTTAAAAAAAACCCTGTATAAATGAAAAAAAAATTTACATAGGAAATATTATTCACTTTGTTACTCAGTGGTCTTCTGAAATTTTATTCTTTTAGTTGGCTAATTAGCAATTACTAGCTAAGTTAAGTAATTTATTGTCATGCAAAAGTATCCCTGTTTTCACAATTAAAACTAGTCAGAACATCATTAGTTTAAAAAGAAGCAGTTTTGGAATTCAACACATACTCAAAGGAGAAAAGCTTATGTAGTCGGTTTGACCTAAACCCAGGTACATTGCATAAATAAGGAACATAATTTAGTATAAAGTAGTTCTGATATACTGTGTGATCTTTATAGTACTGGATGAGTGTACCTCTCAAAAGTACAAATAGCAGATTTGTACAAACAGCAAATTATTATTTGCCTAGTTGAAGTAACTATGGAATGGAGGAGAGTTTGGGAGAAATTTGTACTTGACAGAAGTTGTTCTCAATATTTCTACAACATCTATTTATAAACTCAGTATTTTATGGAAAATAAAGTTTATGGGAACATACTATTGTTCTATGAAACACACACGTATCCATATATATAAAATAAGTCTGTTGTAAAGTTAATCATAAAATGAGGGCTAGAGTTATTCTCTGTACTAAACAATATCAAAGCAGAGGGCAAGTGCTATTAATTAAAATGGATGAGAAGGTCCCATGGACAAAATAATTGAACACCTACCTTGGCTAGAAAGTCTTCTCAGAAGTCTTAAAGAATAATTTTAAATACTGAAGATGACATCAGAGAAGATGTCACATAGAGAAGGGCATTGCAACTGATTGTACATTTGGATATTGAAGGGTAAATATGAGATAGTATTGTAGTACTCTGTGCACTCAGTGGTATATCAATGTCCTTTAAGGTTGGGGTGGGGATTGTTTTTGGTCTGTAAAATATTTGCTGATTCAACCACCCTGAATATAGATATAGGAAATATTTCAGGCTGAGGGAGACCTGACTTATACTTGTTTGGTCACATAATCACCCCAGTCAGCTCTGTGTTTTGTTCAGATAAAAGCAGAAATAAGTATTACTACCATTTATTGAGTAACTAATATCTTCCAAGTAACTTGCTCTGACTTTTTCAAAGGACTGTATAATTTCCCTGTTCTACAAATCAGGAAATAACTTTGTCCATGTGGCAGAGACCTAGGATAATATAGGTTGCAGATGATAGTACAGAAACACTATCAAGGAGTTATGAAACCTAAACTCAAGCTGTTATAAGTTATATTAAGTCTGTGTCTTCAGATTCAAGAATGGGGAGGGCAGATGTGACAGAAGGAGAAGCGTCTTAATAAACCTGTATTTTAATCATCCTTAACATCCTGGTTACATTTCCTTGGCTTCTGTAAAACTGTACTTTTCTGGTTATCTTTCTCCTTTCTGACTATAATTTTTTTTACCTTGGATTTTGACTGTTCTTATTTTTAACATCTCTACCAACCTAGCTTATTCTCCCAAGGTGATATCAATCATTTTGCAAAGTGAGAAAACCTATCTTATATCTTTAAGTATTATTATATTTGTAGTATTTACATTTTTATCCAGGTCATGGTTATTATCTATGCTGCTATTCTTTGTTTTACAACTGTGTGTGTGTGTGTGTGTGTGTTTTAAGAGTTTATTTACTCATTTGAGAGAGAGAATGAGAGAGAGCATGGGCAGAGGGAGGGGCAGAGGGACAAGCAGAACCCCTACCAAACAGGGAGCCCGATGCAGGACTCGATCCTGGGACTCCAGAATCATGACTTGAGCTGAAGGCAGTTGTTCAATCAACTGAGCCACCCAGGCACCCCTACAACTGTGTTCAGAATAATCCAGCGATTATTCTAGCAGCTTCTCAAGTTCAATAAGTCCTAAACTGAAAATATCAACCCCACATCTTCCTATTTCCCAATACAAGTATTCTCTTTTTTAGTTTCTCTGCTTTTGTCTCTGGTACAGGGAGACATTTTCTCATGCCCCAGAACATTTCAAGCCATTTTTGTTTGTTTGTTTCTTTTCTTTTTTTTTTTTTTTTTGGTCTTCACATTATTAAATCTTTTTCTAAGTTCTATAATTTTCCTGTCAATTACATCTTAATTTACCCATTTCTAGCTCCATAATTTAGGACTTCCAAATCTATGTCCAAATTATCTTTCAGTGAGCACTCTAATGTCTTTCATCATTCTTTTTTCATATCTCCCAAAACTCAGCTTAATTCTATAGATTCTTCTCTGATGATGCATATACACCTAAATCTTTGCTTTGTGTAACAGAATCTTAAATCTTAGAAATGAGACCATGTGGTTTAAACCTTGAATTTTTATTTCACATTGTCTTCTCAGATGAATTGTAACCTCTGTTAGGTTATGCACTGTTTCTTTGTATCCCTTTGATTATTAGAAAATAATTAAAGCACTGTGGGAACTTAATAAATACTATGAATTGACCAAAGAACTTTGTGGAGACTATAGAGGAAGAATAGGAAGTAAAAGAAGTTCACAAAATCTGATTCTGCATTGATTTAGTATGTATGGCAGTTAAAAACACCATTATAGAACAAGGTATATCTTAAAGTTTATACCTTGGCTCTCCTACCTGGCTGAATTAGTTAAATCCTTTATGTCTTGGTTTCCTTATTTGTGAAATGGGGATAATCCTCTGAGTCTTCTGCTATCATGTGAATATTAAGTGTGATAATAATGATAATAATATAACATTACTAATATTATATGTCACTAATACTATAACTAGATATTTTACATGGTATCTTATTTACTATCTTATTATAACTCTTTGAAAAACCTTGAGTTAGTGCTATTATTATCATCTTCATTTTACAAAGAAACTAAGCTTTAGAGATTAAGCAACTTGCCCCTGATTATAACTCATAATCAGTGGGATAAAGATGTGAACCCAACAGTGACTTTAAAACTTAGGTCTCGGGGCACCTGGGTGGCTCAGTGAGTTAAAGCCTCTGCCTTCAGCTCAGGTCATGATCCCAGGGTCCTGGGATCAAGCCCCACATCGGACTCTGCTCACCAGGGAGCCTGCTTCCTCCTTTCTCTTTCTGCCTGCCTCTCTGCCTACTTGTGATCTCTGTCTGTCAAATAAATAAATAAAATCCTTTAAAAAAATAAATAAAACTCAGGCCTCAGTCAAAAACTTTAAAGTATATAAGTATTTAACACAATGACAAACTCATATTACATATTCAATAAGTGATAGCAGTTTTATTTTATTAGCATGAAGAATGTCTTTGCATAGGATTTGAGGGTGTGCTATGGACTGCTATTGAATGAATGCATTTTAGTCTTTCTTTCTGTTATCACATACTTTCATAAACTCTGCTAATATTTTAGCAAGACTGTCCTGTAGTGTATTCCTCAGTAAATGAAACAGGAAATTTATCATTCTTGGTTCCATGATCAAACAGGAAATCAAACATACTTTTCTCTAACAGCTTCATAGCATTAAGAATAAGTACTCCATATCCTAATTTTGTTTCTATTTTATTTTCTAAGACTGTATTTATTTATTCAAGAGAGAGAAAGAGGGAGAGAGAGAGAATCTGAAGCAGACACTGCATCCAGCATGGAGCCCGACATGGGGGTCAATCCCACTACCATGAGATCATGACCTGAGCTGAAAATCAAGAGTTGAAATCTGAACTGACTGAGCCACCCAGGTACCCCACTCATTTGGTTTCTAAAAGAGAAATACTTAGATTGCGGAATCTAAATCTTAGTTGTGGAATTAACTAATACTGTGACTATGAGTATGTTATTTTTACCATTCCAGGTTTTATCCTTGCCATTCCAAAAAAGGGGCTTGAGTTACATATTTTCTATTATCTCTTCCAAATATTTTATAATAGGCCTAAATATGGAATTAAAACTCTGAGTAAAAATTTGTGTTTGTAATCATGAAAAAGAAAGAACAGTAGGAACATTAGTTTTGTGTTCAAGTATTTCAGTGATTATAGCTCTTTAACATCTGTCTCCACCAACATTTCTTTCCTTTAATTATTCCAACTGAAAGCTTTTTCCTTTTATTTTTTCCTGAAAATAGCCTGCAACCCTCTCAGAGGAGGGCTTGCACATCTAAAAGTTGTTTTAGTCTCCACCGCACCCCTTCTCTTGTGATCAAGAGAATGAGAGAACAGAATATAAGCATTTGGCAGGATTACCATATTAACAGTAGTTGCTGTTTGCAGCATAGTTTTCCAACCTGTTTCAATAACAAAATTATTAATAATTCATTAGAACCTTTCTCTTCATGAGTAATTAGTCAAGTAGCACTGAAAGAAGGTTCTAAGGGGAAGGTATTCACAGACCGGGAAGTCACAGGTGTAAATTATGATCATGATTATTTTATTTCAGAAAGTGACAGCATGTACTACTTATTTCTGCTACTCAGAGGCCAACAATGGCAACACTGATGATTTACCTGAGATGTGCTCATCTGTTTACACTTTACATTCCATAAAGCTGTGCAGTTACTATGGCAACTGGAAGTCTATAGGGTCTGTTTCAAAACCCGTGTTTGGCAGTTTATGTGCATAAATCTTCTACACACTGATATGACTCTAGTCCTGTGTTTTATTAATTTGTATTTTCTTTGTATCTTAGATGGTGTTTATTTTATAAATGATAAAGTCAGAAGAGGTTGGCTAAAGAAACAATTTGTCTTGAGAGTCTAACCTTGGAGCCTTAGAGAAGTCTGGCTTATTAGGATAAAAATAAAGCACAAAGCTTGGCATTTCAGATATAGAAACATTTACACTAATTTCTTCTACAAACTGGGCCAAAGCATTGGATCTTTTGTAGTTCAGTTTCCTAAGTAGTTCAATAATGGAACTACTGGAAGGTGGAAATGGAACCTGGAAGGTGGAAAACCAAGTACTCCTTTCCAAAGGAGAATAAGCAACAATGGAGTGTGTTTTTCTCCTTAATACTGATGCATAAAACTGTATACTAATAGTTCTGTGAAAAGATAAACTATTCTGGTACAGTGTTCTGGTTCACTGCTGCCCAGAAGTCATTAGAGAAAGCTCAACTAACTCTTATGATCAATACAACACCAAAACATCAGACTTTCTCAATAGATTCCTTTATTTTCCAAAGTGTCTTATAATTTTCAGTACTTTCTCCAGCAACTATTTGAACTATATTGAGGAAGTGTGGTCAGTGTGGGTTAAGTGTTGTCTGTTTGAACATGCAAGTCTTTAATGTGAGATAGACATGGATTTGGAATCTGGATCTTCTACTTCTTACACTAGAGCTTTCTGAGCCTCTGTTATGTCATCTGAAACATTCAAGTAGGAATATATATTTGCTGAGTTATTGTTAGATTTGCTGTATAGATTAAATGTTTTTCAGAAATAAACAGAAATAAAATAATAGAAATAAAATGTTTTTCAGTTATGAAATAAACAGTGCAAATTGAGCATTTTAGCCATTTTTAGTAGTGCCATGACATAGCTACATTTACATTGTTGTACAACCATCACCATCTATTTCCAGAACTTCTATCATGTAAAACTGAAACTCTGTACCCAATTAAAAATAACTTCTCTTTTTTTCTTCCCCCCAGTCCATTCTACTTTCTGTCCCTATGAATTTAACCATTTTAGGTATCACATATATGTGATCATACAGTATTTGTTTTTGTGATGACTTATTTTACTTAGAATAATGTCATCAAGGTTCATCTGTATTGTAGCATATATCAGATTTTTCCTCATAAGGCTGAATACTATTCCATTGTATGTATACACTACATTTTTTTTATTCTTTCATCTATCAGTTGACACTTGTGTTGCTTCCAGCTTTTGGCTCTTGTGAATAATGCTGCTATGAATATGGGTAGAAATATCTCTTTACATCTCTGACTTTGGTCCTTTGGGCCTTCTATCCAGAAGTGAAATTGCTCCATCATTTGGTATTTGTACTTTTAATTTTGTGAGGCAGTGCTCAACTGTTTTCCTCCAATGTTTGCCCCATTTTACTTTCCTGTCAGCAATGCATGAGGGTTCCGTTTTCTCCATCTCTTCCACCAACACTTGTTACTTTCTGCTTTTTAGATAATTCCATCCTAATAGGTGTGAAATTGTACTTCATTATAGTTTGTTTTGTATTTTCTTACTAATTGGTGATGCTGAACATGGTTTATATGCCTATTGGCAGTTTGTATGTCTTTGGAAAGAAAGTTTTTCAGGTCTTTTGTGGGCTGAATTGCTTATATGTTGAAGCCCTAACCCCAATGGCTCAGAATGTGATCATAGTTGAAGATGAGGTCTTTAAAGAGGTAATTAAGTTATAATGAGATCTTTAGGGTGGGCCTATTTCAGTGTGATTGGTGTTCTTATAAAAAAAAAAGAAATTGGGACACATATGAACACACAGCAGAAAAACCATAGAAGGAGAAGATGGACATTTATGAGTTAAAGAGAGAAGCCTCAGAAGAAATAAACTTTGCTGACACCTTGATCTTTGACTTCTAGTTTCCAGAAATATGAGAAAATAAATTTGTATTGTTGAAGTTACTCAAGTATGTGGTTTTTGCCATGTCAGCCTTAGCAAACTAATACAAAGTCTTTAGCCTTATTTTTAATTGGTTGTATTTTGTTGTTATTGTTGAGTTATAGGAAACCTTTATATGTTCTGGATATTAATTCCTTATCAGATGTATAATTTGCAAGTATTTTCTATGTTTCCATGTATATAGATTAAATATTAAAAATGTATATAAATTTCACAGCTCAGAGATAACACTGAACAAATGATAGCTGTTGTTAATAAATACATGAATACACACTTATTACAATTTGTAGCCCTCTTCTTTATTTTCCTTTTTTACTGTGAAAATGATGGAACAAATGAAAAAAGAATATTTTAACAAAATGGAATCTGTGGGTATCAATAGAAAAAGTGCTGTCTACTACAGATGCTTTGGCATGAAAGTTGGCCAAATGCAGTATCTGGTAAACATTAAGAGTGAAAGAATATATCAAGCTGAAAAGAAGAAACATTCTGGGATATGTACAGACTAGACATATAGATAAAAGGAGTGAATAATATATAGTGTCCTACGTGATTCAGTACTGTAGAAAAATAGTTTTAATATGACTAGAATCCTCTACATTGATTATGATGTGACCAATTTAATATACAGACTATAGTAGACAAAATTAATATGTTAATTGGACACCAAAAAAAGACACCAAAATCTTTAGCATTGAAAGCATACAGGTTTTTTTTTTTTTTTTTCTGCAGAGATTTGCAAGTACAAAAGCTTATAAGTGAAATTTATTTAGTAGTTTGTATGAATATTTTCTCTTGGTGAGAAATGCAATTAAGTGGTCAAAGAAGTTGAAGTTAAATGCTCTTATTCAAAACAAAGAAATAAGACAAAACAAAACAACCAGAAAAAATAAGCAACATTTCTAGCTTTATCTTATAAGCCACTTGTTTTGTTCCTGGTGAGTAAAGTGGAAATATTTATTTTGGAATTGTTAGTAAAATATCACTTTAAAAAAGTTCTTCTTGTATTTATTTACTTGTAAACTACAGAGATTAGGAGTTGGGGGGACCACATAACAGGTGATTCTATTTTAGTTCTGTCATGTGAAGTTAGAAATTTAATAATGAAACTTTTGAGAAAAAATTGAGAGATTCAAGACTAAGATGAATTATACCCAAGAAAGCTGGAAAAAGGAGGGAAAAAAAAAAGACCAGGATGTCTATTGTCATCACACACAATGCAATAAGGGAAGAAGTAGTTAACGCCGAATATGATAGAAAGTTCAATAGGAAGGGTGGTCCTTGAAAGGTTTAGATAGTTGGCATTGGAAGGAGATGTTTCAGGGTGAAAAATACAGAGAATTTAATCTGATGAGGGTTGTTAGAGTTTGATTCTTAGCAGTGCTATTCTGAATGGTTCCTCAGGGTCATTCTTTATAAAGAGCTGAAACTGGCAATAATGTTGTCTTTTGTGTGTATTTTTATTTCTTCAAGGGATAAATTAGTTTAATGGCTGGAGAGACTAAATCGTGCTATTTAGTGTCTTAGATTATTGTGGGTCAGGATTTAATGAGTTGTTATTATGTTTTATTGTATGTTGTAAATATTTATCTCAGCCTGTTCGCACAGTCCTTTAGAAATGTTTGATTTAGGGGTAAATGGGTGATGAGCATTAAGAAGAGCACGTGATATGATGAGCACCAGGTGTTATATACAACTGATGAATTATTGAACGCTACATCTGAAACTAGTGATGTACTATATGTCAGCTAATCGAATTTAAATAAAAAAAGAAATGTTTGATTTACATATGTCTTTCTAAGATAGGATTGCATAATTAGTCATGTATGACAAATAGATTTCATTAAGTATTTCAATATGTGGTAAATCAGTTTTATGAGAAATATGATTGATTTCTTTCCATCTGAGGTGCATTTCAGATAGCTAATTATTGAAACCATAGCTGACATGAGTAGTCTTTTTTGTTTTTTCTTACCTGTGTGTACTTGTGGTTGCATATTCAATGATAGGTGTGTTGTACCAAGTGTGTTTACCAGATTGTGTATGATAACTCCATTAACTACACTCTTACATAAATTGGTGTAGCAAAAAGTGAATAGTATCTTTTTGGGAAGTATAGGGGCTTAAAATCTAGAAAAAGATAATTTAAAGAAAGCTCTAGCTTGAGGTAGATTTGGTAGATAGAAATGAATTATTACATATGTTGAACAGATCCTTTATATATGTTAACAGATCTTTTAAGTAAAGTGCCTTTGGCTTTGGTTTTTGAGCTTTGATTTGGTAGCTTTATTTTAATACAACTTACTAGTAGTGCTAGGAGAAGAATCAATGAAACAAGATGGGATTGGGAGGGAGACAAACCATAAGTGACTCTTAACCTTACAAAACAAACTGAGGGTTGCTGGGGGGAGAGGGGTTGGGAGAAGGAGGGAGGGGTGGTGTTATGGACATTGGGGAGGGTATGTGCTTTGGTGAGTGCTGATTCACAGACCTGTACCCCTGGGGATAAAAATACATGTTTATAAAAAATAAAAAATTTTAAAAAAAATTAAAAAAAAAAAGCTGGGAGTTAAAAGAAATTCAATTTACCAAAATAGAGTAATTTTAACAATTACTCTAATTTCAAATTAAAAGTTAGTAGTGAAAGAAAAAAAATTCTCATGTGTGTGTGTGTGTGTGTGTTGACGTGATGAACCTCTGGCCTGAAGTTGAAGTATTATATTTCCTATAAAATTATGGATGGTCATGTACATCATAGATGGTGAACTTAGATGAATGTAAACATTTTTTCTAACTTCAAAATTCTGTGACTCCATGAGCATTTATAAATTTACCTGGAATATAAAGTGTAGTTTTATTCAGAAAATATTATTAAAAAATCTAAATAAAAATAAACTCCCTCAAATTCAAGGGCTATAAAATTAGCATTTTTAAGTGTGATAAATTGATTATTTTATTCTAGGAGGAAGACTAGTTATGCTACTGCCTTGCTTTGATTTGACTGTCTCTTTGCTTTTGCCATTCTTAATAATGTTTGGAAGAAGCAGACTAATTATTTAGGAAAGCATTCAGTTTGAGTAATTTATACTGAGTTCCCCAGAGGGAAAATACATTTAATTATTTTGACCAGAATAACACTTAGTTTTATCTTATCACAGATATCTTCTGAAATTTCTCTGATCATAAATTATTCTTCTCAAAATAGATAGAAAGTATTAGAGCATTTACCGCCTCATTAGGAATTCTATCTCAGAACATGTGCATCAATGTGCTACTAGCTAAGGTCAGTGCTGGAGAGTGCTAACCAACTCTATATTGTCTTTGTTGTAGTAACTTCTAGCAGATAGAAAAGAACCATAGTCTTAATCTTAATTAATTTTTCTCTTAACACTCTGAAATCCTCCAGCACTATCTAATTTTAAAGAAATAGGTGATTCACTAGTCAATAGTACTAAAGATATCTGTCCCCAAAACGGCTAGTCTGGAGCTATATCAAGAAGTCAACTCCATCTGGAGTTCAATCACACTTTCCCATATTGTTAATCACCAGCTGCTTATGAAGGAGAATGTTGACAATGCTGGTAGGCCTGAAATTAGCTGTGCATCTGCATTTTGGCTATAGGCAAACCCTGTAAGATTAGAGTGTATGAAGGCAAAGATAGCTATGATTCCTTTATTCTCTTTTTTCAATGTTAAAAGTGCTATATTAATAAAAGAAAATGTATCTGAGCTAGTAAGAAGCAGTCTGTATCACTTTCTGAAATCCAAACTAAGGATGAATATAATTAGCATGTGGTTAGACTTGAGTAATATTAACACAAGTTGTGAGACTTTATAGCTGGCATTTGCAAGTTTCTGAATTTTATTTACATGATTACATGATTCATTTTCCTTTGGTACGTTTCTTTCCTGATAAGGATAATAGGTTTTGATTGTTTAAAATTATGTTTGTTTGTTTATAATTCACAGGTTATATCCTAAACTTTTTGAAAGCTAACTTAGAATGGGGACATGGTTGCTTTAGCCTACTATAGAGTGTTTTTGAATGCCTAGAAGTTAGTATCAGTGATTTTTTAAGCAATGATTATTTTTTGATTGATGCCTACTTGAAGATATTTAAAACTTAAATGATATTTAAAACTCTTAAATGATGATTACTGAAATTATCACTAACATCACTATTTTGAAGTTTTAACCTTTTTTTTTTTTTTTTTTTTTGCATGGCATGGGTAGTCTTAGCCATAGATAGAAACAGGAGGCAAACTATTATTCCATTTTACCCAAGCAGAAAATTGAATTTAGTATCTTGTGTGTGTTACACACCGACTGTTTGGTTAGGGATATTGGACCTCGTTTCTTATCCATTGAAATATTATGGGAGTTAATGCCTTTAGACATTTCCCTGAATTTCTTATGATGATACACTAGACCAGATCTTTTGGAGGAATTTTTATCCAAAGTGGCCACGAGGATGGGGATCATTTATTTGTATTTTGACCAGTAATCAGGGTCCATGTTTATTGCTTTTGATGGGAGATTATTCCCCACATTTAATAGCAAGCAAAATTCCTGTAGTGAAATTGGATTGAAACTATGGTGATTTTTAAAATAAATGATTTCCTATGGGAGTTATAATTTAATATGAAAGGATGCACAAATCTTTAAGGATTCAGCTTGGTGTATACATCAAGTATACACTGATGATTTTAAAGTACCTGTGGTCCATTCCACTAATTCATAGAATATGCATAGGAGATGGGGGAAGGAAAGCTTTAACAAAAATTACCATAATGAGAGCAACACAATTTTTGAATGAGAATAATTCGAAGATACATTTTGGCAGTTTAGGTAAGCATGCATATGTTGTAAAAGTCATGTCCCATACTTGTCATGCATATGCATGTTGCTTGATGGTTAAATCACTTCACCTAGGGACAGTTCTTCTTCTAGTGGTCAGTCTTCAATGATAATTCATATAGTCTTTTCAGAAGAAGAAGCAAATGTTTTTGAACAACCAGTTCTAACATTTCTGTATAGAGAATGTGATATTGTAGCCATTACCTGATTTGGATATACTTTACCATTCTCATGTATGTCATAGTAATTTCAGTCTTGTGTAGTCACCTTTACTGCTTTACTGTATTGTGTGCTGTTGCTGTAATATTCCCATAATACAGACTTCATCCAAATCCCCAACACCCCAAATTTTCCTTATTTCCTTTAGATACTTTACTTGGAATTAGGGTATTCTGCCAAAAAATAAGTGACATTCAACAGACACATGAAAAAGTGCTCCATATCACTCGGCATCAGGGAAATACAAATCAAAACCACAATGAGATATCACCTCACACCAGTCACAATGGCTAAAATCAACAAGTCACGAAATGACAGAGGCTGGTGAGGATGCGGAGAAAGGGGAACCCTCCTACGCTGTTGGTGGGAATGCAAGCTGGTGCAGCCACTCTGGAAAACAGCATGGAGGTTCCTCAAAATGTTGAAAATAGAACTGCCCTATGACCCAGCAATTGCACTACTGGGTATTTACCCGTAGTGATCCAAAGGGGCATGTGCACCCGAATGTTCATAGCAGCAATGTCCACAATAGCCAAACTATGGAAAGAACCTAGATGTCCATCAACAGATGAATGGATCAAGAAGATGTGGTATATATACACAACGGAATACTATGCAGCCATCAAAAGAAATGAAATCTTGCCATTTGCGACAACATGGATGGAACTAGAGCGTATCATGCTTAGCGAAATAAGTCAAGCAGAGAAAGACAACTATCATATGATCTCCCTGATATGAGGAAGTGGTGATGCAACATGGGGGCTTAAGTGGGTAGGAGAAGAATAAATGAAACAAGATGGGATTGGGAGGGAGACAAACCATAAGTGACTCTTAATCTCACAAAACAAACTGAGGGTTGCTGGGGGGAGGGGGTTTGGGAAAAGAGGGTGGGATTATGGACATTGGGGAGGGTATGTGCTTTGGTGAGTGCTATGAAGTGTGTAAACCTGGTGATTCACAGACCTGTACCCCTGGGGATAAAAATATATGTTTATAAAAAATAAAAAATTAAAAAAAAATAAGTGGCATAATTTGATTGCATTCAGATGATCTAAATAGCAAGTTTCTTGTGCAGTTACAGTTCCCACTCCTATTATTTTCATAATTCTTTAACTTTTTTCTCTTTATTTAAACATTTGGGTGTAAAATCTTAAAAGCAAAATCATTTATTAATGATTTAGGAGTGATTAGGAATTTAATTGCTAGAAGGAGGAGAAAAAAATGAAATAGTTTTACTAGGATTTTAAACATCTTAAAGAATTTTAGAATTTTAAATATTTTAGAATTAAACATTCTAAATAATACCCTTTAGGGAAAGGTAGTATTAAGAAATGATCCATGAGTGGCCTCTTTATCCATTTTGTTACAGTGGCTCAGCCCACTTGATATGAGCTGATGTCTACTGATGCCTGCTGATGCTTACTATATGCCCTGCACATGTATTGAATCCTCAGAACAGCCTTCTATGATAGATACTATTATCATCCTCCCTATTTCACAGACAGGGAACTGTGGCACTGAGAATTTAAGGAACTTGCCCAGTGTCAGTTGATTAGTTAGCAGAAAAGCTGAGATTTGAACTTTGTCAGTCTGGTCCCCCAGCTTATGTTGGATTTTGATATTGTAGATGGCAATGGATGGATTAGAAATGATTCTTTCAGAGGTCATTTTGGCTTGTGAAAATTCTGGAAATTGCATAGAACAAAGGTCGCTTACTTCTTAGCAGGGGATTCTTGAGATATCCACGTAGAAAGAAAAATGTGCCAAAGAAAGGCTTAGTAAGAGCAGGTGTGAGGCACAGGAGGATTTTTTTAATAGCATTGTTGTATCATCCTTTCCTTTGCTTTGCACAGATAGCTGCTGTAACTAACCCTGATGATGAATGATTTTGTCACATCTCCTTGTGAAGATTATCTGGGATTCCCAGTAAACAAAAGTGCCTCATGATACAGCCAGCTTTAAACATGCTACAGATCCAGATGCCTCAAGACTCAATTTAGAGAGTGCCAGTTGTAGTAAGTCTTTTGTTTTGTTTTTTTTTTAGCGCTCTAAATAGTCTTTATTTTTTTTTTTTCCATTTAAATTCCAGCTACTTAACATCCAGTGTATTAGTTTCAGGTGTAGAATTTAAGGTTCATCCCTTATTATAACAGCCAGAGCTTCTCACAAGTGCCCTCCTTAATCCCCATCATCGCTTTAACCCATCTCCCTGCCCACCTCCTCTCTAGTCACTATCAGTTAAGAGTCTGTTTCTTGGTTTGCCTCCCTTTTTTCCTTCCACTGTGTTAATTTGTTTTGTTTCTTATATTTTACATATGAGTGAAATCTTAGGGTATTTATCTTTCTCTGACTGATTTATTTCGCTTAACATTATACTCTCTAGTTCTATCCATGTCGTTGCAAATGGCAAGATTTCATTCTTTTTGAACAATTCCATTGTAATATATACACCACATCTTTATCCATTCCAAATGTCTAGCATGTCTTTTCTTATCTTCTCTCTTCTTTTTCTGTGCCACAATCATGCAAAGGCCTGAAGTCAAGGTTAACACGCCGGGTGAGGAGCATTAGAGATATAGAGGAAACCTAGTATTCCCCCTTCTCCAAGGTTCAATAGCAGTCAGGGCTGCGGTTGGGGATACAATCCTATTTTAGATTAAGTTCAGTATATTGATCATTATATGGGACAGGATGTTCTAATTGTTGAATCTATACTGTGCTTTGAATTTAAAGTGGTTGTACAACTGTTGAAAGTCATGGGTCCTGCAGATTTTTAATCTAGGGTCAGGAAAAAAATCTTTCACTACTGAATAAATTATAAAGGGCAGGGGGAGTCAAAAATAAAGATATATTTTTATTACATCCCATATGCCGTGCTTGATTAACTTGTGTAGAAAGAAATCATCATGGGAAGCAATAGCATCTCCGAATACATAACCAAGAAGCTAAAATGTAGCTACATCAGATAGGAAGGGAGCCCAGTAGACTTGTGGAAGCTGAGCTGCATGCAACTAAGTAAAAACTGTGGCTGCTCTATTTCTTTTGATTAGTATTTGAGGTAGAGCAAGGTAATATATATGAGAGCACTCTGCAAATTATAAAGCTGACAGAGAGGCAAATTGCAATTTTGTGTATTTTTTATATTGAATTATGGCAGTAATTACCTTTATTACATTTGTTCCACAAACATTTGTTTTCTAATGCAGATTCTGTCCTTTAAAGAATTGCATTGTTTCATTTATAATTTCTGGCTTGTATTTGGGACATAATTTTTTTTTAATGTAACATTTTACAGGAGAATTTGGTAAAGTTTTCAGATGTAGATTTTTAAGTTTAATTACAACACTGATGAGACAGAAGTAATTTTGAATCTTGTTGAAAGAATCTAGACAATCACAATCCAGATTTTTCTAGTGAAAAATCAATATAATAAAATCCACATATTTTTAGCTGAGCTTTTGTATATCCAGTGCCAGTAGGGTTAGCTCATTAGAAAATAATCAGATCACAGATTTAAAAAAAAGATTCAGTATAAAATTTGAAATTCAATATATAACTTTTGGTATAATCTAAGTTCCTTTGTAGAACAAGGGGAGATAAATAATACATAAATACATCAACTATATCTACAATATGGTAGCATTTGTGTACATTTAAAAATATACAGAATTATAATATTTGCATTATTATATATAATTTTTTATGGATTATATTAAAAGAACACACAAATATATTGGAAAGTTATATACCAAATTTCTTGTAATGATTAGGTAAGATTAGATGATAGGGTATTGGGAGGGGAATGGGACTGGGGAAATTTTCAAAAAAGACTCCAATTTTATTTGTAATATTTTCTCTCCTTTAGGAGTAAAATCTTGAGTGACAAGTAATAAAGTACTAGTAATTAAATCTAGATAGTGGAATCATGGGTGTCTGTTAATATTATTTTTTAAGCTTATCTAGATTGCTAATTCTTTGAAAGAGTCAAATAAGTGAAGACACTATGAAACATAGTGTACAGGCTGTGCTTTCTACTCTGGAAGAATGTATAATTGAGAAATGAACAAGTCAGCCTGAAGTGGGACAGATGGATGGTGAATGAAGACCAGAAAAGAATGTCTAGATTGTACCCACCATGAGATATAGAACCTGTTTTTGTCATTGAGTCCTCAGCACTTTGCATGGTGCCAGATGCACAGGAAAGGATCAGTAGGTACATATTGGTCTGATCTAACATCAGAGATCGGAAGGAAAAAGATAGACTTACTTAATCATCCTTATGCAGGTTATCAGTTGTTATAGCAACCATATAATCTGTTGTCATAAGGTTTGAGAAAACATAATGAACTATAGTCTCAGACTGTAGAAAACCGTGAACCTGGGAAAGATGAAAAGAATAGTTAAATAAATTACTAAAAATAAGAGAGCTGAAAGGTATCCCTGATTCACTTGTAGCCTTTGCATATTTTCCCTGAGGGAACCAAATTGCTCCATGTCACCTCCTGGCTTGGAGGAAATGTGTCCTGTTGGAAGTGTTCTCTGAAAGCCACTTGAATTGGGAAAGCCTGTAGTGATTTTATTTATTTATTTATTTATTTGATAGAGATCACAAGTAGGCAGAGCAGCAGGCAGAGAGAGAGGAGGAAGCAGGCTCTCCGCAGAGCAGAGAGCCCAATGTGGGGCTCGATCCCAGGCCCCTGAGATCATGACCTGAGCCGAAGGCAGAGGCTTTAACCCACTGAGCCACCCAGGTGCCCCAGCCTGTAGTGATTTTAAAAAATGAAGACTTCTGATCATATTTCAGACCAACCATATGAGATATGCTAGGTGTTTGGCCATGGAAAGTGTTTTAATTGACTTGCATGTGCTTCTTGTTGTGAATGGTTTGGTAGGGAATAATGATTTGGTAGTAGATCCTAGCTTGAAACATTAGAATGGCACAGCCTCAAAGTCCTCAATTGTGAGACTATATTTTAGGAAGTATGCAACAGAAGTCCTATAGAATTAAATAAAAAACCTAATGATTTAAGAGAGCAAGAAAATAAGCCACAGACTGGGAGAAAATATTTGTAAAAGATATTTCTGATAAAGAACTAGTATCCAAAATATACAAGGAACAACAATAATATGGAAAATTGTCAAAAGACCTAAATAGACACCTCAACAAAGGAGATATACAGATGGCAAGTAAGTATGTGAAACAAGGCTCCATATCATATGTCATTAATGAATTGCAGTGTAAAACAACGATGAGATGCTACTGCACACCTATTAGAATGGCCAAAATCCAAAATCCTGACCACACTGAATGCTGGCAATCTGTGAAACAATAGGACTTTCATTCATTGCTGGTAAGAAAGCAGAATGGTCCCTTTGGAAGACAGTTTAGCATTTTCTTATAAACTAACCATACTCTTTACTGTATGATGAGGCAATGGCACTGCTTGGTATTTACCCAAGTGAATTGAAAATTATGTACGCGCACACACACACACACACACACACACACACACACACACACACAACTGTACATGAAGATTTATAGAAGCTTTATTTATAATTGCCAAAACTTGGAAGTAACTCAGATATTCAACAGATCGGGGTGCCTGAGTGGTCTAGTCATTAAGCGTCTGCCTTTGGATCAGGTCATGATCACAGTGTCCTGGGATCAGGTCATGATCACACGTCGGGCTCCCTGCTCAGCAGAAAGCCTGTTTCTCCCTCTCCCACTCCCCCAGCTTCTGTTCCTGCTCTTGTTGTCTCTCTCTCTGTCAAATAAATAAATAAAATCTTAAAAAAAAAAGATATTCAGTAAGTGAATGAATAAACTCTGGTACATTCAGACAATGGATTATTATTCAGTGCCAAAAAGAAATGAGCTATCAGGCCATGAGAATACATGGAGAAATTTTAAATGCTTATTACTAAGTGAAAGAAGCCAATAAGTCAAGGCTACATACTGTATGATTCTAAATATATGACATTCTGGAAAAGGGTGGAAAAATATCAGTGGTCTTGGGAGGAGTGGGAGAGATAAGGAGGGAAGAATAGATGGAATACAGAGGATTTTGAGGGGGTCAAACTTCTGTATGATGCTGTAATGGTGCATACGTGTCATTAGACATTTGTCCAAACCCATGGACTATACCACACCAAAAATAAACCTAATGCAGATTTTGAACTTTGGGTAATAATGCTGTGTTAAGGTAGGTTCATTGATTGCAACTGGTGTAAAACTGTGGAGGGGAAGATAGGGAGTACATATACAGGAATTCTCTGTACTGTCCACTCAATTTTTTAAAAGATTTTATTTATTTGAGAGAGAGACACACACACACACACACAGAGAGGGAACACAAGCAGGGGGAGTGGGAGAGGGAGAAGTAGGCTTCCTGCCAAGCAGGGAGCCTGATATGGACTTTGATACCAGGACCCTGGCATCATGATCTGAGCCAAAGGCAGATGCTTCACAACTGAGCCACCTAGATGTCCTGTCCCCTCAAGTTTGCCGTGAACCTAAAACTACTCTAAAACATTAAAATCTGTTATTTTAAAAAGCCCAATAATTGATTGATTCCTTCATTTACTTATTCATTCATAAATATTAATCACATGTGTGATTGGCATTCTGTATTGTATTAGGCAAACAGAGCATGCCAGTTTAACTGAGCGACCAATCAGTAGATTGTAATGTGATGTGATAAGTACTGCAGTTGAAATAGAAACACAATGTTTCAGTGGACACTAACCCAGCTAAAGAAAAAAGACGAAAGGAGAAAAAGCTACTAACTCAGCTTTAGTCAGTTGGAGAAGTTTCAAGAGGAAGTAAGAGCTAAATAGAGTATTGAAGTATGACTATGTTGAAGTCTATCAGGGAAGGGCAATAGAAGCATTAAAATATGAAGAACTGTAGCAGTCATGAAACACGATAGGTCAACTCTCTTGAATGTCATCTACTGGCCTGCTATCATCATTCTAATTGTGGTACCATTGGTTATTTTCTTGATGGTGAACCTCCACATATGTAGTGGGCAAATGAAGATACTAAAGATTATGAAAATTGTTATTATCTGGCTTAGGTGTAGAGAAGAAATTTATATTGATATATATTAAAATATTGTCAGTTTTTTATTTTAATAAGTCTGAAATGTATATTTTCTGGCTGTCCTAATTAGTTTATGTAATTCAGATTTAATTAGAATAGAACAGAATCTAATGGAACCTCTGCATTTGCTCAGTAAATAAATGTTTTAGTCAATAGATTGTTTTTTAACAGGTGTTTACTTATGATGCTTTTTACCTCAGTGATCAATCCAATTTAACATCTTACTGGAAGGGTCTGTTTCCTTTCCAGCTAATGGGATAAACACCAACAGTTCAGCAATAACACCTTCATTTCATACACTGAAGTCTAATATATTAGACCTGTTGTATTCTGTTGCTTATCTTTGGTTCAGTGGACTTCAGCCATTGAAATAAAGTCTTTAAAGACAACTAAATGGTGTACCTGAAGTGTGCATGAATGCTATTATTTTCATATACTTGGACATAGACTTTTCACAGAATCATTCAGGGTGGCAAGGGCTCTGGATTTAATTTTGGTTAACATTTACTGCTCTATGCTTGGCTGTGTGTTAGGCACTTACTATTATTTTTATTCTTTTTTACTGTATGTTATCAGTAGGGGACTGATACTTTTATATTTAATGTAGTCTTACATTATGATTTTGGGAACTGAGTGTAGTCACCTTCCTTTATAGAATAAGTTCATCACCCTCAAATACCTCTTTTCCCCACATCCTCTTATGCAATATTGCATCTATGCAGTATCATAAAGATGGTGATTAGAAGGGAAGACTATTTTCCATAATGAGGCATTTGGTGAACAGAGTACCTGGTAGATGTTGAAAAAATAAATTATAAACAAAATGATGAAACACATAATATATTAAGTCAAGGAATTTGGAGTAAGCTGCTGGGAATTAACAGAATAAAAAATAATTAATGAGGGCTCAAGAAATGTCTAACTTTTTTTTTTTTCCCAGTTCTATCTTACTGAGACAGCATCTTTTGTGAAAAATTATAAAAACTTCTTAGGCATTTTAGGATCCACTATCAAAATAGTTAATGGTAAACCAATGAAGCTAACATTTCTTGTAAAAGAGTCTTGAATATCCTTGATGATTTTCACAGATCATTTTTAATGAACTGTTTTAACCTATTCACAGAAAGATCTATTGAGTAAGCACCTGGCACAGTGGTATGGAGGTGAAGGTCAGGTGCCTGGCCTTCAGGGAACTCATAAAAAAGTAAACTGAGATTAAGAGTCACTTATGGTTTGTCTCCCTCCCAATCCCATCTTGTTTCATTTATTCTTCTCCTACCCACTTAAGCCCCCATGTTGCATCGCCACTTCCTCATATCAGGGAGATCATATGACAGTTGTCTTTCTCCACTTGACTTATTTCGCTAAGCATGATACGCTCTAGTTCCATCCATGTTGTCACAAATGGCAAGATTTCATTTTTTTTGGTGGCTGCATAGTATTCCATTGTGTATATATACCACATCTTCTTTATCCACTCATCTGTTGATGGACATCTAGGTTCTTTCCATACTTTGGCTATTGTGGACATTGCTGCTATAAACCTTTGGGTGCATGTGCCCCTTCGGATCACTACGTTTGTATCTTTAGGGTAAATACCCAGTAGTGCAATTGCTGGGTCATAGGGCAGTTCTATTTTCAACATTTTGAGGAACCTCCATGCTGTTTTCCAGAGTGGTTGCACTAGCTTGCGTTCCCACCAACAGTGTAGGAGGATTCCCTTTTCTCCGCATCCTCGCCAGCATCTGTCATTTCCTGACTTGTTAATTTTAGTCTAGCTTTTCAACTGATTCTCTTGAAATTTTTAAGAATATAATACCAGATAATGAATTTGAATATTCCTTGCCAAATTTATTATTTTAATTTCTCTTTTCACATTAGTTCCTAATATCATTGTTAAGCCCCTACAAAAACAGGCTTCGGGTCGTTTATTCATCCACTGTTGCATTTTAAGCTTGTTTCTGATTGTTAATTTGACATATATTTATACCTAATTTAAATACATATCTATTTTATCAAATGGCATTCTGCCATCTATAAAGATTTTATTCTTCTATTAACATGAATATTTTGAAATGTAGAAATAGATTTACTATGATTGAACCATGAAATAAAACTCAATTTTTATGCTGCAAAAAAAAAAAAAAAAAAAAAAGTAAACTGATCATTACAATAATGGTCATAACAACAGCTTGCTGTGCACTCTGAATATGCCAGGCTTTGTTCCAAACATTTTACACATATGTTCTTTCAGCCTCACAATAATCTCAAACTATAGGAACTATTGTTAATTCCACTTTGTGGATGAGAAATACAAAGGCACAGGGAGGGTGAAGATACTTGCTCAAGAGCACACAACCAGTATAAGACACAATTGGGAATTCCACTTGAATCTCTCTGCCCTCCAGGGCCCACATGGCTTACCAATTTGTCCAACTACCTTCTTTTAGGGTATAGAGTACATGAACTTCCAGAATAGTGAGGCTGTCTTAAAGAGAGCTACTTAATTCTAGACAGAAGAAATAACATGGAAGTATACAATAAATTAGAATTTAAGGGGAACTCTAAAGTTCATGTGGCTTAAGTATGGAGCTCATGAATGTTAGGAAAGGGAGGAAAAGAAGTTGACTGGGGCTAAATTATGAGGGTTATGGGAAGTTGTGAAATACTGGCAGGAAAGTAACATGTTTGGATTTATTTTAGATAAAATAAAAAGGGAACAAAATAGGAAGTCAAGTGGAAAAGCTAGTAGCATAAACTAATCAAGGAATGGTGAGGGCCCAAGAAATAGCAGTAGAGTTGAAAAGTACAAAAGTTTGTTTTTGTTTTTTTTTATAGATAGTAAGCTTCTATCTAGAGATAGAAGCGACAAACCTTGGTGACATATTTAGTTTGGGATGAAGGGACAGAAAGCCATAGTCTCCCAGGTTTCTGGCTTGGAGGACTGGGTAGAAGGTGATGCTCCTCCCTTAAACAGTGAATCTGGTGTGGCGAGGGGGAGGGAAGGAGCTGGTTAAACTTGGAATTCACTGATCTGGAACAAAGACTACCCCAGCCATCATCAGCATATGGATGGTAGTTGAAGCCAGGGGTTTAGTTGAAGTCACCCAGGGAGAATTCATAGAATGCCAAGCATTGAGGCCCAACAGAGGAATCCTGTGCAATAGTAAAATTATCAAAGAGCAGGAACATGAGGACCCTGGGAAGGAGTGGCCAGAAAAGGAGAAAAGACAGGAGACAGTGGAATAGAAACCATTCTTGGTTGAGCACAGTAGCACATACAGAAGAGGTGTTAGTTCAAAAGCCCTGAAATACTAGTTATAGAAACTTAATTCTATCTCAGATTTCTTTAAAATTACTTTCCCAGACGTTCCTGTTTTTACTCATTAAAATATTTGTGATCTCAAATTTTCTGTGATTCCTCTCAGGTCAAACTCTGGATTCATGGGAAGGTGGAATTATGCATTCATAGGAGGAAATACCAAAGCCCCAAGTAGAAAATATCTTAACAGAGAGCATTTTGCACAAGATACCCAGAATTATTATCCCTGCACATTCATAACTTTTTCTCAATTTAGCTGACATGCTCTACTACATGTTATAGACAGAGGCCACAGATAAAGAGAAAATATCTCACACATCAAGAGAAAAAGAAATGATGAAAGGGCAAAGTTGGGCATAATTTTCTTTTGGAACCTGAAACACCTGCTACATTTCCTGGAGCCTGAAATGGCCTCTGTTGCTTTCGCTACTGCTCTAACCATCTGCTAAGCTGCAGAGAGGTGGTCTGCAGTATCTGAAAGCCGCTACCAATGCTTCAAGTCAGGCTTGTTGGCACAGTAAGGAAGCCAGGGAGGTGTTGGTGCCAAATGCAGGTCCCATTTCTTTCACTTTGCTGCCATGAGAAAAATTAACCAAGGCCTTTAGAACTGCCATTGACATAAACATGATTTAACGTCTTTTTAGCATTTTCAGGACCACAGCATTAGCAGAAACCTTGGAGATGTTTAAGAGTGGAGTCTCGAAAGTCGTTCTCTGGCAAGCCATTTTAAAAGCAGATGTCGTGGGCATACTTCAGTACAGCTGCCTATTAGGTGACAGCACTTCAAATGCATAGAACGTGAAGGAAATGTACATTCTGTTTTCTTTATAGGATGGCAACCAACATCTGCCTCTTTTAAGTGTGGGACCAGATTTCGTGGTTGTTGCCTGCTCTGCCTTCGTGTTCTGTGCTTCTGTCCAGCATGGTGAAGAAAGGCCTGATTAAATCAGGAGAGCTGTCCATATGAATCCCTAGATGCAGTATCTGTGCAGCCATTTATTTACATAACTATCTTTTTTATTCTACAGGGAGCTTCTTGACAGTTGGAGCCAGATCTTTTTCAGGTCTAAATCCTGATTGCATTTCTTACTAGTTGGCAAACCTGGGCAAGAGACTTAGCTGCTTTGAGTCTCAGTTTCTTCATGTGTGTCTTACTGGCTTTGTGATGCTGAATGATGCTGCCATCTTCAAAAGCATCTAACAGGGTGCCTGGCACATGGTAGGTGCTCAGTAACTGTCTACGGAATAAAAGACATAGAAGCTCCTGCTGTAGGGTGAATGTGAAAATTTTCATTACATGTTTGCCTTGTAATTGTATAAAGCCTCTTTCTTCATCTGTGAAGCAAGCTTGTGGCTTAAAATGTGAAGGGATATGCTGGCCTGCTGGCTATTTGGTGAGTAGAGAATTCAGAGGAATCTTACCTTACCAGTCCTTTAAAGAACTGGAGAGTTTGGACATGACTCCTGTTTTTACCCTTTTATTTTTTCTTTTTTTGAGAGCAAGACAGAGAGAAAGCGGGGGTAGGCTCCATGCCAACACAGAGCTCCACCTAGGCTCGATTTCATGACCTGAGCCGAAATCAAGAATTGGAGACTTAACCAACAGAGCCACCCCAGTGCTCCATGGTCCCTGTTTTTAGGTCCCTATCTATATTCACGTTTCTCTGTCTCACCAAAGTGTGCTTTTGATTTAAGACACTGTTCACAGCTATCTGCTTTTTTGGAAGGCTGACTTAAAAACCAATTTGTATTGGTAAGAGACTAAAAATGGCTTAAAACTACTTTTTAAACTGTGTTCTGATACTTCCTGGGCAATCTTTGGGGAAATCTAATGAAGAGCTGCAGGGATTTGCAGCTTCAAACCAGTGACTCGGGGTACTCCACCCCCAATCCCAATTTTCATCAGAAAAGTTCTACTTTTTATAAAATAAGTGGTACATATATATGTATATTTTCTACATACATAAATACATATTTACTTAATTAAAGAATAGGTTTTACTATTTTTAAAAAATTAATCTTTAAAGACAACTTACGAATACTGACTGGCTTATCTCCTTTTACCTCATGCCCTTTTGTCATGAGACTCAATAATTTTCTTTAATCCTAGAATCCTAGCAAATGATAGGAAGTGATAGTCACTAGGAATCACCTTGTGGTTGCTAAGAATTACTTCAGTTCCTTCTTTGATAGAGTTATTAGACTGGTAATAAAGCATTTGACATGGAGCATTTGAACTTAGCAAAGTATATCATGTATTCTCATGGATAAGAAGGGTAAGTATGAATCAGGTGTCTTATAATTAAGTGGATAATTGACAGAATATTAACCAAAGGACCTTATTTATAGATAAACACCCATCTGGAGAGAAATTTCTATTGATAGCCTCAGGGTTGTGTTCCATAGTCTTGTCATATTCCCTGCTTTGGAAATTTGTGACTTGGGTGAAGCTATTGAGGGAAGTCTTACCAAATTTGCAGATGACAAAGCTGTGAGGGTTAAAGAATGTGTGGGATGGCAGAATTAGGATCCCAAAAGAGCTTGACAAGGTGGAAGGAACATTTTGAAGTGAAAAAATATAATGAAATTTAACAGGGATAAATGTGAGGTCCTGTGCTTGGGTCAAAAAACAGAAATATAACTGTACTTCTAGGGATGATGAAGTTGTAGCTTCTGAGAAGAATGTGTAAAAATGCTTAGAGGTATTAGATAACAGTCATATTTCTAGAAGTCTGCAATATGATGTGGATGCTCTCAAAGCTACTCTGAGTTTAGGGAATGCATCAGTTGAATAAACAGAATGTAGATTGAAGATTGGCACAGACCCACTTTTCTTAAGACTGCTTAGATTTTTCAGGGATAATGTACTTCTCAAGGTATACAAACTGAAACACGTTAGAAAGAAACTGAATGTAAAACCTTCAAACTCTATTGCATGAGGAGGGTTCCGGCCTGAACTTCAGGGAATAGAACTATATGACCTAGAGACAAGAATAGGATGTATCAGGGACTCCTGGGTGGTGCAGTTGGTTAAGCATATGACTCTTGGTTTTGGCTCAGGTTGTGATCTCAGGGTTGTGGGGTTGAGCCTTGCGTGGGGCTAGGCACTGAGCCCAGTCAGCTTGGGATTCTCTCTCCCCCTTCCCACTCATGCTCTAAAATGAATAAAAAGTCTTTAAAAAAGAAAAAGAATAGGATGTACCAAAGTTATCATCTAAAAATATTTAAATTGTTATCATTTAGAAATTTTTGGTGTGACCAGAGGGAAGAAGTCAGATCGATGAGAAATTTCAGATTGGTGGACAGTAACTCAATATAAGGAAGAATGTTTCAGCAATAAGAACTGTCCAAGAAGGTTGCAGTCTCCATGAGATAATTTGTTCTTTATTATTATTATTTATAATTTATAATAATAAACTCTCAGTGAAACTGAGAGAGAGAGAGAGAGAGACTGGTCATGAGCAGTGGGGGAGGAGCAGAGGGAGAAGCAGACTCACTGCTGTGCAGGGAGCCCAACGTGGGGCTCCATCCCAGAACCCTGAGATCATGATCTGAGCTGGAGACAGATGCTTAAGTGACTGAGCTACCCAGTTACCCCTAATTTGTTTCTTTCGATGGTACTGGATAGACTGGACTGCCAGTGTCAGAGATGTAGAACAAACACATTTTAAAAAATGGTCTAATGTGATAACTTGTGAAATCTTTCCAGATTTCACAAAGCCAGAGATTTTAATGACTTATAATTTAAGACACAATAACAACTACGTGGGATGGATGATGTTTTAAGGCAAAAGCGGCTCTTCCTTCATTTTTCACCTTAGATGCAACTTCTCATTGCTTCTTTCCCATTTTAGCTAAAAACATATTCAGATTTTTAAATTTAGGGTATTATCAAAATGTACCTTACATTTTTACTTTTCAAAATTTTTTTTCTTTTTTTAAAGATTTTATTGTATTTATTTACATATTGGAGGGAGAGAGAGGCGGGGAGGGACACAACGTGAGGGGAGGAGCAAAAGGAGAAGGAGAGAGAGAGAATCTCAAGCAGACTCCCTGTGCTGCACAGAGTCCGAAGTGAGCTGTGTTTCATGACCCTGAGATCATGAACTGAACTAAAATCAAGTGTTGAATGCTTAACTGACTGAGACACCCAGGCTCCCCTACTTTTCAAAATTTTAATTTTAAATTCCACAATAGAAAAATGTGAATGAAACAATTCTCAGATTCTAGACAGAGTTGAGTGCTTTAGAAAGCAAGTAATAATAAAATTTGAAAGAACCCCTTCATTAAAAAGTCTGGGTAATTAAATCAAATAAGCAGGCAAAAATGAACCACAACAGTGTTGCCCGAAACATGATAAATGTTTCATTTCACAAACTCAATTTAGAATAAAAGATATTGAAATGTCTTTACTTATTTCTAGGTAAGAGATACTCTGATTTCTTTTTTTTTTTCTTTTTTCTTTGACTCTGCACACCATAGGCCTTTAATTAGGTAACCTAGCAAAATCCAGTCTCCTAACAAGGGGAAGTAGTGGTTGGTAGATACACCAATCAGGGATTTTAATTGCAAATAGTAGAAAAGAGATTCATTAATCATGTGGAACTTGAGCATGCCTTCAGAATTAACTGGAAAGGTTTTTTAAAAACAGATTGTTGATTCAGTAGGTCTAGAGTGGGGCTTAATAGTTTAAATTCCTAATAAGTCTTCAGGAGATGCTGCTGGTACTGATTTAGGACCATACTTTGAGGATCATGTGTTAAAAGACAGCAGAGGTTTTCAGAATTCTTGGGAGTTCTAGAGGAACAGACTGAAGGCCAAACTTTTAAGAACAATGTCCCATACTCCCCTGGGCTTGATGAGGAAAATTTTGCCTGTTCTGTTGGTACTATCAAGCTGTGTATTTCAGGAATTAGATTTTTCTGCAACTACTCATGATGCCAGAGATGATGCCAGTTCTGCAGCATGAATTCAACGTGCATCCAGTGGGCCCTCCAAAATCTAGTTGTCTTTGATTTTACCCATCCCATGCTCCTGTAGTAATGAAAAGTCTTCCCCACAAAAGGTCAGGATGACCTGACTGTTGGAACCAAGATTACATGAGGTTATAAGGCTGGGTGGGGGAGAGAAAGGGGTTGGAGATTTTAGTACTTTCTTCTACATTGGAGAAGCAGGACTCATATATGCAGAAACCATAGGTGTTAATATTAGAAAAATTCTACTACTATATTCACCTCACTAGTATACTTTAAAGCTTAGTTTTATTGACTTCAGATTTCTACTTCTATGGGACATCTGAACTCAAGGTGAGCAAATCTCTTCTGGAAGCTGACATGGGTGATGCTTTGTAATGAAACATGTAAGTTCTTCTAAATGTGACCCAATTGGTATTCTATAAAAACTTTTATATAGTGATAAATGATTCTGCATACCAGGTATTATTCTATGTGCTGCAATATAAAGAAATATAAGACATGAATCTTGAATTAAGGAGTTTGCAGTTTAGTAAGGGGAATAGTCAAGTAAATGGAACATTTCAATATAGGTACTTATTTTTATATATGAAAAGATTAGATGCCAGAGAAAATATGGGCATGCTTAAGTTCATTTGTTCAGAATGATTTGTATATACATACCTACAGTTATTGTGAGAACTGTAAATGTTGATTAGACTGACCTTTACTCTTCTTGCTTCTTTCCCATCTTATAAAAACTATAAATGTGGATGTTTGTATTTTGTATTTTACTTTTCATTATAAGTAAATAACAGAACAGTGCTTCAGATACATGCTATGCCATAGACCAATAATCTATTCAAAGTCTACGTCTAAACTGGGAGTACCACCCCTCGTGATATGGGGATGATGAATCAAGTTGACATTCTTTTTCTTTGCTGTGTTCTATTTCTTGTATAATTGAGTCTATGTAACCTGAATATATTAAGCAGAAGAGCACTCTTTATAATGGGCAGAGCATATAATGATTTGATACTATGAGAGTAGAGAGAGGTCTTGTATTTTAATCTGGAGAGTATGTGTTGGAGGGGTGCTTTGTTGAAGGACAGTGCACCTAAGCAGAGTTTCAGTGAAGACTATCAATAGTCCAGAGAAATTAAGGGACAAGAAATTCAAGGGCAGAAGTCTAGAGCTGTGTGATGGAATGTTATATCCAGAAGGAAAATAAGCACATTAAAAATTGCAGGATGAGGGTCAGGAGAGAAGGAAGGTGAGATATACTGAGCAGAGGCTAGATCCCAGTGGATCTCTCTAACTATAGCAGAACATCAGAGAGCACCCTGCAATATCCCCCTACCTTCTGATGGGAGAACAGTGAAACTGCAGGGGCGAGCAGAGATAGACCATAGAAGACCTTATCTGCCTCATGAGGGTCAGTGTGTGTCCTTCCTATGGTGGTGGCTAATCATCCTCCAACATGTGTTGTCCTTATTCCTTTGGTATTCCAATCCTCAGAGGGTTAGCTGGACATGTGGCTGCCCATTGAGGTGCTAAATTTTTTGTTTTTCATTGAAACTAGGTATGGTGTCGTTTGAATACACAGCAAATTTTGTGAAGTGCCTACTTTATGCAGGGCCCTATTTTATGTCTTGAAATGCACATAAAGCCCGGAAATTGAATTTTATTTTCCTTTCTTTCTTTTTTTTTTAAATTAACATATAATGTATTATTTGCTCCAGGGGTACAGGTCTGTGAATCATCAGGCTTACACATTTCATAGCACTCGCCATAGCACATACTCTACCCAGTGTCCATCATCCAGCCACCTTATCCCTACTCCTTACCCCAAGCAACCCTCAGTTTGTTTTGTGAGATTAAGAGTCTTTTATGGTTTGTTTCCCTCCTGATCCATTTATTTCATTTTTTCCTTCCATACCCCCCACAACTCCTTGCCCTGCCCCTCAAATTCCTCATAAGAGAGATCATATAATAATTGTCTTTCTCTGATTGACTTATTTCACCTAGCACAATACCCTCTAGTTCCATCCATATCATTGCAAATGGCAAGATTTCATGTTTTTGATGGCTGCATAGTATTCTTTTACACACACACACACATATTCTTTTTTTAAATTTATCTATTTGATAGGCAGAGATCACAAGTAGGCAGAGAGGCAGGCAGAGAGAGAAAGAGGAGAAAGCAGGCTCCCCGCTGAGCAGAGAGCCCAACATGGGGCTTGATCCCAGGACCCTAGGATCATGACCCGAGCCGAAGGCAGAGGCTTTAACCCACTGAGCCACCCAGGCACCCCTATACCACATCTTCTTTATCCATTCATCTGCTGGTGGACATCTAGGTTCTTTCCAAAGTTTGGCCATTGTGGACATTGCTTCTATAAACATTCTGGTGCACATGACCCTTCGGATCGCTACATTTGTATCTTTAGGGTAAATACCCAGTAGTGTGACTGCTGGTTCATAGGGTAGCTCTATTTTCAACTTTTTGAGGAACCTCCATACTGTTTTCCAGAGTGGCTGCACCAGCTTGCATTCCCACCAACAGTGTGGGAGGGTTCCCCTTTCTCCACATCCTGGCCAACATCTGTCATTTCCTGACTTTTTAATTTTAGCCATTCTGACTGGTGTGGGGTGGTATCTCATTGTGGTTTTGATTTGTATTTCCCTAATGCCAAATGATGTGGAGCACTTTTTCATGTGTCTGTTAGCCAATTGGATGTCTTCTTTGCAGAAATGTCTGTTCATGTCCCCTGCTCATTTCTTGATTGGGTTATTTGTTCTTTGGGTGTTGAGTTTGCTAAGTTCTTTATAGATTATGGATACTATCCCTTTATCTGATATGTAATTTGCAAATATCTTCTCCTATTCTGTCAGTTGTCTTTTGGTTTTGTTGACTGTTTCCTTTGCTGTGCAAAAGCTTTTGATCTTGATGAAGTCCCAATAGTTCATTTTTGCCTTTGCTTCCCTTACCTTTTGGCGAAATTTCTAGGAAGAAGTTGCTGTGCCTGAGGTCAAAGAGGTCACTGCCTGTGCTCTGCTCAAGGATTTTGGTGAATTCCTGTCTATATTGAGGTCTTTCATCCATTTTGAGTCTATTTTTGTGTGTGGTGTAAGGAAATGGTCCAATTTCATTCTTCTGCATGTGGCTGTCCAATTTTCCCAACACCATTTGTTTAAGAGATTGTCTTTTTTCCATTGGACATTCTTTCCTGCTTTGTCAAAAATTAGTTGACTATAGAGTTGAGGGTCCATTTCTAGGCTCTCTCTTTTGTTCTATTGATCTATATATCTGTTTCTGTGCCGTACCATACTGTCTTGACAATTACAGCTTTGTAATAGAGCTTGAAGTCTGGAAAGGTAATGCCACCAACTTTGGTTTTCTTTTTCAACATTCCTCTGGCTATTTGGGGTATTTTCTGGTTCCATATAAATTTTAGGATTCGTTGTTACATTTATTTGAAAAAAATTGATGGGATTTTGATAGGGATTGCATTAAACGTGTAGGTTGCTTTAGGTAACATAGACATTTTCACAATATTTGTTCTTCCATTCTCTGAGCATGGAATGTTTTACCATTTCTTTTTGTTCTTTCTCAATTTCTTTCATGAGTACTTTATAGTTTTCTGAGTACAGATTCTTTGCCTCTTTGGTTACGTTTATTACCAGGTATCTTATGGTTTTGGATGCAGTTGTAAATGGGATTGACTCCTTAATTTCTCTTTCATCTGTCTTGCTGTTGTTGGATAGAAATACAACTGATTTCTGTGCATTGATTTTATATCCTGACAATTTACAGAATTCCTGTTTGAGTTCCAGCAGTTTTGGAGTGGAGTCTTTTGGGTTTTCCACATAAAGTATCATATTCTCTGTAAAGAGTGAGAGTTTGACTTCTTCTTTGCTGATTTGGATTCCTTTTATTTCTTTTTGTTGTCTGATTGCTGAGGCTAGGACTTCTAGTACTATGTCGAATAGCAGTGGTGATAGTGAACATCCCTGCTGTGTTCCTGACCTTAAGGGAAAAGCTCTCAGTTTTCCCCCATTGAGAATGATATTTGCTGTGGGTTTTTCATAGGTGGCTTTGAGGATATTGAGATATGTACCCTCTATCCCTCCACTCTGAAGATTTTTGATCAAGAAAAGATGCTGTATTTGTCAAATGCTTTTTCAGCATTTATTGAGAGTATCATATGGTTCTTGTTCTTTCTTTTATTAATGTATTGTACACATTGATTGATTTGTGGATGTTGTGTGGCCCAGGAATAAATCACACTTGGTCTGGGTAAATAATCCTTTTAATGTACTGTTGGATCCTATTGGCTAGAATTTTGGTGAGAATTTTTGCATCTGTGTTCATCAAGGATATTGGTCTATAATTCCCCTTTTTGGTGGGGTCTTTGGTTTTGGGGTCAAAACCTCTTGTGATGAGTTCTAGTTTCAGAGCATTGTGGTCTGAAAAGGTAATGCTGGCCGCACCAAATGAGTTTAGAATTTTTCCTTCCATTTCTAATTTTTTGGAACAGTTTCAGGAGAATAGGAATTAATTCTTTAAATGCTTAGTAGAATTCCCCTGGGAAGCCGTCTGGCCCTGGGCTCTCGTTTGTTGGGAGATTTTTTGATGACTGCTTCAATCTCCTTCCTGGTTATGGGTCTGTTCAGGTTTACTATTTCTTCCGGTTTCGGTTTTGGTAGTTTATATATCTCTAGGAATGCATTCATTTCTTCCAGATTGTCAAATTTGCTGGTGTATAGTTACTTATAATATGTTCTGATAATTGTTTGTATATCTTTGGTGTTGGTTGTGGTCTCTCCACTTTCATTCTTGACTTTTCTTTTTATTTGGGTTTAGGCTTTTTTTGCTGTTCTTTCTCCAGCTCCTTTAGGTTTTGGGTTAGATTGTGTACTTGAGACCTTTCTTGTTTCTTGAGAAATACTTGCTATATACTTTCCTCTTAGGACCATCTTTGCTGTGTCCCAGAAATTTTGAGCCATTGTGTTTTCATTTTCATTTGTTGTCATGAATTTTTAAAATTCTTCTTTAGTTTCCTGGTTGACCCATTCATTCTTTAGTAGGATGCTCTTTAGCATCCATGTATTTGAGTTCTTTCCAACTTTCCTCTTGTGATGAGTTCTAGTTTCAGAGCATTGTGGTCTGAAAATATGCAGGGAATAATCCCAATCTTTTGGTACCTGATTTGTGACCAAAGATGTGATCTACTTTGGAGAATGTTCCATGTACACTAGAGAACAATGTGTATTCTGTTGTTTGGGATGGAATGTTCTAAATATATCTGTGATGTCTATCTGTTTTGTTGTGTCATTTAAAGCCTTTATTTTCTTGCTGATCTTTGGCTTAGAGGATCTGTCCATTTCAGTGAGGGTGTGTTAAAGTCCCCTACTATTATTATATTATTGTTGATATGTTTCTTTGGTTTTGTTACTAATTGGCTATATAATTGGCTGCTCCCATGTTAGGGGCATAGATATTTAAATTGTTAGATCTTCTTGTTGGACAGACCCTTTAAGTATGGCATAGTGTCCTTTCTCATCTCTTGTTATGGTCTTTGGCTTAAAGTATAATTTATCTAATATAAGGATTGCTATCCCAAATTTCTTTTGATGTCTATTAACATGGTAAATTGTTGTCTACCCCCTCACTTTAAATCTGGAGGTGTCTTTGGGTCTAAAATGAGTTTCTTTTAGATAGCATATTGATGGTTCTTGTTTTTTAATCCATTCTGGTAGTCTGTGTCTTTTGATTGGAGCATTTAGGCCATTTACATTTAGGGTAACTATTGAAAGATATGAGTTTAGTGCCATTTTATTGCTTGAAAGGTGACTGTTTTTGTGTATTGTCTCTGTTCCTTTATGGTCTACTATGACAGCCTAGCTTGGATATAGTATTCTTGGCTACCTATTTTTCTTGTTTAGTACTCTGAACATATCATGCCAGCCCTTTCTGGCCTGCCAGGTCTCTGTGGATAAGTCTGCTGCCAATCTAATATTTCTACCATTGTATGTTACAGACCTCTTGTACCAAGCTGCTTTCAGTATTTTCTGTCATGAGACTTTAAGTTTTACTATAAGATGATGGTGTGTGGACCTATTTTTATTGATTTTGAGGGGGTTCTCTGTGCCTCCTGCATTTTGATGCTTGTTCCCTTTCCCATTTAGGGAAATTCTCTACTATAATTTATTCCAATATACCTTCTACTCCCGTCTCTCCTTCTACTGGGATCCCTATTTTATTGTAATATTGTTTCAAATTATGGTATCACTTATCTCTTGAATTTTCCCCTCATGGTCCAGTAGGTGTTTGTCTCACTTTTGCTCAGCTTCTTTATTCTCCATCGCTTGGTCTTCTATATCACTAATTCTCTCTTCTGCCTCATTTACCCTTGCAGTAAGAGCCTCCATATTTGATTGCACCTCATTAATAGCTTTTTTGATTTCAAAAAATGGTTAGATTTTAGTTCTTTTATTTCTCCAGAAAGGGATTCTCTAATATCTTCTATGCTTTTTCCAAGCCTGCACCTTGATAATTGTCATTCTGAACTCTAGCTCTGAGACATTACTATATCCATATTGATTAGGTCCCTAGCCATCAGTACTGCCTCTTGTTCTTTTTTTTTTTTTTTTTTTTTGTGGTGAGTTCTTCTGCCTTGTCATTTTATCCAGATAAGAATTGATAAATGAGAGAACAAAATACTAAAAGGGTAGCAGCAGCCCCAGAAAAATATACGCTAACTGATTCAGAAGAGACCCAAAACTGGGGGGAGAAGAAAGGGGAAAAAAAGGAAGAAAAAAATTATATGTATATATTAGACAGGTGAATAGAATGGAGCCACACACTTGATTTTAGACGTATTTTGGTCTGTTTGAAGAAACTACCTTCCAAAATTTTAAAGAAAGAAAAACTTACATATGTACAGGAATTATGGTAAATATGATGAAGGGACAGAATAGGATTGTAAAGGTGAAAATGAAAAAAGATTCTAATAAAGGAATTGGTAAGATAAGAAGTTGGTTGAAAATAGGAAAAAAAAAAAAGGAGGAGAGAATGTCAGCAGGCTGGAGACTAGGACAAAGCCATGCACTAGATTTAGTGTATATTTTTATCCATTAGAAGAAATTATATCTCAAAATTTTAAAGAAAACCTATATGTATACAACAAATAAGGTTAAATACATTGAAGTGGTAAAATATGACTATAACAATGAAAATTTAAAAATATTTTTAAAATGGTATTGATAAGATAAAATAGTTAAAAAAACAATAAAATAGGAAAGAGGAAAAATTAGAAAAATATAGTAAGAAAAAAAATTTTTTAAATTTAACTTTGAGAGACTAAAGGATCATGGGGAAAAAACCCATGAATTCTATGTGTTGCTTTCCCCTAGCTCTGGAGTTCCACAATTCTTATTGATTGGTGAACTTGGTTTTGGTGGTTATTCTTTGTAATCTTCTGGGGAAGATCTGCCCACAAGTGGCAGATCTGGAGAGACCCCCTCCTTCCTCCTCCTTAATGTGCCCTTGGAGAAAAGCCATCAATCCCTCCCATTTCCCAGGTCACTGGCTGCATTCTGAGCTCACCCAGCCTGTGACCCAGTGTTTCTGTCTCTGGTACACAGCGGATTCCTGCAGTAAATTCCCATGCCACACCTCCCGGAGGAGGAAGTGGGGGGGTCTCTCCAGATCTGCCACTTGTGGGCTCCCTGCTTAAAGAGCAGTAGCCCTACTGTACCACGGATCACAGTTCAAGGTAAGCCTGAGCTGAGAGCCCAGTCCTTGGCCCCATCTCTGCAGTCAGCTTCCCCCCTCTGATACCTGGGAGCACTGACACCTTCAGACACCCCTGGTCTTTTTGAGCCCCCACAGGTCCTGAGATCACACTGTCCTCGCCAGGTTTCCATCCCCTAGCCTCTGGAGGACATTCCTCAATGGAGCAGACTTCTAAAAGTTCTGATTTTGTGCTCTACTGCTCTCTCACTTGCTGGGAGCTGGTCCCTCCCCCCGTGGTCTATCTTCCAGCCACTTTGGATTTGCTTCTCCACAAGTCCTACTTTCCAGAAAATGGTCAATTTTCTGTTCCTAGAATTGTTGCTCTTCTCTTCTATCTCCTGTTGAGTTTGTGGGTATTCAGAATGGTTTGATAACTACCTAGCTGAACTCTTGGGACATGATGATATTTTAGTCTCCTACTCCTCTGCCATCTTGCTCCTCCTCCCCAGTAATTGGGTTTTCATGCCACTAGCCTTTTTTTCTCTTTTAGCCCCTCTTTTCCTTCCTTCCACCCTCCCTTTTTTCATTCATTCTTTAAGGGATACCATTTAAAAGGCAAAATTAAGTGCACCTGGGTGGCTCAGCTGGTTAAGTGTTGGACTCTTGGTTTCAGCTCATGTCTTGATCTCAGGGGCTCAGTGTGGAATCTACTTGGGTTTCTTTCCCCTACCCCCTTTGCATCTCCCCCTGCTCATGCTCTCTCTCTAAAATAAATAAATAAAGTCTTGAAGAATACATACATAAAAGGACAAAATGAACAGATGGCATGATTAAACCACGAATATCCCCCATCCTAATCATGGGCTATCTGGAATTGCCTCTTGTATATTCACTAATAAAGCTGACTTTATGAGACATCATCATAAATGTTTCCAAGGAAATACTGTCTTGTTCTACTATTTCTTTTTAATTACTTATTTAGTATTTAAGGTTCGAAGAATTGAACAAAGAAGGGATATATATTTAGTGTTTCTCATTGTATCCATCATCAGTGACCCTTTAAGCACTTTTTTTCATAGTCAAGAACATTGGTTTCTGTACGTAATGCATTCGTCATTCTTATATTAAGAGTGGATGCTTTTAAGTTCCACTATCGTTATCATTTTCTGAGTATGTGTAAGCTCTCTGTAGTAGTAATATTTACTCAAACATATCACCCTCTAATTAATCATTGATGTTCCCAGGCTTAGTGAAGACTGTTCCTTTTGGCAGTTCAGTTTCAACCAGAAATTTATAAATGAAGAGACTGGGTGAGTTTGAGTGGCTTTGCTTCCTCCCACTGTGAAAGAAAGGTTGCTATGCCAGCTTTTGCCACACAGGGGCATTACCTGCCTTCTCTTTTGTGTTAGTCCTCTACAGCAAGAGAATAAACCCCTAGAAACTCGTTTTTCATTACCTTTAAAAGGAAAACAATATATTAATACACAAAAAACCCATAAGAGCTAGTGGCCACTTACAAGTTATACATGATTTTTAAGCTAGAGAAATATTTTCCTGAGTAGATTATCACAGGCCAGCATGATCCTTTGCATCTTCTCAAGAGAGAAGCAATTATTTCTTTTCTAGCCATACCAAATTTCTTTATGTAAAATACTTCGATATTTTAAGAAAAGCTATGACCCTTATTTCAATAGAATTCTGGGCCGAATGGGACTTGGGGAAATAGTGCATCTCATTGGTGGCAACTGCCATCTGAAAGAGAACACGCGGCTCTCATCAGAGAATAGTCGCGCTAGAAATGTGTTTTGAAAATGTGGTCTCTATTCCCTGCTGTCACTCCCTGTCCCCCTCTTCTCCCCCCCCCCCACCTCCCCCATTGCTGGTGCATATGCTCTCGCTGCTTCCTTAACACACATAATATCAGGTTTCAGAAAGAGGAGAGAGATGAGGAAGAACTAGAAAGAACAAAACCCTAATAAGATCCTGTGTTTGTACAATACTCCCAGTACAAGTGGCACATGCTTGATTCCTCATATCTAATACAAGGTAATGGAGATGATTATCCAGTCCAGTTTGAATCTGAATCTAAATATGATCCTAATTAAGATCATGATCACAAGATTCACACACGCACAATACTTTCAAGCAGAGCCTAATTAAAATAGCACTAAAGAGACAGTCTTCTGACATTTCCTTTTAGAAAAAAAAGCATCAACACAGCTGCAGAGAGTTGTTCTCTAGAAGTTCCTGTAAAAAGGAACAGAAATGCAATGGCTCCCATGCAGTGGCTAAGCCACAAGCTCAAATTAAAATGGGCAAGTGTCTTCTTTTCCACCCATTCCTGTGGGTTAATTGCACCTTGGTGTTCTCATTGCCCTTCAGTCACTGGGCGAGTGAACAGTTGATCACATATTCAATTTGGGTTTGGGGGAGCTGGTTAATTTCCTTACATGACCTCAAACCTAGTATTCCATTTCAGAGATATTAAAATATTTTCATGCCAATTGACACTGAAAATTTATGATAATTACATTTTTTTTCCTGCTTTTCTTCATCTTTACTCTTTTTCAACAATTTCATTCCTACTTCCCCTTCCACTGTTTGCCACCATCTCCCTTCTAAACACTTCTTCCCACTGTGGTATTTGAAACCATTACTTAGCTCCTCTTTGGGGAAGATGTAGAACTTGCCCCAAGGCTGTGCCAAATCTTGTTAGGGCCAGCACTTGTTAGGGCCACAGATAGGCTCAAGGCTGCTTGGTCTTTGGTATTACTGTATGGGAAGGGAATGTTTACTAGTGTAATTTTGGGAAAGTGTGAGAGCATTTATGGCACTGCGTTGGATTCTAGTTTGAGAGCATGATGAACATAGGAAATTCTTTGGCACTTAAATGGGCTCCCAGTCTATAGGCTGGACAATCAGATCTCTGGCACTCCCTGAGGATTCATAGGTGACCAAAAGCATTTTATTTTACTCTCTAAACTGGATTAAAAAAAAAAAGAAGAAGAAGGAATTCTTTTCTACACTCTGGTTCCATCCCAGGAATTCTTGGATTTTACAGTGCCTGATTCTGGCACAGACTCCTCAGCTTTCAGCTTTTATCTTGTTTCTCCCATGTCTGATTCCCCCAGATTCATGTTGCAACTGTATTCACCAGACTGCTCCCAGATACAGGCTCAAAAAGACCTTAGTTTCCAAGCCCATCTGGATAGACATATTTATAGTTCTACCACACCCCCACCACCTTGGAATTAATTCATACACTCAGAATCTGGAAGCCAGTCTGCACAGCCAGGCTTCTGTGTTACTCTTCTAATTTCTTTTACCACCAACAAACATTGGATATTGACTCCTAATTTTTAGTACTTTCCTCTCTCCCACATATCCTAGTAAAGGTCTTAGATGTATGATGCAGGGTGAAGCTTCTATCTAGGTACATTTTCCCACCTATGAATTCCATCCCTCCCACCCCCCACCTCAGTCCAGCTCAACCTCATCAAGGAATGGAACCTGCACTGAGTTCTGAGTGATTGGAGGAGTTGGGACCATATTTTTCTTCCTACCTTCTTTTTCTCTTCCGTCCTTGATAGAACTGATAGGATACTACTGTGAGTAAAGCTAATAGTGACTACCATTTACAGAATATTTACAATGTATCAGGAACTATATACAAGCTACCTCATTAAATTTCCCCCTAGTCCTCCACTAGAGGTTATTATTATTATTTTTAAAGATTTTACTTATTTGTCAGACAGAGGTCACAAGTAAGCAGAGAGGCAGGCAGAGAAATAGTGGGAAGCAGGCTCCCTGCTGAGCAGAGAGCCTGACGTGGGGCTCGATCCCAGGACCCTGAGCTGAAGGCAGCGGCTTTAAACCACTGAGCCAGCCAGGCTCTCCAACAGTGGAGGTTATTGAGAGAACTCCTTGCAACTCGTAAGTCACAGAACTGTAAGTTAACTTTAGTTCTCTTCCAAATCCCACATGCTTTGCACTCTGCAGCACTGTCCTGGGGCAAAGGGAGACGAAGCTGTCAAGACCACAGTCTAGTTGAGTCAGGCATATGAGCATTTCACCATGTGCAATGCAAGCTGAAATATACTATAATGAGCAAGTAGATCCAAAGTGCACAAAATGCCTTAGGAGGAAGATGAAGAAGAGAGAATTCTTGCTGGACCAGACAGTGAGGGAGGGTACTGTCATGGTGGTAAGTTCTGAGAAGTTTTATTTGAGCTGGCCTTTGAAAGGGAGGTGAAATTCATGAAGTGGAGAATGGAGTAAGTACTTAGGGTTGTTTGTACATTTGTGTGTATTTGTTTTTCTGTATCTTATTGTCATTCTTTTTAGAGACCTTTTCAGTCCCCTTCTAGATAAGAAGTTTCTTTCTCTTCTCATTTATGACCCCTTATTTTTCTTCTTTATTCTATGCACTTGTGTTAACCTAATGCTTCAGACCTAAAACTACTTAGTTTATAACACTAAGTTACCAGAGAAATGGAATAAGACAATTATTTTGCACTCCAGTTTTTCTTTTCTTTTGTTTTGTGGGAATGTTCTGTGATACTGACAAAGAATGGTTTACTTTCTATTTAGGTGTGTTGGAAGAGACACATAACAAAGGTAAAATTCACATGGCATCATGGAAAATTAGACAAAATTTTCAAAGAATGAAAATTATTTTAGTTGCAAATCTCTCTGTGATAAACTATTAATCTGGATGAAGTGTCTTGAAAATTATGAAAAATTATGTTGGAATTTTGGAGTTCCTAAAAAAGAAATGTGATCGAAGCCAATGAGGTTGGAAAAAAAAGATGGAGTATGACAACAAGTATTATTAGGGTTATTTTTAAAAAAAGAGAGTCAGATTATTGAACTGACAAAAGATAGACAAACTACATGCTTGTTGGGGAAGAATCTCCAAGTATATTTCTGAGAGTCAACATCTGAAGTATATATATGCTTTCTGTTTCTTTGTCTTATTAGAGATCTCATTAAAGATGGAGTCCATGGTTGAAAAAGTGTGAGCTTTACCAGGTTAAATAAAATTTAAAAAGTTTCTTCAGTTTACTTTGAGACTTTATGATTATCCAAGAAGCAGAAATAGTTTTGTAATATGTTTGACACAAACATATTTGTAGTGTGTGTGTGTGTGTTTGTGTGTGTATGAAAGGTCATGTGCAGCTAGTATACCTCCATATCTCGCTTTAGGAAATGCCAATATAAAGAAAAATAATGCAAAACAGAGTTGAAAATAGAAACTCTTTGGGGAATTGTAATTGTTCAAAGTAAGAAAATATTGAAAGGAGGTTTGATAAAGCATGTATTAACCTCTAAATCTAACGCATCATTCTAACTATATTGTAGAATCTCCTCTTCTTCCTTTTCAGTGAAGCTTGCCATTATTATGTCAGCCCATGCCAATATCTCAAACTTCTGAATTTCTGTAGTTCAAATGATTAACCTGGGCACTTAGCATATGTTGTATATTTATTTATTTTTCCATGTGTACATATCATCTTGCCAAGTGCCCTATGAGATCTTATGGAACAGAAGCCTTGGCATGGGTTGATATTAATAATTTATATTGATTGTTAGGTCAATCACAAATTTGAATATTCTTTTCCATCAAATCTTGTGTCAGACAATGTATTCCATTTGATGTCTCAGAATAAGGGTTATTTCATATACACATTTTAAAACTTAAACTTCTAGTATAGTGCCTTATAAAAATTGAGACTTCAGTAGTTATCTGCTAATTATAATTTAAACATGGTGATAGGTACTTCCTGGTTTCAGGAAGGAAAAAAAGAAGGAACTAGAATAGAATTTAGCCATTGAAACTAAGTCATGTTAAGTTATCTATACCCATAAGATGCAAACCCAAATGTTAGTAGTGATGATCACTTTTGTTTTATTTTGGAGGGGGTAAATTTATTGTTTTAAAATTTCTGTATTTTCTCTGTGAACATGGCTCACATTTCTAATCAGCACAAAAATAAAGGTATTTCATTTCTTTAATCATTAAATTTATACTCATCTAGTGCTTACTAAGTGCCAGACAATATGCTTGACACTGGTGATATCTCAGAAATCAGGATAGACATGGAGTTCTTGGCTTCATGAACTGTATACTTTAGTGTGGAAGACTAATGTTAAATGAATATTTAATTAATTAAAAATGATATGAGTGCTGCATGGTTCTATCAAATCATATATATGAGATATCAAGAGTAGATTCCCTTAGGAAATGATTTTTAAATTATGATCTAATGATGGCTAGAATTTAGCTAAGCTGAGACTTGAGTAGCATCTTCAAGATCTAGAGTTAGGAAGAAAATATTGTATTCAAGAAGCTGATACAAAACCATGGTGTAGGGAGTCTGCCAGGCAGTATCAGAAGAGAAGCCTGAAGAGGCTGACAGGGGCCTAATCACATAGGCCTAGCAAAGAACTTTTTCCTTGATTTTAAGAGCAATAGAATGACAATGAAAGTGGTTTTTTTTTTTTCTTTCTGTTTTTTTGGGGGTTTCGGGGGTTAGTGTATATCTTAGCTAGATTTTAATTTATTTTAAAAAGCCCACTCTGTGTATAATGGAGAATGAGTATGGGTGGGTATAAAACAAAGCAAAATAAACCAAAAAACACCAAGGCGCATAAAAGAGAAGACGGGATGATATTGAATAATCTAGGTAAGGAATTCACTAAAGTGAAAACTTCACATCTGAACACCAACAGCTTCCACAGATGTATGCTCTTTGGGAATTCCATGTGCTGGTGTCAGCCCTGTCTGGGGTAGCACTAGCTCAGGTGGTTAACAGCATGGGACCTGGAGTCGGATTATTTGGTTTCAAATCCTATTTCCACCAGAACACTTGGGCTGCCTTGGGGAATTTATTTAACTTATTTTGGCCTTAATATCCTTAATATCCAGTAAAATAAGAATAGTAACAACAGTAATACTCAGAGTTATTGACAGGATCAAATGAGTCAATATATGCAAAGTACTTAGAACAGGGCCTTGTCACAGAGTAAATGCTATATAAATATTTTCTCTTATTATAATTATAGTCATAGACACATTCAAAAAATTTAGAGGAGAATGTGTGGATTTGGTGATTACTTCGATGGGGCAGGGAGTAGGATGGTTTTGTAGAGAGAGAGAGTCAGAGGTAACTGCTAAAACTGTTAAAAAAGTAAGTGCATGATCCACCTGTTCACAGAATAATGGAGACAAGAGGAGGAACAGGCTTGGGGATCAAGCTCATGAATTAATTTTGGGATATGTTGGGTATGAAGTGCCTATAAGATATCCAAGGGGATAAATTGAGGAGGCAGTGGAATATATACAGTTACATTTTTGTTTAGAAGTGGAGCCTTGATTGGAGATATACCACCAGAGAATACATTGTAATTTAATCCATGAGATTATAAAATAACTGAGACACACACACACACACACACACGCACACGCACACGCACACAGAGATTGTGAATAACTATAGAGGGAGAAAATACATTGGCCAGGGATTTAGCCCCTAGAGTTTTAACAAGAAATATCTTTGCAGCAACATAGATTGTGACACAGTTAGTATGGATTTATTTTTAGAGGTACTTTGTAGACCTTTAAATTCTGTTATTATTTAGAAACATTTTATAGGGAAATGTCTTAAAATCTCTTTGTACGTGATTTAATTTCTACTCTTTGGTCACCTATGATTTGAAATGTACAGCTACCTTTCCACAGATGTGGTACCAATACATCTAATGGAGATCATGACTCTGAATAGTGGCACAACAAATGGTTCCAAGGTGGCTAGCCTATGGACTCAGCTAATTGTAGGTGGGACAGATAACTTCTGTAACTACCCATTTATCACTCATCGAGGGTATTCTGAACGCTTTTTCTAAACAACTGTATGCCCTAAAGTTTAAATGAATTGTTGCTACATTACAATCTTTCCTTGTCCTTACCTTTCTCAGCTGCTGATTATATTGAGAAAGTTCAGTGTTAGTGAATAATAATTTAAGTTTATATATTGTGGTAACTTTCTCCTGAAAATCTCAAAGCACTGTGCACGATTTGCCTCAATTATCTGATTCTGTACTTGCACTTACAACTATTCCTCTCATTTTATTCTCTGACTTTCAGATGCTTGTTATTCTCTTCCCAACTGCAATTTCCTTATGAATCCCTTTGCCTTGAAATTTTCCAAGACTGCTTAACAGGAGTGCCATATTTAACTTCTAAATGTGTCTAATTCTCCTATACAAGACTGTTCTCTTTTCACTTGGCGTCAAGGGATTGACTCAAAATAACTATCCTTTTGTTACAAAGAAAGAGGAGCAGAACCAAAGAAATTCACTAAAATGGAGGCTTCACAATCAATTTAAAAAGAAAAGTCATAAAATGTCTGAACACCAGCAGCTTCCGTGGCAGTTTGGAGGCCCTCTATTTGCTCTTTGGGAATTCCATTTGGAAAAACTGATTTGATTTATGATGTCACATTGGGTGAGAGGGGAGGGGGTTAAGTACTAGCTTCAAATTTAGATTGGAGTCACAGCGATTGAAGCTATTGTAAAGCTTATTTTTAGCATACACTCTTGTATAGCTTTCTTATTTAGTACTCTATCATCAATGCAACATTTATCATATACTTTGTTTTTTTATACTTGTTTTATTTCCCTTTATTAGTTTTAAAATATCCTCTTTTAAGACAACTTGCATTTGTTTGTTTCTCTAATAGCCTGATATAGCCTTTTAACAAATACCTAATGCATAAATATTAATTATGGAACAGCAAACCTTTGTTTCACTTTCAAAATCAGAACTAATCCAAGTAATCTTAAAAAAGAGGTCTAGAAAAAGCACCAACATAGTTGTTCCTCTAGGCAAGCCTTTTTAAGCAGGTTGAAGGTTAACTTTTTATTTACCACTCCTTTCCCTTGGACAAAGGGATTCTTGAAATTGCAATGCGAATAATTTGGAATGTTTTTCTCCTGGCATTGATAGGCTAATACTACTGATAATAAACATAAAATGGGTAGTATTTACTGAGAGTTTACTATAGCTTAAAGTATGGATCATGGTAGGAACTCAAATATTTGCTGAAAGAATAAATATACAAGGCAGTATATTAAGCACTTCGTGGACTTGATCTCAATTAAGCCTCATTAAACTGCCCCCCAAAATATGATTTCATACCCATTTCTCACAATAGGAAAAAAAAGCTCAGAGAGGTTATGTGTATTGCCCAAGGTTATACTATAGTGACAGAGATGACTCCATGAACTCTCTGGAATGACTTTCTCCACAAAATCACAGAATCTGCTCAAATCTTACATAAAGGCAGAGTACTCCCAGGCTGCAAATGTCTTCTCAGTCATGCTCTGCGGGAGCAGAGCCACATGCAAAATACATAATAAGAATCTTGTGCTCCATCTTACTCTAATCCTATCCTAGCCCTTTGGGAAGCAAACCAGGTGATTTATTGTTTCACTTCCAATGGGAACAAGATCAAGTATGAAGGGAGAAAATGAGAGAAGAAACTAAAGCTGTAGAATAAAAGCAGACTGAAAACATGCTAGGCAGTGTAATATATCTCTCCATTCCACTTTACCTACAACAAAAATATTAAAGAACCTGTCAGCTAGATCATGAAAGTTATTTCCATCATGACTAACCTGTAGGATCTGTTCTATTCTTTTCTTTGTTTGGGTTAAAAGCCACAAGCTGTGACCCAAGGCAGCTAGAGGGTTTATTACATTTTCTTTTGTCCCTGTATAAATAAATATGCTAGTTCTTCCCAAGAAGTGCTTGACTTGTTATTCTGTCCTAATCTTTTAGGCTATTATTCTCCAAAAAGATCTGAGATTTTATAAGAAGGATTTTCTGCTTTTTTGTTTGTTTGAAGTTCCTGGGTATCTCTTGATATTGCTTAAATTCTTAAAAGCATGTGCTTTATATGTGTGTGTGATCTTAACATCTCGTCTGTATTTAATCGAACATTTATTATTGTGTTACTAGACTTTTATAATATACTCAACTGAACACTTGATTCTTCCATGTAATTGATAATCCATAATCAAAAGAGTTTGTTGAGAAATAATTACTGGATTACTGGACAGTCATCAGTTTTTTTTTCCAATTAACAGAAAGAGAGGACACCTTCACCCCCACTGGACAAAGTCAAGTAACAAGTTTCCTGACTTCAAAAAAAAAAAAAGAAAAGAAATAGAGAAGAAGAAAATTGGTGCCAAACGATGCCTAATTATCATAATTTTAGCTGAAAAAATACAGTAAATGATATTATATATCTCAATTTATAAATCATGATTATTAGTTATGAGTATTACTATTAACTATATTAAAGAACCTTTGAAAGTAGGAAGTCTTAGAGATCATTTATTCCAACTTTTTAATTTTATAGGTAAAGAAATTATTGAAAATGCTAATAATCACATAGGTGATAATTGGTAAAATAAGCTTTGAGGTTGTGAAGATGACCAATATTCCTTAGAATATTAAATTTTTACATATTATACATGTTACATTATTAATAATTTTGGGAAATAGTGGAATGATTTGGAATTTCTGCATGAAATCCTCCTATGGTAGGACAGGTCTCTTGGTAATTGTGGCCAGTAGGAAACTTGAAGTATGGAGTTACCCAAGTAGTGTGGCTGTGAATCAAATAAGAGAGAAAATTACATAAAACGGGATTACTTTAAGGATGTTGTAGTCTAGTGGAGAGATCCTCAAGTGAATCAAGAAAGACAGGGGCCAGAAGGTAAGTATTGTAGAACATTATTCTCTAGATATGAACAAGATTTCCTTGAGAAGGCAAAGCTAAAAGTAAGTTTTGAAGTACAAGCAGGAGTTTGCTCAATGAAAGAAATAGGAAATGGTATTTATAGCAGAAGGAATAGAGCACATAAAGACAAAGGAATATAAAACACTTTTGTGAAATTCTAAGTAGTCTGTATGACCCTGTGCACTGTTAATTAATTAATTTATTTTTTTAAATATCTGTCATGTGCTGGATATATTTTATGTTCAAGACAGAGAACATTTCCTGTTTACATTTTAGTGTAAAGAGGCTCACAATGAACTGTTATGATATGTTAGATGGTAATATAATGAAAAAAAGGCAGAGAAAGGGGGAGAGAAAGAACCAAGGCATGGAGGGAGTGCATGAATTGCCATGTCAAATACAGTGGTCAGGAAGGCCTCTTAGATAAAGTGACTGTATCCAAGAGTAAATACCTGAAAGAAAGAAGGAAGGAAGCAGATATTTGGTAAGGACCCCTCTGGTCCAGGGAAGAACAAGTACAATAACTCAGAGACAAAAGCATGCTTAGTGGATATGAGTAACATCAGGGAAGCCACGGGGTCCAGAGTCGAATGACAGAAGAGGTGATGAGTGAGATGCTGAGTGGATGAGGAGGAGAACAGTCAAGTATGAGGTGCAGGGGAGAACAGCGGAGCCAGGCTGCGTAGTGTCACACAATCAGTTGTAAAGATTTATGCTTTTACTCTGAGTGACACGAAGTCTATCGAAAGGTTTTAAGCAAAGGAGCATTGTAAATTTATGAATTATGTTTTAAATGATTGTCCTGGCTTCCCTGGGGGAAGACTGGGACCAGAGAGTCCATGTGAGAGGCTTTTCAGTAATCTAGAAGAGTGATGATGGTGTGTTGGACCGTCTACCGTCTACCAGGTGGTAGCAATGGAGATTGAGAAGTGGTTGGATTCTGGATGTGTTTTGAAGATAGAGCCAACAAGATTTTCTGATAGACTGGAAACAGTGTGAGAGAAAAAAAAAAAAAAAAGTCAAGATCCTATTATTTTGGTTTGAGCAATTGGAAAGATGATGAGGCTGTTTACCAGAATGATAAGGACAGGTGCAAGCTGGAAGAGGTGGTGCATAGAAACCAAGCATATGGTTTGGAAGATGCTATTTTTAAGATAACTATTAAGGATCCAAGTGAAAATTAAGTTACCACTTAGTATTTGAGTCTGAAGTTTAGGGGAGACTTCAAGGCTAGATATTTAAATTTAGAATTCATTAGCCTATAGATGGTATTTATGTCTACGGAGCATATTCATGTGGAAAGCAGTATGGTATCACATGCTATGCAGCCAGATTGGCTCTGAACATAGTCTGTGCAACCTTGAACAATTAACTTAGCTGTGCTTTAGTTTCTTCCTCTAAAAAATAGAAATGATAACAGTTATAATTTTGTTGGGAAGCTTAGTTGTCACTTATAAAGCAATTTAAAAAAGCAGTGTCTGGCACAGAATGAATGATCAAAAATATTAGCTACATTTATTATATGTGGGTGTTATGGCATGAGATGCATATACTGGGGTAATATTTTTAATACTAAAATCATTTATTTTTAATTTCCTCTAAATAATAGGGCCTTCTCCATGCTATGTATTAAGAACATGATGCCCAAAACAAATGAATCTTTGTTGAGCTCTGAGATTTAAAGCTGATTTTCTCGTGTTCTTAGTGATACCATGGGCTTGTTAACTAAGCTTTGGTGAAAAAGAAAAGGGATTTTTGCATTCCAAAGCTTCTCTTTATAAATTAAAAATAAAATTCTAGGAGGCCTGAAAATGGAGTCATACTATAAGCCATTTTCAGAGATGATATAGGACTTAAATGGATTAAATTGCAATAACTGTATGGCTTCAGGGGATCTACAGTGCCAGCTAGATGTAAGAGGAAGACCTAGTCAATGGGGAAGGTGGCTGAGTGCCTTGGGAGTAATCATCTGGCATTGTTTGTGCCAAGATCATGGCTGCTGATTTATACCAGCTGTAGATACTCCAGCAGATAGTAGAGGGACAGAAATCAATGTCCAAATCCTAGACTAACTGGAGCAGCAAAGGAGAACAATTCCAGGATCAAACTCACCTACTCCCCTTCCATGATGGTATATCTTCTTCCTTATTCCAAGTCCATTTTGGACTATGAAGTATAAATTATCTATTTCCATGGCAGAGACTGATTCAAACTTGATTGCATTAATTTGTTAAGTCTAAGTTGTTTTTCTTTTATATCAGTGGGGAGGCAAGTGATGCTTTTATTGAAAATAAGGCAAATTTGATATATTACAATTTGGTGTGTGTATATATTCAATAGACAAGACAAGGAGAGTAAGAAGAAAGTATCCAAAGATTATCTTGGGCCATTTTTTGAACCATTAAAGATAAGCCATTTGAAAAAGATGTCTATATCTCAGATTGCAGCATGAGGGAAAGACAAGAAAGAAACTGATGTTAGAGACAAGGATGCCAATTGAAGTTATAATAGGTAACAATTAAAAAAAACTTCTCACAGTAATAGAATTTCTGATATTTGAGTAATATATGTTTATCTAGAGTAAATACTTCATTTTCCAACCCACTTTACCAGTCACATGGTTGAAGGAGATGTTAATGGAAATAGTATGCTTAATTTATGGGGAGTATCTTTACAGGGAGATTCTACTTCTCTTCCTTTTTTCTGCTTCCTGGGAAATCAGTAATGACCAGAGCTCTGGCAACCATCTTGTACTATGAGATGTCCTTAGTGGAAGGAAACCATGTACATCTGAGCAGCAAGATAGGATGGATGCTAGCTGCCTTATATTCTGGAGTATTCTAACATCCCTTGATGACTACCTCTATACTTTTTGAAAACTTCTATGTTATTTTAGTTGCTCTTGAAGATTTTTTTTCTATTTTTTTATAGCCAAGAATAATATATTATAATAAAATGTACTATAATAATGTATATAATAATATAGAATATAGAATATAATAATAAAATATTTATTGGGGAACATTTAAAAAAACACAAAGAAATATATAAAATAGGGCGCCTGGGTGGCTCAGTGGGTTAAGCCACTGCCTTCAGCTCAGGTCATGATCTCAGGGTCCTGGGATCGAGTCCCGCATCGGGCTCTCTGCTCGGCAGGGAGCCTTCTTCCCTCTCTCTCTCTCTCTGCCTGCCTCTCCATCTACTTGTGATTTCTCTCTGTCAAATAAATAAATAAAATCTTTAAAAAAAAATAAAAAAAAAGAAATACATAAAATAAAATGTAAGCCATGCATAATTTCACCATGAAGAACTTTCTATTGTTATTCTTACTCTTTGTTTTGCTTTATTTCAGTCTTTTCTCTTGAACTTTTGTAAAAATAGTGTTTTCAACCCTCCACTTTAATCATTGATAGAGCTTTTCTTTTTCTTTCCTTTTCACAGTGATGTGGTCATCATTAATGCTGCTTATTACAATGCTGAGTATTACAGTGTTTTTGCCTTCATGGTAGGATTGCATTTCTTGGCATACTGTGATTGGTTGGCCTGTGTGTCCATTTTGGCCAATAACTGTGGGCAAGAGCAATTTGTGCAGTTTGGGGTCCAAGAATTATATTGTCAATTTGAGTCCTTTTATAGCTTTCTTTACTTTCTGCCACAGAAACCTATAATGTCCCAGCTAGTTATAGCTTTGTCAGTCTACATCACAAAGCAAGCAGGGTCTCCATTTTAACCTTGGTGGCCAAGTAGTGGGATAAGGAAAAAAAAAAAAAAAGATAACTTTAAGGCACCAAGATCTTTTATTATTCAGCATAAGCTAGCTATGACAATAGGATGAATAATAATAATACAGGTATATTAGAGTTCTCAAAAATATATATATAACCCTGAACTAATAGGATTGAAATAGATTTAGATAGAGTTATAGGTAAGAGGAGATTTTATTATAGGAATTAGCTTATGTGATTATAGAAGCCAAGAAATCACAGGCTCGACTTTCTGCAATCTTGAGAACCAGGAAAACTTGTGGTGTAATTCAGTTCAAATCTAAAGGCTTGAGAACCAGGGGAGAAAAGGGAGACCTTAAGATTCGGTAAGTCTTAGGCCAAAGGCCTAGATCCCCAAGCATCAATGTTTAAGGACAGTAGAGGATGGTTGCCTCAGCTCAAGCAAAGAGAGCAGATTCCCCCTTCCTCTGCCTTTTTGTTTTATTTAAGCCCTCAGTGAATTGAATGATGCCCATCTGCATTGGTGAAAGAGATGTTCAAATGCTAATCTCTTTTGAAGACACCCTCACAGACATACCCAGAAATAATGTTTACCAGCTGTTTGGGTATCCCTTAGGTCAGTCAGGTTGACACAAGGAATTAGCCATCACAATGTGTGAAGTGCTATTTGGTATAAATTCTGAAATCCTCACAGGCATTATCTCACACAACTTGCCTCTTCACTGCTGCATTCTAGCTCTCTCTGCGGTCCCTTGGTTGTACCATGTGGCTTCCTATAGTACTGCGCTCAAGCACACTGTTGACTCAATTTGGAACATTTGCCCTCCCCTCCCTACCAGGTGTGTCCTTGATCCTTGAGATTTAAGTATTTAAATATTTATTTAAATGTTATTTGCTTTTCAAACCTTTTTCTGAACTCTCTGGATACCTTCTGATTAGTTGTTATTACCATGGTAATTAAATTATTCATTATGTAATTAAGTGTTTAACTCTTTATCTTGCACTAAAATATAAACTTTATGAAAGCAGGAATTATATGTTTTGCTTACTACTTTTCCCCTGATATTTAGAATGGAAAGTGAACACTAGAGTTCCTTTCTTTTCCTTTCTTTTGAATTTCTAAATTATAGTATCTTTTTAAATTTGGAGTTAAGTTGCCTTTTAAGAAAAAGATGAATTTACTCAGTTTGGAATAAATAAGAATGATGTGTTAAGAAAAGAGGATATTAAAAACAAGTTTCGTATTTACCTGAACAAAAATGATAATAAACATGATAGTAGGGGCGCCTGGGTGGCTCAGTGGGTTAAGCTGCTGCCTTCAGCTCAGGTCATGATCTCAGGGTCCTGGGATCGAGTCCTGCATCGGGCTCTCTGCTCATCAGGGAGCCTGCTTCCCTCTCTCTCTGCCTGCCTCTCCATCTACTTGTGATTTCTCTCTGTCAAATAAATAAATAAATAAAATCTTAAAAAAAAAAAAACATGATAGTAGTTCTGTGGATATCAGTTTTAATGGTAGATACTGAGAATGGGATATTGTTGATTTTGGAAACCAAGGATGGTTTGCTTTCCTAAGAGTAACCAATAAACTTTTAAGTAAATGAAAATCTGAATCACATATATAGTATTCACCTATCAGATGAAAGAACACTTTATTATTTTAGGTATTCTACAGATGCAGTCCAAATCTTATGAGAAGCATCTCATTTTTGCAAACCACAACCTGAATTTTAAAATATGAATGCCACAAAGATAGAGTGACTAGAGAAGTTGTTTTAGTTTTGTAAGTTTCTGTTAGATTTGGTAAGTAGTTTCCTATGTTTATGGGATTTTTTTTAAAAAATTACATTTTTAGCTTCAGGGCAGATGACAATAACTTAACTGGCTTGCCTATTGAGTGACTTCTACTTTCATCTCTTTGGCCAGGACAGTGTCAGATATTTCTTTCTAGCTCCAAGGGTAGCATGGAGGTTAATGTTTTTAATTGAATACTTTGCCATACAGAATAAAACTGAAGTTGTGAATTAATAAGGAGGGAGAAGATGGTTATTGGGCAAACAATTATGTATGTTTGCTGTGATATCTTTTAATAATCAATTATAATTTTTAATAACAGTAATAGCAAGCAATGATAACACTTGTCAGAAATGCTTTATTGTTTATTAAACCATTCAGGCTGCACAGCAGATTACTGAAGAAGGAATTATTATTGACCCCTTTTATGGATGAGGAAACTAGACTGACAGAATGATTAAGTAACTTGCTTTATGTCACAGTGTTATATATGCTATGGTCATGCAGGTTTTGAATCTAGCAGCCTGGTTCCAGATTGTGATCTTAATTATTCTACTAAAAATATTTAAAGGTATGTGAATATATGTCTTAAAGCCCATGCAGGTATATTTGTATGTTTTAAGGCTAAATATTAAGCCTTAGCTAGTATTGAGAGTACAAAGCTCATTGGAAAGAGCCATTATATGTTTTTGTTTAATTTTAAGGCCTTTTAAACATAATTAATTAATTAACTACTAACTAATTAACTTAGAGTAAGTGGAGGGAAGGGGAGAGGGAAAGAAAATCCCAAGTAGATGCTGTGCTCATATATAGTGATTGAGCCAACACAGTGATTGAGTCACGACTTTGAGGTCATGACGTGAGCCAAAATCAAGAGTTGGATACTTAACTGACTGAGCCACCCAGGCACCCCTAATCTTAACTCTTATAAAATCTCTTTTAAACCATTTTAAAGAACAAAATTTTCAGTGAAATGATTAATAGAATTAAAGCTCACATGGACTGGAATAGAATTGGTGCTACACAAGATGCAGTATGGAAATACAAGATGGATAGCATGAAAGCACGTCTTTCTCTTACCCCATTATGAGTCTCTAGTCTCCCTTCCCAGAGGCAGTTATTCTCTTGTCAGAGACTCTTATTATCCACCAGTTCCCAAAGTTGCTTTTTTCCTTTCAGTAACTGACCATCTAAATTTTACCAGGCCACATGGAAGCTTGATTCTGCACTGCTCTTTCTAGCCTTACTAGCTTATAGCTGCGCATGGACATTTGACTAAACCCCTGCCAAAGGGAAATCAGTAATGTGATGTGATATGTGTAAGTTCCAAATTATGTTTGTTTTTTTTTTTAAAGGAACATGATTTACTTTCTGTTTTTATTTCCCTCCATGGACTATGATGTGACTGAAGTGGTGGCGATCTACCTCAGTTATGTAGAATAAATGGAACTGTCCCTGGTTTAAAGCAGAATTTACCAATCTGCTATCTACAGCCAACTCTGGACTGTTATTGAAGAGAGACATGAATTTTCCTGCTGTTAAAGTTAATGCACAGACTAAATTGCTGTAACAAAAGTCACCAAACTAAAAATAACTTTTCTTTGTTTTAATACCTAAAGTTATTTCTCAGTTCATTTGACAAAGACTAATGATGTTACATAAATACATATTTTAGCTTCATAAATATCTTTAAAATTTGCCTTCAATTTCCAGCAGGAAACTCCATTGATCAAATTTCTCACATGTCAACACTCTTCGTCAAGAAGTTTATTTTAACATGTTCTTTTCTTAAAGATAACATATGAAGAAGAAAAATTAATAAATTTGATTTTGCCTTTCTGGATGAAAGTTTACCTTCAGTATTTTAGAGTTGGGTGTTATAATGTGGACTATTCGTATGGATTGAGCCCTGCTTTTTAAATCTTTGTACATGGTACAATCTAAGGTTCTTGTATTTTCTAAGAGAGTAAACCCGCTTTGTGGTGTGAGTGCGTTTGTGTGTGTGTGTGTGTGTGTGTGTGACTTTTTGTAGATGCTTAAGTGACCAAGACCAGACAAATGCTTCCTGCACTGAGAACCCTTTTTTTTCTTTTAATCAGTTTTATGAATATAGTTCTGGAGATTTTTTTTTTTTTTTTAGTTCAAATGAGTCTCAAACCAGCAAATTGACAAAGTTTGAAGTGGTTAGACCCACATTTGTTACAGAGCTCATGTCCAAGTCTGTTGATCCCATCTTCTATTATTTCCCACCTTTTCTGCTGAGAGAATTCAGGCATTTCCTCTCTCATCTCTGAGATCCTGCTTAAATTCCATGGGAAAGCAGGAGGAATTAAAAGACATGGATCAATATATGTTCAATGTCTTTTTATGCACCATTTTATTTTTTTCATCTCTATTTCCTTAAACTTTTCATTACATGAGTTAGTGTTTGTTTTTGTAGTGGTTGCAATTGCTTTTCATATATAGCCAAACACCTTGTAGAAAAGAAAAATGTGGTTTAAGGTCAATGTAGGATTATAAAAACTCATTAGAGAAACCACAATGAAAATAAGAATCTAAAGGCACATGGCTGTTCCATCCTAATACAGAAGATGAACATCTCTTTTTGTTTCTTACTAAGTACAGTGAGTTTTTTGTTGCTTATAATTTGCTAAAATCAGTTGGCAAGGATAGTAGAGAAAGTAAAATTCAACTCTTTTATTTTTTTAATCTTTTCTATGAGTTCTTATTTAGGAGGGGGTAAAGTATGTATATTTGATGGGCATAACAGTGAATATTATAAAGCTCCAGAATGTGATATATAGAACTGCATCCTTTTTCACATCCACTGTTGGTAATGGAATATATAAAGTTGAGGGAGGGAAGTCAGTCACATTAAAGCTTCTATAGCAGATGTCAGTCCCAGATTTTGAAGAGTTACTGTAAACATGTTTAAGAAAGGACATTTTAAAAATTAACATATAATGTATTATTTGTTTCAGAGGTACAGGTCTGTGGTTGGTCAGTCTTACACAATTCACAGCACTCCCCATAGCACATAGCATCCCCAATGTCCATCACCTAACCATCCTATCCCTATCACCCCCCTCCCCTCCAGGAACCCTCAGTTTGTTTCCTGAGATTGAGAGTCTCTTATGGTTTCTCTCCCTCTCTGGTTTCATCTTGTTTCATTTTAAAAAAGATCTCAACAGTTTCTCTTCATATATTTTGACTTCAAGTATGGAAATTTCTGGGTGAGCTTTGTTTAATGACCTTTTTCCCTCTTATTACCATGGCGGGGCCATGAACCCATTATTCATGAATTTAGCCACTATCTGGTTTGCACGAAAGTCAGGTGGCCGACATCTTTACCCAGAGGTTTAATTTTATAGAGTAGGGAGTTGCTGATCTGACACTTTTCTCTGCCATCTATACTGCTCTGCCTTTCTACCCTGTGGTGACTGTCACCACTGTCCACTGTGCCTCCCAGCACCTCTTAGAGATTTTAAGTGAGTTTTAAGAGAGCCATTTGCTTATAACTCAAAAGTTAGCAATAGTGTTCTTTAGGAGTGAACATTTTAAAGTAGTGCTCTATAGTTTCGGTGTTTTAAAATAATTTTCTATAGATTTGTCAGTATTTATCTCTTAGCAATATTGATATACATTCCTCTCTCCCCCCATCTCCCCTCCATACCTTCAGCTCTTGCATACCATTCCCTTCGCTTCTGTAATTTATCTGTCCTTTATCTGTAGCTATAGTGCCTTCCTTTCTCAGTATGTCTCAAGAGGGGTTGTATTGGCAGTTTGGGTGAGCGATGCTTTATTTAAGTGAAGAATATTGGTTCTTGAATTTTGACATTTAGGAACCCTGTCTCTCACTCACTAAATGCTATAGCATGCCAGTAGCCATTGGGAAAAGCAAAAACACCTCCTCACATTTTTAATACCTTCAGGGAGGAAGTACCATCCTTTGTTGAGAATCACTGGTAGACTGTAGCTCCACAAGGACACTGGTGGGGTATGTGTATTTCTGGTAATCAATTACTATTGTCTACTCTGTGGCTAGCATGTGTTGGATTTGGAAATGTATTCAAGTCATGACATGCATGCGAGCCAATTAGTGAATAAGCTGAGGCTCCAAATTTATTCATACCATAATTCTCACATGCAATAAATATATAGGTTCTTCATATTACCTGCAATTGTTCTGATTGTTTTTTTAAGAGATAATCCACTGGGTAACAGAGAAAGAATTTTATTCTCATTGTCTGATTTCACTGTAATTCAGCAATGTGTAACCCAAACTTTTCTTCAGACTTTCAAATTTGCTCCATTGCTAGGAAGTGCTTGAATATATAGTGAGAGGGAGAGAGGCTGATGGCATCCTCGCTGGCAGCAAAGAAAATAGAACCCTCCTATCATCCTCTTGTTTTCTAGATACTCATGCGATTTGCTCCTGGGTCTGATGCCTGTTGCACTGAAATTGATTGTTTCTAGTTGTATGGATAAACATATGGTTTTTCTCATAAAGCCTAGGGCTCTGGTACTTTTGGTCTTTGGTCTTGAAGTCCCCATCAGACATAGCTTCTGTTCTCTGGGTGCAGGGTGTTTTCTTAAAACTTCCTGTCTTGGGGCCACTGAGTAGTACAGTTGGTTAAGCATTCGACTCTTGATTTCAGCTCAGGTTGGGATCTCAGTGTCTTGAAATCAAGTCCCGTGTAGGGTTCTACGTTTAGCTCAGAGTCTACTTGTGATTTTCTCTCCCTCTGACCCTCCCTCCCCCTGGTGCTCTCTCTCTCAAATAAATAAATAAACTTTAAAAAATTGCTTTCTTTTCCCCATATATGCAAAGACTTGTTTTTTTACACATAAGCTATTGAAAACCAGGACTGCTTCAGCTTTACCTTTCTACCTGACTTGTAATACTCTCTCAGCTCTGATGCCTGGGTGCTGAATTGGAAATGTCAGCATGGTCCCTCCTTGCTCTGGTGCCATCACCTGAATATGCTTGACCACCACTGTACTTGTCTTGGAGTTTCTAAATTATATCCCTCTCCCACATCTTACTCCCAAATTCTCTGGGCCTGCAAAAGGTTAGAATTTTCTTCCTTCTTATCCTTCTCTGGACTACCCTTATGTAAACTGAGAATTGTGCCAAACATCTGTTTTAGTCATACCAGGATTTCAAACATATTTCTTGTTGCAAAATCCTATTTTAGGCAAAACAGCTGAATATTAACTATTTCTTTCTATTTTTGTTCTTCTTATTAATTGTAATAAACACGTCCCTGAACAGATGGGCTACCTTTGGCTTTTCAGGGAAGAAACTTATATTAGGGAAATGCATATATATGCAAATGTACATATGGAAACATATATAAAGAAAAACACATTGATTTATTTTTTTACTATTAACACTATGTGTGTACATAATTGTGTATACAGTGAACAAGATCAGGTGAGATCTGTGAGTGTTATCTATGGAACATGTGGAAATTAAATTAAATCTGACATATAGTATAGTGTGAATGTAAATAAGGAGAGAGGTGGCACAACGAGGGAGGTGCATGTATACTAAATTTTTCTAACAACATGATATGATTTTAAACCGTATGAGGAGTGACTATTTATATAAAAGTATATAATGGCACAACACTATTATAGGGTCTCATTTTATTCTCTTTCCAAAATGTCACAGAAGATCTCCACAAACATGTAAAAATAAGAAAGACAAGATGTAAGGAAGACATGTACTGCTGGTAGTAGTAATTTTACTATTGTTTAAAACGTATTCTATTTTCTAAGGAACAGGGGCTTTGTTGTCTGCTAGCGCTTACCACGGGAAGTGTGGAAGTAGTTGCCGAAAGGTTTGCAAGCTTTTTTTAAAAGGGAGAAAAAGTTAAAATTGGGGAAAAAAATCCATCCATATAACTTGTTTTCCCCTTCTACAAACTGGAAAAAGACCATCCTTATTCAGTTTTAAGAGCAGAAAGCCTCTCTAGAGCTTGTGAAGGACTGTGGTTTCTGGAGACTAGATGGAGAGTCATCACATATTGCAAAGTCTCTTCTCAGTCATTGCTTATTTTAAATTTAACAACTTTTTTTTTCTTTTACTTGATTTGTACTAATCCTGTTGAATAATGTTTATTTTTAGCTTTTGATTTAGATGTGAAATTGTGATTCAGGAAATAGGATTTTTCTCAAGAATTTTCTACACATATGTTTTTTATGTATCTGCTTGTAATGTAAAGTAATATATATTTTCAGAACTGTTTCCACATCCCAAATTTTCCCTCATTAACTCATAAAGTTTAGGTGGACCATTTTAAGAAGATGTGATAGGCAGAATAATTAAAGGTAATTTGGTTCATTAAGTACCAATAGAGTTGAAACATATTTTTAAAAAGAAATAACATTTAATAATAAATCTATAGCTTCATTAGTCTTGACCATTATTTCTTAATCTTGGGCACTAGAGAGTTTTTACAGTCATGCCAGAGGGCTAACACTAAGCACAATAAAGGTCTTTTTTTCATTTATAATACTATCAAAATTAGAATGCAATATGTCAATTATTAATTGTAGACAAAATGAATTCTCTTTTGAGTAATAGTGGTGTTTATGTTGTTGGTACTTTATTATTGCTTCTAGGATTTCATTTCCATTTTTTTTTTTCTTTTAGATTTTAGATCTTGACTTCCTTTTCCTATGCATTTTGTTTAACTTTTATCCATGTCTACTAAACTGATTTAACTAAATCCACATGGCTTTTAAGAGTCTGCTTTCTCTTTTCAGATGGTTATTTCCTTAGTGCTATTTCTTGCTTTTTCAATCCTTTGATTCTCATTGGAATCATGCTTAATCTATCCTCCTCACCCCTAGCTTTCCTGGCAAACTATGCCCTGTTTCTTAGGGATAAAATAAACCATAGGATCATATTAATTGCCAAACATTTACCTCTGGATGAATGACAAAATGCTACTTTTAAAACTCAGATTTGCCAAATGTTCAATGTAAAATCACAAACAGTTGGAAAGGAAATCGTCTTTAGAGAGTTCTGTACATGTCTGTCCATTATTTATAGAGTCCGATAATGTTTTACTTAAATGACTGCATTGTATTAATGCATTAGTAAAAACTAAGCTATAAACTTTAATTCTCATGAGATAGAAAGATAGAATGGCACGGTAATAAAACAGAAAGGAAATACAATGACCTGGATGTCTAAATGCTTCTCTCCCATCAGAATCAATGATCGTTTCCAAGAATTAATTTCTTTCTAATTGTTCCTTCTCACATATTAGATTGGCATTGTCTTGGTCTTCCACGCACAGACTGGAAATGGCCAACCGTCACAATTCCAATAAACTTCAATTCCAGTGTTCTATACTGAGCAGTATGATCTACCATGACTCACCAATCAGTGGAGGACAGATGAAGGTGTTTTAGTATGGTTCTGACTTGGATTTTCTTTAATGAAAAAATAATATCAAATACTGAAAACACATTCATGCACGCACACACACACAACTTGTCTTTCCCAGGTTCACAACTTAATTTTTGGACTTAGGGAAATATTGAGAGTTAAACCATTACCTAACACACCTAGTTTTAAGTACTAACAGACTAACAGATAAATTGATTAGCCCAACCAAAAAAAGAAAAAAAACAACAGCTAAGGAGGAATGTAGGAACCAGCAATGTTATCAATTGCTCCAGCATGTAATTTAGCCAGGTATGTTACATCATCTCCCTTTATCTCTTTTTACATATTTGAAATGAGTTTGCATTAGATAATTTCTGTTATTGATATCTCTAATTTTGTAAAACATGTTATCAAATGTTTGAAGGAGTTTTTATGAAATATCTTCTCTTTTGGAGAAAGGTGCATGTTTCAGTTTGTATTTCATACTCCAGTTTAATTTAGTATTCATATTAATGAAATAATTTTATACTTAGAAAAATATGTCTACTAGCTGGTAGCAGGGATGCAGCAATCCTGGGTGTAAGCCCAGTGAAGTCATGGCTACATTTAATATCATTTTATAAAATGAGTTGGAAGTATAGACAAAATAGAATAGTATTTCAGGTAAAAGTAACAGAAGGCACAGACTAGGTAGTAACTATTGACACAAGGAGGAAGGGAGGGATGGGAAAATATGTGAAGAAGATTCACTAATTTGTTTTTTAACACACAAGTGTGTACTTTAGTAGGAATTGATATTTAAAGAGAAGTACATTTCTGGTTTAAAGTTATCAACGTATCTGATGGTACGTTGAACAAAACCAGTGTGCTGATATTTAAGTTCTCTTTGAGTATTGATTTAAGTTTATGTAGAAATCCTTATCGGATTTTTTGTAGTTCTTATAATTATTGCTGTTACTCTCTTCTTCTATGAGGTGTTTCCTTTCCCTAGGGATTTTTTTTTTTTTTTTTTGCCTTATAGAATCACTTATTGATTTTTTAAAGATTTTATTTATTTATTTATTTATAAATTTCTTTTCAGCGTAATAGCATTCATTGTTTTTGCACCACACCCAGTGCTCTATACAATCCATGCCCTCTCTAATACCCATTACCTGGTCCCCCAACCTCCTACCCCCCGTCCCTTCAAAACTCTCAGATTGTTTTTCAGAGTCCATAGTCTCTCATGGTTCACCTCCCTTTCCAATTTCCCTCATCTCCCTTCTCCTCTTCATAAACCCTAGGGATTATTTTGAAAATATGTTGGGAGGCTATTCATTGTTCTCATAATTGGAGGGTGGCACAACTGGCATTTAATGGGTGATACTAGGGATGCCGATGCCTTGAATGCTCAAGAGATGTAAACAATAAATTTGTTCTTTCCTTCACAACTTTTGAACGTTTTGCACGATGTTAATGTACATGAAACAACCGTTTATAATTTTTGAACTGAGAAACAAACTCCATTTTATATATAAATGTAGAACAATTTTGTATAGTGTAAAATAATTTTCCAGGAATTATGGTATTGTGAAAATTGGAAAAGGCTGTACTATGTTTGTTCCTTACCTGGAGTTACTCATCATTTTAGAAAAGCATGTGACTCTCTACAGTGCTGCTCATGATATTATGACACACCTGAGTCAGTCTGCATCTGTAATTGTCACATTCCCAGTAGTTCTATACATTCTACACATATGTGCGGGCATTCTAGTAGTGTAGCCCAAACGTTTATTTTGGAATACAGAATATTTTTAAATATGTTACTTCATATCACAATTATATTGCTTTTAAAAAAATTATGTGTGTAGATAGATTGCATTATCTATGAATTCCATTTTAAGGGAGCGAAAGTTAAATTAAATGCTTCTTATGTAAAGGGACATTGAGTTTGATAGAGTTGAAAACCACAGCCTTAAGGTATAGAAGAAGTTTGTAGCATTTTAATGGTAAAAGAAAAATTAGAATTCAGCCTACCTAGTAGATAGAGCACCATTTAGCTAGTGGATAGACCACATCAGGGTTTGAACACTTGAGTTCTAATGCCAGTTTTGACATGAGCCAGATTACTTCTGAAATTGTTTGCTTATATATAAATTTTAAAAGTTGGGTTAACTTAGAGTGGAGGGAAATAAACTTTTTCTGTGTTGCTTTTTTTTTTTTTTAAAGACTTGATGTATTTATTTGAGAGAGAGATAGAGAGTGCATCCATGAGCTGGAGGAAGGGGCAGGCAGAGAGAGAGAAGCAGGCTCCTTGCTGAACAGGCAGTCCAATGGGGGGCTCAATCCCAGGACCCCGGAATCATGACTTGATGCTTAAATAACTGAGCCACCCAGGGTGCCCCTATGTTGCTCTTAAACCAAGAAAAGTAACTAGAAAATATAGGGAAATGGAATTTCCTTAAATTAGCAAGTGGATAAATCCTCAAATAATTAGAGATGTGCAAAAATGGAATTGAAATACATTTAAGATATATCAAGCTATGTCTGGTTAACCATTTGCTGTGGCTGGTATGTTGGGAGGAAAAGACATTCAATAAAAGCTTCTCAATCAGAGACACACATCAAAGTCATTAATGGAGCTTTTACAAATCAGAAACCATGAATGTAGTGGCATGTAGATATTTCTAGCACTTCATGTATAATTCTGGTATTCACTCCAGATGAGAAACAAAGGAGTTAGTTTACCTCTGGAATTTTCTCCAGCAATAGGTTTTTCTCTTTTTTTTCTTACTACTGTGTAGAGAGTTATCTCCAAACTTAGTGATCTTATTTTAGAGACAGATTAATCAATCTGTTTAATTAACCAAATAACTCACCAACTGGTATTTAGTTCATATGTCTCGTGCAATTGCCAGATGTAGTAGAATCTTAGAAGATTGAGAATGATTTTAGAAGACTAGAAGATTTAGAATGTTTTTCTAGTCTGGGTTAAAAGTCAGAATTCACTGATTTAGCCAAGACTCCAAAAGAAATATTGAAGTTTATGGAGTTTTTTTATTCCACCTTGCTCTTCAGTTTCACCATTTATTCTATAAACTGGTCTTTCAGATAATTGTAGCCATTCCTGATCAGCTCAACTCACAATGAAGCCATTCTCTGTATTTCCGTGGTACAAAGTCTCTTGAAGCTGTTGCTTACTCTTTATTAAACAGCTCCTTGTCTTATTTTAGATTTTTTTTTTAAGTGAACTGAAGTTACTCATGTATTACTAGCTTGTGGGCACCATCAAGGTCACATTAACAATATTACCTGAATCTTATTAGCCCTTGTTTGTGTAATAATAGCTCCATCCCCATTTCAGATAAGCTCATTGACAGCAGAAAAGTAATACTATTTTTCTCACTTTCTTGTCCCTTGGTAGCTCAGTGTTTTGTGTATCTCAGGACCTTGCATGATAGGGCGATCTAAGTTCTGAATGCTGAATCCAGAGACCAGTTTGAGTTTCAGGCCTGTTCTCAAGGAGTTCTGTACTACAGACAAATTATTCACGTAATTGTTTTACATGTAAGAAACTGTACTTGAAGGTACTTTATAACTGTGAGGGGGAAATTGTTAAGCTATTGCCCATATTATTTATATGACAGTATGAGAAGCTATCTCTGGAATTTTTTTGTTTGTTTCTGTTTAGCTTCTTACATTGTCAAAGGATATCTCCAGAGGAGATTTGCTCAGGTATCAAATCTCCACTATTTATCATCAGCATGAAATCTTCTTTCACTGAGTGCGAGAAGGGCAATTTTAAATTCTGTGTGAATTATGTTTACTTAGCAAGGCTTTACCTTTTTTTTTTTCCCCTGGTTGTTTGCCCCATGTCTCTCTAGGATGCACTTAGGGGGCTTGCATTAAGCTTATGATGCCCGGCATGATTGATTGTGTTTCCAGTGGTTGGACACTTTGCTGGGAGCCGTGGTTATGTCTTGGAAAATCACACTAATCGAATTTGAAGACACTGATGTGCATTCTCAAGTAAGAGCCTGGCTCTTGGGGGTTTCATCTAGGTCAGGCCTTATAAATTAAGTGATGATTTTTTTTTCCTTAAGTCAGTAAATAAAATTCGTCAGTAGCCTCACATTGCCTTCACACTTCTGCAGCTCAGCCAACTTATGAGTCAAGCAGCATTTTTATCCCCTTTAAAGCTAATGTTTTGTGGTAGTTGGCAATCCATTTATTAAAGGCAGAAGACGGGAACACAGAGTAATTTGAGAACAATTTCTGAGATCACTGAAAAACTAGAGAAAAATAATCTTTAAATGTATACCTTAGAAATTGTTGGGGAACATATGTTTGCTATAATTTCTTTAGTACAGAAAATAATGTCAAATTTCTAAAAGCCTCAGGTCAAAAGCAGTTATAAAATGGCAAAGTGAAATTGTCTTTTAAATTTTATTTATTTATTCATCCGTATATTTGAAAACATTTATCAAACATCTACTCTGTGCCAGACACAGGAACTATATGGTATACTAGGAAACTCTTAAGACACTGAAACCAGCAAACCCGCATCTGAATTCTGTTTGCCACTTATTAGGTAAGCGATAATACATAAGGAAAATAGCCTTTAAAGCCTCAGAGTTCTTGTTTGTTTGGGTTGAGTTTTGTTTTTTTGTTTTTTCTCTTCAGTAGGGGTTGAGGAAAAGAAAGCACATACTGAGAATCAGTCCACAGGAAGGGTAACAAAAGTAGGGTAAGAAGTTCATATTTACATGTATGCCTCCTTCATGGTATTATTGGGACAGTTTTTGAGAGCGATGACAATTAAACATATGGTGCCTGGGTTACTATAGGTGTTTGACATGTTAGTCATTTTCACTAGTGAGAGATAAAGCTGAAAAATGTGGATTGTTCTCAGACCACAGAAGATATTGAATGCTGTGGGACTGCTGTATTATTAATTGCTGTTTACTAGTACAGGGTCTAACTCAGCACTTGTGGGTACTTAATCATTTCTTTGTAACAAATGACAATGAATAAATAGGCAATAAAAAGTTAAAGTTATTGAAGATAAAAGAAATACGTTGAGGATGCTTTAGACAGCGATTTTGCATTAGCTAGAATGTTGGTCCAGGTCATCTTTATAGGAAGGAAAAAATATTTGCAGCCAGAGAATAAGGACAGATACCACTTGAGTGTAAAGTGTGGTTTATTGGGGAAGAAGACATAAGCAAAGAGTCAGCAAGACTCCCAAGCTCTCATCCCATTGAGAGGAATGCTTGGCTGGAGTATACCTACATACCCAGTGGATCCTGCTGCAGGAGAGGACCCCTATAATCCTGATTTATACTTCTGTCGAGAAGCCAAGAGAGGGGGCAGAGAACATCTGACCCACTCTGAGGAAAAGGGAGGTTTCTAGTCAGGAAAAGTTGAGCTTTGAGCTTTGGGGACTCATACAACAATTGTCTAGGTTAATGTGCATACTATCACCAGTATTCATGAGAGACCTCAAAGAAATAGAAGGCTTCTCGACACCTAAGGGAGAGAGGAAGTCACAGGGATTGTCTAGTGAATAAAGAATTGCTTCTCTTTGATGTCATCCTTTGTGCTTTGAATCTACTACAGTGTCCTTGTTGCTGCTGGACCCAGCAGCAAACCTAAGACTTTCTAAGAAGAAGTCTTAGGTTTGGTTTTTCTTAATTGTTTTATTCATAATTTTGTGAAAAGCCTTAATTACTGTAAAGAACTGCTGTTTATGGGAGAATTTCTTAATGCAATCTGACTTTAGATTCAGTTTAGGAAGGAGTTCTTAGGAAGTCACAAAGTAAGAATGGACAGAGTCAAATGGATGTTGAGAAAACATCTGCAAGAAGGCTGCTAATGTTGGTAATCCATATTTTGAAAAACGATGTCTGTGCTAAGATAGAACAGACTGATGGATTTGCCTAGGGCTGGGGTACCTGCCAATATTAGGAGTGTATAGTAGTGACATGGAGGACAGAGGGTTAGGATTATACATAAACTTATTGGGTTTGTTTTAGGTTTATCTTTCTTGAATTAGGCTAATTTTCTCATTAGTTGCTACACTGAACTGGAGGGGTAGGGGAGGGAAGAAGATACAAAACATGGATTGGATGCTAATGAGTTTCCCCTGCAGGTTGGATTTGTCCTGAGTCCTGGGAGCTACATTGTCAGTGAAAGCCCAAGGAAATCAGTGATATTTCTACATTTCCACATAATAGATTCAGTATAATCTTGGACATAATTTGTTTCTCTTGGCTAACTAAAGCTAAGCAAAACCCAAATTTCTACTGTCAGACACTTTTTCTCTTAATTATAAGTACTTGTATGGAAAGATAATTTGTGTGGGTTTAATTTATTTACATATATTTACATTTGGCTCATTAAAATGTTCCTTCTAAGAGTTGTTTGCAACTGTTTGAGCATTTTAAGTCCTTTTGGAAAATGAAAACACTCTTTTTGCCAAATAAGAATAAATTTAGAAACCCCAAAGTTTGGGTTGTAGTTTGACTAGCTTCTAAATATGGGAAAATATTTTATGCTGTCCACCAGTACATAGCCAACAAATAAAAACAGAGCACCCAATTGAGCAGTGAATCTCTTTTCTCTGCATGTACCCCCACCACACCTTAATGAAATTGGTAGACTCAAGATAATTGTGCCACCACAACACAAAAACTTGCCAGAAAAATGCAAGATGGACATAAATTTCAGTTTCATAATTGTGAAAATCTAGTCACCTGTCAAACATTTGTTAAATACCTACTTTGTACAAGTCATGGTATTTGGTCTAAGCACCCAGAACTTGTGTGAAACATGATGCTTGCTCTCAGAAAACTTACTATCAACTAAAACATTAAGGAGTTAGTTACTATGTCTCTGATACAAATCTATCATTCCTAAACCTTCCTGTGTTTTTTTGTTTGTTTGTTTTTTCCTATCATGACCTATTAGAAGTTGTTATTTATTGAACCCTTATTTATCCTTAGGCTGTATACCTAGTGTTTATATGCACCAAAATCATATGGCCACCATTTATGGTAGATGCTATTATACCCATTTAAGATGTAGAAGAAAGAATTTGAGAACTTGATTAACTTTTCAAAGCCTGTCTGAATTGAAGTCTTAACTACTATCATTGCCCTCTTTCAAGTAGTTGAATAAATTAATATATCCTTGGGCGTGAAGCCTCGGTGATTGAGGATTATAGAGGATAATTATTCATATCTTATCTAGAAAATAGTGGTATTTTATTTTTAAAAAACTACAACAGATTGCCCCAGCAAATCATATAGAAAATGGGTCATTAGTTAATAGAATAAAAACACTGGGCTCTTGAAACCAAGTATTTGGAGGAAAGAATAAAGTTGAACTGCTTTGTTTGCAGTATTGTAATAAAAATACCCAGTATGATGTCACTGAATGATTTCATACTACATCCAAAGAGGTTTCAGCTGATTGAGTTAAATTAATGTGTTTTTTAAAAATTTTGGCTATTTGATAATGGCCGGCTAAGAAATCCAAATAATTAAAATAATTTTGCTTTTATCTGAGCTCTCATATAACTAAAATACTGCCTTGGCTCACTGAAGGGTGAACATTATGATTTGGAAAAATAAAACTCAATTCTGTTAAACTCATTATTTGCCTTTTGCCTGAAACAGGATTGGGCAGAGAAGCTGATTGCTTTCACCCACATTGTTGGATTCTGGATCAAGGATGATTTAGGCTTTAGAAGTTAGATCTCCAGACACAGTATTTGAAATGGGCCCTAGGGAATGAGAAGAAGCTGTCACTTTCCACTAGGATGAAAGAAATAGTGTTTGGCGACATTGTTCTTTAAGAGACTCAAAGAATTTTGGCTGCCCCAAAGGGTTTTAGTCTTTGCAGTTTCATCCATTTGTCTTCCTAGTAATGATATTTATTGACATAAATGCATACTCCTATCCAAGGAATATCTATAATCTGTAGTTGTGTTGATATTTCTTTGATTTCACTGGAGTTTCCCATTATGTTTTAAACTTTGGTGCATACTGTTGTAGAAGAAAAACAGATTACATATCAGTCTTATTAGCTGTGACTATTCCAGAAGAAATTAACTCTAACATTGTTGAGTTACTCAAAAGAAAGTTTCTTTAATAATAAAGCAAACAGATACCTGCCTGGTTAACATGCATCAGTGGTGTGGAGTCATTCTATCACTTAATCGTTTTGGTTTTTTTCAAGAGAGGAATGATCAAAATTTCAAATGAAACTTCACAAATTTCAGTAAAAGCTAAAAAAGTGGAATCTCTTCAGAAATTAAGACTTTTCATTAACCTCAACTTAACAACGCATCCTGTCTACCAGCAGTAATAAGAAATATGTATCATTTTACCATAAATACAACAAAATGAATTATTTATTACAACACATACTACATGGAAATGTCCCTTTCTTTATCAATCAGAATCTTACTAGTTAAATAACAAAATAACAAAATGCTCACATTACTTTTCCATTATGGTTATGTAGGATATTCTGTCATTGTGATCATTCAGGGATCCAGACAAATGGAGTAGTTACCTTCTTAAAATTGCTGATCCCTATGCCAGAATGAAAAAAGAGAGCTCTAACAGGTCTTGCAGTAGTGAATAAATTCTTGAGAGTTAAGAGTAAATTCTAGAGTAGATTTTAAGCAGGTCTACTTTTTGGATAACATGAACTACCATCTTTCTACCCTTTGATATCACTCTTTCCACACTCTCTCTCTCACTAGCAGACTCCCTGCTGAGCAGGGAGCCAGATGCAGGGCTGGATCCCAGGACCATTGGATCATGACCTGAGCCCAAGGCAGACGCTTAACTGAATGAGCCACCCAGATGCACAATTTTAGTCTCTTTTAAGACCAAGTCTCTTTAAGACGGAGCTGATGGTCTTCCCCCCCCCTTTTTTTCCTCCCTTCCTTCCCTTCTTCTTTCCTCCCCCTCCTCCAAACTGTCCACTCAGAAATGTGTTTAGCTTTTTTCTGTTTGATTCTAGTAAAAAACATGTGCCAATAACCAATGCATGGTTCTCTTTGTAATATCTGTTTACTTTTCTTTCCCAACTAAACTGTAGGATGCTTGAGCCTATGAGATTTTGGTGGAGAAGCACATTTTTATCATTTTTTCCAGAGGGCATTTTGTAGAACTGCCAGAATTTTTAAAATACAACCTTAATTCATTCAAACTGTTAATTCATTTAGACCTTTAAAAAAGGTCTGCAATGACCAGTCTCTTGGTTTGATCCTTACCACTGGCTGAGATTTGACTGGTCTTGTCATTCAACATGTTTTATAAATTTTCATTTACTTTTACAGTTGCTTTTCCCAATGCCACAAACCTATGATTGTGGACCTGGCCTAATCTTTTTCAATCCTGGTTCAGACTGGTCATTTTTCTTATTATTTTTGTAACACTCTTCAAATGCTGCCAGTGGTAGCTACCACAGCCTATTAATGTTCAGCTTTTCCTATAAAGCTACAAGTTTATTGGGTATACTATCTTCATTTCAAGTCACTATAAGTGATGATGTACTTTACGCTATAATTTTGGATAACATGAACTACCATCTTTCTACCCTTTGATATCACTCTTTCCACACCACCTAGTCATAACCAATGCCATTTTTAGAGTTTATTAAAGTAGTGCTGTACTTCTAGGAGAAATTTTTTTTTTTATCAGTACCAAAGACTAAGGTATTGTGCTTTAAGAATCAACTTCCAAATCTTAGTGCTTTAAACAGCAGAGAGTTGTCTCTCTCATAGTACATGTTCATCGTAAGTCAACTGGGGGAATTTTCCCATTTAGTGAAGAGGGTCACCAACTCAAACACTGCTGATCTCTGTACAAACTGAAGGAACAACCAAAGACAAAACAAAACAAAACAACCAAACTGCTCTTGAGGGCCACCAACAGTTATTTGCTGAGCCCAGGAAAGACTTTCATTCACTGATCAGAATAAAAAAGCATTTGATCCCAGAGAAAATTTTACATGTCCAAAGAATGGAGAAAACAAATCTTTGTAGAACATTCTAATGACATTCACACCTTCTTCTCTCATATCTTATATCCAGTTCCTCAACAAATACTGTTGCATTTTAATTTTAAAAATATCCAAAATTTGAGTATTTTTCATCTCTTCTGTCACTACTATCTGGGACCTATATTATTTCAATAGCTTCCTGATCTTCTCTCTGAAGCATGTTATATAATTTCCCTGGCTAATGAAAATGGCTTCAATTTAATTGTATGAACTTTGAGTGTTTCTTAGATGCAAGGCATTACTTCATCTACTGGCAGGAAGATTATTATTAGATAAAGGAGAGAAGAAGGCAAAGGTATAAAAGATGAAGAAAAAAAGTCCCTAACCACTAAGATTTTATAATTATATATAGAAAGTATATGGATGAAGAGAAAATATAGAATCTAAAAGAACACTGGGGAGTTACTTATTAGGTATGTAATGCAAAGTTGTGAATGAATTTCAGAGTTTAAAGAGTTTAAAGTTTTTCATTATTTTGCCCACATTTCTTATTAAATAGGTGAAGAACTCAAGGTTCAAAGCATAAAGTTGTCATAAAGTAGATGGGTTCTACTATGAGGTATGCTGGGATGATGGTAATGGGCTAGTGGAAAGGGAAAAAAATAAGGTCAAGGAGTGACCTGGGTGGGAAGAAATGAAACAATTCCTAGTTTTTGTGTGGGAAATACCAGCAGGGAAATAGGGAATTGAGACAGGCTTACTTTAGGTTAGAGACAATATACAAGGAAGTCAAATGCGGTAGAAAGGGTGTGCCATCAGGAGGTGCAGTTGCCCATGAATCCTTACAGGGAGCTGTGTGCTATTATTATGTCAGTATTGGTCAGTCCATAAGAGCGCCAACTTAGAGAATTAGGGGTACAGGCATGTATTTTAAAAAGGTCTGTTTTGTGGAGTAAAGACAGGGCAGGGGAGGAGCAAGGCAGGGATTTAATGCTTGAGCTAAGCTCACTAAGATTCCATAGTTATTAAGGCCTTTGAGCCTAGAACTCTCAATCACACTGGAAACCAAGCTTAGGATGGAAAGGCCTCCAGGCCTCTCTGTTTCCGACAGTCCTTAAGTACTAGCTGCCTGGGTCATAATTGGACCAAGTCTATAAGTTGAAGAAAAGAGTTGAAGTTTTGGAAAGGCAGTGACCGACTCAGTGATTTGTCCCAGATTCTATGAAGAGATGGTAGAATCAGAGCTTAATTGCCTGGCTATATTTCATGTTGGCATTTTCTATTATATAGCATACTTTTAAAAGACATTAAAAAAGAGAGAGACAGCCAAAGAAGAGGAGAAGGCAAACTAGGAATGATTAATTTGCTTAACTCTTTCGTGACACTTTCAAATAGCCTAAATAGGAGGGAATGGTGTTCCCATGGGTCTCCGCGTTTTGCTCCAGGCAGGTCACATCACACAGATGCTGATTTGCTCAGGCACGGCCAGAGCCCGACTCTCTTGTCTGCCAAGACAGCACACCCACCTACTGTGCTGCCTCTCCCAATTTTAATTAAATGTACATATGTTCTTGTTTTGTTTTTGTCCTTTTTCTGTCTGAACTCATCATTTCCCTGTTTGGGCTCTATTTATTATTCTGAAATGTCCTTAGAGTAGGATAGCTTTAGAACACTCCATTAGGAGCTTTGGACTCAAATACATAGGTTTGATTTCAAACCCACTTGAGCAAAGTGTTTAGGATTTTGGATCCGTTTTTCTCAGGAGAGAGAATAATACTGTGAGGTACTGAGGAGTACCGCAGAGAGGAAGGGACTCTCATGTTTAGGTGGCAGGGGCACCCGGGCAACATTTTCCTTTTCCTTTTCCACATCTTTATTCATGGTGAGGAAAGAGTGGGTGCATTTTCTCATTTTTGGTTGGAAAAAGAGAACTTAATCTGCAAAATCCTCTCCTGCCTTCTGCTAGATTTGATTTGCTCTGTTCTTAGTGTGCAGGTTTTCATCTGTTTACCGGGTCAAAAAAAGCTCCACAGTCTGTACTCCTGCAGTGAAGAAATGGGGAAGGGGGTGTCAGGGCATGTCAAGGAGAAAACCACTGATCAGTTACTGTGGACCTGGTGAGGAACATGGATCCAGGGGGAAAGGGTAGAAAGACTATCTTGTCCTTGGGCCCAAGCTGGACTACATGACATCTCCACCAATCATTTTGTATTTGAATGTGTCTATTTGACTCCTGTATCTGTGCTGTTGAACCCCAGCACACACCAACCCAATGATTGGCTCTTAAAGATAAAGTTTATGCAAAGTACTTAAATTATGGAATATGTGCTTTCCTTGTGGTTGTGTATTACTTCCTAATTAATGTTAGTGCTTTTGACGTTGGTTAGAAATTGCAAAGAGAAAGCAGAAATAGTGCATTAAAACCTTGGTTAGATACCACCTGCTATGCCAATTCCTATTTAGATATTATCTCTGAATCATTTGCTTTTTCTTCTTTTGGGTAAGTAGGGCTGGTCATGACTGTCCCAGAGTGTAAGCTAACTAGGAAGCAAAAACCAGCTGGTGAACGGGAGCAATACTGATTCAGTTATCCTCTAAGTAGACCGATGATTCTTAAATCTGGAATTGTACTAATTAAGGACTTGGGTTACAAATTAAAGAAAATAACACAAGCTAACTTTACAAAAGTGGCATTTTTTTAGGAAGTTCTTGGAATGACTCAAGGAATTCAAGGAAAAGTTAGAGAACCAGAATTCAGGAAGGAAGGAGCCCTGGGAACAACAGCAAAAGGAATAGGTGAATGTTGGTTCTAAACTCTGCCGCCATGTACTTCCTCTCCCCTCCAAGTCGGCTCACCAGTGCGCATTTGTCATAACTTGAATATCATGTTTTCTGGCATGAGTCAGTAGAGATGGAGTTACTGGCAGCTGGACCCTGTGGTTTACCTGTTATGCAGACACCTCAAAAGTCGTTGCACAAACATCTTTAAAAAGACAGAGATGATATGAAAATAACCTGTTAAAATTGTTATGAAGGAAATTATTAGTGCATTCTTTATGTGGCTCAATTTGTCTTGTATGAAGATGCCAGTGGCAAATTCCTCTTAATGCTTAGATTGAAAAAAAAAATTTCTTATCTTTAAATAGATTGCTTTTCTGGTGGACAGTGTTATGTATCATATCTTGTATCTTTCTTTGCCTTTGTTTCTACAAAGCTTAGAAAGTGCTAGCTTTGGCAGCGCATACTCTACAAAGTTCAGAAAGAAATCTTATTCTCTCCTTTTTTTTTTTTTTTTAGGTCTCCTGAATCAGAATTTTTGATGTTTGCCTACCGTTACTGTTTTCTGATGCTTGTTTTGTTTTTCTGGTGCTAAATGATTCTGCTGTTATTATCATCCTTGTTTAAAGTGTTTCAAATGTGTTTTGGAGCAGATGTTATTTAAACAAGTAGAAATCATTCAAAAAGCTTTGAGAAATTAATATACTGCAGATCTATGAGTATGCTAAATAAATCAGTTGTATTTATTTAACTTGATCTCTTTGTAACCTATATAAAGCCAACTAAATTTGAACCAATCCTACCCAAGCGGCAAATTAGTAATAGAGAGCTCGTGTGCTTAGAGACCCAAATATCATTGCATTTCTCTATTCTCTAGTCTTCCCTCCAGTCCCTTATGTATTTTTTGGTTCTGTTAATGGAGATGGCAATTGAATCTTAAATGTTATTCTCCACTTTGTTCTGGGGATTGAAATGTAGTATGCTGGTCAACAGAATGAAGTATATACTTAGTCTGATACAAATTCAACTCCTGGTTTTGATATTTGCTGGCTGTTCTTGGGTAGTTTACCCACATTACAGTTTACATCCCTATAAATAGGAGATGTTAATATTCACCTAATATTCAAGCAGTCATGTAGATTCAAATAAAATCTTTCATATAACACTTAGCATGACATAAATCAGATGCTAAGTAAATGGTAACCATCATATTACCATGGTAGTGTTTTATGTACTTGTATTTAGAATTCCTTGCTGTATGTTCCCATGGCACCCTGTACTTTACTTATCTTAGAAAATATTTATCATATGTGTTTATAATAGTTACCACGTGTTCATCTTCTCAGATAAGTGTAAACTCCAAGAGGGAAGGGGTCATGAAGGCTGTGTATTATCTCTGTTTTATCACCACTACATAGCATGATGCCTATAGCACAGTAGGACTCAACAACAACTCAACAACTCAACAGGTGTTTATTGATTTGAGTTACATTTCTCTGTTACTTTCTCTACTCTGTACCCGATAAATCCATGGTCTCATCTTACCTGAGGGTAGTTCTTAGAGCTTTTTCTCCCTTCAGGCTTCTGCTTCTCTTCCTCTCTTTGTGTGCTGTAACTGCAATCCTTTGTTTTGAAATTCTTGGTTATTGTTATAAATTTTAGAATAAGGAGGCCCACAGGAAGTCCTGTCATTTCAGTGAGAAAGAACCGACCTTCTGCAGTGCCACTAGAAAGGGAATCCTCCCAAAGAAATCAACAAACAGAAACATTTATCTTGAGTGCTCACTTCCTGTCACTTTAAAATTTTCTTCCAACTGCAGCCCAAGAGGAAAAACATTCTGTCTATAGGCTGAGTCAGGGCTGCTGTCTCAGCATTTTCACTTATAACCCTTTGCTGCCCACTGTCTGGGTTCCAGGAGCACATTATCATCTTAACTGCCTTTTAATGGTAATGACAGTGTCCTGCAAATTGAGAAAAGAAGAGTTTGACTGTTAATTCCAGGGAGATCATGGGTCCGATAACTGTTAATAGTTTCAGGATGATTGCCAATAATGCAGCACCACTTGGGCTGCATTATATGCAATCTTTAGAGCTCTAAGAATCATTGAAATCCCTAAACCATTATGTTTAACTTAGACCAAGGCAACCATGATGACAAGCACAACTGGGGCTCAGTCACCAAATATCTAAATTGGGAAATAATTGTCTTTCTAGCAAAAGACTCCTCTAGAAAATAAGTCATGGTTTCTGAAGATTAGGAAATGATGGAAAAATAAATGCTACTCTTTTTTTGTTTTGTTTTTGTTGTTTTGTTTTGTTTTTAATGCTAGTTTTTAGCCATTCGTACAGAAGCAAGATGCAGAAGGGGCCTCAGCATGCTGTCTAATTAGGGGTCTTCCCATTAAGCCTCAGAAACCCCATAGTCACTCTTACATGCAGAATGTAGAAGTTTTGGTCTCTTCCATGGATGCTATCAAGCTCAGTGCATACAAAGCATCAGTGTGAACTCCAGTGATGTTCAGATGTTCATGATGCCAACTGGCATCTTTTGATTACTTTGATACTCTTCCCTTCAGTTTAGACTAAAAGACGTTATCCCATACATGTATGAGATGAACTGTTCAAAAGGGAAATCATCTAAAAATAAAAAATTCAGATTTTCTATAGTAGTTTCTAGGATTTCTTTATCTCTACAACTGGTAGTGTGGTATAATGGAAAGGATATAGTTTTACAATTAGATACATCTGCTTAACCATTTTCTAGATGTGAGGCCTTGGTCAACTCAGCATCTCTGAGACTAATATTTATTTTGCCATATTGTTATTTGGACTAAATAATTTATGCAAAGATCTTTGGAACTTGGAAATTCAGAACAAGAAGGAAAGACGAAGAAGAAAGAATGGTGTGTGGCTTGTTTTACAGAGACATTGGAACTTTTGATGCACAGGAGAGGTAATAATATTTAAAAAAAAGTTCATCAGAGATGAAAAAGAAATTCCAAAGAAGCATTGTTATGGCCTTCAAGTCTCTTCATTATACTAGTAAAATGGAAGTAAAAATTTTAAATTGTTTGGAATTTTTAAAAAACTTTCTAAAATGTGTTCCTTTGACTAAGATATTGCCTTGAGGCTGGATGGTTGAGATTAGTATAAACTCTTACACAACTGTAAATGCTTTCTCCATGTTCCCAAATATTGATTGGTATATAGGACTCCAAAGCAAAGAAAAATCCATTGTACAGATATTGGTTTGATTTCATAAGATCCCAGGTTCAAGTTCTTATCTTATTCTTTCACTTTCTCACTTAAAAATCTTAAAAAAAATTATTTAACCTCTCTGATACTTTTTTTTTTTTTTAAAGAGAGGAAGAGAGAAGTGGGGGAAGGTCAGAAGAAGGGGAGAAGGAGATCTTAAGCAAGCTTCATGCCCAGTGAGGAGCCCTATGGGAGGTTCGAATCTCACAACCCTGAAATCATGACCTGAGCTGAAATCAAGAATCAGCTGCTTAGCTGAGCCTCCCAGGTACCCACTCCTGGGGAGTGTGTGTGTGTGTGTGTGTGTGTTTGTGTGTATATTTAAATTTCTATTTCCTGTGCCCTTCCGCATTAGGGTCATGAGATATAAAGAATGTACTAGAAGTGAAAGAACACAACTACATTTTGATAATTTTGTTCATATCTAGAACTGTATTTTCTTCGTTTATCCCAGAGGATTTTTCTTCATCTCTTTTATATGTATCTATAATTATGTGATACACTCTATAAAGTAATATGCACAAAGATAGAATCAGGACTATTTTCTTAATTAGTTCTGTTTATAACTGCACAAACCTATTATTAATAGTACCGAGAACAAAAAGACATTTGTTGAAAATGACCAGTAATTTTAAGATAGTTTGCCATATTAATACAAAATAAAATATGACCGAAGATTGCTAAAGATAGATGCTTTTCCAAAGGAAACAATTCAGTTGTAAAAATTTGCCAATATCACAACTTGACTCTGAACTAGGAATTGTAAACCGAGCTCTATCATCTATCATTGGGCCTGTCTTCAGGTAGATTTCTTATATCTCCTGAGACTCAATATCCTCATCCAACAACTGAATTGTATCATAATTTACTCTAGATGTCACAATTAAGAGGCAGCCCATAATTAACATGTTAGAGCAAAAAGCAGAGGAGAACCAGAGTTGTTGGCCCAAAGCAGAAGAAACAGGTCATCAACAGGTAAATGACAATCTACTGTAGAAGGAGGCCCAGAGAGGAATGTGCTATTTTCTCTAATTTTCGAAGTACTGTGATTCTAGAAAAGGGGAACAAAATAGTAAATATAAATTAATTGATTTTCCTGATCTGGAAGCTCATTTGATGACAACATACAATAGATATGAATGAAATATATCAGTGAGAGCTAAATGGCTGCCAAAAAAAAAAAAAAAATCATGAAGATCAAAGAGTAGTTTAGTTACAGTCATTCTTTGTCTCTGATGGAAAAACTTCATTAGAGATGGCTTCCCAGAGTGAATAATTCCCAACTTTAGGTCCACCTATTTAAATGTAATTCTCATCCTAAAATAAATACCCTCACAGAAACATTCAGAATGGTCATAGCCAAGTTGACACCTAAAATGACTGTTATAGGTTGGGTGGGAGATATGTCAACCAACTTCATGGTTGTTGTTTGTTCATTATATATTGCACATGCAATATGTAATTTAATATAATCCATAATGTATAGCATATAACATCCAATGCACTGATCTCATTTTTATCTACCTACATCTATTTATCTGTATTATTTTTTATTCCTTTTCACTAATAATTGGTTAAACTCTAGCCAAATATTCTGGTCTATTTGGATCCTATTCGGACAAAAAGTGCTGTCTTGGGAATGTGTCCTTAATCTTTTTTAGAAAATATGTACCTGCTATGTATTAAAATGATTTTTTTCTTTATGTGGAGACTCTATCTATCTATCTATCTGAAGGTTTTCTGTCATTTCTTTATCGGGACAGGGAGTGTGTCATCCATTCATACAGACCCCTGTGCTGGCCCTTATGTCTAGATGGTACACACACCCTTTATATGAAAATTTAAATACAGGTATTATGATATAGTAGGCTGTAGACTTCAGTTGTCTGTTTTCAAATCTTAACCTTAACCAGTGCTGTCCTGAAGGCTGGCTTGCATTGTCTTGTGGGTGTCTCTCCCTATCACTGCACTCAGAGACCCATGTTTGATGGTAGCTTGAAATCAGCCTTGGTGGGAGTATTTACAGCACAGAAATTGGCAAATACTACAAAGCAGGGATTTTCCTCCTTCTAGGAAGCCAGTTGTTAAACATTCACTGTACTTTTCTGGCCTTAACATGAGTACATGATGTGATCTGAAGCGAGTAACTGTTCTTTTTTTGTTTTTTAAAGCATTTTTAAATTTAAATTCAATTAATTAACATATAATATATTACTGGTTTCAGAGATACAGACGTCTGATTCATCTGTCTAATATAATACCCAATGCTCATTACATCATAAGCCCTCCTTAATGTCCATTGCCTGGTTACCCCATTCCTCCACCCCCTTCCCCTCCAGCAACCCTCAATTTGTTTCTTATGATTAAGATAATTTTTTTTATGCTGGAAATAAAGAAGGTATAATTCTTTTTTAGCTGCTGCTTTTTTAAATTAAGAAAATGTATAATAAATATACTATGGTGCCTTGACAAAAAGGGCTCAATAAATGTTTTCTTTTATAATTGTAAAGAATTTTAATATCTGTATTTAGTTATTTAAACTTAACACTTTAAATACAAATGCTCGATCACTATATGCATTTTGTTTCTATTGCCTGTCTCTGATTTCCTGCTTTCTGGACCCGAACAATGCTGGAGTTTTAAGATATTCATGTTTTTCAATAGATTCTTTTCTATATAACCAAAATACAATGCTGAAAATCAGGAAAATACCATTTATTAATTACTGCAATCAGATCTCCTGTTCAAGTTTTACCTATTGTCCCAATAGGGTTCTTTATAACAAAACAAAAACCCTTATTGTGTTTAGTTGTCCTGATATTTCGTGTCATCAAATGTGGAACACTTTCTTAGAATTTCCTTAATTTTTGTGATCTGGTTAATTTTAAGGATTATAGGTTGGTTGTATTGTAGAATATGTCACAATTTGGGTTTATGATGCATCCTCATGAAAGAGATTCAGAATGTGTGTCTTTGGCAAGAATATCATAGAAATAATGCTATATTCTTCTCATCCCATCATGTAGGACACAATTTTTTAATTTGTCCCATTATATGTGGTGTTCATTTGATTACTAGATTAAGGTGGGATGTGAAAGACTTTTCCACTGTAATATACTCATTTGCCCTTTGCAATTAGGTGTTTGTGAAGAATTACTTTGAGGCTATATAAAATTCTGGTCCTCACCAGAATTTTAATATATGCATTTATGTTTTATAGCAGTATGGGTTTATGAAATACTATTTCATTTAATGGCTCATAATTTATAATTGTTACTTTTATCAATGCTCAAATTGTCCCAGATTTGTTTAGTAGGAGCCTCTTCTTTCTAGGTTCTGTATCCTTTTGACTTTTCCTCATCATTCTTTGAATACTTCCTTATTTTCTAACATGAAAATGGTATTTCAGAGTCATCTTATATTTGTCTGTCCCCATCCTGAAACCAATTGTTTTTCTAGGGTTCCATGGCTTCTTATTTTGTAGAATGGCTTTTAGAAACTAAGATATGGAGAATAGGTATGTTTCTTTTGGGGAGGAGAGTACTTCCTGTTTAGCCCTCTCAGTAGACAGAACTAGAGAGTATTACATCTACACTTAAAAATTTTATATATCTAGCTATAAAAATACTTACTTATGTGTTCTTCTATATATCTCTATCTCTGTGTATTTTAATCCATACAGTAACTCTAATATCTGCAACTTAAATCCAACAGCGCAAGGTTTATACTAGTTTCTCTCTTCTTTGACAGTGAGAAGATTGGTTCCTATTATCCTCATAGAGTTACTTGATGCATTCTTCATTTTGGTTACATATTCATTTACCCAAACTGCCATTGTCACTGCTTTGTCCACTTCACTGTGCATCTATCTAGATGTCCTCTTTACCCTGCTTGGGCTTTGATACTCTGCACCAGATCCCCACAGCACCTCTCCATTCAAATGTGCACTCTCTTCACTTCAGATGGGACCTGAATACCAGGTCATTTTCACCATGGTCCCTTGAGTGGATAATCTCATACTGACTGGTCTCTGACACCCCACCTTAGGATGCCCTCCTGCATCCATGCCCTAGTTCCTCTTCTTGGTTCTGGGCCATTTTCTTGCCCAGATGCCATGGCCATCCCTCTTGAGTTCCAGCACACCATGGCAGGCTACTATGACCTCCCTCCTACCACATGGATACCTGCCTTGCTCGTTCCACCAACTGGCTTTTAGGCTAAATTGTTCAGGAGGGGGAGAGAAGGGGAGGGAGGGAAGGGAGAGAACAGAATGAAAGGGAAAGGAGAAAAGAAGGGGGAACAGATACAATAAATCTTAAGAAAATGTGTAAAAGAATTGATAATGTGAAGATGGTAATAGTCCTTGATTTCAAATTATCTGGAGTTTTTTTTTTAATTGTGTTGCTTTTCTTGGAGTTGAGGGAATTGGCATCATGGATAAAGTAAGACCCGTGACAGAAATTAAGGTCTGTATTCTAAATATTTACTGATGTAGGTAGTATACCAATCCCGTCCCAAAAGATGGGAAAGTCAGTAATTTGTTGGATAAGGTATTTTCAGAAAACAGTTTTCCTTGGTCACAGTAAGTAGTAGTACTTGAATCAGTCAGTATTCTGGGAACAAAGCTAGATCTAATATCTCAATCTCACAGATAGAGTTGGGTAAGATTCTGTTCCCCTTAGAGCTGAGTTTACGGATGCCCTGGCTAAGGCAAAGTCTGTAGTGCTCTTATACTTAGTTTGTAATTGAAACTAGGTCAGATTTAGCCCAGTTCAAATTTTTGATAGCTCTAGGAGGGATAGTACTGGTACTAAATGACTTATAGCCCCTGACCACAGCTAATCCAGCAGGAGATTAACCTTTGGCTTTCAACAAGTCAATTAGATTATCTTTTCCAGGAATTTGAATCTCAGGCACAGTTACTTTGCTTATTCTTTTCAGGGCATTCAGTGAGCTGGGGCTGACACAGCAGTGGTGGCTCAAGAAGGACATCAGAAAAAGCTGGTCTATAGGGAAAAAGAATAAAGCAGAGAAAAGCAGGAAAAAGAAAGGGAGGGAGGGAGGGAGAGATGGAAAGAGGGAGGGGAGAAGAAGGGGAAGAGTAGAGAAGAGAGGAGAAGAGAAGAGAGGAGAGGAGAGCATACAGCCCCAGAGAGTTGTTACTTTGATTCTGGCTAACTTTGCTTTCCTAGTTTTCTCCCTCTTCCTAAGGTTTATTGAGATACAATATCCTGACATCTCTTTCTTCTCCATTGCACTTAGCTGATGTGATCAATGTGTCTCACTTCATGCAACTGGATGATTCTTAACCAAGAAAACCAACTTCCCAGCTAGCTCAGTCGGTAGAGCATGAGACTCTTAACCAAGAAAATCCTCTTAGGTATGGGTGAGACTTGATCCATGCTTGAATGGAGGACACATACACGGGGCTCAAACAGCACCCTGACTTGTAGAACTTCCATTTTTTTCTCTTTTAAGCATGGAGAATTATTCCAAGAGAAGTGGGAGAAGGTTCGCGGGCTGCTGGAGTGAGCAGGGGTGACCAATCCTTCTTCCTCTACCATGCCTGAAGCTCTGTTTCCTATTTTATTTTTGCCTCCGAAGACAAGTGTTCTACCAATGAAGACTTTTAAAATCTTACTGTTTTTGGTATTTTTGTAAATATTATTTAGTCTCTTATGTTTACCTTACTGCATTTCAAAAGCTTTAACAAAAAAATTCTATAAAAATTGTTATGAAACAATGATTTAATAATATTAAGCTTATATACTTCTTTTAAGCTGCTCTTGACTGTCCATATAACAAATGCATATTAATAGAAAAAACATAGGAGGATAAAAGCAAAGGTGAAATAGTGTATGTTCATCTTCATGTACTTTCTGTGCCTAACATCCAGGATTACCACAACATCCTAAGCTTGATTGGTCCTTGTTTATTAAATATTTTCTCAATTCCACAAACTTGTTTTCTCAGAAACAAATGAAACTGTATTTCCTTGTCAGATCTAACATTTTACCGGTTTCCCAGATATTCACTAATTAATTATATGTATTTCAGTAATATTGGGAGCATGATCCTCATTTGGTTACATACATTATCCCAGCTATTTAACTAATTATGGTAAAGTACCAGACTGTGAGTGAAATAAGACAAGAGTAATACCAACAGCATTGCAAAAATTTTCTATGCTGTAGTGCATAAGATATCTCATTTTCACTTTAATAAATCACAATTTCAGCAACATGGTAAATTTAATGTTCAGGGAAAGACTAGACCAGGTTTTAAAAATCATCTCCTGATATCATTTAATGGGAAGAGGAAAATGATTATTCTGTAAAAGTGTTTATGTGAATCGGACATATTAGCTGAGGGAGGATATTCCTTCATATGATGTGTAAAGCAGTTTTCAACATAATAACCTGAAAAACAAATAAGCAAAAAATTTTAAATGTGATTACATTTCAGGAAAATATTAGGCATTTATTCATTCTCATCAAGAAATTTTTACTGAATGCATGCTGTTTACAGAGCTGTGTGCTCCCCTCCAGGGTCATAGACTTGATAGAAATAATGTCATTGGTTGCTAACTTCATCTCATTTCTGGAGGACACAGAAAAATAAGACAGTGGGCTAGGAAAACTTATGCTATATTAGGATAAGAAATGAGTCATGTTTCCAGCTGGAATGAGTAGTTAAACTACACATATACTTAAAACCAGAGTAACAGCATAAGACTCTCTATGCTAAGTGCCTGCCTATCACAATAGAAGAGGAGCATTCAGGGACTTCAAAGAGGGGGATGTTCACTTAACTATTACATAGTTGGGAAAGACTTTATGAGGGAGAAGAATCTCCAGCTAGGCCTTATAAGAATCGTACATTGAGTGGAAGGAAGTGTAGTGTGCATGTTCCCATGTGATACATAATAGGCAATATGAGCCACATGAGACAGCCTCTGAAAAGGGAATACAAATTTCCCCAGGAACAGCATTTTGGAGTGCATGGATGTGCACAACCAAGGCCACAGTTGGGAGATAGCATGCTGCCTGGACTGCCCTTACACATCTCCTGAACATAGATGGCATCACTTTTGGAAAGCGCCTCTCACCCTCACAGCTGATTTAGAAATCTGTGTTTTCAAACTCTATCTTCACACTTTTATCAATCAATCTATCTATCCGTTTGTTTATTTTTACTGAAATATAGTTGACATTCAGTATTATATTAGTTTCAGGTGTACAGCATAGTGATGCAACAATTCTATACATTACTCAGTGCTCACTGTGGTAAGTGGAGTCATCATCTGTGACCACACAAAGTTATGACGGTATTATTGACTATATCCCTATTCTGTGATTTTCATTCTTTTGTCTTATTTTTTACCTGGAAGTTTGTACCTCTTAAGCTCCTTCACCCATTTCACCTACCCCCTCCCGGTTCCCCTCTATATGTTATGTTATATAAAATAATGATTTGGTACATGTATAAACTGAAACTGCCACGTTCTCTGTAGTTATAGGTCTGATTTCTGCTTTTTGCTTATTTGTTCATTTGTTTTTTGGATTCCACATGTAATTGAAATCACATGGTATTTGTCTTCTTCTCGCTGACTTATTTCACCCAACGTAATACCCTCTAGGTCCATCCATATTGTTGTGAGTGGCAAGATCTCATTCTTTTTTTGTGACTGAGTAATAGTCTATTGTATATTCACACTTCTGATAAGTACATGCTGCCATGTCCACTTCTAAGCCTCTGCTCAGTGTCAGGTATTTTATGCTTTATACTGGGAATACAAAGATGTGTAAGACAGATCAGCCTCCATGGACATTTTATCTTATTAGATTGTATGCTCCTTGAGAACAAGTCATATATAATTTTGCTTTGTAGCTCATCATCTAGCACAGTGATTGGCACATAACAGATGTTTAATAAATATGTAAATAAATACAAATATTAATAAATAAAAGCTATAGGAAATCTATGAGTGCCAGAGTTTGAATTAAACTCCAGTATTGGGGCACCTGGGTGGCTCAGTTGTTAAGTGTCTGCCTTCGGCTCAGGTCATCTTCCCAGGGTCCTGGGATTGAGCCCTGTATTAGGCTCCCTGCTCGGCGGGAAGTCTGCTTCTCCCTCTCCCACTCCCCCTGACTGTGTTTTTTCTCTTGATGTGTCTCTCTCTGACAAATAAATAAAAAAAAACTTGAAAAAAAAAAACAACTTGGTACTTCGAAGGTACACAACTTGGCAAATCAGTTAACTCTTCTTTTTCATCCAGCTCTATTAAGATATAATTAACATTTAACATTGTGTATGTTTATGATATATAAAATAATGATTTGGTACATGTATAAATTGCAAAATATTATTGTAATAAGGTTGGTGTCATCTCAAAGAATTACAATTCAGTTAACCTTTTTGAACTTTGGTTTCTTTGTAAAGATCTTACAGAATTGATTAGATAGTATATATATAAATATACTATTAATATTAATTAATATTATGGATTAATATATTAATATGATAGTACACTAATTCAATAAAAATAATACTTAGTACAGCACTGGAAAGTAAACACTCAGTAAATGTTCCTTCTTATCCTAGATATTAAATAAGACACAATCTGATTTTATTTGTTCCATGATCTTCTAAATTTCCTCAATGGATTTTTAAAAACCTCATTCTCGATGCCATAATCAACATCTATTATATGCTCCACTTAATTTTTTTAATCAGAAGGACAACTGAAATGATAAGTCTTTATGAGTTGTACCAAGTGAATTATTCATGAAAAACTATATTTAACCCTTTTCATCATTTCCCAACAGAGGTCAAGTGAAGCCTATTGCTTGTCTATGAATTCACATCTCTGAGAAAGACCATCTTATTCTCTAGAGTAGACTCTTCGATAGCAGAATCAAGATACGCAAAGTAATTTATAGTAACTAAGGTTATGGAAAATGGGGAAGTTTGTTTTCTAATCATTTCTATCCTGACACTGTGTTGGCACAGTGAATTGTAATAGGCATTTGGTGGTACTATGTGCTGATCATCTTTTGTTGGGTACAGATACATCTCAAAGAACCAATACTTTTTCATCAAGCTGTCTAAAAAATTGATGTTACATACTAGAAAAAATAAAATCTATGTATGTTTATCATGGCTGAATTGATACTTTGAATTTTAACTGTGACATTGGGTTTGGGTCCAAAATGCCAAGATAAAGTGTTCTTTGTTAGCCTAGGACAAAACAAACTTCTTAGGATGAAAGCCTAAAAGGTTTTGACTCACAGACTCAGCCCAAATCCAGACTTCACCATTGGCCAGGCATCACTGAAGACAGGAAGCAGCAGAGAGGAGATTGCCCATGTGAAGAAGGAAGATCGATTTGCTACTATTTGCTAGGTTTTTCATTCACTAGGAAATGTGGATCTGTTTCTTTGTCTTTTTCTTTGTTTGTTTAAGATTTTATTTGAGAGAGAGAGATATCAAGCAGGAGAGCAGGAGAAGGGGCAGAGGAAGAGGGAGAAGCAGACTCCCCATTGAGCAGAAATCCTGATGCAGGGCTTGATCCCAACACCCTGAGATCATGACCTGAGCTGAAGGCAGATGCTAACCACCTTAAGGCACCCAGGCACCCTGAATCTGTTTCTTTGGATCTGACTTTTCTTCTTCTTAAAGGAGAATTAAAGTATAATTCAGGGAAGGGTATATTTCCCTTCCTTACTGGTCTAAAAATGAGAGATTATGCAAACCATAACTGAAATATCAGATTATGAATTATTTTTGTTTTCTTTCAAAAGGCTAGATAATAAATATTTTAGGCTTTGCTGGCCATCTTGTCCCTATCACAGCTAGACAATCCTCTGGTTGTGGCATGAAAACAGACATAGAGAATAGGTAACCAAAGGGGCATGATTGTATTCCAGTCAAATGTTACTTCTAAAAATAAGACAATGGCTGGATTTGTCTCACAGGCTATAATTTTCTAATCCCTATTTTAAATAATTGTCCATATTTTCCCAAGTTTCTATAATAAGCACGTATTAGTTCTACAAATACACATACATATACATACACACACAACAACAAATCATAAAATAAAAATTTTCTAAATTAAATTGCTCTAAATTTTTTTTTTTTAATCTTTAGTACCATTGAGTGTTTTTTTCCTACCCGTTCCATAGGAGATCATTGGTTATTTGAGTCATCCTTAGCAGAATTCTTGGTAAATTGTTTGCCTTGGTAATTTGTTGTGGTTCTTTGGATAAAGAGGAGAAACCTCCCTTTTCAGGATTACTTCTGATGGGTTTTATTCTCTTCTCTGTATTACTCAAAAGGAATATGTGAGCAGCGGTTGAAAGAATATCCCAATTATAATGTGTTTAGAGCATCTGCAGAGTTGGTCCTGGAGGCTTGAGCAAGGGAAACCACAGCTGTGAAGCTTTGCTCCTACTCCTAGCACAGATGCCAAAGCAGATGGAAGGGCAGGGATCGTCTGCAGAAAGGCTCCAAATCTACCACGCGAGTAGAGAGTGAAAGGCATTGCGGACGTTGCTGAAATGGCTAGATTGATAGGCTCTGCACTCCCAGGAGCAGCAGAGGCGACAAACTCTCCCCACTCCGTGCCTCACACAGAAACATGATGGATGGTTTGCATGTAGTTGTCTTCAATCCCTTTATAGCTTGAGATCCCTTGTTCCGACAGGCACTCATTTGGTGCCCTGCCTGGAAATTGTTCTGATGCTGTGTGTGTTTCAAGTGCTTAGGAAAACATTTCTATTAAGGTCACATGCTAAAATACAAGGCTATACTGAATAGCATGAAGGAAAGAGTACATTTAGTGCTGCTAATCTGCAAAGGAAAATATTACATATGCTATCCCTGGAGAATAATAACACTTTGCATGTTGCTGTGCTGAATTTACTGCAGGACTATGAGTGTTAAAACAGCAGCCGTGTAAATGGGCCATGAGGTGGTAAAAGGTTGACAGGATGATTATGCTTGAGGGTCCACTGTTATGTATGTCCATTGGACAGTAGCTTGGAAGAGTTTCAGAGACGCTAATTAATTCTGCCCCACAGTGAGGGGGTGGTAACCGGCTAGCTCAGTGGGAGGCTGTGCTGGAGAGCTCTGTCTTAGGTCAGAGGACCAGGAAAACACTTCAGGGTATGTCTAAGTTGATCCTCTAGAGAAAAGCTCTTTAATCTTACTTAAGGTTACAAAGTCTTTGGCCTCATGCAAAACATTTCATCTTGTGCAATTTGCAGCTGTTCTTATATTTTGAATAAAGTAACAGGATGAATCAAGCAACTCAAAAAGACCAGTAGAATCTTATTCTTCTAAAATGCTGATTATAGCTTAGGAATATTAATTTCCAGGCTCTTCTAATCACCAAATCTCTTTCTTGTACATATTTCAATTCCCCTATTGTATTTCTTACAGCTTCAGTCATAGACCTCATTGGAATGTTTTTCCCCCTGAAATTTCTAAACAGGGATAGCCCTGATTCCTGAGGAAAGTAGTAGAAAAATTAATTTTTTATGAGAAATAGTGCCATCCACAAACTAAAGAACACTTAAGAATAGGAAGCAGTGTAGCTTTTCACTAAGTGAGTTTTTCTATTGAAATTTTTATTCTAGATTTAAAAAATATATGTAATTTTCTTATATCACTTAATAAAGATAACTAATATTTATTGGGTATTTACTTTGTCCTGGCATTGTGCTGAGCACTCTGTATAAACTGATTCCTTTTTGACTCTTAGGAATAAATATGAGGATTAGGGGATAAAACTTATATAAGACATATTTATATAATTGAAGTAGAGTATTATGGTATGTTTTGCAGTGTTGTGACAAAAAACAGTGAATATAGTTGGGATAAAATGATAGTAATATGCTTTTATTTGAGCACCTACAGTGGTAGGATTTTATGAATTGTTGGTGCTTATGTCTTTCCATTTTATCTATTTATGTCTTTGAGGCATAGTTAATAGGTGTGGGTGGGGAGGAAGGTAAGAATGGAAAGACTAAGTAAAGAAGACAGGGAGGGAAGAAGGACTGGGTACCAAATTATTGACACAAAAAGAATTTCTGAGAAATGAGTGATGTATATCCGATAGAACATAATAATTTATAGATAATGACTAACAGCACAGTAGGACAAAGGATTTTATAGCTTTAAAATGTCTTACTAAATTAACCTTCACAAACAAATTTCCATTATGTACCCTTTGACTGATTAATATCTTGTCTTCAACTATTTGAAAAAAGTTGAAATTCTTTATTTAAAACTTAACTAAATTGACTGAAATTATGATATTATCTTTCCTATAACATGGATGTTTAAATTTGGTATAGTCTGAAGAGTGAAATTTTGGTTTAATAACTGGCATTGGACTGATTTAGTCTATAAATTTGGCCTAGTCACGTAAGCATATTGTGACATAATTATTTTATTTGTAAATTGTGGGGTAGGTTAATAATATCTTCTTTAACAGCTTTCATAGTAACATCATTAGAATTTAAAAACAAAAACTCTCTCAAACAAGCTATTCCCAGGAATTATTTTAAGTTTCTTCGGAAAATATTATTACCCACTGAGACTTCAAGAAAACAATTCTGTTTTCAAAACATTACAGGAATTTGTGAAGTATAGTTATTGTATCAGATGATCTTAACAAAAAAATTTTAGACTAAAAAATTGCTTGTGATATAACATCAAACAAATAAAATCAGACTACAACTGTAATAAGCACTATGATTCCCTCCCAGAGCGCTCATCCTCCTCTGGGAACTTATCTAGGTTAATGATGGAGCATGCAAACTAGATTAAACCAATCATTGGGTTCCATATCAAGACTTTTCATGGAAATTCTGTTACACAAACGATCTTTCTCCTTCCAGTATGGTGTGATGTGTAGATGTAAAGCTTAGAAATGCTGTGGTCATGTTGCCATTATAAAGGAAGTTAACAAGGCAATCAAACTGACACACAGCAGAAGAATGAAACCAAGTAAGTCACAGAGCCAGGACTCGAATCTAACATAATTTGAGATTATACTTCCTTTAGGTCTTTACAGTTACATAAAATAAGCTTGCTTTGAAATGAGATCTATCTGAAAGTGAAAAGAGAAGACAATTCAGTATTTCTAAAAGCAGTCTTTTCCATCTACAGCTTGAAATTCACATTGACTGAAAGACTGTTGATTTAGAGCTTGGAGATTTGGAAAAGCCAAATACTCCAAATGAAGTTAACCCAGCACTAGCAGTTGTAGAGAGATTGAAGATAAAGTAGAATGTAAGACAGGGGCTCTTATAAAATCCTCTTTGAAGTAGTTTCTTTTAAATCTTCTTTGCTTGATAAAAGTAACAATCACTCCTATTGTGGAGATTAAGCTGCAATTCAATTTAGGGATGAGAAGAAAATAAGCCATTTATCCTATGATTTAAAATTGTTTTAAGGTGAACTTCTGTTCTGCCATGTGGAAATAATGTGTATTGGTCTAGCTCTTCTCATATAAACAGCTATATAAAGCTGGACAAACTGTGGAGCTTGTTTCAGGCAATTTACTGTATACAGTGGAGAACTATGAATTCTCAGAAAAGGGTAATCTTCATGATTTCCCAGGATTTTATCCTGGATGCATTTTTAGGCCACAGTGCAGGAAAGTCGAGCCCATGTGCATTTTGGTGGTCTTGCTGAACTGAGAAGTTAGGAGATCTGAGTTTGGGGCTGTAGAAAGAGCTCAATTTGGTGTGGGCAGAGTCTCATAGAGGTGAGAAGAACACAGAGAAAGAGCTCCAAAATTGTTGTAGCAGTAGCATTAATTCTTTGGATGAATACTAAGATCATAAATACAGGTAAAAATTTTTATAAAGCATGGCAGAGGAGAACTAGTGGAAATATTAGCTGAACAGAAATTCCAGAGGTCTCTAGTACTGAAAAATGTAAGAGGTCTAATTAGCCAGGTTGGGGAAACCTTTGAGACTCCTGAAAAGGTATGTATTATGAGTAGAACTACTCTAGTTCTAGAGTGTGGTGACACTAACCCCTTCTCAACGAATTTTAAAACACAAGTACATCTACTAGTAAATTAACTGCCCTCACGTACAAAACTCCACACTTTAAAAAAAGAAGACAATAAATATCCATCAATGTACCATTCACAAAGTTCAGAATACAATAAAAATCACTAGACCTGCTTAAAATGAGACTCAAGAAATATGATCTAAATCAAGAAAAGCAAATAAAATAGAATAACAGAAATGTTAATGTTGGCAAAAATGAACTTTAAAACAGTCATCTTAAATATTTTAGGTATTAAAGGAAAAATTGACATAATGAACAGATGGGTAATTTCAGAGAAATTACACTGGATAATTATGTAAAATTAAATTAAAATTCTAGAACTGAAAAGTACAGTATCTGAATTGAATTCTTCATGGATGAGCTTAATAGCAGACTGGATACTGCAGGGAAAAAAAGATCAATAAACATAAAGAGAGGGGAACAGAAACTCATGCAGACCAAAAAAGAAGTTTGTAAAAATGAACTAAGCCTCAGTGATTTGCAAAACAAAAACTAAAAACAACACAAAGTTAATTTAATATATATGCAGTTGAAATTTAAGAAATAGAGAAGAAATTAGAGAAGGAAAATTTTGAAGAAAGGGCTAAAATTTTTTCAGGTTTTATGATAAATGTTAACCCTCCAAACCAAGTAATATAAGGAATATCAAGCAGATAAACAAAAAGTAACCCACATCTAGATCATTAAATTGTTGAAAATCAAATATTGCAAGAAAAATTTAAAACCATCATAGAAAAAAATAAATTATATATAGGAGAACACTGATAAGTAATTACATTGATTTATCAGAAAATCAATGCAAGGTTCAAGACAATGGGAAAGCCATCTCTAACTTGACAAAATAAAAACCAAATTTGTCAACCTAGATAACGTCTTCAACAAGGAAGGCAAATTAAAGACTTTTTCAAATGTATAAAAGTTATATGAACTTTTCACCAACAAAGTTATACCCTAAGAAGTGTAAAGTTAATTTCTGGGGGCTGAAGGGAAATGATAGCATATAGAGACTTAGATCCATACATAGGAATGAAGTGTCAGAAATAGTAATGTGCAGGTAAATATATTTTATTGCTGCTTAACTTAAAAAAGACAATTGGCTGTCTGAAATAAAAACAAAGAATTCTGGGATTTCTAGCATATGTAGAAATATACAACAATATTACCAAATGTGGAAATGTAAGAGAAAATAAAACATATAATGTTTTGAAAATGTGGCTTCTGTCTTGAGTTTCTCAGGTCTGCATCCTTTTAATTTTTATTTGGCAAATTTTCTACATTATTTCTACAAATATTTTCTTTTGTCATCATTTACTATTCTTTTATGCCTCCAATTATACATCGGTTAGGTAGCTTGAGACTTCCCGCATGTTATTGATGCTCTGTTCATTGTTTTTTTCAATATTTCATTTTTTCCTTTGTAGATTAAATTTGGATTATTTTTTCACTAGGTCCTCAAATTAACTAATCTCTTTCTTTACCAGTCTCTGATCTGTAAATCACATCTAATGTATTTTTCTCATTAGTTATGTTTTTCATCTGTGGAAGGTCTATTTGTGACTCTTAGATTTTCTGTTTCTCTCCTCATGTTCATATTTATATTTAGTTTATTTATAATAGATTTTTAAATAACTGGGTGTTAATTTTACCATGTGTTTAAGTTGTTTGATTTATCTCCTGATTTTGATTCATATTTTTCCATTTCTTCACATACCTAGTGATTTTTACTGTGTACTGGATGTTATGAACCATCCATTATTGGGTGTTGGATGTTGAGCTATGCCTTTAAGTGCTGTTGAGTTTGTTTGGGATTGTAGTTAATTACATGGAATTAGTTTGACCTTTTTTTTTTTTTTTTTTTAGTTTGACCTTTTTGAAACCTGGTTTTAAGTTTGTTGGGACAAGTGCATGGGAGATTTTATTTTAAGGTTAATTTGGGCTCACTTTTAATACCATTATACTCTGAGGGCTCTACCCAACGTCCTCTGTATTAGGAAGTCTTTTCACTTTGGTTGATATAAACACAAAGTATTTTCAGACCTTGGTGAGCTCAAGGAATCATTCTGCTTATTCATCCTTGTTGGTTCTTCCCCTGTTTTAGTGTAATGCCACAGGACTTATAACTGGCAACCTGTAATTTATGTATCATATTGGATGAATATCTTTATATATTAACTCATTATACTTTAAAAGTCCTTATGGGACATTGTGGAGAGACTATGATGTAACTTAAAGAGACTCCAGTTCTTATAACTTTGGGGTCATAAAATTCATAACACAGAATTATTACAAATTTAAGCTATTAATTGATTTATGTTTGTTTTAAATGTGCAATGTAACAATTTACTCCTAACTATATTATGTTTTTATAATTTAAAACCAATGTCCACTTGGGTGACCATAACATTTATCAGTCAAAATGAATACTCTCATGAGTTCATGACACACTGTTTGAAATTATGTCAAACAGTGGCATAAAATTGATAAGGCTGTGTATAAACTAAATCCTATGGTCACTATTGTGACCATGGTCATGAAAGTTACAATAGCTAGTTATCAATATTTACTACTATCAATATTTTCTATATCAACATAGAATATGTATGAGTATATATATATGCTAAATATATGTACACATACAAATAAATGTATTCTAAGATGACTATATACACACACTCTTTATATATATATGTGTATATATATATATATATACACACACACAAGTATACAAACCATATAGGCTATATATATACACACATAAATACATTAATACAGTGGGTTCTCATTACTGTGTGCGTAGTCTTAGAAATACAGACTTTCCCTCTTACAGTGAAATAGTGCAACTTAAGGTATCTATTGAGAAGATTTGAGTAAGAATCATTTTTCTTACATTCCTTTCTGTTAAACTGTCCTTCAGTATTGGACTCCTAATCTCTTTCTTAATATTATGGTTGACTTTATAGTTTGGATGGAATGGCCAGGGATTTGGGTATGGCTGAATCTTTCTCCATGGAGTTATTACTTTTCTGATATTACCATTTGATCTGAAGTTCAAGGGCTGTGAATAATTTGTCCTTCTATCCCCTCTGTCTTAAAATATAGTTAAAAAAATTCAAAATGGCTTAAGCCCAAAAAAGAAAAAATCCTTGAAATCTTATAGAATCTAAGAACAACTAATCCATTAGGAATCTGGGAGGCTCTTCTCTGTTCCCATTCCCTGTCTCTGATTCTCACTGCATATCAGCTTCATTCTGCCTAAATTTGCTTTCTTTAATGTTTTGTGTGTACAGCCACCCCCCATTTAGTAAGTTTTGCCCCTATTCATGAGTCCAGCCAAGACTGGCATATTTTGTTTTTCTTAATAGCAATTCCAAATTTTTAAGAGAAGAATAGGTTTAGCTAAATTTGATTCCAATTTGATGTACTGGTTTTATAAATGATAAACACAAGGACACTCAGAAAAAGGGGTCACTGTGAGCTGGACAGGCACCCCCAAAGGAACTTTTCAACTGCAGGCCAAACTAAGAAACAAAGCTATATTCTCATAAATACAGATTTTTAAAATTTAGCAAGGGGTGATAATACTGTACATGATATTTTTTAAATTATTTTATTTGGAGCTTAATATATGCTATTATAATTTTTGTATACTTAACCTTTTAAAAATAAACAATAAAATATAGTCACACATATTAGAGTCAATGACAAAAGGAGCACTAAAATCAAATAGTACCTCACTGAAGAATCCTTGGGGATAAGAATAGCAATCACTGTGCATGAAGAAGAAATTCAGGACCTTGAAAATTGCATTACTATAGCAAAAAAAAAAAAAAAAAAAAAAAAGAATAGATAGAAGGTAAATCTACTAGACAGAGGAATGTGAAAGAATAAAAAGAGCAGAGAGAAATGTGTCACTACCAACAGCAGCCAACTGAGTTTTTTAAAGTTTAAATCATGATGCGCAACTGACAGAGATACTTTGATTACATTTGATACAAATGCCATTTATATTGCCTGGTTACTAAGAAAATTCTTTGGGGAATGTGGCTGAATAAATGTTTTGGGGTGGTAGGATTTTCAAATAAATTAGCACAGGATTCTTATTTCAAAATGGAATAATAATAATAACCTTGGTGGTGTGAATGTTTCTACATTTATGTGGATATAGTTTGCAAGTGACCCCTGGGAAAAAAGCCCGTGTGCCTAAGAAATAGCAGTTAGACACTAGTGTAAGCATATAGATTGACTACTGAGCATTTATATTGCATTGTCCAATGAAGAAAGTAGAGTTAAGAAATTTCATCAGTAAGCCTATGAATTTGAGATTCATAGGTACGAATTGGAAAAAAAAATGACTACAGGATGCGGTAGGAAGCTTTGTATCAGGCAACCACTGAATTTCTTTTATTCCATGAGGCACAAACATATTTCAGAATTTTCTATAGAAAACTCCCTCTGAGATGAATTGAGAAAGTAGTTTAAATAAGAGAACCAAAAATATAAAAATGAAGGTTAAGGGAAAAGGATAAGGTCCCAGAAATGGCCTATAGAGCGGGAGTCATAGGCCAATAAGTTGCTCCTTGCCACTGGATACATAATCACGCTATTAAGTATAAATTAATTTACATGATCATATTAGCCTTACAAAGTCATGTGGTATTCATTGGAATATAAACCTCTTTAACTTACTATTTAAGACAAAATAATGATATTGTGTGTGTGTGTGTGTGTGTGTATATATATATATATATATATGTAGGAGACATGGCATGTATACCTTTTTTCCTTTAACCAGTAGTTCTATTTAAAAAAAACAAAAACAAAAAAGCCTTTAATTTTGAAAGCATCACAAGCTTAAAGAAAATTTTAAGTGTAGCACAAAGCACTTTTTTCTTCCAAACCATTGGAAAGTAACTTGCCAACTGAATGCTCTAACCACTCCTGTTTTCTACAAATAAGAAATTCTTCTGCATAAATGTAACACAGGCATAGAAATCAGATAATCAAAACTGATATAATACCACCATCTAATTCTCATACGCCACTCAAGTTTTGGCAGTTGTCCCAATAGTGTTTTTTTGTTTGTTTGTTTTTGTTTTTAATAGCAAAATGACCCACTCTGGGGTCTTCTGTTGCAGAAGTTGTTGTGTCATTTTAGTGTTCTTTATTTTGGAAGAGTTCCTCAGTCTTTCCTTGATTTCATAGACGTAAAACTTTTTGGCTTGACTGTTGTTTCCTCATGATTAGACCCAGAATATGCAACTTTTGTAGGACTATCTCAGAAGAGATGCCACATTCTAATGCACCCTACCAGGTGGTGCATACTTTCAATTAATAAATATCTGGTAGGAAACAATTCTGAGACTATGAAAATATCCTCTTTTTCGTCAGATTTCCATATAATTAATTAATTATATTTTCATGCATTTCCTGGGTTCCCGTTTTATTCAATAGGTTACAATCTGTTGCTTTGTTATTTACTGTCGATTCTCAATCTTTGTGATTAGTTCTGTGTTCCATAAAGTTGCCATGAACACTGAATTGCAAAGATTCAAGCATTTCCCCTAAGGAAAATACAGGCTAGGCTCCTGTGAGCCTCTGGTTAGAACATTTTAATTCACTGATCAATAAATAATCTTTGTGTGTGTGTGTGTGTGTGTGTGTGTGTGTGCGTGCATTTGTTTAAAGGGAACTTAGTTAATATATTTTGTTGGCTCATTAACACTGAACTCACCCCCAACAGTGCTATAACTCATGCCTTACCAAAACTTATCTAACACTATTTTCTTCTTAAAGGCCGTTTTCAGCTTTCTTGTGTCAGGGAACCCTAGCCAGCACTTCAGGACTATGCTTGGGGATCATTTTAAATAGTATATTCATCAACAAAAAGCATAAAATAGAGCATCATTAAACATTAAAACACAGCATTAAATACACTGTGAAAGGATACTTTTTTATAGTATGAGAGCTCAAACAAGAACGTGGGATGTTATGTCTGACCTCAACTCGGAACATACATGTCAAACAACACAAAATTTTTGCTGTTCTTTGTATTCTTGTGAGTGACTGTGAAAATGCAATGAATATAGTTTTGGGGATTACAGATAAATTTTAGGGAGCAGGCAGATTTGCAAATATGGGATCTGTGAATAATGAAGATTGACTATATTTTGATACTAACAAAGGGACATTTAACAGTGGGATGCCCATTGAAGTTGGCTTCAAAGCCCTTTTGACATGCCCTCATTGTTCTTTGAGCACTTCTTTGCTTTCTGGCAAAAAAATATTTAAGAAGTCCATGTTATCTCATACAGCTCTGAAATTTGCCATATACCCATTGATACTTACTTCTTTTGTTGGAAAATGCTATTAGGAAATCAAGACCTAGGATCCAGTTTTGTTCATTGTTAGTGTTTACTGCTGTTCCCAGCCCTTCTCACAGGACAGTTCTAGGAAAGAAAGATAGGTAGGTAGTGTTTAAGTATAGTGTCGGTAATAGCGTTTTACCCAAGGAGATCAAGTCTAGGAACACTGAAATTATATATGATGGTGAAGAGAGTTAGGGTGGAGGGAAAGTATGAAAGCCAAATACAATGTTCTTAATAAATATGAGGAACTAATAAGAAGCTTAACAGTTGATAGCACTGAAGAATGATAAGCTAATAAACCCTGATTTCAGGGCACCTGGGTGGCTCAGTGGGTTAAAGCCTCTGCCTTCGGCTCAGGTCATGATCCCGGGGTCCTGGAATCGAGCCCCGCATCAGGCTCTCTGCTCAGCGGGGAGCCTGCTTCCTCCTCTCTCTCTGCCTGCCTCTCAGCCTGCTTGTGATCTCTGTCAAATAAATAAATAAAAATCTTAAAAAAAAAACAAAAACAAACAATAAAACCCCTGATTTCATGAACTCCAAATAAGGAAGGTAGATTGGCTTGAATTTGGTTTAGAATCTGAAAGCCGAAAGTACAAGATTTTGATTATTATGGTGAAGTAATAATTTTTAAGTAAAATTTTAGAGGTCAACATTCTAGGGAAAGTAGGGCAATCCATTGTGTCAGACTTCATAGATCTTACAGCTCTCCCACCTGTACCCTCCACTCCCAAGCTTACTTCATAGTCTCAGACACTGATCAGCTCCATCCACTTCCTAGCTTACAAGAGGGAGGAGGGTGAAGGGCAAACTACTCTATTTAAGACAACTTTCTTTAAGTTGGAAATATACACACTACTATTTAAATGTCATGAAGTCAGAATTGACTCACATTGAAATTTAGTTTCCATTCCAGGTAAGCATGTGCCAAAATAAAACATCAATATATCTCTTTCTTTAGAAGGAAAAAAAAATCCCAAGAGATAATCAGCAGCATGTATCATAGATGGGGGTTTATACAAGACGGAGGAAAACCAATAGCTTAAAAATGTAAAGGGGAGCTAGGAGCATATGGAACAAGTTCTTCTGGCCCCACGTAAGGCAGAAGGGATACAGCTCTCCTATTAGGAATTCTTTCTTCTTTCATGTGTTTTGTATTCTGCTTTGCTTTGTTTTGTTTTACAGTTTGTTTGCATCTATGATTTGCTATCTTCATTAATGTTTTGCTTGGTTCTGTGTGTCTGTATCTATCCATCTCTTTCATTGAAAATGAGCTTTTAGGCAGAGAACAGAACCTTAGTGGTTGCTGTTCTTTAGGAAAACTGTATTAGAGTAGCTGTTAAGGAACCAGATCCCAAAGAGAAACTGTTCTGTGTTCAAATACTGGTTCTGTCACCTGCCAGCTATATTACTTTGGTGACTTACTTAAACTCTCTAAAGAGTATCTTCCTCATCTGTGATAATACATGTAAAGTTCTTAATATGTTACCAGGAAGGTAAATTAATATTAGCTTTTATTTTTGGTAACCACTACCAAACTACATATAGTAAATGCCTTTTTAATATTTACTTGATTTAATGGAAAGCTTCACTGTTGTTTTCAAATGAAACAGAGATTGCAAAAGCAGGAACCCCATTGCCATTTGACTAGAAATGCTATTAAAAAATTAACTTCACAGCTCAGGAACCCAGACTTACTATCAACAGTTTGTACATTATTTCTGCTGCTAAGCCACTGACCTGCAGATGCTTGATTATTACTAGATTCTCTTTTCCAGTTAAGTTATTTCACACTGAGATGAAGCAGTGGGCAGGAGTGTAATGCATAATTTCAAGGAATTTAAGATGAGAGAAGGGAACACCATATTTACATCATGGACCAGTGGTCAGACATTTACTTACATGCTTGTCTCAATGCACAATGCATGTGGTCGTCTTCTAATCTGATAGATTTTCCACCCCAAGTTATATAGTAAGCATGATCAGGGTGCAGAGAATTAACAGGAATAACTACAGTCATCAGCAGTTGGGGTGAGGTGGAACACAGTAGCATTTTTTTTTTTTAATTTTAATTTCCTTTGGGAAAGTTTGATTTTCACACTGTAATCTCAAACAAATGTAAATGGCTCAGATCTCCCATTCATAGCTAGATGGATCAGATCATAAAGAGTTTGTCTTTACCCATTTCCTTTTCTTTTTTTTTTTTTAAAGATTTTATTTATTTATTTGACAGACAGAGATCGTAAGTAGGCAGAGAGGCAGGCAGAGAGAGAGAGGAGGAAGCAGGCTCCCTGCTGAGCAGAGCGCCCGATGCGGGGCTCGATCCCAGGACCCATGGATCATGACCCGAGCCGAAGGCAGCGGCTTAACCACTGAGCCACCCAGGTGCCCCTACCCATTTCCTTTTCTTAATCACACTTCCTACATTAGGGACTTTGTTGCTGGGTGCTTGCGTGTTTGGCTGGAGCAGAAAACTAAATACAACTGAGGGGATTTACAAGGAAATCTGTAACTGTCAAATGCAAAAACAAGAGTAAACACTCAAAGCAGTACCAAAAAGTTCAAAAGCAGAAGCTATAAACCAGAAAATGAAACAGAAAAAGATGCTAGATCCCAAAATATTAAGTGTGAATAAGTTACAACCTCAGCTCCAGGATAACTGGTATTCTAAGGAAGGACTTGAAATTCTTGTTCAAAAAATAGCAATTGAATGAATTAATTAAATTAATGGAATCCAGATTACATATTGCTTGAAACCATCTCTCTCTTTTTTCCAAATTGCATTAGTTTTTAATGTGTTTTTAGTTTTTAATGTGAGATTACTGAAACCTATTATAGACTGGGTAAATTGCAAGTCTGTTTTGAGATTCAGTTGCATTTAATCTTAGTCATTGTTCCTCATTTGAGTTTACTTCATGGTTGTTGAGAGGATGAAATGGATGATTTAGGTAAAGCACATTGCATGGTACCTGGTACATGGCAAATCCACAGAAAGTGTTTACTTATAGTTCATCTAGGGTTTACGCGTGTCTATTTCAATTAAGTGGAGAGGGTTTTTTTTTTTTTTTTAAAGAAGTGAAAGAAATGACTTCTCTCAGGCCAGCATTTAGATGAACAAGAGCCATGTTGTTTGCTTGTTTGTTTGTTTCTTTCTTTTTTTTTTTTTTTAAGATTTTGTTTATTTATTTGACAGACAGAAATCACAAGCAGGCAGAGGCAGGCAGAGAGAGGAGGAAGAAGGCTCCCTGCTAAGCAGAGAGCCCGATGTAGGGCTCGATCCCAGGACTCTGGGATCATGACCTGAGCCAAAGGGAGAGGCCTTAACCCACTGAGCCACCTAGGTGCCCCGAGCCACGTAGTTTCTTATGATCATCTGGTAACTAGGAGGTTTATATCCCAAATATTTCTAGTTTACCTTTTGTACTAGAGTAATTATGTAGCCTGGAAATCTGCTATGTAAATGAAATCACTTACCTTCCAAATAGCCAGCATCTTCAGATCATTCCGCAAGAGTGGTATGTTGAACAATGCTCATGATTCCAATTTTAGTAATTGTAGAGCTTTTAATAGAAAGATAATTGAAAATACTGCCTAATATTACTGTAATCAAGATTTCAAACAGAAGTAGAACATAAAGTGAGAAAAAAGACCCTAGTTATAAGGGAGACAACTAAAATCATGTATACCCTTGGTACCTAAAATTAGCTTCTCATCTGTACTTTGTTCTGTTTTTATAGCTCCCAGGAAGTCTTAACACTGATTGTCTGCCTCATCCCACTGAGCAGACTTCTGGATCTGTAATTTTTCAAGTAGTCTTTTCTATAAAGAAAGAGAACACACAACATGGTCTGGTAAGATTAATGGACAGTTTGCAGTGATGCCTGGGACTAAGGTTCCTTATCAAGTACTCTGTTGTCTCCTTTTTTCCTTGGTAAAGTCACTTTTGATATCTTCCATATCCTGTAAATAGGGAAAGGGCCATTTTTCTTAGAATCCTTGTCAACAATGAATATAAAGATAGCCTAGATGGATCTAATATGGTACTTACAGCTCTTTGGAAAACACCTATTAAATGCATTCATGTCAATATTTTATAAAATGAAATTTAGAAATGTCACAAGAGTTTCAAATATTTCCCACAAAATGTAAAACCAGAAATTGTTACAGTATATAAAAGTGGGATTTGAGTACCTGAGACTAATTTTCCAGGTCATGCAAATATCCACAGTCTTACTTCTTCTGATTAAAAAAGCTATACCAAACCTATGATAGGGGCACAGATTTGAGACTCAGATTGACCAGGTTTCCAGTCAGACCACATAGCTCTAGGACTTGGGCTTATTATTTAATCTGAAAGCCATTGTTCCACATTTGTCAAATGGGCAGTTTTAATTATATCCCATGATTTGGGGGAAGTTTAAATGATGTGATTTATGTAAGGCACATTATAAATTACCTCGTAAATGGCAGATGCATAACAAATATATGCATTAGAAGTTAAATTCTTTGGGGGACCTGGGTGGCTCAGTCGGTTAGAAGTTAAATTCTTTGGGGCACCTGGGTGGCTCAGTCGGTTAATTGCCCAACTGTTGGTTTTGGCTTGTTTAGTTGTAGGGTTGAGCCCCACATGGGACTCCACACTCATCATGGAGTCTGCTTGAGATTCCTTCTCTCCCTCTGCCTCTGTCCCTTGCCCCACTTGTGCTTGCTCTCTCAAAACAAATAAATAAAATCTTTAAAAAAAAAAAGAAAAATTTCACTCATCTATTAGTACTCCAATAATCTAATGGAAGCAGCCAAGTAAAACAGAAGGTGCGGATAACTTGCCATTCCATAAAGAAAATGTGAAAAGTTACAGCACCCAATTCTTTCATTTTTTCCATTTTTAAAATTTTTAACCTGTTAATGGTTATATATACATTTATATATGTATTATTTTCTTTTATATGTAATATATATTTAATATTATTTCTACATTAAATAGAAACCTATGTTAAATATATGTGTATATATACGTAAACTTGGGTGCTATTGGCAATTTCAGTGAGCAAACTTGAGATTTTCACATTTCAACCATCAGTACCCACCACTCATAATGCATTCTAACAATTTTGTTTCAAGAAAATAGTATTTGTTTTGCCACTATTAACTTGTGACCTCATCTTTGACAGCCACTACCTCAAAATCATGTTTAAAGTCATCAGGGATCAGAAGGAAAACTAAGACATTTGAATTCATTTTTCAAATTGCTTCTTTTCCAGGCTTCCGAAAGATACTCATAATTGTTGAGTTAATTAGCCCAAAATTCTAATATTCATTAATAGTCTAGGTATTAAGTTCTCTTCCCGATCGAAATGATGAAATCAGTAGGTTTTTTTTTTTTCATTTATTAATCTGTTCGTCTTCACTGGAAAGCTATTAATTTTGGTCTAATGAAAATTTAAAGCACAAACCAATATTTATTGAGCTACTCTAAGCTCACCATTGGGTAAATTTACATGCCTTATTTCATTTAAGTTCAAATTAACTATTGTATTCCCACTTTTCAGATAATGATATTTAGAGGTGGCAGTGTTGGCATCACGCAAGCATGCTCTTGTGGGGGCCAGCAGTTGAAGCCAGATGTTTCTACCACAGTCTCTTCTTTTAAATACTACCCCCCCAGAGCAAAATATCCATATGGAGTCTAATGAGAACTGTCTTAAGACTATCTTCTTTGCCCTCATGCTCTTACATTAATGTTTCTTCAAGATTATTATATCAACTGGATTTCTCCCACCCATTTACCCTTACCACCAATTGAAGATCCTTCACCATCTCAAATTTGAGTAGTTTCTCTGCCCTGGGGTAGAAACCACAGCATGTCTCAATAACAACAAGCAGTATCTTGTATGAAAAATGGTATAGAGAACTGCTAATATTTGTTGTGGAGAAAAGGAAAATAACTCAGAGACATAGGAAAGCTGACCTTTAATATTTTAAAAGGGCTGTCATGTAGAACATAGGCAGCAGAACTGGAAACTATGGGAGGAAAATAAAAGGACAAGATTTTAGTTTAACCCAAGGAATAACTTTTTAAAAAGAAATATACTAGTTTTATCTAAATCAGAAATGAGCAATCTTGGGAAGCAGTGAGCTCCCTGCAGATCAAGTCATATTCTGGAAGGCAGTAAGGCAAGGCAGTTACAGAAGATGGTCCAGTGACAGGTGGGACTAGAGAAGATGCCCAATATAAGTCTGTGGCTAGTTATGTCTGTTTCTTCCTGATTATCAAGGTTCTATGGAAGAGCAGAGGGGGTTACAGGACATCCAAAATCCCAGATGAGAGAGGACAACACAGGATGAAAAAACATAAAGAACAGAATAGAGAGTATGAAGTCAAACTTTGTTGACTTGACAATTACACTTGATGATGGGCTGTTTCTCTTTCCCTGCTCATTCATCATCAGAATCGGGGAATATTTTGTCATATTTTGTTACCGGTGAACAATTCTCCATAGAGGTATGATAATTAAGCCTGTGATAGGCCCAGCCTTTCTTTGTTTGGCTTACAAAGCTTTCCCTTTGTGGGTTTTCCTCAACATGGCTGATTTCCGTAAGAACTTGGCTTTCTAGTAAGGTATCTAAAATTGAACTAATTTAAGCCTTTCTCAGCCAATAGTTGGCAACTAATTTTCTCCTTCACTTAGTAATAAAGGGCCACAAAATTTGTATCTTAAGAAACTTCTTAGGTTCTTTTCCTAATTACTAAACTTATCTGGAGCAGTATTATTTTTAGTTTGACAATATTCATTGCATTTCCCTGTTCAGCTTTGTTCTTATTTTTCAGCAGAAACGTCATTAAACTTAATGCTAAGGAGAGATTTTATACTGGCATGTAGTGATATTGACATGCTGGAAAGTTTATAGATTTAGTGATCAGAAATGCATCAAAAATCTGGATCTGGAAATAGGTTTTGTGAATATAACTTAGCATTGTATAGTATTCCCAAGAAGCTGTCTTTACAAAAAAATCAGAGGCCTGGTTATAGTTTAAATTTTACAAACTAAAATTGCTAATACCATTCAGTATTTTCATTTTTTTCTAATAGTTTCATATTGGCCTGCTGGCTCCAAATACATGCATTGACCTAATAATTTAAAGCTAGTGGAAAGAATGATCATATAAAAGCCTTAATTTCTACCAAGCACAAGTTAATAGAGAATAAGAAGTGTAAAGAGAGGCACCAGGTGGTTCATAGGAACTTCAGGTAAAACAAATGAGATCTTATTAGACTTACAGATACAATTTGTGTGTGTGTGTCAAGGGATAGCAGTAGTGTTGATTTGAGTGGCTTATTAAACAGGCATGTTTAGCTCAGCAATATTTCTCATTACTTGGCTTTTTAATCTGCCAAGAAATGGGTAGGTACCATTTACACTTGTGAACTGTGTGTAATTATAGTGATTCAGATTTCAGCTTATAATGCACTCTCCATCACAGGCTGCTCTCTTGGTCTTTTCTTTCTTTCTTTTCTTTCTTTCTTTTTTTTTTTTTTGAGATTTTATTTATTTATTTGACAGAGATCACAAGTAGGCAGAGAAGCAGGCAGAAAGAGAGAGGGAAGCAGGCTATCTGCCGAGCAGAGAGCCCGATGTGGGGCTCGATTCCAGGACCCTGGGATCATGACCTGAGCCGAAGGCAGAGGCTTTAACCCACTGAGCCACCCAGGCGCCCCTTTTTTGTTTCTCCAAGTGAAGGGAGACCAAAGAGAATTTTGCCCTGACCCTAGCTTGAGAGTAGAACATATATATCTGTAAAAATATTTAGTATGTACATCTATAAAGATTTTTACCTGAATTTTCTCTAGGCTTTATGCTTTTGGTGACAAGAAGGTAAGTTGTGAAGGCCCATCCAAAATAAATAGATGAAGATAGGGGTGCCTGGGTGGCTCAGGTGGTTGAGTGTTGGACTTCTGATTTCAACTCAGGTCATGATCTCAGGGTCGGAAGATTGAACCCCACACCCGGCTCTATGCTAGGTGCAGAGCCTGCTTAAGATACTATTTCCCCCTCTCTCTATGCCCCTACCCAACTCAAAAAAATAGCTGAAGACAGTTCACTTCTTCCAAATTATTTTTATACTGATAGGTGAAGCACAACAGAAACAAATCTTGACATCTTGGGACTGTCTCAGGAAATGGAAGAGAGGTTATGTGTGTCTGATCATGCTGCACATTTCTGTTAGGTTTCTCTCTCTACTCTCAGCCCCAACAACTTAAACCACATCTCTGTATTTATTTCCAGGTACCCTAAAATTGGTGGTTAGTATTGGAGAGAACCCTAGATCTCAATACAGTAAGCCTTCCAGTCTTTATAGCCGAGTTAACAGATGTTAAGCAAACTATCAATACTGTAGCTAGGGCTCCTGACTCAGCCCAGTGATCCATTTATTATAATACTTTATCTGGTCTTGATCAGCAATCTAGTCACTTTTATATTGCCCTGTCTTATCCCTCTCTTCCTCAGGGCTGCTCTAATCTCTGCTAATATGGTAAGGACTTTAGAAGTTAGTGTTTGTTGCTGTGAATTCTAGGGTCATTGATATGAAAAAGAAACTCGATTTAAGGCATCTTAATTCAAAGGAATGCACCCCTTCTAGTGGATTTTCAAAAACCGCGATAGACCAACTAGAGAAATTCTTGTGTATGGGGATTTTGTTTTGGGGGAAGGGTGGAATTCTTGCCCCAGATCCTGATACTCCTTTTCAAGTGAACACAGCTTTTTATGTGTTACTCAACTTGCTTCTCTCTGCCCCTTACTTATTATCCACCTGGAGTGGTGGAATGACTGATAGATAAATTTGGAGAAGGAATTAGGCATGCTCAGATTAGTTCCATTCCTTTTGTGTTGGGAGACAGCTGCCTGTAGTGAACAAGATTTTACCTGGAAAATGGATATATATGTCCTTGTCCAGCATTATGTGTAAATGAAAGAAGTCTACCTAAGCTTTCTTGCTAAACGTTGTCCTTCAGAGTATTTATTTTCTGTAATAAAATTGATGTTTTCAGTTTCATTTGCTACTGCTTATTGATTTGATAGGTAAAGAACTGATACTACATTATAGTTTCTAATTAGGTTTTTTGTTACTCACAAATATATTTATTCTAATATATTTCCTGTTTATGTTTTTTATGTGAATTTCTTCATTGTTTCATTCTCCAGTTTTTCTCTTTAGGCTGTCCTTTAAAAGTACTTTGATAGGAATGTATTCTGACTGGGCAAAGAATATGGAGTAGTTCTATTTGACTTTAGGATGCACTTGTAGGAGTATATTCTCTCATATCAAATATTGAATACAAATGTGTGGGGAGAGGGAGAAGAAGCGGACGCTCTAAGGAAGAGATGGTTACTTAGTAATAATGCATGAATCAAATGGACAGAAATGACCCAGGATGTTGGTATGAGGTGGCTAAAATACTATAGATTGACATGAAGGTGTTAATCCAGCTGTACTATAGAGAATGTTAAACATTGATCTGTTAACCCATTCTCACCCTTCCATCTGGTAGAAGCCCTTTATGAAAAATCTTATGGAAATCCCATATATAAGTGAGCAGCCATGCTTTTGGAGTATGAGGTAATGGATTCCTTGTTCTCCTGACTTCCTCATTTCTCCATTTTGCCTCTCTGATGTAGCCAATAATGCAACAAAGAAGAGTTTTAGGAATACAGAGAACTCAGAAATAGCCCACTGTAGTAGAAGGACAATGCTTGCTTATAAATTAGTTCCTGAATAATCAGTTGTGCAATCATTTAGCACCCAAACAGTGGTTTTTGTGGATTGCTATCCTTGGGCTTGACGTACTACATTAGATTTGACTCTTTTTGGAATACCCAATTCTGAGCTTAATACTATTGGTGACTCCCATTTCATTATTATTGAGTTGAGAGTTTCGATATAAAAACTTTGGTCATATATACCATGAAGGTTCTTAGGAAGAAAGATCTGGCCTTTGAACAAATATTACTAGCATTTTATAAAATAGCCGAAGTTTAGGAAGGTAACTTTCTGGCTAAGACTTATTCAGCTACCACCCATCTTTTCTTGTTAGTTGCCACTATTCTACCCCACTTCCCAAAAACTTAAATGAAAAATTTGAAAGAACTATAACTTTATTGAAATACGAAGCCTTTGGATTTCTCATCTTTCTTTAAAAAAAAAATCTCAACGGGCTCATTGCTAGCCTTAGAATCATTGACACTTCATAATGAAAATGTCTAAATATAAAGATTCCGGCTATTGGAGACTTACATTTTAAAGGAAATTCTACTTTTTACACACTGTAACTATATTTGGCCAAGCGAAAGAAAAATTGTTTCACTGAAAGCATTTAGTGACAATGTTGTGATAGGAACCAAATTGTCTCCAGTTGACACTGTGGATAGAAAAAGAACTTTGTTGCAAAACACTTGGCACAGTGTTTGCGAAATGGATAGTTGGTGGATAGTTTTGTTCTCTTTCTGTTATACTAATGGATAAAGGCATTCTGATAAGTCACTGTAGTTCTCTTGGGTTCATGCCAGAATGGAATTCCAGGGCTGTACTCTTTCTGAAAGGAGAGCAGATTCTTATGGACACCATTACAATGTACTTTTTTATTTTTTTTTTTTTTGAGAGAGAATGAGTGAGCATGAGTGGTGTGGGGTTTGGGGATGGGGCAGAGGGAGAGAAAAAAATCCCAGGCAGGCTCTATGCTCAACACTGAGCCTGACTGAGGGCTTGATCCCAGGACTCTGAGATCATGACCTTAGCTGAAATCAAGAATCAGACACTCAACCAACTGAGCCACCGAGGTGCCCCAAAATACTTCTCGTAGGAAAACTGCCTTGCTTCTGGAATATATAATGTAGTTCCCATTCTCTGCATTTTGGCTCATTACAATGATCTTCCCAATTTTAGTAAAGCCTATCATGGAAACTCCTTTGGGTTTTCTTCTCTCCTGATATCTACCTCTCTGCTTCTTTCCACCCCCCTTTTCTGGTAATCCCCTTTTTTCATTTCTGTTTAAAGAAAGCACATTCTTTGGAGCCAGTCAGCCAGCTTTGAGGTTAAATTTTATTTTGGTCACATATAAAAATGTGTCAGGAAAAATGAGTTCATTCGTATAATCTCTCTGCTTCATCATATGGAATACGGAGACAGTATACATCCTATAGGGTTAGAAATAATTGCAATAATCCATGTCGAATATCTAACACATGGAATAATGTGTAGAAGTATCTGGCACATTTTCTTCACCCCCGCCCCCCATCAGCTTAGTTCTCTGTAGAATCTGAGGCAGCTAGTAATTAGGAAAAGCTAGGAGTTTCCACGTCAGTAATTTAATGCTTTCAAGAATATATAACTATTTCAGGGGTGCCTGGGTGGCTTAGTCGGTTGAACATTCAACTCTTGGTTTCGGCTTGGGTCATGATCTCACTGTCAAGAGATTGAGCTCCACAATGGGCTCTGAGCTCAGCATGGAGTCAGCTTCAGATTCTCTTCCCCTCTCCCTCCCACTCACTCTCTCTCTCACTCTCAAATAAATTAATGGAATCTTAAAAAAAAAAAAAACCATATAGTTATTTCATATGGTTATATGTACCTAATCAGCATGTAGAGCAAAAATTATGGTTAGATTAGTCCATTATATCTTTGCAACTACCAGTGGAAGTTCTTTAATCAATATAGGTGTTACGCTGAACTACTAAAGCTTTGGTCCCATCACTAGACCCTAGAACTGTGATAAATGACAGATCCTAAACAGTAATGTCCATCTTCCCTGGCACTTTGAAATGGAACAGTCTCATTCTAGAAAATATTCTTAAGGCACAAGTTTGTGGCTACAGAGTTCACAGTTGCAGAGATGATACTGGGGGTGTCTGTAATATAGAGGTGTGGGCTTAAAAGTCTCCTCAAGCTTCCTTTTTGGATAAAAGCATTCAGGATTATTCTAACTGCATGAATTCCAGACTCATCTTTTCCAAATAGCATACCTGTAGAACTTAAAAGGGCATGGTACTGGTTACCATTTCATACTGTTCAACCTACAAAGAGCAAAAAACAAGATAAAAAACAGTTGAAGTGTTTCCCAGATGGGTTCCCAAATCCTTATAATTTCTGTTAAATTGGTAATTCTTAAATTTCTGCATAAATAAAAAGCATACAGAACTTTTAAAATGCAGATTCCTGAGTCCCATCCCTAGAGAGCCTGATTCTTTAGCGCTGGAGTGTAGCTTAGGAACTACGTTTTTACGGTGCATTTTAGGCAATCCTCCTATAAGTAGTCCTTGGACTTTACTGTAAAACTTTGCCCTACACCCTGCCTTATAAATAAGTTATACAGCTGCTTCTTGGGGGCTGCTAAGCAGTAGAGTCTAGTGAGATAGTTGCAATTTCTCATGCCGAGAGAAAGAAATCCAATTAAGAAATGTAAATTCTTCTTCATGCTGAGAGAATACGAGGCAATAAAAATATGAATTTCTTTATGTTGCATGGAAGCTTCTGGGAGCCCATAAAGGCTGAGCAATCCTTGCCGAGCAGCTGGACTGTCTTCATCTTCTCTGGCTTTTATGGGAGAAGATGAGACACTTTTGGCACTTTCTGAAAACAATCTCTTCATGAGAGTTTCTGTACAGGCTGTGAGGCTCTTTCTTTAATGCTTGAAATCCATAATTAACTATTTAGAATGAGGAGGGTGTTAAAGTATGCAATGAGTGCCATCTTTTCTTAGGATGATTATCTGATTTCTAATCGCCACTCTCCTCCCTGTGGTATGCTCGTGCAGAGAAGCTAGTGGTTGGCGGCAAGGAAAAGGTAGTTCAGTATCATTGGAGGGAACTAATTAGTGCTCCAACAAAGAAAGAGCAGCTCTAACCAATACTCTTGCTCCAACACAGTTGTATGACCCTGACACGGGCCATAGGACAGGGTTGAAGCCTGTGAGCTAGTGCCAAAAATGGCAGAAAGGAAAAAGAAAGATGAAAAAGTAAGTGGAACTTTGGCAAGAGAGATTCAATCACCTTGATGTGCCCATGGCAGCAGAGTTGAGTAAGAGGAGCTGTTTTTATTATATGGAGGATTCCTTTCATTTGGTTTTCTGAGAGGATTCTATATGATCCTGGCTGAATCCTACCTACCACTTCAAATACTGTCTTCTTTTCCATTTTGCCGTTACATGGAGTGAACTTGTTCAGATAATCTTTTCAAGTGGATTCCTTGTTATGTTTTCTTCCTTGTACACCTTGTGCGTTTGTAAATTCAGTCTCTAACTCAAAGAAAATCCACATCAGTTGTACTCTGTATCAGTAAATACATGTTGTTCAAGACAGGTCCCTCAGGTCCCTAAGCAGCGTCCTCTGTATCCCTTCTCTCTGTTTTTCATTATGCTCCTGATTCTTGATTTAAACGATGTTATTTTGGGAAAACTAATATGCACTAGGATTAACAGCAATTCCCTTTGTAAACCAGCCTGTTAAAAAATGCATTTCCAGGAGCTCAGTATAACCTGCACCAGCAAGTCTGAGCTTTAGCTTCCTGCGTGGAGAGAATTCTAGACTCCTATATTCAAGGATTGCTTTATTAGCTACAGAAGAAACGGCCAAATGTAGAGATTCCCAGAACAATTGTAAATTAATCATTGAATTTAGAATACCATTTTCAAATGATTTTCAATCAATGAACAGACTTAGTAAGTACAAAGACAACTCAATTCTGGTGTGTATCATAGCCATTTAAAGATATTCATAGGTTTAAAATTTAATGTTTTCTTTTCATTTACAGTGAATTTATTGTTGGCAGAAAATTCATGAGCGTCCAGCCTTGGAGAATTAAGTCTTCTATGCCTTACATAATGGATCTAGCAGAAGTGGTTAGCTATTTGGGATTCACTGGTGCTGCTCTGCCAGTCCACATTAGACATGATTGGGGAGCACCACTAGAAGCGTGTATATAGTAAACTTTGCAAAGCATATCAAACCATCTTGTGTCAAGACCTGGTTTAAGGAAGGAGAGCTAAGAATTTGGCTAAAAATCCTTACAATAATGTAAGGATTGGATACCTCAGTACTTTACTTCAACCATACTGTCTCACCTCTTTTGTCCCTTAGGTTAAGGTCCATCTTCTAGCTTATGACTCTATGTACCACTAGTCTTTGACATATCACTAATTCTTGTAAGCATCCAAGGGCACATTCATACTGTTGTGCCCTTTCCTGGAGGAGGAATATTACAATGTAAAAGTAGGAAGATACCACTCAATCTGAGGTCCAGAGTGGTGCTGTTGCTTGCCTAAAGTCACATTCCTAGTTTGTGAAAGGGTAGAGACTTAAATTCAGATCTTTGGAAGAGAAAGTAAGGTAAAGTTCAGCCAGGGTTGTAATGTGTAACACATACAAGCTTCTGTTGATTTCTTGTGGAAAGGAAGGAGGAAGTTATTTATAGATCACATGGATTCTGAATCACACAAACTTGGGCTCAAATTCTGCCCCATTACTTAGTAGCTGACTGATTTGAGGGAAACCACTTAAAGCTTGATTATCAACTGTTATAAAAGGGGAATAATAATATTTTATATATTATAATTATAATATAATAAAATAATAATAATAATTTATAAGGATTTTGAATGTCATTTACAAAGAGGTTGTCTAAGGTAGGCTTACTTAGTGCTCATCTGTAAACCTACTCTCTCCTGACCATGCATATCATTGATCTTTTCTATTGGCAACATCACTGTGTTTGTCACTATATATTTCCCTGTCCACTCTAATGATTGTCCCAAGACAATTCCTATTATAACACACCAAAATTCCCAGCTGGGGGATCACTTTAGCCAATACAGTTAGAAAGAGAAAGAAAAATGCCATTACATATTTGCAAAGTAGGATTTAAAATGAGATAATTGAAAGTCAGCTTGTTTATCTTTAGGGGACAATTGGTGATTCTTTTTTCTTCCCAAGTAATGGATTGTTATATATTTAATTGCTATTTTGAGAAAGGTATTCCTCCAAATGGGCATTAGGGAAAGAGGACAGATTTTAATTAAACCATTTAGCACATACTGAATAACCCCACCAGGAGGCATGATAAAGGTATGCTTAATTGGCTTAGAAGGATGGTTGTAATGTAAGAACTTCAAACACAAAGTTAACTGCAGAGATAATTCTACATCTATCTCCTAATCAACAGCAAGGTAAATTATTGAAAATTTTAAAAGCAAGGCAAGAAAATTAAAAAAAAAATAGCTAACTTTTACCCAATTTGTCCCCAAAGTTTCTCTAGGGTATGCAGGTATGTTCCCTTTGTGGATAAGTCCACATAAGGAGGGGGCTGCTTTATTTATTCCTCAGGCATGTCCCCACTTCCCCTACACACAGTACTTTGTATAGTATGTCTGATAGTGTTTCTCAATCTCTCATTCCTTTCATTCTTTCCTCTATCAAATCTCCTAATTAAGCCTTTTCTAAATGTCAGTGCCAGCATGTGGGCACCTAAAAACAGGATGGCAGTCTGGGTTGTATCTCTCATGCACCTATTTATTGTCTTCAGACAATGTAATAGGACAGAAGATGAAGTGGACTGGTCCAAGAATGAGGCAGTCTTAGGACGAATTGCAAGACAGACAGACAGATAAAAAAAAAATAGCTATCTGAAGTCAACTAAATCCTGAGATCTGAAAACCCAAAGGCCATAGGAGTTCAAGAAAAAGAGCAATACGATTGAGGAGGCAGGTGAAAACCAATTCTGCTGCATTTAACCAGTACATAGAAAATGCCCATTATATGCCAGGATTTGTGATAGATCGTAATACCTTTGGGGAAATGTTAGAAGATAGAGGTAAAATATACCTATCCTGGTTCTTCTAAGAGATATTACTGACTGCCAAAGGAGACATGTACATGAACAGATGATATAAAAACATAATGGAAAGTCCTATGATAGAGGTTTGTATATGGTGTTAGGGAGGCATAACATGACCACATATCCCACTGTTCTTTGATTTTTTTTTCTTTGTTTTTGCTTTTATGATTATTGTTATTTTGGGAATACATAACCTTTATAACATCATTCTTTTTTTTTACTTGAGCTTTCTAGCAAGAGTGTTCTAAAGGTGGGCCTTAATAGGGCAGAACTTCTGAGGTCTGAATATTGTCATTTTGAGTTCTCTTTTCCATATATTTTAGCTTTAATTTACAGCTTTCCTTTTTATTATTTCCTTCAGTTTTCATTTCCTTTTAATTTTCAGTTTATATATCTATTACTCAGTTATCTTCTTTTATCAACTCCTATATTCATTATTTCCACAAAATTTTTTTTTTAAAGATTTTGTTTATTTGCCAGAGAGAGAGTACACACAAGCAGGCAGAGAGGCAGGCAGAGGCAGCGAGAGAAGCAGGCTCCCTGCCGAGGAAGGAGCCTGATGCTGAACTTGATCCCAGGACCCTGGAATCATGACCCAAGCCGAAGGCAGCCGCTTAACCAACTGAGCCACCCAGGTGTCCCTCTACAATTTTCTTTTTTAAGATTTTATTTCTGTATTTGACAGAGAGAGATCACAAGTAGGCAGAGAGGCAGGCAGAGAGAGAGAGAGAGAGGGAAGCAGGCTCCCCGCTGAGCAGAGAGCCCGATGCGGGACTCGATCCCAGGACCCCGAGATCATGACCTGAGCCGAAGGCAGTGGCCTAATCCACTGAGCCACCCAGGCGCCCCTACAATTTTTTTTTAAAAAGATTTCTTTTTCTTGCTTGTATTCATAATATTTTCCCTAATCTCCTCAAGGTTCATACGGATTTTAAATTCCAGTGTTCAGATGGTTCATTCAGTTTGTCTTTTCTCCATGGGCCTTGTACTCCTTTTATATTTGGCCATTTTCCCTTGTGCTCATTTTATTGGGGTGGTAGCTATTCTGTCTGGTAATATGTACTATGTGAGGCTTAAGGCCTTCCCCTCCTGTGTGCATGGCAGGTGAATTTAGGAGGAGAGGAGGGGCTCAGTCCCTGTGCAAAGAATTTAATAGGAGTCCAGAGTCTCTCTTTCCTGACCTTCCATCAGTGGTTGGGATTTGTCTTTAATAACTTGGGAAGACACAGCATTGAGAGAAGGTCATGTATCTGGCTTGTTATCTGCCTTCTTGGAATGTAGAGGAAAACAGACAGAGAAAAGGGATGACCAAGCGTGGCAGGTCTGTTCACATGAATAGGACTTTTTAACTGCCCTGGTATTGCCTAGACAATTTGATGGCCTGTCCTGGACTAACATTGTGAGTGAACTTGGAAGCAAATTCTTACCCAGCCAGACTTCCAACTAAGAATGTGTGCTGACTGACACCCTGACTGCAGCCTTGTGAGATCCTACACAGAAGACCCAGTAAAGTTGCATTAGGACTCCTGACCCACACAAACCGTGAGATAATAAATGTATGCTGTTTTTTAAGTCTCTGAGTTGGTGGTAATTTGTTACACAGAGACAGGTAACTGATACAGCATTCTTCCCAGAGAGGATGGCAGGTAAGGGAGAAGAGATGTGTAAAAGCATGGCTGTCTTGTAAATGTTTGAGTAGCTTGTTATAGATAAACCACAGAGGGCAAGGTGAGGGAGTAGGAGACCAGAATAATTGCGAACCCACTCTATGCTGATCAGCGTGTCAACTGTTTCTCAGGTATCTCTCTATCTCCTCTAAAACCCGGGGAGTTTAGTACCATTGTTGCCTTTTTACAAATTGGGAACTTGGCTTAGAGTACATCTGACTTACCATCATGCTGCAGCCCATGCAAACAGGCTAATGCTGTGCCAACGTGCTGATCTCACCGAGCAGCAAGGTGAGACGTGGTGGGGCTGGCTGCAAACAGCTTCTTCCATTTACCTGAGTGGGCCAGAAAAAATTGCATTAATTTCTGTGTGCTTTTATGTGAGAAAGTCTGAGAAGTATTTAGAGTGGCTAACCAATGTGTCTGAGGTTACCCATCTCACAAGTATGCAAGAGGTCTTTCCAACCCAGGCATTTGGCTCCAGACTTTGTGCTCTTTACATTGTATTATACCATCTCATGCAAAAGGTGAACTTTCTAATAGGAGGAGGTCAGTTTTTTGGGGGAACTTCTAAGGTATTTTTGATATAATAATCAAATTAGTACCATAAGCTAGGTTTTGAATTCAGTATTTTATATCTATTATCTCAGTTAATCTTCACAGCAGATCTGAGAGATAAGAAATAAAATATCTCAATTTTAAAGGCGAGGTCATGAATTTAGAGGGAGATTAAATAAGTTACATAAGATTTCAGAGTTATTAAGTAGTAGGAGAGTATTTAAATTCATGTCTGTCTATGGGGTGCCTGGGTGGCTCTGTCGGTTAAGCATCTAGCTCTTGATTTCAGTTCAGGTAATCTCAGGCTTGTGCATTCTTCCCTGTGGTAGGCTCTGCACTCAGTAGGGAGTCTGCTTGAGATTCTCTCTCCCGCTCCCTTTGCCCCTACCCCTGCCTGCGTGCTCTCTCTCAAATAAATAAATAAATCTTAAAAAAAAAAAAATCAAACCATAAAATAGTCTCATGTCTGTCTAACCCTAAAGAGAGTAAGCTTAACTATAAAATAAAATGATCTGGAAATGGCCAAAGTCTGAATGAAGTATGGAAACCTGCTCTACTAGTTGTTTCTATGCCATGTATCCAATTGTACATACAGTGTTTCTAAATCAAAATTTGAAAATAACAGTTCCTTTTCATAAGGCACAATGAAGTGAAATGAGATCATATCCTGGCCATCTATTACTTTTTGTATACTTAGATGTCTTTACAAAGTGCTGAAGATACCAGGATTAGCTTAAAGAGAGAGAACTGCAAAAATGGGTTGTGGAAGAAAAGTGCTTATGTGTTCATAAAGGCTGTAGAAGATTACTTGGTGGGGATGGAGGTGGGGAGGTTTAGGCTACTTGATGGGGATGGAGGTGGGGGAGGTTTAGGCACTTGGGGCAACAAAGTTAATTTTAAATTTAGTAATGGGACTGAAAATAATAAACCAAGTGAAAAGGAAAATTGAGACTGATAAAATATCTTTCATTGGTGTCTTAAAACAACCTAATAAATAATGTGATAACAACTGAGGCTCCATGACTACTGGTTATGACTTTTTGACTTTGAGTCAATTACCTTTTTCCTATGTACCCAGTCTACAATTAAGAAAATGGGAATAACAGTACCTAACTCATACAGTTTTTGTGAGGATTAAATGTTATATATACATGTATATACCTTAACACTCCTTTTTTTTTTTTAAATGATTTTATTTATTTGGTAGACAGAGATCACAAGTAGGCAGAGAGGCAGGCAGAGAGAGAGGAGAAAGCAGGCTCCCCACTGAGCAGAGAGCCCGATGTGGGGCTCGATCTGAGGACTCTGGAATCATGACCTGAGCCGAAGGCAGGGGCTTTAACCCACTGAGCCTCCCAGACGCCCCTTCCTTAACACTTCTGAAATGGACATGTTTTACTCAATATCTAAAAGGTGCTTCTGTTTTATTTAATTTTAAGAAACACAAAACTGTTTTGTAGGTATTTTGAGTGGTTTAGATATTTAATTCTCCCATGGATTCCTGGGATTGTGTATCTGGAGTACAATATTTTGGAATGTTTAGTTTTTTGAATAGTTGTGCAACACCTGTGTTGACCCCTCTGCCCTCTCCCACACCCACCCACTCCACCAGTGCAATCCATTCAAGGGAGAGTGATATGCAGGTCACAGTCAGCATTAACCTGCTGAAAATGCGCTGTCTAATACAACATATTTCTCTACTAGTAGCAATTGAATTTTGTGATAAAGAGAAACAACTAAATAAAGAATCTTTCTTCATCTAAAAAGATTTACCAGCTTTCTTAAATAAATGATGATGCTCTAAATATGTCCACTGTGGCAAATATTCAGATCCCAGTGTGGTTGGCTTTAAACTTTGAGAAAACAAAAGTACCCATTAGAGGGTGCTGATTTTATGAGGAAATATAAATTACATCTATATTAACTAGACCACATTTATTTTCATAGTTCCTTTGTAATACATGAAAACAAATCTTAGGCTTATTTTAAAATGATAGAGACTAAAAGAGGTCAAACAATTTGTTTAGTTAATAAAATGAGATAGTAAAAATTCAGGGAAGAGAAATCAGACCACTAAACCTACTGAAGAGAAAGTCTTCCTTGTCCATTTTTGTGTGGAAGATAAATATTTAACCATTTTCAGGGTCAATTGCTTGTTCTGCTTGAACAAGAGACAGCAAAATCAGGAAACTGTGACTTAAAAATGAAAGAAGGTAGGCATAATTTTGCTTGTATATACTGTAAATACAGTAATAAAATAGAAGCTAGAATGGAGATGTAAAAAGACTGAAGGAACTGCAGTGATAAAATAAATTATTAATAGAAAATACCTTATGCTCAACTCATTAATAGTATTCAGATCTGTGACCTACTTAGAAAGAAATATGTTTTCTCTTTTAGCGTTCAGAACTTGCTGAACAGACTAAGATGGGCAAGTCTAACTAGCAGTAGATTTCCTTTAGTAAATCATTTAGGTTGCCTGTTGTGCCTGCACTCAGAGGCACGTGAAGAATACATTCATAATATATGCTCGTTAGGGATCCTTCTAGAAGCCCCTGATTTTCCTACCACTAAGTTTATATGCCTTCACCATCTGTAGTTCTCAAATTCAAGAAGCCATGCTAATGTTAACAAAGTGGCTGGCTTGGCAGATCAATCTGAGAGGGAGCCTGGAGAATTGCCTACTTTGGAAAGGTAATTTAAAACTAAATCCACCTCTAAAAGTGAGTGTCCCCTTTGGGTTTACAGGTTTCACAAGAGGGGAGCCCTACATATTGGAAGTATTTCCTTTTGTTTGCCAACAGCAGGGAAGACTTAGGCCAAAACCCAAAAGGATACAACTTAGACAAGAATGAGCATATGGTTCTGGAAGTTTTAATCACTAAGAAAGGAAAATATAGTTGTAGTTAGTGGATAAACAGCTCTGTTTTATAAAAACCTCAGATAAGTATAAACTTGGTTTTAAAATCATCTGGTTAAAAAAAATTAGCGATTTAAAGGAATAAACAAAACTGTAAGAAAAAAAATAAAGGAAAGAAAGAAAGAAAAGAAAAAGAAAAAAGGAAAAAGAAAAAACTACCCAAAGAGAAATGAGACTAACAGGAAAATTCAAGCATGAACAATTTGGTGCACTTATCTCCTATAAAATAGGTTACCTGAAGTAATTTATCAGCATCTGTGGTGGAGTAAAAAGGTAGGAGTTCAGGAACCAAGTCTAAAAATGGTTTGGCACAGTCATTGCTAATAATATTAAAAGTTCTTAAGCTGTAAGGAAACAATTATTTGCACAATTTTGGGGCATCAGATAGTTTACATTATATTAGAATTTTCATGCTTAAATTGGCAACTTCTAGGTGATGATTTTTCCTACTTCCAACATAAGATTTCAAGTCTCTATTTTAAATAAGGGTAAAGTGCAAATTGCCCCTACAAGAAGAGATAAAATGTTTCCAGTTCTCATAGTGTTGTCATCCTACTGCCTGACTATACATGTTCGTTTGGAGTCTCAGTCAATCTATTATCCACATGTAAAAAGTTAAAGATTCAATAACAGAATATGCAGTATTCCTGAATCCACTGGTCAGCTGAACTTCTGAAAGTTTGATATATGTTTGTTTGACAAAAATTAACAAATTTAGAACGTCATTAAGCAAATATGGAAAGAACACCTACCCTGAACTAGCAGGCACTGCTCATCATGTGAATTTATAAACTTAAGCTTTCTTAAATATTTACTATCTCAGTATTTCTGGTCATGCCTCAGCTGTTGTAGCTTACTCTCTCTCTCTCCCTTGCTTCCTCACTTTCTTATTGCTTCTTTCCTTGCTTTTTAAGTTGCTTTTATAGTTGCTTTTATATGCGAGGCATTAGATGAATGAAACGTGAACTTGGTCCTCTTAGAGCTCACAGAAAGTGGCAACTGATATATAAACACCAGAGTATGATGCAAAAATCTGAAAGTTTGACTCACAAACTAAAATATTAACTACAGACTATAAAAAGAAAGGGGTATGTCAATTATACTCTTTTTAAATTAAACACTGTGTTAAATGTTCTGGATTGAAAGATACCAAATGAATAATTATGGCAATACTACCCACAAAGAACACATATGCAATAGAGGAGAGAAGGTGTGCTTAATAGGGAGTATGTATAAAAAAAAATTTCTCCAGTGTATTGTGTTAGCTTCCTATTAATGCTGTAACAATTGACCATAAAGGTACTGTATTGAAACCGTATATGTTTATTATCTTAAAGTCCCTAGTCCAGAATTTTGGCATGGGTTTCCCCAAGATCAAGGCACTGTCAGGGCCGTGTTCCCTTCTGGAGGCTATAGAGTCTAATCTGTTTCCTTTTCTCATCTAGCTTCTACCTACTACCCACATTCCTTGATTGGTGGCTCCCTTTTACTCTCTTCAAAGCTATCAACACTGTATCCCTTTCAGCAATCATGTCTCCCTCTGACTTTCTTCTTCTGCTTTTGTCTTTCACTTTTGAGGATTCTCGGAATTATTTGTGGTCCATCTGGATAATCCAAAGTAACCTCCCTTATCCATTTGCAATCAAAATTGCTCTTTGCTGTGGAATCAAAAATATTCACAGGTTCCATAAAGTTAACATATAGACATCTCTGATATCACAGTGCTGTCAAAATGCAATAGAAATTCTGTTTAAGTAAGATAGTATACATAAAATGCCTTGAAAAAGATAAAGGATGATGCTGATGTAAGGTGTTGAATAGCAGGTTGCAGTGCTACAGTTTGTCTGTGCAGGCATATGGAGTTTGGTCATGGTTCTCTTTTCTCCTCTATTCCTTCTGTGTCTCCAGTTCCTATGTTTGACTTACTTCTTCACATCAGTTTTTTATTTTGATATAGAAAGGTGGTACTTTGATAATTGGAAGTCACTTTTTGTCTCCTGTGTACGGAAAATGGGACCATCAAATATTTTTCTCCGTACTGGGCCTGCTAATCCTGATATGTTCCCTTATTTGATAGGTCCTAGAATCACTTTGGATAGAAACTTAACCCTCTTTCCAGCTGTAATTCAAATGAAGACTTGTCTGATGGGCTAAGAGAGAGGATGCATGACTGACATTACGAATCCAAGTTCAAAGGAGGGCAGGGCCTGTTTAAGTTTTCTCCCTATTCCCTAACTCCCGTGGACAAAATCACCATAATTAGAATTATTTTTTCTCAACTGTTGATCCATCTTGAGAAATAAATTGAGAAGGTAAAAGCTTTTTATAGAAAGAGAAGCTTAGGGCGCCTGGGTGGCTCAGTGGATTAGGCTGCTGCCTTCGGCTCAGGTCATGATCTCAGTGTCGTGGGATCGAGCCCCGCATTGGGCTCTCTGCTCAGCAGGGAGCCTGCTTCCCCCCCCCCTCTCTGTCTGACTCTCTGCCTACTTGTGATCTCTATCTCTGTCAAATAAATAAATAAAATCTTTAAAAAAAAAAAAAAGAAAGAAAGAGAAGCTTCTGGTTGTAACATAGACTATATTTTAACCCTCTGTGATAGGTCTTAAGTTTCTTGTACCGTAGAAAGATGCACTGTAAGGAGCTGAATCATGTGGGAGCGGCCATACAAACATTGCTGGAATACTATCACCCTTTGTACTCATCCAGGGTTGAAAGAAATATATTATTAATGTTTCATATGTATAAATTATACATATATATGGATATATGTATATAATATATAGTATGTAATATATAATACAATATATTATTTATTAAAATATTAATTATTATTAATTAATATATAATATATTATATGCAATGTATTATATATATATATATTCCTAAAGACCAAGCAGCTGTCCAGTGAGTGGTAAATGGAGAGTGTCACATTTATTTAGTGAAGATAAGCGAAAGAAACAGAGTTTTTGAGCTTTGGGCTGCCTAGAGCCAAGCTTTCAGAAGTAGCAGTTACAACAACTCATTGGGTGGATTGGAAAGGACTAGTGGTACACAGAAAATTATTAAACTGCTTCCAACTGTACGCTATTACAATGTCATGGTTGATGCCCTTGTATATGTGACTTGTGTATGAGTGTGAGATTGATGATTCCATTCATAAATGTATGTCTTTCTCTCCACTGAGACTGGAATGGAGTTTTGCATGTAATAAGCACTCCTTTAAACTTTACTCATTAACTGAACATAAGGCTGTTTGCTTGAGTTGTTTCAGACCAGGGTAAACTCCCAGGACAGCTGTAATAAAACCTTTCAACCACAACAGAATCCAAATAGAACCAACCTTCAGAGATAGGGGAAGATGATCCTATTCGTCTAGTGGTTGTAAAGTTAGATTAACCTTAGATAAAGTCCAATTTTGTGTATCAGTCAGGGTGGAAACTTAGTGTAGGAGAAAGAACAATGGCTTTGGTCTCAGAAAATGTGAGTTAAATTTACAGTTTCACTAATTCTTAGAACTGTGACCTTGAACAAGTTTCTTTCTTTCTGTCTCTGAACTTCGGTTTCCTGAGTAAATGAGCAGGATATTTGGGTGACATCAGTGAAAAAGAGCACCGTAAAGGGCCATGTGCAATCACATTTGAGAAATCTTGGATATGCTTAAACCAGAAAAGAAGGATTTGTAAAGTTTGAATTATCCCAGTTATGTCTGTAAGGATCATATATGCCAAAGACCACTCATTGTGATCATATTCCTTTTCTGTTTATGGCATTGGGGAACTTGGATCACAGGATTCAAAGAGTTTAACAATGTAGTCACCTGACTGCAAACATAGTTTTTGTTCAGCACCCACTTAAAGAGGTTATGATGTGATTGTTATCACAGACTGGGCTGCACTGAGCTTTTACCAAAATCTGGGAGGCCTCTCTGTTGGAAAAGGGCTCCTGACTCCCCAAGCAGGTCGTTCAGGTAGAAGTATGCTGTACAGTGCTGGCATATTTGAATAGATTCTGCATTCATGGTGGGCATTTGCACGTAACTCCTGATATATGTTAGTGATCAATTATGCTTAAATTCAACACTCTTAGATAAAAAGATACTCTGAAACTGCTCGGCTGTTACCCCTATATTGTTGAAAATGATCTTGGTAAAATGCAAAGGCTCTTTAACTTGTAAAATATATCATTATACTTTGCTTTGAATAATGTGCAAGTTAATGTCCCTCCCATCCCAATCATAACAATCCCTCAGCCAACTGTAAAAGATCCTTTAATGATTATTTTCCCCGCTTAATGCCTTTTTTCATCTGTGGTTAGACGAGTGGAGCTGGAGTGCCTTGCTTGTGCACTATCACTTGTTTTAGAGGTTCTTGGATTCTTGAGTTAAAAATAAAAGGCATTTGCAAAAAAAGTTGAAATGTAAATAGATGTATTAACATAACACAAACCAATAAATTGAAAGTGCAATGCAGTGCAGTAAAATTTTAAATTCAAAAGGTCTTATCTCATGAAAAACTTAAGCTCTTCTAAATTTTCACTGTATATAAAAATGCACAATTAACAAGGAACTCACTGTACTAATGCTTTTAACGTATTCATTTTAGGCTTATAGTTTCCAGTTTGTACTTCTTTTGGAGTTTCAACATATAAACACCACAACAAATCATTTAACATTATATTTTTAAGTTTCCTAAGTGATTTGGACACCCAAGTTTTTTTTTTTTTTTTTTTTTTTTCCTCAAAGGAATTTCTTAGTATGGTAATTAGGCAATGGTTCAATTCATTCTAAATGTCTAGTAAAATTTCTCCTAAGTATTAATTATATTTTTATAAAAGCTTCCAAGTGAATCAAAATTTCAATGTTTTAAAGGGTTATAATTGTCCAGGTCTTATAAAGAGAAGCTAGGTTAAAGAGGGCAGACTTGCTGAGAAATGGAATTCTGTCCTCATTCTCCTTCTTACCTAGGTTTATGCTAGAGAAAGGGTAGGAATGACAAGACCACCAGGGCTGGTGCCTGGCAACGGTTTGTATTAGTGGGCACCTGCTGTGTTGCTCATGGTCTTTGATGCTTGTCTTTTCTTCCCAGAACTTAACATTACTAGATATCCTGGTATCATGCTGCCCTCACCCCGTTCAGTAATCAAACTCTTAAGTTCTTTAATTTCAGGGATGTTCCCTAATCTCTAAGTGTCCACAACAGTACATTCTAAAACATACCAGGCTCTGAGCTGCATGGCATTTGAGTAAATATGTGTGTATATATGTATGTACACATATATATGTATGCATTTTGTAAAAATTTAGTCTGGCCTTTGTCCCAGATTCCTGGGATAGAGCTTCTAAGCCCTTGGAGTTTCCTGAATGACAGGAGTGTCCTTGGTGTTCGTGATGAGCCACTGGGATGACTACTCAGAGTTTACACCTAAAAAATGATTTAGGGTAGACTCTTAAAAAGCTTATGCTACCATGCTGACTCAGGACAGGGCCAGGCCATGCCAGGAAAGACCACATGTGATTAGAGGGTAGGGCTTTGAACCACATGCTATCAACCCAACTTCTAGGGAGAAGAGAGGGGCTAGAGATTGAGTTCAATCATGTGGCCCATGACTCAATCAGTTGTGCCTACATAAGGAAATTTCAATAAAATCTGTGGACATTGAGGCTTGGTTGGTGAACATATTGATGTACTGGGAGGGTGGCATGTCCTGAAGGTCAGGACCTTCCTAGACTCCTTATGGATCTCTTTTTTTGGCTGGTCCTGATTTGTATCCTTTATAATAAAACTGTTTTCACAATTATGGTACTTTCCTGAGTTCTTTGTGTCATTCTGGTAAAGTGTCAAGCCTGAAGGAATCATGAAAGTCTCATATGTAGCCAAGTTGGTCAGAAGTGTGGGTGGCCTGAGGACTTCTGAACTCACAGCTGGCATCTGAAATGAAAGCAGTCTTGTTGGGGACTGTACCTTAATCCATGAAACTTACACTGATTTTGGATACTTAGTGCCAGAATTGAATTATGTATTATAGCTTGTGTGTGTGTGTGTGTGTGTATAAACATATACGAATATTACTATCTTAGAGTCTCTAATGGTGGCAGTACAGACTTTGAATTCTTAACTTTAACTTTTGAAATAAATGAATTTTAAACCTTTACCATGAAGTTTTTATTTTTTATTTTTTATTTATTTTAGTTTTTTAAAGATTTTATTTATTTACTTGAGAGAGAGAGACAGTGAGAGAGAGCATTAACGAGGAGAAGGTCAGAGAGAGAAGCAGACTCCCCATGGAGCTGGGAGCCCGATGCAGGACTCGATCCCGGGACTCCAGGATCATGACCTGAGCCGAAGGCAGTCGTCCAACCAACTGAGCCACCCAGGTGTCCCTACCATGAAGTTTTTATATTGCCTTGCTCAACACCAGCACAGAATCAATCCAGAGCTGGCACTTTTAATCCCCTCAGGGAACTATTCTGGGTTTTGGGGAAGACTTTTAAAAGGTATTACTACTTGGGGTACCTGGGTAGTGCAGTTAGTTGGACATCTGACTCTTAGTTTTGGCTCAGGGAGTAATCTCAGCATTGTGAAATTATGCCCCATATCATCCAGCTCTGTGCTCAGAATGGAATTGGCTTGAGATTCTCTTTTCCTCTCCCTCTGCCCCTTCCACTCATATACACACATATATATATATACTCTCTGTCTCTAAAATTAATTAATTAATTAATATTTTTTCTGCTCTAAGCTTCATGTGAGTACTAGATGGAGGGAGACTGCATTCACAGGGAGATGACTGTGGGTAAACTTTGGGGAAAGACAGGAAGAGTTCACCCATAATTTTTTATTCTATTTCTGGTGTCCTCTTCCATTTTGTGACTTAGATTTTCCCTTATTTTCTCCATATTGTTTCCTGTTTAGAAGAATGGACATTATGTACTCATTTCCATTAAAAAATAAATAACTAATGGAACTTCCAGTGTTTTCCTCTGTCAGGGCAAAACTCTTCATAATTCCTAGACTAATATGTCAGAAAGGCCCCAGTCCTAACTCTGATCCTATGAAACTGGTGCTTATGACATAAATGGACCAAACGAGCTTGCCTCTTCTGAAACTTGTCTCCTTTGTTCTTTTAATAAAAGTAGTAAAGCAGTTTATTTAGACACTCTTTTAAATACTTCATAAGTATTAATCCTTTATATCTTAAACCATGAGGTAGGTATTATTTTTATTCTCATTGTATAGATGATTATATGGGACATGTGAGTTAAAAAATTTTGCTCCAGGGGCTCCTGTGTGGCTCAGTGGGTTAAAGCCTCTGCCTTCGGCTTGGGTTATGATCCTAGGGTCCTGGGATCCAGCCCCCACATCGGGCTCTCTGCTCAGCTAGGAGCCTGCCTCTCCTTCTCTCTCTGCCTGCCTCTCTGCCTACTTGTGATCTCTGTCTGTGAAATAAATAAATAAATAAAATCTTAATTTTTTTTTTTTTTTTTTTTTTTTTTTTTTTTTTTTTTCTCCAGATCACACAGCTAGTAAGTGGCAGAGCCAAGATCACAACCAACCCAGTTTGAGTCTGGAGCTCATATTCATAAGCACTGATTTATACTTCCTCGCATGACATGCTTTATCATGTGTGGGGGATCATGCTCTTGCTCTGTCCTAGGATGAATAGTTTATTAAATATGTAAGAACATTCCTCCTTTTTCCACAGACTTACTTCTCACAGTATTCTCACATGTACTCTTCTTCTACCATGTTGAATTCTTTGCTACTTCCCAATTACCCAGTACTTTCTCCAACTTCCCACTTGCTTTTTTGCTCTGCTTGGAGAGCCCTTTACAATTTTTCCACATCACTTACTCATCCCTCAACTCAGCTTGTGAGCATTCCCTGATGCTCAGTCTAGGGAGAAGCCTTTTCTCTGTCTCTCTCAGTATCTGCATCCTTATACTGTGGTCCTCATTATAGTGTATGATGACCCTTTAGTTCTCCATTTTTTTTTTTTTTTTTTCCTCAGAAGACAGAAGTGTACTTGCTGGAAGTCTTTTGTCTTACACATCTCTATCTCTGGGCCTAGTACAAATTCTGTAACATACTAGCCATTCACTAAAAGTTTATAAAATAAATGAATAAATTAATACAACCAGATAAAAACATTGCAGAATTTCTGAAACCTAAGTTGGTGGCCAACGATTTTCAATTCATCCTATCCTCAGGGTTCAATGGAATTCTCCAAGGATGGTGACAAAGAAACTATACTTATAGTGGTTTGACTTGATGTGTATAAATTTATGCCATTGCACCTGAAAGTTTATTCTAATCTCAGACAATGGATTGAGGTACAGAGAAAGAAAAAGTAGATAATAAACCCACCTCCTTATGTATCCTTTCTCAACTTCATGTAACCTCCAAAAGTTCAAAATTCCCTGAGTGAAACAGTTGCAATATTCAGAGTTTTAGTATTTCAAATGCACACACACATGCTTTTTCCCCCACTGCCACACATACTACAGGTATATATCCATAGTATATGTGCCGTGTATACTATGATTTAGTATACACATATATCTTTTTTCTACTCTGTGTCTCATGTGAGTAATTTTAATGAATTAATGAATTTCTGCATGTCCCTGTGTGAAATGTGACAGTGTATCCCATCACTTTAAATTGCTTTTTTAATATCATAACAAAAATATGATAAACTGTCCCTTTTAAAGCTTTATGTTTCTTTCAGTTTTTTTTAAAAATTATTTTCTTTTTAAAACTTTTGAAAAGTTATTATTGAAATATAATTGATACATGATGTTAAACTGGTTTCAGGTGTATAAAACTATGGTGATGGTGATTCAATAATTCATACATCACTTGGTGCTCAGAGTTTTATGTTTTTTTTCCCAAAGCCTTATATTCTTTATATGATCAGTTTAACAGCTGTTATTGAGAGGATTCTTCTTTTTTTCTTTTTGACTTCATCTTTGATTTGGAAATTCAGTGAAAAAGCCAAAGGAATGGGTGTATCCATTATTGCAAAAGTACAATTTCATTTATGAAAATACTTAAGGTTTATCTCTGTCTGCATATCTTGAGATCTCTCAGGATGTAGGATTCTGTTGCAGAATGAAAGACTTTGCTGTATGTCATGGGCTGACATTCCAATAATGAAAGAAAATCCAACTAACATTAAATGATTTAATGTAACTGCAGGGCAATGGGCAGGAAAAGCTAATTTGATGGGTTCTGCCTCAGCATCTCTTTTGTGCTGAATCTTACCACTTTTCTCCTGAAGGGTGATTGTAGCAGCTTACTAAGTATTCTTCCTCTGCATGAATTCCTAAAGAATGCCTAAAACCAGTAGCTCATACTTCATGGAGCTCAAAACATGGCTGACCTCTGTAAGCTACAGTCACTCAAGCTATTTGTCATTCAAATTATTCTCACCTGACATGGCAGGTAAGCACCTGCTGTCATCCTGAAGAAAGGCCTAAGTTTTCTCTGGGACACTTATCATGTGGCTAGTGATTCACATTCCTCTAGGTATCTCTCTGGTTGATCATTGTTTCTGTTCTCTTATACCTGCTTCATTAGGGTTCAATTCAGATTTTGTGTAAATACACGTATGTCAAGAGGGATCTTACTTTCCTTTAAATCTGTGTTTGGTTTTAGACACTACTCGTTCAGACAGTTGTTCTTTATTTGCCAAACAACATTGTGATCTACAAACTCATTCCTTTTATTTTAAAGGAAACACATGGTGGTTTGCAAAGTTAAGGGGACAATTATTTCTGCAAAATATGTAGCTAGAATTTGCAAAGAACACTTTTGAAGAATACACACTTTCTTAAATGCTGGTGTTACTTAGAGCTGTGTAGTAGAAACCTAAAAATAACAGTAGCTAATGTTACAGATAGTCAATTGATCAAGTGCAAATGGGAACATGAACAAAATGATGGCAGAGACACTAAAAATTATGTATAAAAGCTGAGATAATAAGGAAGCGATGATTGGAATACAAATTGGAACCATATGGATCATTGAAGCAGATTCATGAATAATGCAGAGCCAAGGTGATGAAAAAGTGATTTAAACAGGGTGATGATGGAGATAATTTTGTTATCCTACCTTGGCTAGGGATTAAAATTAATACTTGAATTTAACTATATATTTTCAAGTTTCTGACTTATATGTATCTACAAATATGGGTTGTGTATATGAATCTACAACATAGTTTGCTAGACAACTGAAATTGTTATACTGCCCCTACCTAAAATGTGCCCTCAAACTACCTACAGCTTCCTTTGGAACAACTGCCTGAATTTTTCTAGGATGTTTATTATTTTGCCCATAATGACTTGTTGCTCCAGTGAACCCTAATTTATTGTGTAGTAACTGTCTGGTAAACTGCTTAATATTCCTCCCAAAATATAGTTTCAACCATTCTCAATGAAGCTTTCCAGTTTGACTATCAAGTAAAGGAAAAGGTGCCTTTAAGGTATTGTTAACTTAGAATGGGAGGATCCAGGTGACAAATACAGCTGAATATCTAATTCTCAGATGGAACCAACAGGAAGAATTAGGGAATGCATCAAAGCCCATTCCTGTCTGGGAATTAGGCTAGTTTACACAACATCATGAATCTGACTCTATATATCAACTGTTGCCAACTACATGGGTCCCCAGTTCATTTTGATCTCATACAACCATAGAATCATTGACTAATAAAATTTTCTAGTGGTTTAGCTTTTCTAGTTCCAAACCCTCTCTACCTCCCTGTCTCTCCTCCCCCTCTCTCTTTTTCTGTCTCTCTTTCTCTCTGACTCTCTCTCTCTCAGTTGGTCTTGAACCTTAGTGTGCATCCTATCCCAAGCTGACTTTCTTTTACCAGTGGCTCATCTGACTTGTAGCTTGCATTATCGGATCCACTCTAGTTCAGCTTTCCACACAGGCCTCTTTTGGCCTATTGGCTCTCATTCCTCTTTGCTGAACCTCTTACCTGTCCTCACCTTTCCTTCAGGGCTGCTAATTTATCCCTAGGTCCTGTCCTCATCTACCCTAATAGTAAAGCTCAACAGAAACCTAGCTTTTCTTTTTTATTTGTTTAATCATACTATATTTTTGTTTTAAGTAAAGGAAATGAAAAATATATACAAATAGTAGTGTTTTAGAGCACTGATAGATCATACATAGAAGCACAAAAGTAACTTATAAGGGAAAAATAATTTTAATGTCACTTCTTGTAGCACTTTTGCTTTATTTTTGAGATGTTTAAAGAAATTCTCAACTAATTTAATAATCTCAAATTATATCCAATGAGATATAAAAAAATGTGTGCTAAAATGAAATTTGACTGAAAAATGAAGTAATTTTCTGAAATTGTTCTTCTATTAAGTACCAGTATCCTGTACAAAAAAAGGAAAGAAAGAACTTATGTGTAAATTGTAGTCTATGTTTTAGTGTTTTGGATACAGAAGACTGATTTTAAGCACATACAAAACATGTATTGACCATATCACAAACTTCTTTCCTTTTAGTCTCTACTGAAGCTTCTCTCTACAATCACCTATCAAATGTCAGAATAACTGAATCACCATTTTGTCTAAATCCAGTTCTTTAAAATGGTATTTATAAAATTAAATTTCATTACACTTTGCAACCCAATGAAAAAGACTTGAGACAAATACTTCAGATGCCTCTCCAAGAGCTCCCAATGGTCTTAATGTTAATGCTTTGTTAAAGGCAAAAGCAGCCTTAGCTTGACAATGGCCCCTCTCCGGGAGCCTTTAAGTCTTCTTTAACATGTGAAAAGCCTTTTGGAAACTTACTTTCTTCCACCCTCCCCTCCCCAATTTTAAAGTATACAATCAATCAGTCCTCTCAGTCCCAGTGCAGCCCCCTTTCTCTCGTTCTGCCCACTGGTCCTGTCCCCATGCTTTAATAAAAAAACACCTTTTTTGCACTAAAAAAATATAAATAAATAAACTGGTGTTTATCTAGTCCGATTCCTGTTGATTAACTTTGAGTGTCTGTCTGTACTTTACTGTCATTTGGCACAAGCCCGTAATTGCACAATTGTCTGTGTTTTTGGCGCTTGGATTATGGAGAGGTCATTTCTACCATTCAGTGAGGAAGAACAAGATCTGATGACCAAACTCGAAAACTCCTTTGAGAGGTGGAGTAGGAATTGACTATGCAATTTCCATGAACTTCTTTGATGAGATCAGAGATAATTATCATTTGTGTCATTAAGAGAAAAAAAAAATAAAGCTAAAGTTTTAGACTAGACAGAAGCCATAACTACCAAAATTATATTCTTTAAAAAACGTTAATAGTAAATGTTTTATCGCAGTTTCTTAAGAAATTGAAAGACACCTTTTTTATGGTTTTTATATCCATCTCTATCATGTCTCAAGCTTAATATATCTCATAAAAATATAGCCATGTGAAACAATAACATTTTATAATTCTTATTTAGTATATATTCAGATGGAGAAAGATTAGCCTTTTTCTGTAATTACCGCTTCTTCATAGGCAGTTATTGATGAATGATAATTATCACTTCAGTTTTCTACTTGAATTGGTATTATCACATTAGGTAGCCCATGTTCTAAGTCAACCATCCAAGAAGCCAACTTAATGTCAGCTGCAAAACTATCTGATTGAAACGCATGGAGTTCTAAAAGCCATTAACTTTTATGTGCAGAGTGAAAAGTTTGCTCCATTGGCACATAATTTCATTTTTATAGTCAGAAGATAACAATAACATGAAAACATTACAACCAATGGAAATATGCCTTATGAAGAATGTAGAGTAGAAGAAAACAGATTAGTTATTCTGAGAAAAATGGCTCTGAAAAGAAAGCAAGAACAAAAATGAATCTACCCTAAGCATTTGGGTGACTACAACACTTGAGAATAATAAATATGATATAATCTTCACTAAAAAGGTAAAATGGACATTCAGTTTTTCTCAACCATGCACCTGAAAGTTCTGTCTGCTGGCATCCCTTCATAGGAAATGGAAAAAAAATAGAACTTTAAAAAGAGAACCACTTACTTCTTGAACCATGGGTGGAACACAAATTATGTGAATCAACACTGATAATGGTGTCTAAATTAATAGTTAGCAAAGTAGTCCCTGTTCTACGTTGATCATTGCAATTATCTGTACTAGATCATTTGCTCATATTACAGGTTCTTTCTATACCATTAGGGATATTCTACTTCTCAAGCTGTCCTCAGAAAATTAGCTTCCTATAGCAAAGCCCTTCACAATGATTATTTTTTTTCTTTGGTCCAGATTTCCTATTCGTGAAAAAAACCTACTGCTGAAAAATATTATTACTCCTCAACATTGTTTTTATATTATAATTTTAAAAGTCCCACTGCTAGGCAATTTTTTTTTTAAGATTTTATTTATTTATTTGACAGAGAGAGAAATCATAAGGCGGAGAGGCAGGCAGAGAGAGAAGGGGAAGCAGGCTCCCTCCTGAGCAGAGAACCCGATGCGGGGCTGGATCCCAGGACCCTGAGATCATGACCTGAGCTGAAGGCAGAGGCTTAACCCACTGAGCCACCCAGGTATCCCCACTAGACAAATTTTTACCTCTTTGGTACTGTTAAACAGAACTTAATTGTCAGAAACTTACTTCTAAGCTTATTGATATAAATTATCTGATTCCAGTTTTTGGGTGCTAATGGTTACATATCTTTAAAAAATGTATAGTGATTGTTTTTTGTTTTTCACTAATTCTTTCATATATATTATCCCATTTGATCTCCTGAGCAGCCATTAGTGTCAGCTTTATTATTTATAGATGAACAATGGAGGTGTGCAAAGAGTACAAGATTTGTTCAATTTTACCTAATTTGTAAGTAGTTTAATCCTAAGGCATTGATTTGGCACATACTATACAGTAGATAATGTTTTGCCCCACTAGGATATTAAAAACAATTTTTTAAAGTACTTACACTCATGGGACTAACCTTAAATGTGCAGACAGCCAGGTAGGATCCCAAATATGTACAATGTGAAATATTCAAAATACAAAAGTAGTATTAAAAAAAGAAGCCATTGTGTTGTCTGCAAGGGTCATGGAACACTTTATAGAGGCGTTGGTGATCGAATCATGTTTTGATTGGTGAGTGACTTTTCCAGTTAGAAAATTGAAGAGATGAAGAGTTCAAAGTACGTTTTGTAACCTACAACATAATATACTCTTTACACCATTGCCAGCACATGATGTTGTACTAGCTTCCTGTTGCTGGTATAAAAAATTATCCCACATTAGTGGCTAAAACAAGGCAACTTTATTATCTTACAGTTCCATGCCTTAGAAGTCTGATAGGGGTCTTACAGGGCTAAAATCAACGTTATCCTGAAGGTAAGAGGAAAGTCTCTGTTTTCTTGCTTTTTCCAGCTTCTAGAGGGGACTCAAATTCCTTGGTTCATGGCTGCATTCTTCTGTCTTTAAAGCCAGCAACAGTGAATTGAGTCTTCATGTCACATCCTTTGGCCCTGCTTTACCCAACATTGCTTCTCTTTTGATGACCACAGGCAGGAAAGTTTTTCTACTTCTAAAGGGTCATGTGATTAGATTGGGCTGATCTGAAGAATCGAGGAAAATCTCCCCATTTCAAGGTTCCTAATCTTAATATCTGTCATGCAAGTCCATTTTGTCAGGTAAGGTAATATATTAACAGGTTCTAGGGATTAGGATTTCAAGAGGACATATTATTTTGCCTCCTGCACATATCATCAGTAATCTTAAATTAGTTCTTGGCTCAAGTAGATTTAAACAGACTTCCTTATCCATAAGAACTAAGTTATTATACCAATGATGCCACATTTTCTGCCAATGACATGTCCATGAGGGGAGAGAGACTCACATTTTTATGCCCTTTCCTATTATTTTAGAGGTGCCATTTTATGCAACTTGGAAATATGCAACTTGGAAAAGCTCAAAGGGATGATAAAAGGATTTGACCATTCTATATAGGTTCATTGACTTAGATAATAAATGCATTTCTTATATACCATTTTATTAAATATCCAGGATTTTAAGATCAGTCTTGTCTCCTTATTATACATATTCTCTATGAACGAATTTATTCAAACCCATGTTATTATATGATGATAACTAAAAAATCTTTAACTTAGACCTTTCTCATCAGTTCAAATGACTATTGATTCCCTATAGGACTCTACACACCACGCGCTGACCTATTATCTATATTCTTACCCTTCTCATACTCCCCCCTTCTTTCTATTCTGTGTCTGATATTAGTGAAGAGAAAAGCCAGCCAATCAATTGCCTGAACAAAAATCCTGGAAGTAATCCTGTTTCATTTCACAACCAAAAACGTACCAAGTGCTTGAGAGTCTATGGACTAAATATTTATCAAATCTGGTCATATGCTTCCATATCCAACAGTGTGTCTTCAACTCATCTCCCCTTTTTTGATTGTACAGTAAATTACTAATTGGCCTCCTTGTCTCAAGCATTACTTCTCCCTATTCGAGTATCCAGATTGCAGCCAGAGGGTTTGTTTTTAAAAGAGAAAACTCATAATGTTGCTGTGCTGCTTCAAAACCTTTTAATGGCTTATATTATCTCGGGATAAATGGCCACTTCTCAAATCATTGTGAATAATTTTAAATTCCCTGAGCACTCTGTACTCTCTCTCACCTTCGAGTCTTTGCTCATATTGTCCTTCTTTACTCCCTTATCCTGTTTTTTTTCTCCTGCTCCAAACATGTCTCTCCAGATCATTTTGTTGTTTATTATAAAAATCTAAATCATTTCCTCCTCTAAGAAGCTCTCCCTCCTCCCCAAGGCTAGGTGAGCTACTCTTGTATCCACTCTCATTCAACAGTGCTGCTTCTACTGTTGTAGTAAATCACACAGTGCTATAACTCAGACTAGTCACAAAGTCCTTTCAGATCAGAGAAGCATTCTGCTTTTTACTGACTCTTCAACAGATGGCATTATGTCTGATTGAATGTACTGATTATTTTATATTGAAAAGTGAATTAGTTTTTAGATCTCTTTCAAAATTAAAAAATGTCTATTAATTTGGATTTATTATACATATGGTGCAAGCTTAGAATAAGAGTGATATAGAAGAAAGTACATTGGATTAAAAATATGATGAAAGAACATTTATTGAGACTTATTATATTCTAAGACTTTGCACTAGATGTTTTAAAGATAATATATTCTTAATCATTTCTGCAACAATTTTTTAAGTGGTTTATTAGAGAAGTTATAAATAAAAAAGCTATATGGTATATGAAAATTCAGAGTTGAGTCATCTGGGAAAAGCTTGCTGATTATGGAGACATAAAGTTTGACCTTGAATGTTGTGAATTCACAGCCATGGGCTTGACTTTAACCTTTAGGGGCTCAAAAAGGACTTTTCACTAAGGTTTCAATTTGACCAGATTCAGGGATGATGACTCATATTAACAAAGTTCTCAAGAATATAATCTATAAATTTATTAATTTCTCAAAGTAATCAAACTACTAAGGGAAGTCACTACTATGGGATAGTTTTCCAAGTTAAACTATTACAGAAGTTTGTTTGGTAACTACTAGAAAAGGGAAGATTGGTTGTAAGTTTTAAATGCTCAAAACATCAGACTTCCAAGGATCTGCTATTGTGTGTGTTTATTTGTCCAGAGGATCAAACCTTCAGGTCAGCCTAACAAGATATTTTTTTCCCTGGGCCGTACATGAATGGTCATGGCCAACAAAAATTGTCTAAGTCTCTTCTTGTTCCATGCCTTTGCAATGATTGACCCAGAATCAAAGGATTGCTTCCTTTTTCGGATGTGATTGGTAACTCTGGTCCGGCCTTTCTGAATGAGAAGATGAGTTCACTTATCTCAGCTGTGATCCATTTTTTTTTTTCCATATTGTAATTTGAAGAAGGCACATTTGTTTATGTTTGTAATAACTTCTGTGGACACTACATTATCCCATTGTATCCTGTAACTTTTCACATTTAAAGTGTAGGAGTTAACAAAAAACTCTGTATTTAGGTAGAGGATTTATGCTCAAGAATTTAAGTGACTTTTCTTATGGCATAGGTGGTATTTAAAGAGAGTTTCATCTGACTCCAGAGCCTTTACCCTTTCAAGTATTGCTTTTCAGTCATAGCTCCATTTCTGTGTAAATGTTTGCCAAAAGGCAGATCACCAACTTCTCTCTGTCTCACTTTGTTTATCATAAGGATGAGATGTTGCTCTAGACATTTCAAAAGTCTCTTCTACGTTTTTTTTTTTTTTTTTTTTTTTTAATTAAGAGGAAGCATTATCATTATCATTTCCCTGCTTCCCTCACCAGGAGACAGGAAGTCTATGTTTTACCAAACAAGGCAGGAATGCTAAGCTATGAACTAATTCTCACTCCGGCTGCCCAGATACTGGTATATGTTGTATAAAGTCTTGTTTTATTTTATTTAAAGATTTATTTTATTCACTTTAGAGAGGAAGAGAGAGACCGAGAGTGTGTGAGTGAAGGGAGGGGCAGAGAAAGAGGAAGCTGAGGAGAAGCAGACTCCTCCTTGAGTGAGGAGCCCTACATAAGCCTCCATCTCATGACCCATGAGATCATGACCTGAGCTGAAATCAAGAGTTGACTACATAACCAATTGAGCCACCCAGGTGTCCCAATAAAGTCTTGTTTTTTAATATTATGAGCTATCATCCTTTTTGCTTCTTTATGTTAATTTAATGACAAGCTTGTTGGTCCCACTTCTTTATTATTATTATTATTTTTTTTATTAACATATAATGTATTATTTGCCCCAGGGGTACAGGTCTGTGAATCTTTAGGCTTACACATTTCACAGCACTCACCATAGCACATACTCTCCCCAATGTCCACAACCCAACCACCCTATCCCTACCCCCCACCCCTAGCAACCCTCAGTTTGTTTTGTAAGATTAAGAGTCTCTCATGGTTTGTCTCCCTCCTGATCCCCTCTAGTTTCACTTTTTCCTTCCCTACTCCCAACAACCTCACCCGCCTCTCAAATTTCTCATATCAGAGAGATCATATGATAATTGTCTTTCTCTGATTGACTTATTTCACTTAGCATAATACCCTCTGCTTCCATCCACGTCATTGCAAATAGCAAGATTTCATTTCTTTTGATGGCAGGATAGTATTCCATCACACACACACACACACACACACACACACACACATCTTTCTTATCCATTCATCTGTTGATGGACATCTAGGTTCTTTCCATTGTTTGGCTATTATTGACATTGCTGCTATAAATATTCAGTGTGTGTGCCCCTTTGGGTCACTACATTTGTATTTTGGGGGTAAGTACCCAGTAATGAGATTGCTGGGTCATAAGGTAGCTCTATTTTCAACTTTTTGAGGAACCTCCATGCTGTTTTCCAGAGTGGCTGCGCCGGCTTGCATTCCCACCAACAGTGTAAGAGGGTTCCCTTTTTCCACATTTTTGTCAACATCTGTCGTTTCTGAACTTGTTGATTTTAGCCATTCTGACTGGCGTGAGGTGGTATCTCATTGTTGTTTTGATTTGTATTTCCCTGATGCCAAGTGATGTGGAGTATTTTTTCATATGTCTCTTGGCCATCTGGATGTCTTCTTTGCAGAAATGTCTGTTCATATCTTCTGCCCAATTCTTGATTGGATTATTTGTTCTTTGGGTGTTGAGTTTGATAAGTTCTTTATAGATTTTGGATACTAACCCTTTATCTGATATGTTGTTTGCAAATATCATCTCCTTTTCTGGCAGTTGTCTTTTGGTTTTATTGACTGTTTCCTTGGCTGTGCAAGAGCTTTTGATCTTGATGAAGTCCCAATAGTTCATTTTTGCCCTTGCTTCCCTTGCTTTTGGCGATGTTTCTAGGAAGAAGTTGCCGAGGCTGAGATTGCTGCCTGTGTTCTCCTCAAGGATTTTGATGGATTTCTGTCTCATATTGAGTCTATTTTTGTATGTGGTGTAAGAAATGGTCCAGTTTAATTCTTCTGCTTGTGGCTGTCCATTTATCCCAACACCATTTGTTGAAGAGACTGACTTTTTTTCCCTTGGACATTCTTTCCTGCTTTGTTGAAGATTAGTTGCAAGTTGGTTGGTCCCACTTCTTTTAAGGAGAGAGATTAGGGTTTGAATAGCTCCTTTTAGCTGCTTTTTAATTATCTCAGATTTTACCTTTTTTTTTTTTTTAATACCAAGAAATGGTTGTAACTTATTTAAGAGGAAGATAATTCTGTGATGCACATTATAACTATAGTAGATCAAAGTCCTCATTTTTTTTCCCCTCTGTGCAGGTGTAGAATTTCTGTGGTGCAGGAGGATCCACTATGGGTAGTAAAAAAGGGAAAATAAAATTACACTGGTTTCACACATTTGCTTTGCAACATCTGTTTAGGTAGAAGGCATTTTGCCTTTCCATTTATTGAGGATTTGGTCATGACAAGCCATGTCTGTCTATTTCCTTGGTCATAATGATAGCTTTGAGTCCAGAGGGATTGGAGTAGCCTAAATAAATTGCACTGATGCCAGTAAATAGTGACTTTGTATCAGTGGCAGAGTGAGCATCTGCTTTTCCTAGAATTTTACAGCCAAGTGTGATATCTGGGGACGGGGGTAGAATTGGACTGACAGCTTAGTTTTTCTGCTACCGTGAATTTACTGAAGTTAGCTGTGAAAATACCCCAACTTAATCAATTAGGGCAGTTTGTCATATCATTGTTTCCTGTGACATTGGCTTTTCTTTGACACCTGAGACCTGAGTCAGTGCTTCCTTCCCCTCACCCCACACACACTCAGCTAAGAGATTACCATCTTTTTACAAAGATCTCTTTAATACAAATTTGGTGCCCCCTTTAGAGTTCTATACTGACCAAGAGACCAGATAGATCTTTTGCTAATAATCCTTAGATCTGTAGCATACAGCCAACATTTTTTTCTCTTTCAGGAAGAATGAAAGGGAGGAAAGTAGGAAGGATTTTTGTTACTTGTTAATGAAAATCCACATTACTGTTTCACAGCAGGAACTACCATAGACCATAAAAAGAAAAAAAAAAAGAAAAAAGAAAAGAAAGAAAGAAAGAAAAAGAAGAAAGAAAGAAAGAAAGAAAGAAAGAAAGAAAGAAAGAAAGAAAGAAAAGAAAGAATTACACAGTCACTACACTCCTAGCATCCAACCCATTATTTGGTAAATTGTTTTGAGATTAAGGTGGGTAAGCCAGTTACAAAGAAACTCTCTCCGTGATTCCTAGGTTCTAAATGATCCATCAGTATCTAAAATCCATTACAAAATAGGATATATGAGTTCATCTTGAGATGTAAGAACAATATAGAAAAATTTAGGGTAGCATTGCATTTTTTTCATGTTTGAAAATGAAGAAAATGTGGGTCGAGGGAAGTCGTGCTTATTTTAGTTGAATTGTTGGCATAAATTCAGTAGCAAATTTTGGCAAAGTAATTTAAAGATGTAGATTTTGGACTTGTCCTTCCTCAAACCTAATTGGAAATTTTGTTTATCCCCAGTAGATCTTCAGACCAGAGCCTGGAAATCATCTGATTCTTTGTAGAAATAAATTCTGACCTCATTGCTTCCCAACCAAGGAGTAACCATTATCTTTAACACAACTGGAAAACTGATTACTTTATTTTCTTAAAACAGAGTGGACACTTGACTCAGATGACTTTATTTTATTGTAGATTCAGTTTTCCAGATGCCTTACTGATGAAGAGGCAAAGGCATTCATTGGGGTTTGCGTGCTTTTCATAGATATATTATCTTGAGTCATTTACCAAGCATAATATATCACACTCTGGGTCTTTGAAATTTATTATCTCAAATACTCTAAGTCAAGAACTGTTTATTCAGCTGAATTTCTCTAAAACATAGAACATTCTGTTTGGTATAGTATGAACAGTAATCACATCAGGCAAAACAAAAAGAGGAGAACGAGTAACTGAGAATCCCTTGTCTTAAGAACAAATCTACCAATGAAGATGTATGACATATCAAAAAGAGATGAAAGTTTTGATTAATCTGGTCAATTCCATCAGCCAAAATTTTATATCTTAGATGTTTATATTTTCCAATACAATGTTATACCTACTCCAGAGGACATTATTTATTTATTTATTTGTTCAGGAAGTCTTTTCTAAATTTATTGTGTATCTATGAAACAAATATAGTTATTATAGTTATTATCTAAGAAAATTAATGCAGCTGGCTTCATTCTAAAAGTTGTAACAATAAAAAGTCTTCAGAAGAGGAGCAGTCAAGGAGTAGGTAAGCTAAAAAAGAATGGTAGAGAAAAAAAAAAAAATAGAATGGTAGAAGTGTAATACTACCAAAGAGACAGAAAATATGAATGGGGAAAGGTTGTTTGGAAATAGCTGCTTTTCCATACTGTCACAAAATATGCAATCTGTACTTTAAATAAAGCTTTGTGTTTCTTATAATTTGCATGTCTCTACACCTCAACTTTTCTGCTGAGAAGCTAGTATTTTGTAAAGAACTTTATTGTTGATTTGGGGGCTTTTGATATACTCATCTCATATCCGCTGATTGTATTTACTCTTAAATAACAGTTTTATTGTTGTCATTGACCCAAAGAGGAATATATTTTTAACAGGAGGTGCAAAGAAAAGTAGAGGAGAGCCAAAAAGTTTATTACATACTCACCATTTGTAGAAAGTCATTTCAAGTAGATGGAAAACATTACCATGGACTCTTTCATTCAATAATGGAAAGATCTCCATGGTGAAGAGCTTATGTGAAGGAGGGATTTAAATTAGCTAACTATTTAAAAAGCAATACCTGTATGTCACTTTGCTCAAGGATCTTTTTTTCAGCCAAGTAAATGTTCATTACACCAACCCTAATTCTCTTATATTCTCTTTATTGTATACTCTCTATGTGAGTCATATGTTTATAAAACATACAAGGCAGTAGGAGTCCTAAAGTTTTAGAACAACAGGCAAAAAGACGTCAGGAGGGCATGATCCATTTGGTTAGTACGTTATATCAACCACAGAAAATGACAGAGCCAAAAATTTTTCATTTCTTGAGGCTGTGAAGTTATTACGTATTTCATGTCACTGAATAGATAACATAAGAGGACAGGAGGAAATTTACTCATTTTCACAATGTCCCTTGAAAATAATTCATTGAGTTGGACTCTTTTGAAAACATGCACATATTCTGTATATGTTTTTACCAGACAGATTTAGCATCTTAGTGGGATAACAAAAGCTATCATGTGGGAAATATACACATTGCTCCTACCAGAGGGTGCAGAGGTGCTGGTGACTACTGAGGGAGGAACAGAGGGATGTGCCCTGAGGAAGTCTCTGTCTTGTCTCCTAACACATTGAGGTCTTTTGCACGTATGAACAAGTACTGGAAGACAAGCATGAGGGAGGGCAGACTGGATGTGGCTGGCATCTTATAAGATTTATGAACTGCTAAATTTAGAAATGTCATTTTGTTATTGCCAGTGTACTGCTGGTGTCTTTGTATGAGTCACTAAGAAAAAAATAGCAATCACCTCCTTTGCAAGAGCTGGTATGAGTAACACAAAATGGGTTCAATTAATCATTTTAACCACTGAATTCACTCTGGATAAACAAAGTGTGGATCAGATGATATGCCCTAGAAAGGTAGTCATCCTTACAAAATGCTACTCTCTGCAGCTATGCTCTTCTCATTATCATATTGCAAATAGTTTTCTGAAAGAAAAAACTGTTCAAGCAAAATATTAAACAGCATTCATTTGTCATTTTCCTGCAGGGACTAGGCAGCAACCTGCTGTGGCTGAAAATATGTGGTCATTATGAAGCTGGTATTGAATTGTTTGTTTATCTTTAGAAGGGGAGAAAGGTTTCAATGATGCTACTTTTTGATTGGTAATTTCAGGCACTTCAGCTTTCTAGAGGCGTATCCTTTGTCCAGAATTGATATTAATAGATGCATGTGTAAACGTACTGTTTGTGTATGTGTTTTTTTTTTAATGTTCATATAATTTTCTGTGCCACAAACTCTTTCTGACTTGAGGGGTAATGATGAATTTCATGTCCTTGTTAGTGGATAGTGTTCTATATCACATTGAGCTGGGCTGCTTGTTTTTTTGGCCACCTGAAACATTTACTATCAATGGATTGAGACAGGATGTCTAAGATACCTTGCTCATTGAGTACAGTTTGGCTTCAGCTAGTGGATCAGAAAGAGAGAGTTTGATGTTTACATGTACCTTGATATCTCTTTCATTGTGCCATAAGGAGCAGGTGATTTTTTTAAATGCCAAGAAATCTTGGTTTGGTTTCTTCTCTTTCTCTATCCCCTTCTGCTTCTCCTCTTTTTCCCTTTTATCCTCCTTCTCTTTTCCCCCAAATTCTTCTTGCTCTTAGTCTTCTCTACACTGATTCTGTATCCACAGGATTAACCAGTATCCAAAGAAGATAATGGGCTACACACATCTACTCAAATCCTTGAGACAGGTAGGAACCTAGTTCACTTATAAGTAGGTTCATGTACTGTCCTTGTAGAACCCATTTTGTTTTTAACAAATTTACCAAATCTTTGACTTTACCATTTATACCTGTTTCCTTTTCTTATGTCCTCAGAGAACATAAGAAACTTGTCACCATTTTCTGTAATATTTCTTACTCAAAGACTGCAAAGTCATTCTTTTTTATAAGATTTTGCTTATTTATTTGACAGAGAGAGAGAGATCACAAGTAGTCAGAGAAACAGGAAGAGATAGAGAGAAGCAGGCTCCCCGCTAAGCAGATAGCCCAATGTGGGGCTCAATCCCAGGACCTTGGGATCATTACCCGTGCCAAAGGCAGAGGCTTAACCCACTGAGCCACCCAGGCGCCCCCCAAATCATCCATTTAACTGCTTTAATTGGGAACAGAATTCCAGCTTCATTAACTGAACTTCTAAACTTTTACTCAATTTACAGCACTCTTGAGCTTCCCTTTGCAGTTTTCCAGACCTCCCTTAAACGTGTATATATTACTCCAAAAGGTATTGTTTGGTGCAAATAAATGGTCAATGTTAAAGTTCAAAATAAAAGGAGGCCAATATATATTCGTCATTTCTAATATCACATATACCAGACAAAGTATGTTTAATGAAGGTGAGGAGTTTTTTTAGTCCAAATGTCTGATGGGTGCCTGGGTGGCTCACTTGGTTAAGTGTCTGCCTTCAGCTCTGGTCATGATTCTAGGGTCCTGCAACTGAGTCCTATGTCAGGCCCCTTGCTCAGTGGGGAGTCTGCTTCTCCCTCTGCCCCTCACCCCACTCTCATGCTCTCTCTCTCTCAAATAAATAAAATATTTAAAGAAAAACAAATCAAAAACCACACAAAGGTCTGATAAAGGAGGTGACTTGACTGCCAGTAAAGAATACCACATTTAGGGTAGAGTAAAAACATGGCGGTCCCTGGGTGTTGCTCTATTTGTTTCATGTTTAGAAAGGGGGGCACGGGAAGCAAATTTTGGAGCAGAAAATGAGAGAAGTCTGTTTCACTGGAATTGTTGCTTATAACATTTATGCTTAGAAAATGTCCTGAACCTAGATATGTCCTGATAATATTGATTTGTGATCCTTTTCATTAAAAAAATCCTCTTTGAGAGTTAGATGAGCACAGCAAAGTTCAGAGACTTTTGAGAAGTGTTAGAGCTGAATCAAAATCTCACTTGTTCAATAAACTATAAGGTTGTTCCACCAGGCAGAAAGGAGACAATTGCAGGTTTTATTACTGTCTGAATGAAGGGGCTTTAATTGCTCAGATATACTGCTATGCTTCTTTGCCTCATTAAGTGTATTAACAGTCTGATTCTGCAGTGGGAGGAAAAAAAAATCAAATGGGATAAAACCACAAGTTAAATAATTAGTATATAGCAATATACATACAGAGCAATTGATCTTTTCTGACCTGATATTTTCCCTAATTTTTTTTTCTTTGTATGTGTGATTTGACTTTGTGAAGAAACTTTACATGTTGTCTCCCAAAAATATTGCTGACCACCCAACACTAGTAAGCTTTAATGATTGACACGTAATGGCTTTAGCAGCCACCATTCATTCAGTTCCTACTATGTGCCAGATACCTTAAGATACCTTCTATAATTCCTTAATGTAATTTCTCCAGCATTGGAATGTATTAGGTACTTACTCTGTTTTGTGCTCTGAGGTAAAGAGACGAACACCATGGCTTCAGCATTCTTATCTCTCTTACTGTTACGGAAACAGAGAAAGGCAGAGAAGGTGAGATTTGCTGAAGTCCCACAGCTCTTTGGTGACAAAATTAGTTTGGAACTCAAATCTCAAAAGCTGGAATTCCTCCCAGTACATCTCCATTTCTCTGCTTTACTTGTCAAATTTACCTTGCTTCTTGAAAAGAATACATGTAGGAGAATGAGAGTTCTTCAGTTGTGACATTACCTCCAAGACAGGGTCCCTAAGTTGCAATGACACAATTAAATCATTTTGCATTTTTTTTTCTATCAGAGAAGCCCAGAGAGGTCATTAAAGGGGGGAGGGAAAGCATATATAGGCTACAACTGAGGCTTCTGGAATTTTAATGACTAGTCTAGTCTATTATGAGCACGATGTCATCACAGACCGTAAGAAGTTAACACAACCATTATAATATTGTTGCAGTTATAAGTTTTAAAATAAAATGCAAAGTCCCAGCTCTTTAAAATATGACTAATGCATTTCACTTTATTAGGCTCTTATACTGTGTTCATGTATTTCTCTCTCTCTCTCTCTTTCTCTTTTTCCTCGGGCATTTTATGTGAGCCACAAAATTACAGGCCTGTGTCTTATTGTACTTTATGGTTGGGTAAGTTAGGTCAGGGTGATAACCCATGGGAATATTAATAATCCTTGTTTTAACAAGCCTAAATTTATACCATTGTCAGAAGTTAATTGCTCTGTTATACTCCTGGTGCTCAGGATTACTGAGTATTAAGGGATAGTGGTAGGGAACAAAGGTTTCCCATTCTTGCAAAAACTACCTTCTCAAGATTTGTGCAGCTGGCAAGGAGATAATTATTCTGGAATAGTTGACTATCTACTGTATAAAAAATGGAGGTGTTTTATGTAGGTACAGAGTAATACTTCTGAGGTCTGAAGTCATGTGGAGCACAGACAGTAAATGTTTGTTAAACTTATAAAGTGCCTGAATCTGGATGTCTGTCTGACCTGAAAAACACTCTTATTATATCCTAAAACTACCTCAATGGTTCTTTGACAGAACAGCTATAACCAGTTGACAAGATTTATCTTCTGGAAAACTTTCTTTCCTTTGGGAGGGAAGGAAGCAGCAAATCCTTTCATTTTGAGTCTCTCCATGATTTCCTGGAAGCTACCTGAATTTGAACTTACTTGCCAGACCAAGACTATGAGTTAGAGTTAGGAGGACCCTATTTCAGGTCTCTATTTCCTGGAAGCTACCTGAATTTGAACTTACTTGCCAGACCAAGAATATGAGTTAGAGTTAGGAGGACCCTATTTCAGGTCTCTTATTTCCTTAGTCAATCATTAGGTTATAAGAAATAGGTCAGGTCCCTATTTCCTCAGTCCATCATTAGGTTATAAGACAAGACCAAGGCTCCAATGACTTTAATTTCTTCATCTGAAAAATGGAAATAATTAATTGTACCTTTCAGTATCCTTACACATTTTTAAAGGTATTATTAAAGTATAGTTGACATACAATATTGTATTAGTTTCAGGTGTACCACATAGCAATCTGACAATTCAAGTATATACATTATGCAATTCTCACTGTGATAAGTGTGAAAAATGAGAATAATTAAATCTACCTTTCTGGATCTATAGGTAAATTATTTGAAGTGGTATTTGTGAAAGTTTCTAGGATATCATCCTTAATAAAACTATGGCACCCATATAGAATATGTGCTAATGTGATTCCCTGGACCCTGTTTCTCTAGACTGTAACCATAATTCTTTCCTCCCTAAGCTTTAGTAGGACTTCAGAATCCTCATCTTAGAGCTCTGGACATGAAATGCCAAACGATTGGAGCTTTAAAACCTATTGGCCATCCCTGACCTAAATCATAGTGTGTGCAATATAAAAATATATATAAAAATATTAAAAAATATATAAAATATATAAAAATATTGTTTATTTCCCTTACCTTTTCCCTATTATTGCCTTTCTTCTTACTTTCCATAGCTTTCACCATGTTATGTATGTACATTTTTAATTACTCAGTAATTCATTAAAATGTGTTGCTCCTTTATTATGCATTGGGATGTATGATAAATACTATGGGTATCACCATGGCTCAAGGGGAGTGGTAGAGCAGCAGGTGTTTAGGAGGTGTAGCCAAGCTGCTTGACTCACGCCCTATCTTTACCATTTTTCTAGCAAGCAAGAAAATTGCGTGAACTCTCTAGGCCTTAGTTTGGAATGCACAACATATTACAGGGATGTATAATGTAGAATATACATTAATGTAGAAAGCACAGTGAAGATAATAAGAGTTCAGTCTCTAAGGGCACCTGGATGGCGCAGTCAGCTAAGCATCTGACTCTTGGTTTCAGCTCAGGTTATGATCTCAGGGTCATGCCATGGAACTCTGTGGGGCTCTGCAGTTTGCAGGGAGTCTGCTTGGGATTCTCTCTCCCTCTCCCTCTGGCCAACCCCCTGAGCCCGTTCTCCTCTCTGTCTTTCTTTCTCAAATATATAAATGGTCTTTTTTTTTTTTTTAATTTTTTTAAGAGCTCAATCTCTAGATCTTGGTTTTGGATTCAAATCTTGACTCTGCTATTTAATTGCTTTGTGAACTTTGGCACATTGTTAGGTAATCTCTCTGTGCCTCTGTTATCTATAAAATAGGTTATATAAAAATTAAATGAATTAAAACATGCATTATATTTAGAAAAGTGTCTAGCACATATAGGTGTTCAATAACTGTTGTTCTTGTTACTATTATTATCTCTCTTATTTAGATTACATAGGAAATTCATGCAAATGATAAATGCTTAGTCTATGTGATGTGTACTTCTCTTCAAATAATTGACATATACTTAAAAACAAGTCAGTAGGGACACCTGGGTGGCTCAGTCATTAAGCATCTGTCTTTGGCTTAGGTCATGATCCAGGGTCCTGGGGTTGAGCCCTGCATTTGGCTTCCTGTTCGATGGGGAGCCTGCTTCTTTCTCTTCCACTCCCCCCTGCTTGTGTTTCCCACCCCGTTTGTCAAATAAATAAATTAAACCTTTAAAAAAGAAACAAGTCAGTAAAGGATGAATACTACATGCATACTGCACACAATAAAGTTTGTGAGTTTAGTGCTAGGGACTATCATTTCTTAAAAACAATAGCAAAATTGAAAGAACTGGAATTGAGAATAGATAAGAAAAATACGTGGACTATCCATACAAGGAAGTATTATGTGGTGATGAAAATGAACAAAGTATTGATACATGTAATAATATGGATGACTTTTAGAAACATGATATTGAATAAAAGAAGCCAGATACAAAAGAGCATGTAAGATTCTTTTTATTTTATTTTATTTTATTTATTTGACAGAGATCACAAGTAAGCAGAGAGGCAGGTGGTGGGGGGAATTAAAAAGAGAGATTCTTTTTAAATGCTATCATCAATAGACAAAACTATTTGATGATGTCTTTAGTGACATTAAGTAGTGACTATGAAAATACACAAGAGGGACCTCTGGGATACTGTTTATGTTCTACTTATCTGGGTCATGTTTTAAAAATTGTGTTACTTTGTGAAATTTGAACAGACCCACAGTTTTATATGAGTATAATTTATATGTTTTATTTTCGTAAAAAAGTACTTAAAAATGAGAAAGAGGTAAAATGGAAAAGTTGTTAATTATAACAAAAATGTAACCAACAATAAGATTTTGGAAATAAAATAGTCTAGGGCATTGGTTTTCAAAGTCTGAGACAGAGTTCAGAGTCTATATCTTTAACTGGCTTTTGATATACTTCAAATGATAATGTATTTGATAAGTGCTTGGGATTTAATGTAAATATAAAGGTTTTATTGTTCTACAACAAAATTAGATACTCTTTTAAAATTTTATTTAAATTGTACAAAATCAGAATTTTAGGAATGATAGTCCATCTCCTAGTGGCATTAAAATATATTAAGGCCTGCCCTTTTTGGGGCAGGCAAATACAGTGAAAAGTCTTAGAAAAATACTTCAAAATAAAAACCATTGAAATTGACATTAAACCCCCCTCTGAACATATTTTACACTTAGCCAAAAAACACATAAGGCCTGTGCTTAATTTAAAGAGAATGTCGGTCATCTGGTAGTATCTTTTAGAAGGCTGAAGACTTGGTCAGTGATTTGTTACCTATTTATATATCCTGTAAAAGGTTCAAGAAATACATTGGGATTCTAACCTAAGCTCTTACTGTCTAAATAAATTGGATGTATTGTCATCAGCTGGGATACTTGTATAAATCACTACTTTGATTGACATGTGCACAGGTTGGGTACCCCAGGAATGAAACTCTGAAACAGAGTTTAGCTTGCAGGATGTTTACTAATGAGTGCTCTTGCAATCAGTACCTGTGGAATTGAGGAGGGAAAGGATGATTAGGTGGAGAAATAAGCTGAGTCATGATGCAGGCTCAATGACAACTGCAGTTGGTAACATGGGAGGTTTGGGAATTAGGATTGCCCTCAGAGTTGTTTCAAGTTAGACCAATGGTCTGACCTTTTAATTCCTCATAGATTAGTTTTGGATGCAGGCTACCTAGAGAAGGACCAACCCCTTCACCAAGAAGGCTCTTTGCAACTGAGTTAATCCCTAAGAGGGCTGACTGCTGAAGACTGATCACTGTCAGCACTCCCAGCTGCTGAGGGGACCGGTGGGGGACAAGTTCTCCAGTGAAAGAGAATTTGAGCAACCTATCAGTGTCCACCATGGTCCATCTCTTGCCTGCTTGCATTGCCTTCATAAAAATTCCAGAAGCTGAAATCTCTGGATTCTGGTAGATATGTCTTCATAGGGAAAACTTGAAAGGTTAGTAGGAGGCTACAGCTATTGCTACTGTAGCCAATCAGGAGTGTAGTGGAAGCAGATGCTATTCATCATCTCTTTCTTCTACCATCCATATTATATTCCATTTACTCTCCTCTAGCATCTCTGCTGGAGCTGAGTCCCTGGTCACCAGACCTTCTGAGGCTAGGGTGGTTGCTCTTGCCCATTTACTCTTAGGCAAAGGAGCACAGAAGTAACCAACTGGATCACTAATGTGTCAAACATATTCTTTCCATTCTTATTGTGTAGAACACCGCCCCCCACCTCCCAGCCACCCTGATCATTATGGTCTATTATCCCTGCCAGGGCAATGCCTGCTTTTTTCACCTACTGACCCCAGATGGCCGGCACAACTTGTAATTCAGTGGGAACTCTGTTGTCTTTGCTGGCAGAAACGTTTCCCTTTTGGGAACCAAGAATTCTAAACTTACAGAGCCCAGAATTGCATATAAAGGAATACAAATCCCCAAGTGTGTTACTGGGAGTGATATAAATGAGACCACGGGTGCTTCCAGATCTTGGTTTCTAGGCCCACATATTCCATCTGGGGACACAGCTACATATAAAATGTTGGTGACTCAGTGGATAAACTGTAGTCTTGGATTGTATTTTGTTTTCATGAAGTATTACTTCTAAGCTGGTACCCCAGTTCTGATGTTTTACCAGTTTCTGGACAGTACTATATGTTCCTTGATGAGTTCACCCCATGGTCATGAGCTTGGCTTTGTACAGCCTTTGCTGTTAACTGGGCTCCCTGCTCAGTCATTATGGTATATAGGTTCTGGAACCCAACATTTCTTAAATTTTTATGTAGTGGGACTGGTTGGGGTTCTATAGACAGAAAAGGCAGACCCTTATCTAAAAGATATGTCTTGTCCTATCAAAAATAAATTGCTCTGTCCTTCCAAATTATTTGCTGTGAAGAGAAAGGAGTACTTATTTCAGAATGCATCATATTCCTATAGGAAGAGAGTGATGGGAGAGAGGAAGCTGGTTTAGAGCAGTGTAGATACTCTGAGCTACAGGAGTTAAAGGAAAGAGATGTGAAACAAGAGATATAAAATAGGCAGAAACTAGATGCTGACTTCCCTTACTTCACACTTTTATGTAGAAGTAACCATGCTTTTAATAATATACATATATATTGCCATGTAAATGTATATATTCAAGTTATGTAACTAAATTTCTCCTGACCTAAATATAGTTGCTTGGTTTCAATGGCAAAAGAGGTTATTATATTTTGATGATAACTCAACCACTATGCATTTAAATAGATCAATAACCAAGGAGGATTTAAGAGTTCAAGGGCTTAGGAATGAAGTGTTCCTTCCTTTCAAAATCATCCCAGTTCATTGATGGTGCCAAAATACTGTTTTCTTTCAGATATTTAGAAATCAAAATGAATAAAATTGGCATTTTCAATGATTTACCCAGACCACAAATACCCATATTATGAAAAGGGTCTAGAAGAAAAACTTGTATAGCAATCTGTAATCACTGATTGGGAGTAGTTCTGGTACTTCCTATTAAATAGAGTTTGCTTCAACTCTGCGTGCTTTGAAATATTTAGATTTTAAATTACTAATATGTAGGGCACCTGGGTGGCTCAGTGGGTTAAGCCGCTGCCTTCGGCTCAGGTCATGATCTCAGGGTCCTGGGATCGAGTCCCGCATCGGGCTCTCTGCTCAGCAGGGAGCCTGCTTCCCTCTCTCTCTCTCTGCCTGCCTCTCCATCTACTTGTGATTTCTCTCTGTCAAGTAAATAAATAAAATCTTTAAAAAAAAAAAATAAATAAATAAATAAATTACTAATATGTAAATTTTTTGTCATGTACTTAGAAGGAATGAATACTGAAAAATGCTTGTCTGCGTTGTGTGGACTTCTCAAGATTGTTGAAACACTATAGAACTTAAGTTATTAGAGCTGTAGGATTTCAAAGGACTTTTGCAAAAAAAACAAAAACAGAAACAAAAAACAAAAAACACAACAACCCTGAGTAGTAGGTCATGAAGCAACAATAAACAATATCCCACAAGATGCTACATTTGCCAAATGGACTGGTAAAGGGGGAAAAAATGGGAAAAAAGAAGATAGAAATAGATATGAAGGTAGATCCAGTGGTCAGCACTTAAAAGAGAAAATAAAATACTTGACTGAAAATTTGTAACTTGTGATATATATATTTGCAAACCCTCAGCTTAAACTTATATCTTAAACTTTATACAGCTTATATGCAATAGGTTAATGTTATTTTAAGTCATCAGAGCTTTTATTTGTCAATTGAGTAATTATATAGAACCCTTCTACAATTGTGTAATATGCAATATGTTGTAAATAGAATTTTGGTTACTAGTTTACTCCTTGATCAGCCAAACTGAAAGTATACCTCAAAGGAAATTTCATCCTAGCAAAAGAAATTCCATTCTGATCTATTAATCCATACATTATCATAATTGCAATTAGCAGAATGCTCTAAAATATCATTCATAGAACCTTTAAGTAGATTTAAATTATTTTATCCCGGTAGAAAATATAGTTTGGAGTTAACCCAAAAAAGGCATTAAATTAGCTGGAAATTCATATTCATTAAAGGCCCAATGCATTCCAGTTATATATTCTTTTTTTTTTTTTCTTTCACCCAACCCAATGTTTATTAATCATATAATCAGGGATAGTTACTTTAGTACCAAACCACTTAGGCAATCCAACCCTGTACATTACCCACTTCCTCCTTAACTCTACTTCCTCTGCTTACTAAAGCATTTAAATGACAGACATGGCTATCAAACACTAATTCCTTTTCTTAGTACTGGGTTCACTAAGTGAGACCAATATTAAGTGAAGAAATGGCTCAACATTTAATTATTAGAAATTGCTATCAATTACTAAACATGGCTCTACAAATTACCTGCCAAATGGCCAAGTGCTGTTTCTGGTAATAACAATTTCAATGAGTAATTTTACTGATTTATTTCTTAGACTACCCTTTGGGCACAATTGGCTCTTTTTTGGGCAGTCTCAGCAGAATGCTAAATGGCCAAATGAACTAAGAGGCTCAAATCCTGCCTCTAATTTGGAGGAGCATAATTGAGAAAAAGGGGTGCATCTTGTAGAAGTAGTTTTTGGGTTCTTCTCTCCAAGGAAATTGTTGCATTGGTTTAAATATAAAATGATCGATATCCCTTTTCATAATCTTTCATGGCTTTAGTAAGCTTAGTACATGTTCAGTAAAGGCAGCCTGGCATAGTGGAAAGGGTTAGAAATTGGGAGCCATGGTGCTACTATGAAGTATTGAATGTAAGAAGTGTAAGGTACTTCCCTTCTCTGAACTCTACTTTCTCCATCTGTACAAGGAAGAGTGTAATATTAACTCTTGTTACTAGTGGCTCTTTATTAGCCTATGTTAACTGCATTATCAGGGAAGAACTTACCACATGGTAGCCTTCAGAATATGCAGGTTTTTATTCAACCAAGAACCCCAGCCTCCAAGGTCACCCCAAATCCTGAAATTTAGTTGTAGTGATCTCTTTTGTGTCATGTGCCCTTCCCCAAATAGATTACTACACTTAAGAGAGATGGAATGTGCTGATGAGTTCGCATTAGATCGTGCAACGGACCATTTGTCCAGTGAGAAGTGTTGAGGTGACCACCTCACCTGCAGCATAGGCTAAAAATAGAAAACCTGTAAGTCCCTTGGGAAAACAGAAGCCCTGCTGTGAGGTAAATGTGGACTGAATGCTGGGCCCACAAAATAATAGATACACCTTGCAAGAGAGTGGGTGGATATTCATTACTTTATTCTCCACTTAATCTCTTAAGGAGAATATAATACAAAAATAGTCAAGGCTGTCATGTCCCTGTCTTCATTCGGCTTACAGTAAATGGATAAGAGGTATATTAAAATGAAACATTATACAGCTATATAATTATATCTGAGACCTTTTCCATATCTCTCATTCTTTGACATTTCACATTGTGTTCTTTTCACCATTTAACAAAATCCCATCTCACTTGCCTGTGGCATTATTTCTGATTTTTCATAGATCGTTGGCCTTTGGGCTATAATAGCTTGTACTACTCTTTTCAAATTCTGGGTGGAGTCATTTGCCCTGAAGCTGCCCTTTATTATACGTGATTTAGCATACTCAGAGAAAATGATATTGATTCTCAAAGCTTTCAGCCTGGCACCTTTTGGAACAATTTGGGAGCCAAATAATTGTTATTATCTTAGTAACTGAACAACTAAATTCTTTCTTATTCTCAGAAATTGACATAGTGAACTTAGTTATTTTCTGAAATTATTAACAGAGCTTATTGGCTTTCTTTGGGAAAAGGTGAACCATACAGGTTGCCTTATTTTGTTTTTCTAGGAAGGACTTGGACTTCTCTTGAACATAAGCTTTGGAGTTTCACCCAGTGTCTTTGGTGCATGAAGTGTTGCTAATTATTTTTGTAATTTTGTAATATTTGTAATTTTGTGAATTTTCATGAATGAATATATGTGTTTGGTGAGTTATTTTGCTCTTCACCTTTTCTAACAAGCATGACTAGATTATAATCTTTCCTTTTCAATCAACACAAATCACCAAGCAGATTATTTGAATTTCCAGAAGTAGGCTGCAAAAGATTCTATAAAACAGCATCATCTTCTTGGTCAGAATAAGATCATGGAGATGAACAATACCTCTGATTACACAGTAGAATTTGGGTACCAATATTTCCAATTTTTGATGAGGCAGTGGAAGCTTAGTGAAAGATGGAACAAAATGATAATTTGGCTGATACAGAACAACCTTTTAGTTGGTACTTGGCATGTAAAGATTGGCAGATGTATTTGGAACTGAGAATTAATAGAAATAATAAAAATTATCCAAACTTTATGAAAATCCTTCAAAGAAGATGTTTAAGCCAAGACTGGCATGGATTCTTTCTGTAGTAAGAGGATTCATAGTTGGCACACAGGTACCTTTTTGAGGATTTGCAACACACATATCCTCTGATCAGACAAATTTCAAAAGGCATCCTTCTTTTGATTAGACAAATCACTTCAAGAATGTCAGTCCCGCTCACTGCCTTCGGCTGAGTGAGTAAAAGTATGGCATGTGGATTTGGATCTTGGTTTCTATACATAATTATTACCTTTTAGTGATCTTGGGCTAATTCCTCTGACAGGCTGTACTTTTTTATTTTTAATGTAAAATGATTATATCTCTACTTGTTTCACAAATTGGACACATCAAAGAGATAACATAAGCAAATTATTTAGCACATGGCCAAGTATTTAGTGAATATTGGCTCTAATTTTGTGTTGTTATTAGTAGCAAGAAGAGTAGTAGTAGTAGTAATAGTAAGTAGTACTACAATTATTATTGCTCTATCTTAGTCTCTCAGATCCTATATCAAATATTTTTGCCTTTCTGTTGTCCTAATGCCAACTTTATGAATAGTTATCTTAGTAATTTTAATGGAGAAGGTAGGAGGATTAAAGTGAGGCCAATGCTGTAGTTAGTAAAGAAAGAAATGAACAACCAGCAGGGACTCATATTAGTTGGGGTAAAAGATGTTTGGTCATTTCTGTTTAACGTCTACAAAGTGGTTTTGGTTTTGGCTTAATCCATCATGGTCAGAGTGGCCTTGTCTTATGTAGGCATTCTGTGAAATTGTTTATGTTCAACAGAGTTGAACATATGTTCTGTGAGTTCTGGGCCAGTTCCTGGCAGCAACAAAGAGGCCTCTCTGATAGTGCCAGGTCTGCCTTTGGGTGAGAGAGGTTGCTTTTCTCTTTCTCACTGTGCTGAACACATTTTTAAGAAACACTGAAAATTAAAATCACTTCTAAGCTGTGACCAGAATAGTGAAGAGTATAACAACTCTATATTATGAACAACATATTAAAGAACTGAGATTATTTAACACCAAGATTTAAGGATTTTAGCCACAAGAAGTGGGATGGTTGAGTGTGACTGATAGCTATTTCAAAAAATGTGAAGGTCAGTCCTGTATATGAGGTAAGTCTGGGGCCACTATTAAGATGGATAGAAGTTTCTCAAAATAAGAAAGCCCTTATTTATTTTCAAACTGTTCAACTTATAAAGCAGCTGAGTGAATGGATATTTTCCATGGTGAGCTTTGCTCTCATTAGACATGTCCATATAGAGTCTAGATAAGCTGCCAGGGCCATTGTGGTAAAGTAGTCCTGTGTCAGTAATTGAACTGGATGACACTATGTGTCTTAAATATTTGTCTCCAGAAATAAGTAGGCTGAAATACAGAGATAAGCTCCTGGACAATGGAGGCCCAAACTCAGATGGTTTTTTTTTTTTTTTTTTTTTCCTATTCCTTTAAAACAAAAAATTGTCTTCTTTCAACTTCCAATATCCTCAATTTTCCATCTGCCTTTCTCTGAGTAGACATACATGATGAATTATATTCAAGGAGTTTTAATTCTTCTGGTATAACAAATGCGCTGACATTTCCTCTTCCAAAGATGACACTGAAAACTCATGCTTGTCCAAGCTTCATTTACTTACTGAAGGGCAAGCCAGAAACAGTCCAAGGAATTAAAACTGCCATAACCATTTGATTAAGCTGTCAGTAGGCTTTCCAGGAACTTTGTGGTTGGTTTCACTAGGTGAGTAACATTTTCCCTGCCCTTCCCTTTGAGTGTCTGGAAACAGGTGCCCTTTTGACACATTTCTTTATCAGCCATTTTAAGATTTCCAGGATGGCAGCAAATCACAATGAAGAGTTTAAGGGGAAAATCTGAAAGTCATCTTCTCAAGAGCTAATTTTAAATAACTGTGGGATTTAAATATCTCTCTTACACTCTAAGTCTTAGAATAAACATTAGTTCAAGTATCTAGAGGATGCTCCTGAGATCTGTTGTCAATAACTCTATCCCTACTGTTGAACAGGGACTTGACGATGAGGAAGTGGGAGCAACTCCGGCACAGCTGGTTAATGGAGGGCTTAGTAAATCTGACCTTCTTTATATAGTTCTCTTTGCTTTGGCCTCTGTCACAATTTCCATTTGCATTTAACTCTTTTCTTTCCTATTCTACCCATATTTGTGTTTCTCCCATTTTTGTACATGGGACAACTGAGGCAAGAATTGACAGTCATGAGGGTATCATGTTCTATTATTAAATAATATTCCATAACGATCCTTTGAGTTCTCTTAGTCATCAACCACACCCCTGAGAGAAGATTAGGTGTGACCAATTATATACACAAATGACACTCATAAAGCTCTCTATCTGAAAGGAGTCCCTTTCCTATTGATGCCCATCTCCTCATTGTACCTTGCATAATGCTTAGGAAATAAGAGGCACTTTATAAGTGCTAGTTAAGTACATGTGGGGATTTGCTGCATAAAGAATGTTTTTCTGTTTTTATTTGTAGTTATTTGTAAGACTATTTGAATAGCTACATGTGCTTTTCTTTAGACATCTCTAATTTTTGTTTTCCTCCCAGTATGAAATTTACAAATACTGCATTAATAATGATACCATGACTACTCTTTTAATAATAAAGTCCAAATGCCTCATGCTATCTGGAGAAGTAAAATGTTTGCTGGTCTGTAAAGCAGCAGACTGGGAATCATTACCAGGGAACATCAAGAAACCTGAAATCAAACTGCTTAATTTTCACTAGCCATAAAATTAAATGACAATATTTTCTGTATTCCTCAGGGCCGGTAAGAAGGGCAGCTAACCAAATAATAAAACACTTGGCACTTTCTATTTAAATGTGAAATTCCCCAAATCAAGCTCTTTTGTAATTATCCAAGCAGGCAGCTGTGGAGTAATGATTAAGAGTGAAGACTTGGGGTTGGACCACCAGGGTTCGGATGGCATGTGACCTCAGACTTCTCCCTGTGCCTCCACTTCTGCTGATATATAATGTAAAATTTTACCAATTTCACAGAGTCTCTGTGGGGATTAAATGATAGCATATTAAAAAGCACTTAGAACAATACCTGGTTTGTATCATAAACTACTTAGAATAAGACCTGCTACACGGTAGATGTTCTATTAATGTCAGTGATCATATATAAGAAAAAATTTTTAAAAATCCACTTTTCACTATATAACTAAAAGGAACCCTCTTTAGAATAGCTTCAGAAATATGACACCCAAGCAATAAAGTAGCAGGACTGAGCTTTTAATTCAGTTCTCACTGAAGACTCCTAGAAACATCAAACATCATGCTCAAAACTAACATTTATTAGAGAAGTTGTGACTACCATAATTAGATCCCCAGTGTCTATTCTTGCAGGGAAAAAAAATAGATTAGGCCTATCCAAAAAAGATTACTCAGCATGGAAACCGTGAAGGGAAAAGAAGAGAGACCAACTGCGGTAAATGGAAGGAAGTACACTGCAACTTTGACAAGAGAGCATAACGAGTGGCCAAAGACAGAATCGAGTAGAGAGAAGTTATTCTGGGCTCTAGGAAGAATCAAACTCTGACTGATGAGGTTACACATCAGTTCGAAGTGAAATGAATGTACTTTAGGATAATACTTGAGAAGAATCAAATTCAAGCTCCTAAGAAAATTACACCTTTTTAAAAACTGAAGCTTGAGATTTATCCTGTTCTCTCCTTTAGCCTGACAACAGGAAGCAAGATTTAGAAGGACATCTCACTTATATATCCTCTCACCAAGTCGATTATATTGAACTTTGGTAAGGGAAAGAGATGAGAAGTTCAGTACTAATACCAAACATTGGTAGAGAATAGCAGAGAAGGAAAAGGAGAAAGAAAGTGACACATATTTTGAAAGTAAGGAGAGGGAGACAAGGAAAGAGGGAGAAGGGGAGGAGATACAAGAATGAAGGGAATGAAATAGATTAAAAAAGAAAAAGACTTTCTTAGTAGCATAGACAATGAGTCTGATGATGAAGGGGAGAATGACAGAGAGAACATGAAAAAAAGAAATTAAGTCTAAAATGTTCCACCTGTGCAATTGTACCCAATTGATCTGTCAGATTTAAAAAGCTGAGGAAAGTGTGCATGAAGGATTCACCAGGGGGTATGTATTGAGTCTGTGGTGATTCACAGCCTCAGTGGGATATCAGGGATTTGAGCTGGTTGGAGGCCTCATCTCTTAGATTAGGCATAAAGAAGCATGGTCATTAAAAGTCCCATGGTATTTAGGTTAACACAAGGAGATAAATTTCTACTGAGAGCAGATTCCAACAAAGAAATCATGTTGATGTCCTGCATGATGTGTGTGAATAAGCTTGATTTTCAAGCCATGGAAAAGTATCTCTTTCTATTTTCTTGACTGAGCAGTGCTTTTTTTTTTCTCTTTGATGTTTTATTACTGATAAAAACAAAAATTCACAGCAACAAGTTGCACTTGTAAATAATTATCTTCAAAAACTCTTTTTGTAAAACAAAACAAAACACATACACACACACACACACAAAAAAAAAAAAAAAAAATTTCTTTTTGTAATATTCAGCTCTAGTTCCTTCAGAAAGCTACGAAAACTAGAGTGCCCATTGCCCTCTTCAAGGTTTTTGTAAGAAATTAGATAAGCTTGCTTTTTCACTAGGTAAAAACTATTTTTAACAAAATCTGATTCTAGAATTTTAAAACAATAGAAAACTTAAATCATATGTTCATATTAGATGATGAGATTTGATTGATAATATGTAGATTTTCTTAAATTGGTTTCTAATAACTTGGCAGGCTCTTCCAATCAGAAATGCGATCATTCATTTATTCACAATTCAAGATGTAGTGCATTGTGTTAGGCCTTCAAACTGAGAGAAAAGACCATTTAGGAGCTCTGCCCTCTGGAAGAATTGAGTATCACAGATGTTTATAGGAATAATTGCTATGCTTTTTCCTTTTTTTTGATCCCTACTCTTATTGTGCTTTTATTTTTAGTAATATAAGGGAAACTTCAGAAAAAGCAATTGTGTGTAAAGTAATACAATGTTTCCAAAGATGTGGCAGAGTGCAAGGGAGTTCCTTAAAGAACACAAATGACAAGAAATAATATGTACAGAGTTAAGAGATGTTTTACTTTTGGAAATATCAATAATCAGCGGAGACCTACAGGCTAGATTTTATTGGCCCATATGCTGATCACAGTGGGGAGAAAATCTGGAGCTACAAGTCCAAATAAGTACTCATAATTGAAAATTAATGACAACTTAAATAATAGTTATAAAATTTTTGAGAAGAAGGTAAAGTGCTTTTTTGAGGGAAATTTATAGCCTTAAAATGCTTATTGGAATAAAAGAAAGGCTAAAAATTAATGAATTAACTGTTGAAATTAAGAAATTTAAAAAATGATTAAAAACAAAGACAAAGAAGTATAAGAAATGAAACAATAAAGTTAGGAGCCAAATCATTGGAGACAATATAGTAGGGTGTCATCAAAGGTAAATGTTATTTTTTAGTGAAGACTAATAAAAAGGATAAACCTTGAACAAGATTTATAAAGTGAAAAAGAAAAAGAAAGCCCAAATGAACTGATATTAGGAATTAAAAAGAAGATGAAACTAAGTATTCAACAAATACTAAAATATATGAATGAGATGAGTACAACTGACTTTGTGTCAATAAATTTGAAAACTTCAGTGAAACGGACAAATTTCTGGAAAAGTATGAACTACCCAAAAGGACTCAACTTTACAACTAGAGCACATGGATATATATATATATATATATATATATAAGATTCTTTCAGTTCTTACTTTAATCCTGTGGTAAAAATACATGCAAATACATGCAATGCTTGTCAGATCTTGTGTTGATACCTTTCTTAATTTTTTTTTTATTTATCTGAAGCTCACTCTGTAGTAAATTACTCAGGGAGTGTTCACAGGAACAGCATTTTTTGAGTTCTTGAGCTGAAAACAATTTGTGCTCTTTATACTTGAAAGTCACTATTGCTGGTTATAAAATTTGGGGCCATATTTCTTTTCTGAGTATCTTAAGTATCTCACCTAATTTTCTTCTAACATGGGATGTTACTATTAAAATCTGATGATAATTTATTTTTTCTTTTTCTTAAATTCTCTTTTTTTTTTATGTCCAAAAGAGGTTTCTTTTAAGGTTAAGTAATTTTTCAATGTCAATTGTTGTGACTCAGTATTTCAGTACACTTTTAATGTGCAATTTCAATTTTTTGACATAAAATTCACCTAATATAAAATTCATCATTTTCACCATTTTAAAGCATAAAGCCCAGTGATTTTTAGTGAACTCACTAAGTGGTATTATCATCTAATTCCAGAGCATTTTCATCACCTCCTAAATAAAAGTGGTATTTATTAAGCAGTTTCTCCTCTTTCACATTAGCCCCTGGCCCCTACTAATCTGCTCTCTATCTCTATGCATTTGACTAATCTTCACATTTCATATACATGGACTCACACAATACATGGACTTTCATGTCTGGGTTCTTTCATTTAGCATACTGTTTCAAGGTTCATACATACTGCAGCAGTGTATCAATACTTCCTTCTTTTTATGGCTGAATCATATTTCATATTCTGTTACATGTATATACAACATTTTGTATAGCCTTTTATCAGTTGATAAGCATTTGGACCATCTCTATTTTTTGGATATTATAAATAATGCTGTTAGCAGTATTTTTCGTACAAGATTTTGTTTTAACCCCTGTTTTTTTATTCTTTTAGGTATATACCTAGGAGTGGAATGGTGGATCATATATTAATCCTATGTTAAATTTTGAGCAATTTCCAAAATGTTTTTCATAGCAGTAGTAGTATTTTACATTCCTACTAACAATGTATGAGGGTTTCAATTTTTCCATATCCTCACCATCACCTATTTCCTTCCTCTTTTGTTATTATGGCATCTCCTGGGGGTGTGAAGTGATATCTTAGTGGGGTTTCAATTTGCTTTTGCCCATGGCTAATGATATTGAAATTCTTTCCATATTTTTTTGGCCATTTTTTATACCCTCTTTGAAAAAAAATGTCTAAGATTTTTGTCTATTTTAAAATCTGGTTGTTTTTCTTTTTTTCTTATTGAATTGTAAGAGTTCTTTACATATTCTGGATTTCTACAAATATTGTCTCCCATCGTGAGGGCTGGATTTCATCATTTTGGTAGTTCTTTGATGCATGAAAGTTTTTAGTTCCCTGAAAGTCCAAATATTCTATTTTTTTCTTTAGTTGCTTGTGTCCTAGTGTCATATCTAAGAATAAATTGCCAAATCCAAAGTCATGAATGGTTACCCAGAATTTTTAATGTTAGCTCTTATCCTGAGTTTATTTTTGCGTATGATGTGAGGTAGATAAACTAATTTATTCTTGTGCATATGGATATCCAGTTTTCCCAGAATTATTGGTTGAAAATTTTATTCTTTCTAGATGGAATAATCTTAGAAACATTGTCAAAAATCAGTTAATCATAGATGCCAATTTTCTTTCTTTCTTTCTTTCTCTCTCTTTTTTAAGATTTTTTTTTTTTCTTTAATTTGAGAGAGAACTAAAGAGCACAAGCAGGGGGAGAGGCAGAAGGAGAAGTAGACTTCCTGTTGAGCAGGGAACCAGATGCAGGGCTCAATTCTGGGCCTCCAGGATCATGACCTGAGCCAAAGGCAGATGGTTAACTGACTGAGCCACGCAGGCACCCTTTCACAGATGCCAATTTTCACACCTATTCCATTGATCTGTATATCTATCCTTATGCTAATAGCACACTTTTGATCACTATTGATATATAGTAAATTTCAATTCACAAAATATGAATACCCCAGCTTTGTTCTTTCTCAAGAGTGTTTTGCTAGTATGTGTCCATTGTGATTATGTATGAATTTTAGGATCTGGTTCATTTTAACAAGAGGTGATTGCAATTTGGTGTGAAATGCATTGAACTGGCACATTAATTTGGAGAGATAGCTATCTTAACAATATTAAGTGTTCCAATTCACAACCAACGTGTGATGCCTTTTTATTTATCTAGGGATTTTAAAATTTCTTTCAGTGATGTTTGGTAGTTCCAGTCTACAGATCTTAAAACTTCTTGGTTAAATTTATTTCCAAGTATTTTACTATTTTTAATGGCATTGTGTATGTGTCCACAAACATGTATTTCTATGTGTGTGTGTGTGTGTGTGTGTGTGTGTGTGTATAACCACTGGCCTCATGAATGAGTTAGAAAGTTTTTCATCCTCTTCTAATTATTGAAAGAATTTGAGAAAGATTGGTATTAATTCTTTCCTTGGGAGAATTCACCAGTGAAAGCATATTGTCCAGGGCTTTTCTTTCTTTCTTTCTTTTTTTAATTGAAAGGGTAGTTTTATTTTATTCTATATTTTATTTCTCAGTGTTCCAGAGTTCATTGTTTATGCATCACACCCAGTGCTCCATGCAATACGTGCCCTTCATAATACCCACCACCAGACTTACCCAACACCCTCCTTCAAATCCTCAGTTTGTTTCTCAGAGTCCACAGTCTCTCATGGATTGTCTCCCCCTCCAATTTCCTCCAACCTACTTCTCTCCATCTCCCAATGTCTTCCGTGTTATTCTTTATACTCCACAAGTAAGTGAAACCATATGAAACTTGACTCTCTCTCCTTGACTTTATTTCACTCAGCATAATTTCTTCCAGTCCCGTCCATGTTGATACAAAAGTTGGATATTCATCCTTTCTACTGGAGGCATAATACTCCATTGTATATATGGACCTTATCTTTTTTATCCATTCATCCATTGAAGGGCATCTTGGTTCTTTCTACAGTTTGGCAACTGTGGCGATTGCCACTATCAACTTTGGGGTACACATGGCCCTTCTTTTCACGACATCAGTATCTTTGAGGTAAATACCCAGTAGTGCAATTACAGGGTCATAGGGAAGCTCTATTTTTAATTTCTTAAGGAATCTCCACACTGTTTTCCAAAGTGGCTGCACCAACTTGCATTCCCACCAACAGTGTAAGAGGGTTCCCCTTTCTCCACACCCTCTCCAACAGATGTTGCTTACGGTCTTATTAATTTTGGCCATTCTATCTGGTGTAAGGTGGTATCTCAATATGGTTTTGGTTTTCTTTTTTGGAAGTGTTTGGTTACTGATTTAATCTCTTTACTGTTTACTAATTCTATTCATATTTTCTATGTCTTCTTAAGTCAGTTTTGATAGTTTGTGTGTTTCTACTAATTTGACCATTTCATTTAGGTAGTTTAATTTGTTGTGATACATTCAAAATATCCTCTTATAATGTATTTTATTTCTGTCATAATTACTTCATATTCACTCTGATGAAACAATCAACTTCTGTTTTTTAATTTTTTTAAAAGATTGATTTATTTATTTTAGAGAGAGAGAGGGAGAGAGAGAGAGAACAAGTGCTCATGAGTGAGCTTGGGAGGGGCAGAGAGAGAGGGACACAAGCAGACTCCCCACTGAGCAGCAAGCCTGATGTGCTGCTAGATCCCAAGACCCTGAGAACATGAGCTGAGCTGAAACCCGGAGTCAGATGCTCAACTGACTGGGTGATCCAGGCACCCAAGAATCAACTTTTATTTTTATTTTTTTATAATCTTTTCTTTTCTCTTTTTCCTTTATTTCTGCTCTAATTTTTATTATTTCTTTCTTTCTGCTTGCATTTGGTCTAGTTGTTTCCCTTTTAAAAAAAAAAAAGATTTTATTTATTTATTTGAGAGAGAGGGAGAGAGTATACCAGCAGGGGCAGGGACAGAGTCAGAGGGAGAAGCAGACTCCCTGCTGAGCCTGGAGTCCAATGTTGGGCTCAATCCCAGGACCCTGAGATTATGATCTGAACTGTAGGCAGACACTTAATGAACTGAGCCACTCGGACACCCCTAGTTTGCTTTTTTTTTTTTTTAAGTTTTTTTGTTTATTTATTTGACAGAGAGATAGGCAGTGAGAGAAGGAACACAAGCAGGGAAAGAGGGAAGGAAGAAGAAGACTTCTTGCTGAGTAGGGAGCCCAACAGAGGGCTCGATCCCAGGACCCTGTGATCATGACCTTAGCCAAAGAAAGATGCTTAACAACTGAGCCACCTGGGCACCCCTAGTTTGCTCTTTTTCCATTCAGTTCTTTAAAGTAGAAGTTTAGGTTAAATGATTTCAGATCCTTTTTTTTTTTCTATTTCTATTTAATATATGTTTGCAGATATAAATACATTTCCCCGAGTACTGCTTTCACTTCACCTCATAAGCTTTGATATGTTGTGATCATTTTAATTCATTTCAATGTATTTTCTAATTTTCATTTTGATATCTTCTTTGACCTATTGGTTGTTTAAGAACATGTTTAATTTCCACCTATTTGTGACTTTTTGAAATTTCCTTCTGTTATTGATAACTAATTTCATTTCATTGTTGTTAGAGAAGATACTTGGTGTGATTGCAAATTTGTTAAATTGATTGGGACATGTTTTGTGGACTAACGTATGGTCTGTCCCAAGACTGTTTTTGTGCAGTTAAGAAGAATGTGTATTATGCTGTTGAGTATAGTGTTCTACAGGTATGTGTTAGGTCTAATTTTTTTTATAGTTGTCACATCCTAGTTTTCCTTGTCTATCTTTTGTCTAGCTATTTTATTTTATAACTATTATTATTCTTGAACTATTTTCCCTTTCAATTCTGTAAGTTTTTGCTTTGTATATTTTGCAGCTCTGTTATTGCATATGTGTTTATAATTATTATGTATTCTTGATAGATTGATACTTTTATCATTGTATAATATCCTTCTTTGTTTCCTATAATAGTTTTTGGATAGAAGCCTACATTGATTTAACATCTGTTATATGTATAGCTACTCCAGCTTAGTATATCCACTCTAGTTCACTTTCATGTGTTTTTTTCATCCTCTAACATTCAACAGATTTGTCATTGAATTTGAAGTGAGTATTTTATAGACACCATATTGTTGGATTTTTAAAATTCTTCCTATTAATCTTTACCTTTTAATTGTAGAGTTAACTCATTTATACTTAATGTAATTACTGGTAAGGAAGAAGTTTTGCAATTCTGCTATTTGCTTTCCATATGTCTTGCATTTGTTTTTTTGTTCCACAATTATTCCTTTACTGCTTTCTTTTCAGTTAGATAATTATGTTTTAGTTAACATTTTTATTCTTTTTCTTATCTTGTGCTAAATGATTTTTAGTTATTTTCTTAGTGGTTTCTGTGAAGATTACAGATACCATCCTAATTTGTAGCAATATTTTTTGAATTAGCAACATCTTATCTTCCATAGTGTACATTAATTCTATAATTTGTTGTCACAAATTACATCTTTATACTTTTTGTGCCATAAACATAGACTTATAAATATTATTTAATTTATTTCTTTTAAATCATGAAGGCAAAAAGGCTTAAGAATAAAAATTATATTAATGTTAAAATGTTGTATTTACCCAGGCACTAATCTTTAATTGGTGTTCTTATTTCTTTGTGTTGATTTAAGTTACTGCATACTGTACTTATTTCAATCTTAAGAGTTCCTTTTTGCATTTCTTGTAGGGCAAGTCTCCTGGTAATAAACTTTCAGTTTCTGTTTGGTAGAATACCTCAGTTTCCCCTTCATTCTTGGAAGATAGTTTTGCCAGATATATAATTCTTGGTTGATAATTTTTCCCCCTAATACTTTGAATATGCCTTCCCATAGCTGCTATGGTTTTAATGAAAAGTTAGCTGTTAATATTATAGAGGATTTCTACTATTTTCAGGACTTTCCTTTGTGTTTACTTTCAACAGTTTATTAGAACGTCTCAATGTTGATCCCTTTAGGTTTATTCAGCTTAACATTCATGAGCTTGTTGAGTATGCAGATTCATGTCTTTCATCAAATTTGGGAAGTTTGGTAAATATTTCTTCTAATATTCTATCTGTTACTTTTTCCTCTTCTTTTTCAGGAACTAACATTATGGGTATGTTAACATATTTAATGATGTCCCATAGGTGTCTTAGTTTCTGTCTTCAGTCTCTTCATCTTCATTTTACTTTATTCTATTTCCTTTCTAATCCTCTGATTTTGTAATTTCATTTGACTTGAAGTTAGCTGATATTTTCTTACACCTTCTCAAATATGCTGTGGAAGCCCTCTAATGAATTTTTTATTATAGTTATACTCTTTAATCATATAATTTCTATTTTGTTCCTTTTTTATAATTTCTATCTCTTCATTGATATTCTATTTAGTGAGACATTATATTCATTATTTCCTTTAGTTCTTTGTCCACACTTTTCTTTAGCATTGTGAATATATCTGAAATTGACTTAGAAGCTTTGTCTAGTAAGTTCAGTGTCTGGGCTTCTTCAGGGACAATTTCTTTCCATTCCCCCCCCCCACCCCCCGGGCATAGGTCATCCATTCATGTTTCTTTGCCTTGTAATTTTTGTATTGAAAATTAGACTGTTAATACTGTGCATCCTTCAGGATTAGATTCTCCTGCTCCCCAAGGAATTTTGTTTTGCTTGTAGTTTTTCATATATTTGTTTAGTTGCTTTTTCCACCCTAATTTTGTAAAGTCTATATTCTTTGTTGTAGGTGGCCCTTGAAATTCCTATTTCATTATTATAATATTTAACTTATAATTTGGCACTGATTTCCTTAAACACCTAAGAATTAAAAAAAAAAATACAAATATTTGCAGATGTGCTTTAGTTGTGTTTTGGAGTACCCCTTCCACACCTAGGCAGATAGTTTTCAACTTTGCCTCATACTTCATTTCTACTTTTGCAGAGCTTGAAGTTCAGGCAAAGAAAAGAGCCCGAGACCTTCATGGGCCTTTTCTGAGCATGTGGCCAATCCTGGGCATATTGTGGTCTTCTGGGAGTATGTAGAAGCTTTTCAAAGCCCTTATTTCCAAAAGCATCTCATTTCCTACCTTTATTCTCTAGCTTTTAGATTACTCTATTATTTGTCCCAAATATCATCTCTTGCCCCAGGTGGGCAAATGGCTAATGCATTTGCCTTTGAATGTTTTTGACAAACACAGTCAAAAGTAGCCACTTCAGACTTCAGAGAGGTGAGAATTAAGTGAAATTAAGGCTGAGGCTTTAAGCTGACTATTCACATAACCATAAGACATTTCAAAACAAAGAGCCAAAATTCTTTGAGAGTAAGGTTTATTTATAAGGTTTATTCTCCTCCCTCTAGTACTAGGAAACTATAATCTCTACTGAAAATGGAGGCTGCTGTCTTCAAGGCTGCCTTCACGGCTGCACAGCTGGGGAGAGAGTGATGGGGCCAGTGCAAATTAAAACTCCACTAATCTTTTTTCTGAGACTCAGCTGTTTCCTTTTTTTCTTGATTAAATATTTGCCTGGTTGCTGGAAACCCTTGATTAGTTTCCAGAGTTCCAATAAAGATGCTTCTGACAATCCTAACCAATTTATTTACTTCCTTTGAGGAAGGATAGGTTTTTTGGAGTTCCCTACTCAGTCATTTTCACTGATGTCACCTCAATTTTTTTCTAATTGTTCAAGAAAGTTACTTGAATTATAGTTGAGCTGGCATTATTCTATTCCTTTGTTTTGGTGTTTTTCCTCAGAAACTGCTATTACCATTTTGGATTCTCTTTTTTACAATCTTAAGCAACTGTCACTTATCTCAAATTCTTCCATTTCCTTTTTCTCAATTGTTTTTATTTTTGATATTTTATTTTTTTCACCATTTATTTCACTTACAGCTCTAATGTGTTGTATTTATTTGTTCTTGCATTTCCCTCTTGCTTGGTTTTAATATGGGAAATGTTGTTTCTTTCTTTCTCTTTTTTAAATGTTATTTCTTCATTTCTGATTTTATCAAGATATCTGTCATCTCATTTTAGAATTTTTATAATCTGAATTTATCCTCTTTCATGTTTGGTACCATTTTCTTAATGTCCTTTTGCTATTCTGCAGTGAGCTCTGAATGTTTAATTTTGAGAGACTACTCTTCACATCTTCTCACAAACCCCAGCACTTGCCCAATTTTGCTGTCCATAAACTTCCCAATTTTAGTTGCCCTACGTGAATTGATCTGTTGTGATTTTAATAAATACCCATTGGCTATGTGTATTTCTGTTGTTCTCAGACCTGTCAGATTCTCTATTGCTTTCTTTGTTTTCTCTCACAAAGACACTTATACTAGGTGGGACTTCTGTCTATTGTTGCTTTTTGTTTGTTTGTTTCATTCACACTCTCTTGGGGCTCATAGGGATACCTATTACCTAATTTCACTATAAAGGTTGTTCATGGGATTTGGACTGTTCTATTTAGTTGCTGGGTCTGTGTTTATCTGCTAATGGAGGGATATTTAAAAACTGTAATATGACTGCATCAATTTTCCAGAATCCCCTTTTATTCTTGGGTCTTATGTTTATTCTTATACTTCAAGGAATTCATCTTTACTGTTATTGGTGAAGTAAAAAATAGCAAAGTTGTTGACATGTACATTAATGTGGATATCATCACTTTCATACCATTAACACCAAGGTTTATGTGCAATACTTATTTCTGTATTCCATGACAAATCAATCTTGATATCACTTGTTACTATTTATTTGTTCTTATGTGTTGAAAACAGCTTCCTCAAAGGGGCAAGCACAACTTAAAAAAATTTTGGGGACTAAAGTTTTCAAAGTAATGTGTTGACTCTGATTAATATACTAATGCTTTTAAAATATGAAAATAAAATTCCCTGCTTTAAGTAGAAGCTTCCTCTATAAAGTTTGGAGTAGTGACACATTTTTAAGTTACTATTTATTCATACACATTAATATTCATCTGCACTAAATTTTTTAGGGTTCAAAAGAAATCTTTTTTTAAAAATTCACCTTCTTAAAGAGAATGTCATGGCTTGATTGTCTAGTTTTTCTGCTACCTCCTTGAACTTGCCCCTTTAGTTATATAGCCCATTTTATGGAAGATGTACTCTAGACTCAGGAAAGTTACTCAGCATTGACAAAAAAAATTGCATGGTTTCCACTTCACTAAACTCAGAGATGAAAGTTAAATATTGTTTTTGTGTTCTAGTCATGTATAAACTTACTATCACAGAACACACTCTGCCCAAATATTTTTATGCTTTTCTGGTAATGGCACTGGAAATTTTCTCTCTTGAATAGTAAAATATTTCAGAGTCCCTTTAGAGGGAAGGTTCCAAACCTCTAAGAACCATTTTAGAGAAAAAAGAAATAAATTTAAACAGTTTTATTAATACCAGGGAATGAATGGGTTATGAACATTATGATTTAAATGCTTGAGAAAGTGTTTCCTGAGATAATTAACTATTTTAAATACATATATCCCTGCTTTGATCAGGTACTTATAAATCCTTGGAAGCATGTAACTATGCTTTTTTGGTAGTGGATTAACTGTCAAGCAAATTACTTGATATATTTTTATGTGCTGTATTGACCACTGTAGTGTCTTTGGGCAGGAGTACTAAAAACAGAAAATATGCAGAAATGGAGATTTGTTAGAAACTCATATATGCTTCTTGCATTATCAGGTTTTAAAATAGTGCTCCAGGAATACTATTTCCTATACTCTGCAATATGCAATCTGTGATGACATTTGCTAAATTTTTGTTGTTATTTTTATTGCAAAAAAGTTTATTCATTTATTCCTCTTTATATTATTATGTGTGAGACATGAGAGCCTTTAGAGTCAGACAGACTGTTACCACTTGTGCTGTTTTATGCTCACTGAACCTTTTTTTTTTTCTCTCCTAAAAAATGAGGATTAAAATAAAGGTAAAGAAAAAAAGCACAACACAAGGTCAAGAATAAACTATATGTTTAAAAACATTAGTTTATTCTATATTTCCCCTGGAAAATAAAATACTTATAACCAACCAATTTCTGCATTGTAATATCTCTGTACTATAATCCGCAATATCTCCCCAAAGAGTAGTCAAGTCTTAGTTTTTCTGAAGACAAACATATACAATTTTTAGACACTTGATCATAATCAGAACCCTCCTTTTTTTTTTTAAACAATACATCATTTAGTGTTTTCATAGACATATTGACTTTCAAGTTAATCAAAGAAGGGACAATTTTGTCAGATATCTTGGTAGGGTACAATATAGCTTAATTATCAGATTATTAATTATATATTAATATAATATTAATATTACACTATATATAATATAATATATAATATTATATAATAAATTAATATTTATATATATTAATTAAATTATTAACTTCCATATCACAAATTAATCCATCAGAGACAAATTTTTTATTTTGGTAAGGAAAGAGAAGGAGTTGTTTTTACGAATGTTTAAAAAGTAATATTTGAGAATGTACTGTTCTGTGCTAAGGAATATGTAAACATTGTGAATCTATAAGTATATTTTTCACCAAATTCTTGACATTTTTAGCTACTGTTTATTCCAATATCTTCTCCTTCAGTTTCTCTCTCCTCTTTCTCAGGAACCACAATTACATGTGTATTATAGCTTTTGTCATTATTCCACCTGACTCTGAGGTTCTGACACTTTTTCCCATTCTATTTTCTATTTGTTCTTCAGATTTGATTATTTCTATTCATTTGTCTTCAAGTTCTGTATTGCTTCTGTAATCTTCATTCTTCTATAGATTCCACCAAGTGAGTTTTTTAAGTTCTAAATTAAATTAAATTACTTTTTTTGGTTCTAAAACTTCTTATTTGATTCTGTTTTATGATTTTTATTGTCTGATAAGATCTGACTTTCCATGGACATGAGTATATTTTACTTTAGTTTGACTGAGTAGTATAATATCTGCTTTAAAATGTTTACCTACTAATTCCAATATATGAGTTATCTCACCGTCAGTCTAGGTTTTTGATTTTTAGTTTTGAGACTGGGTCGCATTTTCCTGGTTCTTTGTGTTTTGACTAATTTTGGATTGAATCCTAGACATTGTGAATATTATGTTTTGGAGATTCCAGGTTGTGTTATATTCTTCAGAAGTATATTAGTTTTTCTCCTTCCCTGCAGTGGGTGGCAACTCAAATCTCAGTTCAGTTCTGTTCTTGAGTTGCTTTGAGTCTTTTCTGTGCATACATAATTTGGGGGCTAGCTAGAATATTCTGTGCACAAATTGTATAGGAAATTTACCACTTTCCCTAGCTTTCTTGTTTCTGGGACTCTCTAATTTTCAAAGGCCAAAGTTACAACTGTTTCATCTTCTGGTCCCTCAGTCCAGAAATCTTTGGGATTTCTATCAGCGCATATGTGCCTTTTATAGTGCTGATTTTGGCCTTTTTTCAGGATAAAATCTGGAGACATTATGCTGATATAAGTCAGTCACAAAAGGATAAATACTACATGATACAGTCTATTTAAAAATTTTTTAATTCTGTTCCATTGATCTATGTGTCTGTTTTTGTGCCAGTACCATGCTGTCTTGATGATGACAGCTTTGTAATAGAGCTTGAAGTCCGGAATTGTGATGCCACCAACGTTGGCTTTCTTTTTCAATATCCCTTTGGCTATTCGAGGTCTTTTCTGGTTCCATATAAATTTTAGCATTATTTGTTCCATTTCTTTGAAAAAGATGGATGGTACTTTGATAGGAATTGCATTAAATGTGTAGATTGCTTTAGGTAGCATAGACATTTTCACAATATTTATTCTTCCAATCCAGGAGCATGGAACATTTTTCCATTTCTTTGTGTCTTCCTCAATTTCTTTCATGAGTACTTTATAGTTTTCTGAGTATAGATTCTGTGTCTCTTTGGTTAGGTTTATTCCTAGGTATCTTATGGTTTTGGATGCAATTGTAAATGGGATTGACTCCTTAATATCTCTTTCTTCTGTCTTGCTGTTGGTGTAGAGAAATGCAACTGACTTCTGTGCATTGATTTTATATCCTGACACTTTACTGAATTCCTGTATAAGTTCTAGCAGTTTTGGAGTGGAGTCTTTTGGGTTTTCCACATATAGTATCATATCATCTGCAAAGAGTGATAATTTGACTTCTTCTTTGCCGATTTGGATGCCTTTAATTTCCTTTTGTTGTCTGATTGCTGAGGCTAGGACCTCTAGTACTATGTTGAATAGCAGTGGTGATAATGGACATCCCTGCCGTGTTCCTGACCTTAGCGGAAAAGCTTTCAGTTTTTCTCCATTGAGAATGATATTTGCGGTGGGTTTTTCATTGATGGCTTTGATGATATTGAGGTAGAGAGCCCAGAAATAGACCCTCAAATCTATGGTCAACTCATCTTCGACAAAGCAGGAAAGAATGTCCAATGGAAAAAAGACAGCCTCTTCAATAAATGGTGCTGGGAAAATTGGACAGCCACATGCAGAAAAATGAAATTGGACCATTTCCTTACACCACACACAAAAATAGACTCAAAATGGATGAAGGACCTCAATGTGCGAAAGGAATCCATCAAAATCCTTGAGGAGAACACAGGCAGCAACCTCTTCGACCTCTGCCGCAGCAACATCTTCCTAGGAACAACGCAAAAGGCAAGGGAAGCAAGGGAAAAAATGAACTATTGGGATTTCATCAAGATCAAAAGCTTTTGCACAGCAAAGGAAACAGTTAACAAAATCAAAAGACAACTGACAGAATGGGAGAAGATATTTGCAAACGACATATCAGATAAAGGACTAATGTCCAGAATCTATAAAGAACTTAGCAAACTCAACACCCAAAGAACAAATAATCCAATCAAGAAATGGGCAGAGGACATGAACAGACATTTCTGCAAAGAAGACATCCAGATGGCCAACAGACACATGAAAAAGTGCTCCATATCACTCGGCATCAGGGAAATACAAATCAAAACCACAATGCGATATCACCTCACACCAGTCAGAATGGCTAAAATCAACAAGTCAGGAAATGACAGATGCTGGCGAGGATGTGGAGAAAGGGGAACCCTCCTACACTGTTGGTGGGAATGCAAGCTGGTGCAGCCACTCTGGAAAACAGCATGGAGGTTCCTCAAAATGTTGAAAATAGAACTGCCCTATGACCCAGCAATTGCACTATTGGGTATTTACCCTAAAGATACAAATGTAGTGATCCAAAGGGGCACATGCACCCGAATGTTTATAGCAGCAATGTCTACAATAGCCAAACTATGGAAAGAACCTAGATGTCCATCCACAGATGAATGGATCAAGAAGATGTGGTATATATAGACAATGGAATACTATGCAGCCATCCAAAGAAATGAAATCTTGCCATTTGCGACAACATGGATGGAACTAGAGCGTATCATGCTTAGCGAAATAAGTCAAGCAGAGAAAGACAACTATCATATGATCTCCCTGATATGAGGAAGTGGTGATACAACATGGAGGCTTAAGTGGGTAGAAGAAGAATAAATGAAACAAGATGGGATTGGGAGGGAGACAAACCATAAGTGACTCTTAATCTCACAAAACAAACTGAGGGTTGCTGGGGGGAGGGGGTTTGGGAGAAGGGGGTGGGATTATGGACATTGGGGAGGGTATGTGCTTTGGTGAGTGCTGTGAAGTGTGTAAACCTGGTGATTCACAGACCTGTACCCCTGGGCTAAAAATATATGTTTATAAAAAATAAAAAGTTAAAAAAAAATTTTTTTATTAACATATAATGTCTTATTTGCCCCAGGGGTACAGGTCTGTGAATTGTCAGGCTTACACACTTCACAGCACTCACCATTTCACATACCCTCCCCAGTCATGATTCAGTTTATATAAGTTATCTACATTAGTCAAAGTCATGGGAGTCAGGAATAGAATTGTTGTGAGGGGCTAAGGGAAGGGGAAGATGAGGAGATCCTGATGAGTGGGCTTAAAATTTCAGTTATACAGGATGAAAACTTCTAGAGATCTGCTGTACAACATTGTGCCTATAGATAACAATACTGTATTATATACTTAAAAGCTTGCTAAGAGTGTAGATTTCATTATAAATGTTCTTACAAACTCTTAAAATAAAAACAGGGACACCTGGGTGGTACAGTTGGTTAAATATCTGACTCTTGGTTTCAGCTCAGGTCGTGAGCTCAGGGTTGCCAGATCAAGCCCTGCGTTTGGCTCTGAGCTCAGTGCAGATTCTGCTTGGGTTTCTCTCACTTTCTCCCTCTACCCTTTCCCCCACCCCCTTTCTCTCTCTCAAAAATAAATAAATCTTTTTTTTTTTTTAAATGAGAAATTAGAAGCAACTACGTATAGGCACTATAAGACCATGTGATTGTTATTGAGGGTAAGTTCACAGTGGGATGGAATCAAATACTAACTGAATAGATACTTACTGAAAGCTAAAATAAAATGTGAGCCAGACATTTAACCAAGGTAGGTACTAGAATATTGCAAAAGTAGAGATGTTGTCATAAAGCTAGGGAACAAAAACACTCTGCCGTGGAAGCTGCAAGAAGGTTAGGTAGGTATTTTAAAAAATCCTTTTCTAAGCACCATCTAGTCCCTGGGCTTCTTTACGTCAGTGAACCTGAGTTTATTTTGTAGGGATTGCCAACCTAAGCTATGGTCAATAAATCTAATGTCAAGTGCATGTGGAATCGAAAGGGTCAACTTGGAGTACTTGCTGGCACAATTGGTAGAGCATATGACTCTTGATCTGAGTCATGAGTTCAAGCTCCCTATTGGGCATGGAACTTACCTTAAAAAAAAAAAAAAAGGGTTAACTTGCTTACTCTGTACCACCTATATAGGCAGCCATAAAAACTTAGTTTTGGTGTTTAAAAAAGTGTCACTTTCCTATAAGTTCTTTTTGTATTTTGTAAACATGAAAAAAATAGGTAAACACTTTGAAACAAAAAAAATGTGTTCTTATGTTTTTAGAAAAGGATTATCATAAAACTATTTAGCGTTTTAGGGTAGTGTAGACAAATCTGACCCCATCATGTTTGTGGAAGTCTCTCTCTCTCTCTTTCTCTCTCTCTCTCTATATATATATTTTCTTAGAATATATGCAAAATGTTTTTTATAATTTTAAATGCTTGAGAAATCAAAAGAAGAATAATGTTCAGTGACTCATAAAAATTATATGAAATTCAAATTTCAGTTTCTATAAATAAAATGTTATTGAAATATAGCCACAGTCATTAATTTATATATTACCTATGGCTGCTTTTGTGCTATGTATGTCAGCAAAGTTGAGTAATTATGATAGAAACTATATAACTCACAAAATATGTACTATCTGGCTCTTTACGGAAATAGTTTGCCTGTCCTGTCTTAAGGTAGTAAAGCCATGTCACAGGGAAGCACTTGAAATGCTCATCCTAAGGAAGTATATTTAGTACCTGAAAATAAACCAACAAAATAAATATGCAAGTAAAAAAGAGTGTTCTAGGATTTTGATAGGAATTGAATTGATCTACAGAGCAATTAAAGAGAATTGCCAACTTAACAATATTGAATCTTCAATCCATGAAGATGTAGGATGTCTTGCCATTTATTTAGCTTATTTCCCTTAGCAAAGGTTTAAAATTTTTGCATGTTTACTTCTTGCATTTTTTTGTTAAATTTATTCCTAAGCATTTTATTCTTTTTGATGCTCTCACAAATGAAATTCCTAATTTAATTTTCAGATTATTTATTGCTAGTTTATAAGTATACAGTTGTTTCTTAAAAAATCATTTTGAATCCTGCAGACTTGCTGTACTGGTTTATTAATTAATATTTTGTGTTTGTGGATTCCTTAGGATTTTCTCCATATACTGATATCTATAGATAAAAATAGTTTTACTTTTTCCTTTTCAATCTTGATGACTTTTATCTTTTCTTGCCTAATTGCCCCAGCTAGAAACTTCAGTATTATATTCGGTAGAAGAGTTGAGACTAGTTATCCTTATCTTGTACCTGAATTTAAGGCCAAACATTTAGTTTTGACCATTAAGTATTATGATTCCCATAGATTTTTTGTTGTTGTTGTTGTTTTTTAAGAGTTTATTTATTTATTTACTTATCAGAGAGAGAGAGAGAGAACAGCAGGCAGAGGGTGAAGCAAGCTGGGATCGTGATCTGAACCAAAGGCAGATGCTTAACTGACTGAGCCACCCAGGAGTCCCCCCCCCCCATAGGTTTTTTTTTGTAGAAGCCCTTTATCAGGTTAGAAAAATTATCTTCTGTTCCAAATTTTGTAAGAGGTTTCTTGTTATTGTTTTGTTTGTTAAGTCTTGAATGGGTTGGCTTGTCAAATGCTTTTTTCTGTATCTATTAAGATAATCATGTAGTTTTTGTCCTATATATTATGATACGTTAGATTAATTGATTTGGGGATGTTAAACCAAACTTCCATTTCTGAAATGAAGTCCACTTACTTGGTCATAGATTATACTTTTAAAAAATACATATATTTTGGATTCAGTTGTCTAATATGCTTTTTTTTTTCTTTTTTTTCTTTTTTTTTTTTTTTTTAATTTTTATTTTTTATAACCATATATTTTTATCCCCAGGGGTACAGGTCTGTGAATCACCAGGTTTACACACTTCACAGCACTCACCAAAGCACATACCCTCCCCAATGTCCATAATCCCACCCTCTTCTCCCAAACCCCCTCCCCCCAGCAACCCTCAGTTTGTTTTGTGAGATTAAGAGTCACTTATGGTTTGTCTCCCTCCCAATCCCATCTTGTTTCTTTTATTCTTCTCCTACCCACTTAAGCCTCCATGTTGCATCACCACTTCCTCATATCAGGGAGATCATATGATAGTTGTCTTTCTCTGCTTGACTTATTTCGCTAAGCATGATTCGCTCTAGTTCCATCCATGTTGTCGCAAATGGCAAGATTTCATTTCTTTTGATGGCTGCATAGTATTCCATTGTGTATATATACCACATCTTCTTGATCCATTTATCTGTTGATGGACATCTAGGTTCTTTCCATAGTTTGGCTATTGTGGACATTGCTGCTATAAACATTCGGGTGCATGTGCCCCTTTGGATCACTACATTTGTATCTTTAGGGTAAATACCCAATAGTGCAATTGCTGGGTCATAGGGCAGTTCTATTTTCAACATTCTGAGGAACCTCCATGCTGTTTTCCAGAGTGGCTGCACCAGCTTGCATTCCCACCAACAATGTAGGAGGGTTCCCCTTTCTCCACATCCTCGCCAGCATCTGTCATTTCCTGACTTGTTGATTTTAGCCATTCTGACTGGTGTGAGGTGATATCTCATTGTGGTTTTGATTTGTATTTCCCTGATGCCGAGTGATATGGAGCACTTTTTCATGTGTCTGTTGGCCATCTGGATGTCTTCTTTACAGAAATGTCTGTTCATGTCCTTTTGAAAGGTTTTTGAATCTATGTTCATGAGGAATATTGGTGTGTAATTTTCTTTTTTTGTGATGTCTTTGCTTGGCTTTGGCTACAGGGTGGTACTGTCTCATAGAATGACTAGGGATTTTAAGGGTCATTTTGGTGAGGCTTGATTATGGGAGCTGGACTACCGTAAGACTGAATAAGGAAGATTTTATTGACCAGGGAGAACTTTCAGGATAGAATTTCCTTCCTTCCTCCCTCGCTTCCTCTCTTTCTTCTTTCCTTCTTCTCTTCCATATTATAGCCTTCCAACACAATTATGAAATTGGCATAGATAAACATCTAAGACACAGATGTTACTAATTGGATCCAAATAGGTCATCTAGAATTATGATTTCTTTCTTCCTTCTTTCCTCCCTTTCATTATCCTTTATTTCTTCCCTTAGTTCTTCCTTTTTTTCCTTCCTTCCTTTCTGTATTGAGGCATAGATTAGCAATAATAAAATAGGATATTATATATAGATACACTATTATTCCTTATATATGAAAGCAAAACTACATAGACTCTTGTCATTATCCTCATATACCCTAGGCCAAAATTCTCACCATTACTCCAAACACACTCTTTTACATATCTCTACTTCTTTCTGAAATGCTCATCTCCCTGCTCTCCATTTATTAGCTCTTAGTCATCCTTTGTGAATGGGCCATGGAAGTTTGCAAACTGTCCTGTAATCTTACCAGGGTTAGAGCAAACTCTGGATGTAGTTAGAAGGAAGAGTGACTGATCTTGCTCTTGAAAAAGCAGCTAAAGAGAGATGGTTGAAAAACCTAAATAAGGGAATTGAGTTTGTAGATTTCATCCAGGGGTGAAATTAAGATAAAACATAAAATAAAAAATCAACTTTGGGGGCACCTGGGTGGCTCAGTGGATTAAGCCGCTGCCTTCGGTTCAGGTCATGATCTCAGTGTCCTGGGATAGAGCCCCACATCGGGCTCTCTGCTCAGCAGGGAGCCTGCTTCCCTCTCTCTCTGCCTGAATCTCTGCCTACTTGTGATCTCTCTCTGTGTGTCAAATAAATAAATAAAATCTTTTTAAAAAAATCAACTTTGCTTCTCTATATTTTTAGGGGAGCATTTACATTCATCATGGGCTGTGACAGTGAAATTGGGTGATGGTGATGGAAAGTATCTAAAGGTAAATAATCAAATCTGTTTAAAATATAGAATCACTTGACATGTGGGTATTAACCAGTTACTATAACCAACTCTTCATGCCTGCTGATTGACATGTGAATACAACACAAATTATAAAATGAGGACTAACTAATATCTGAGACATAAATGTTGCTAATTGAATCCAAATAAGCTCATCACTGTTGGCAATAGTACAACTTTAAATCCTTGAAGTTAATTACAAAGGATAAAGGAGAGAATTAGATATTGCTTAGAAAAAGAGTAGTTATGAAATCCAGATACCTAAGTCTATTAAGGATGTGTTTGCTTAAGAAGATAATTTAATTGATAATTACTAACCTTAAGTAGATGAAGCTAATATTGAGGGCTAAATATTTATCACATATATGAGAAGGTTTCTATTTTGACAACGTCCATTCTATACAAAGCAATACATAATTTATTGTTAAAATTATGTCAGATTTCTGAATTGCATATTCATAAAACACAGTTAACACAAAATGTCATAAAACTAAATTGCATCATTTCTTAAGTAAAGATGGTTTGTTACTAATTGCTTCAGAAGAGATATAAAGATAAACAAAGATAACATAATTTAGTTTTTAATTTAATTTGTTTTAAAACTGCCGTATATAGGGACTCCTGGGTGGCTTAGTCAGTTAAGCTGATGCCTTCAGCTCAGGTCATGATCCCAGGGTCCTGGGATTGAGTCCCACATCTGGCTCCTTGCTCAGCAGACAGCCTGATTTTCTCCCTGCCTCTGCCTGCCACTCTGCCTGCTTGTGTGCTCTCTCTCTGACAAATGAGTAGTTAGAGTCAATCACCCAGCCCAAAAAATAAAAAACAAAAAACAAAAAACTGCCATATATAAATTGCTATTAACATGCTTCCTTTTTTTTTGGTTTTGCTAAAGTTTTAGAGTCATATAACTGATCTCTACAGAGAGAGTAAAGTAATTAACATTGATGAAATTCATTTCTACCTATTCTCCTAGAATATTGATAAAAGCAAGTGACATTTTGACTACTTTTGTACAGATCTGTTTGGGTTTTACACAATTTTGGTGAACCACCATTTGTGAATTACAGGTACAGAATATGGAGTGGAGTCCTGATTAGAGGAGCAAATATTCCCATCATATATTATTAAAAACTATTCTAATTCTCTTTCTGACTCAGAATATTGCTACTAATAGTCACAAGCATAGCTGTGGATTGAGGTAAATTTGGTTGGTGAGAAAGTGCAGAAGAGAATAATATTAGCAGGGGTCTAAGAGAAGATTGCAATATTCAAAACAAGGCTACTAGGATCCCTGTACCTCAGCCCACCAATTGGCAGAGAGAAAATCATTGCTGTTAGGATGTGTTCATATATAACCTTTGTCTTCTGAGCACTGTGGACTTAATTCAGTAAATCCCTTTAAGTTCCATTAATTATATGTAGCATTAGTCAGTATTTAGTGGTGAACTTGGCATAGAGCTAAACATGGGAATTTATAGAATGGGTTTTTCATTTTCATTATAAAAAGTGAAGATTTGGCTTTCCTGGACATTCTTGCATTTATCTAAAAAATGCAGATGTAAATGTTTTAGGTACTAGTTTTTTGTTCCAATAATATTAGGGACAAAAATTAGTTTCATGTCTTACAAATATTCTTTAAAAAAAACAAACTTGAAATCTTACAGATTCTCTTGAAAGGGTCATATGTAACATTTATTTTTGTCTACCATTTTAGAACCTAAAGGGAGTTAAAGACTTAATGAAAAATAAGACAGAGTGAAACCTTAATTATCTCAACAATCCTAGATATACTATTGTTTGGAAGTATTACTGGAGTGCAAAGCTGATGTAATAACTATCAGATATCTATAAAAGGAAACCCTATACCTGTTTAAAAATCAGAATGCCAGTAAAATGTCTGTAAGTGCATAAACTATTTCATTTTTCAGTCGACAAAACAGAGATATTATTTGCCACCCACATATCTCTGAGGAATGACATGAGGAAAGTGCTTTGTACTTTTCTCATATTTAGCCTTAATTCTAATCATCTTATTAACCTGCTTCTTAGTCATTACAAAGACATCCCCGACAAAACGACATACCATTTCATAACATGTTCCTTTAGCTGTCATTCTGCATCTCTTCGCTTCCAGAAAGAATTTATGCCCAGGCTGGGTGCTTGGAATTTAGTTTAAATGGACTTTTATTTTGCTTTCTGCTACCAAGTATTTGAGTCATTTTAGCTATTTTATTCATATATACCCTGGGTCAGGAATCCATCAATGAAACAGTTTTTCTCTAAGAACTTAAAATAACTTATAAAAGTCATTTCTAAAATGCATATATTCAGGATCTTTACTTTGAGCCAAAAGAAAAACATCAGTCAGTAACCATAGCTATAATACATAAATTATATATACTAAATTTACTATTCATGTGCTACGTAAGCAGAAATTTAGGTACGATGAAGAACACTTATTTTTTTTTACCCTACTAGATTTTTTAATGACTAATGTGCATTGTACATTAATTTTAATTTTGGACTGTATAGAAAAACAGTTTAGTGCTATTTCAGATTTTGGAGTAAAAGAAAATTTTGCTTTAACTCTAGATACTATTACCCATTACTGATTTAGCAGAAAACACCAGATGTTCCAAAAGATACAATTTCTTTTCTTTTGAGATACATGGGCTAAAATTCCCAAGTTTCTTTGCTGTTAGGTTTCACCGTATCACGGGGTTCTAACCAAAGAAATAGGAGTAAAAGTAATGTGCACCATTTTTGACCCTAAGTCCTTCTGTTACAATAAGAAATATGTATTTGATTTTTGTCCACTGTTCCTGACAGAGGTCCTAAATTCCTTGGAATTTCCCAAGGGATAGGATGAAATAAGAGCATCTTTTATTTTAGCGAGGCAACTATTGGTGAGCCTCTAGATAACTTAAGGATGGGTGCTGGTTGTCAGAAAGATCAAGTCATGATTAGAACAGCTGAAACATTCAGCCCCACCCACTGAGAGGGGCCAGAGATTGAGTTAATCATCAATGGTCAATGATTTAATCAATCATGCCTACTTACTATTATTTTATTTTTTAGAGAGAGAGTGCCCTCATGTTTGTAGGAGTTAAGGGACAGAGGGAGAGAATCAAGCAGGCTCCACACCCAACACAGAGCCCCACATGAGACTCAGTCTTATCACCCTGAGATCATGACCTGAGCCAAAATCAAGAGTCAGATCTTAACCAACTGAGCCACCCAAGTGTCCCAATCATGCCTACTTATTAAAACCTCCATAAAAATCTTTAAATGGTGGGATACAGTGAGCCTCCCGGTTGTTGAACACATCAAGTACTGAGAGGGTGACATGCCTGGAGATGGCATAGAAGTTCTGTGTCACTTCCCCATACCTTGCTCTATGCATCTCTTTTATCTGGCTGTTTCTGGGTTGTGTCCTTTGGAGTAAACTGATAATGGTAAAGTGTTTCTATGGGATCCATGAGCCATTCTAGCAGATTATCAAACCTGAGGAGAAGATAATGGGAACCTCTGATTTATATAGCTGGTTCATCAGAAGTGCACTTGGCAATCTGGGACTTGCAACTGGCATCAGAAGTGGGAGGTGTCTTGTGGGAATAAGCCCTTAATCTGTATGTATTAACTCTGCACAGTTAGTGTCAGAATTGAATTGAATTGTAGGATACTCAGACTGAATATCTGGAAAATTGGAGAATTTTCTGGTGTTGGGAAAAAAAAAACACACATTTGGTGTCAGATGTGTTGTGAATGAAACAGTTCAGAGACTTTAAGAGGAGGGGTACCCACTGACTAGCATCTTTTCTTTTCTACTGGCTTAAATATCAAGTCTCTAAGAGATGCTAAAACCACAAGGTAGAAGGAATCTGGCTCCCTGGACTACTACATGCAGGAAAGTTACCTTCCAGTTAGGGAAAGTCATGTTATATGGTAATGTGATTATGACATAAACTTCCGGTTTGTTTGAGTCACTAGTCATACTTGGGTCTAATGGTACTTCAGCCTCATCTACCCTAAAACAACAGTGTAACATTTCTTCTTTCTTTAACTGAACATTGAAACATTGAATAATAAAAGTAAACTTGGCAGTGACATTTGCTTGTTAATATTACCATTACTTCAGTAAACACAGAACTTATTATAGCAATTATTGCTACTGATAACCCAACAAAAGCATGAATCACCATGATAGTTAACATAAAAGTATTCAATTTAAGTATTGAGTTAGCAACATTCTTATAATGTGAACAGGAGAATATTCATTATTTGATTCTCCTTACTCTAAAAACAGAAATCAAGTGTAAAGTGTATGATTACATGTAAGTCTTTGAAAGAAGCAAGATTTTTATCTGAAGTCCCTAAAATAAGCAAATGGCCACACACTTGCCTTAAGTGAACTAAAAAGAAAACTAAATAGAACTAAAAAGCTAAAAAAGTTTGGTGGGAGATCTCAGAGTATGCTAACAATTTCAGCCTTAGCTTGGAATGATAAAAGTGGAAAAGGGGAATCATGTTTTTATCATGTTCAGTGAATCTCCTGAGGAAAACATAAGAAAGCTAAAATTTTTATTTTTTTAATTTTTTTATTTATTATTTTTAAAGAGTCAATTTATTTATTTGTCAGACAGAGATCACGAGTAGGCAGAGAGAGAGAGAAAGAGGAGGAAGCAGGCTCTCTGCCGAGCAGAGAGCCCGATGTGGGGCTCAATCCCAGGACTCTGGGATCATGACCCGAGCTGAAAGCAGAGGCTTTGACCCACTGAGCCACCCAGGCACCCCTAAAATTTTTATTTTAATCTTTTTTTAAACATTAGTTCCTGATCTTATACTTAGTAACATATCTACAATGAAAAACAAAAGCAAAAATGGGACTCCTGGAATAGAAACAAGTACCAAGGTCAGAATGATTCTTGAGGGACTCTGCCAAGACTGACAAACTTGAGATTCAGTTTTGATAGATATGCAGTTTGAAGATTGTGGGACATAATAAATCCTTTGAGCAAGCCAGGAAAATGAACCGTAGAATCCCACATAAATCTGGGACCCTCAAAGTGCCATGCTTTCTAAGCAAATGTTAACAGAAGGGAACTTGAATTTTCCAAGCTGGTCCATCATAGAAGGAAAAAAAAAAATCTTTATGGAGAAACTGTAAACAAAGATAGTTATTCACAATGTTGTATGACTTGAATTGATTCAAAGTGTTTGGTTATAAAATCTCAAGCAAATAGCTTTATTTAAAGCCTTGCTACCAGGCAACTAACTGGCAGAAGAAAACACAAACCATTTTTGGAGAAATAAAACTTTTCCACAGACTAACTCAACAGGTAAAATCCAATGAATATGAATTCACAGCAAAATAAAAGCATATACATACATACATACAATAGATTCTCATTATTCATGGTATTTATGTTGTATTAAGTTGCTGCAAACACTGAATTAACAAACACTGAGCCATTGTTCTTAGGGGATATTTGTGTGAGGTTCCTTTCCTCTAGTCACAATGTTTTCATCAACCAATCAATACATCAGTATTTTAATAGATACCATATTTAGTACATATTGTTGATTCATTGACATTGAACTCATGGCCAAGCAGACTATAAATTATGGCTGAATGAAGCTAATCTAACACACATATTCTTTCCATTGGCACACCGAAGTCTTCTTGTGTTCAAGAATGTTAAACAACACTTCAGTACTACACTTGGGAGTCATCTTAAACTGTGAAGTCTCTTCTCTCTCACACACACACACACAAGCATAAAAATGTGAAAAACTTGGCGTTGAACAGATTGCAAAATACTTGTTTAGAGTAGGAGAGCTGTAAGAAAAAGACAAAAGTAGCACCTCCATTGACCTCAGTTGGGAATGTGTTTGTTAGGTGACTCAAAATTTTGTGGACTGTGCGCTTGTCCATGTATAAGCACAAAAGTGCTATGAGTATTGATTTTAAAGTTATAAATACATTTTAGTGAGTAAATAAATTCACAATTATGGATCCATGAATGATGAGAACTGTACCATACAAGGAGGCAAAGGCTCATGAACCCAAGCCAACAGGAAAACAAAGCAGAATCACACATGCAAATGCTTCTTGCATAGGGATTACAAAAAGAATACAAAATGACATTTTTATAATAAAAATAATTACAGGTGCCTGTGTGGCTCAGTGGGTTAAAGCCTCTCCTTTCGGCTCCAGTCATGATCTCAGGGTCCTGGGATCGAGCCCCACATCATGCTCTCTGCTCAGCAGGGAGCCTGCTTCCCCTCTCTCTGCCTGCCTCTCTGCCTACTTGTGATCTCTGTCTGTCAAATAAATAAATAAAATCTTAAAAAAAAAAATAAAAAGCCACTGAATGAGCATAGGCTAAAAAGTGATAAATATGACCAAGCACATATACTGAAGAACCAAATGGTTCTTAATAGAAACAGAGAATAGAAATAATAGAAATGAGCCATATGAAGATTAAAAAATAAAGGGCTTATTAAATATATTGGCAGAGTAGTTGAAGTTGAAAAGAGCATTGAGTAAACTGGAATTGGAATCTGAGGTGATTGTCCAAAATATAGCCAGAGGAAAAAAAAAAAGAAGAAATATGGAAGAAGAGTTAAAACACCTAGACTATAGAGTGAGAAAGATGAACACTTACCTAACCAGAGGGTATAATAGAAACAAGATTTGAGGAGGTAATGACTGATTTTTTTTCCAGGATTGATATAAGACGCCAACCTCAGACCCAGAAAACCCAATATATTTATAGTAAATAAAAAGAAATCCATATCTAGACAAAGAGCAGTGAACTAATAGAAATTGAAAGAAAGACAAAGAGAAGGTCATAAAACCAACCAAAGAGGAAAAAAGGAGAGACAGTTTACGTAGGAGATCTATTTAGGTTTCATCTAATAAAATAGTATCTTTTTTAAAAGATTTAATTTATTTATTTGAGAGAGAGAGAATGAGAGAAAGAGAACAGGAGAGGGGAGAGGTCAGAGGGAGAAGCAGACTCCTCACCGAGCAGGGAGCCCAGTGTGGGACTCGATCCTGGGACTCTACGATCATGACCTGATCATGATCCTAGAGTCCTGAGCTGAAGGCAGTTGCTTAACCAACTGCCACCCAGGCACCCCATAAAATGGTATCTTAAATGTGTTGTGGAAAGGTTACCTTCAAACTTGTATCTTAAAAATGAGAACAACAACAAAAAAAAGTGAGAGCAGAGAAAAGACCTTTTTTTTTTTTTTAGAATATTAAAGTTTATAGCTTCTAATAGATTTTTAGTAACAAAAATTGTGAAAAGTCATGATCTCAGTCATGACTTTGAGTCAATGATCTCAGATCTCAATAATCTGAGTCAATGATCTCAGATTAAATTTCTGAGATGCAAAGAGAAATAGTGAACATCAAATTGCTAAATACATTGGTAAAGCTAAATAAACATTGACTATGTAAGATCACAGTAATAATATTTTCCTAATTATTGTTTAATTATATATGAATAACAAATTAAAATACCTAACAATAATCAAAATAAAATTTGATGTAGCTATACTGTTTTAGACAAAGAATTTAAGTCAAAACTCAATACTAGATAAGCGCAACACTAATTTCCCTAGAATTATATAAATATTCAAAATCGAAGTCATGTTCTAACATAACTTTAGAATATATAGAAGATTATTGTAAAATAAATGGACAGTTCCACCATTTTAAGCAGAGATTTTAGTATGCCATATTCACTAATTGGTGAATCGAACTGACAAATGGATGATAGGTCTGTGGGTGTTCATTTAACAACTCTTCTTTATTGCAAGCAGAAATTTAAAAATGTATTTACTAAAAATATCTATGAAACATTAGTATATGTACCTCACTACATTCAAAAGCAGGTTACAAACTTAATGCAAATGCAGTGACAGGTTGATCTTATACTCTTCCTTTTGTTTGGAGCACTACCATTTCCTCTTCTGCTAAGCTAGATTATACTTGTGTCTGCATTCTTGGTTTCCTCAGGAAGGCCTTTGTGGGTCCTTGGACTTGGACCTGTGTACTTGTTTTCATTATACCCTGTAATCCATAATCCTTCAAATGATAACACTCCTTGTGATTATTTGTGTATCATTTTTATCCTTGATAGGCCAAATGCATGAGGCCATGCACATACCATTCTTATTAATATTCGATTTCTGGTCTTAGCACAGCGCTAGCCTTACTTTATTTATGGATTAGTAATTGCAGATAGAAATGAAAGAAGAAAAGAGGAAATGGGAGAGAGATGCTTTATGTGATAGTTTGACTTTGGTGTGTTGGGACTCGAGATAATATGCTGGTATTACTTTGAGCCCTGTGGGGATTCCAGCACATCAAGAGAGACGGGAATTGTCCCAAAGAGAATGATATCTGATGCTCCTGAGGAGGCCAGAACGAGAGAGAAAACAAGTGATGCCTGCTATATAATAATGGGACTTATTCAAGAACAACTATGAGACCCCAACTGGAGATTCCCAGAAATGATTAGATCGGAGAAGGCTGCTTTGCAGGGGCTGGTGGCCCCAAAATACATACCAAGAAAGTATACAAAATAGTAAAAATAAAGGCTATTATGGTCTTTGTGATCTAAATTTTGAAACCCAGGCTGGTGTGGCAAAGCAACCACACAGTGTGATATAAATGACAGTGGTCCACGATGCTCCCAGGACACAAGCTATTTGATGCCAAGTTTACCATGAAAGTTTTTGTTTACGGACAAGACAAAATAGATATCAGATACACAGGAATGAAGTTCAAAACTGACTTTGTCATCAGGAGTTAGAAAGTAAGTCCACAAACAACAGCAACAAAAACGCTGAACTTAATCTGAAGCGCAGAAACTACAGAAGATGGGGAGAGGCACATCTGCTGCAGAAGGGATTCTCAGTGAGCAGCAAGAAAGAGGAAAAAAAAAAAAAAAGCTTTACCCTGAAGACTTTTAAGGCTGGCAGAGAATAAACACAGCCATTACCCAAGTTCACAGCTGTAACCTTGGGGAGCTGAACTGGAACATGGAACAGTTGCCACCTGCGCAGCTGAAGAAAGACTAATAGCAGGAACTTAACATCAGATCGGTGATTTCTTGGCTGCGGAAAAGGTAGCATCTTTCATAAAGCAAGCTGTTTTCCTGCTTTTAGTGACTCCAATTCTACTGAAGATTGTTGTTTTATAATGGAGAAAAACCCTTGCTGGCGACATTGGCTATATACTGATATGTCATAAAAGACTCTAACAGATGCTCCTGCCCAGTCCCCCCTGTGACAGAACATTTATTGTGGGTAATATTTGCAGTGCATTCTGCCCACGAGAGCCTACCAGTGATGCATTTTTCCCAAACAAGTATTTTGTGCCAAATACCCAGCATATCTCTGAAGATTTTTAACCCTATACCTTTCACAAAATCAAATTCATACTCAATAGTATACTGAGTAGGGAACAAAAAGGGGAAAACAAACTGTATGCCCGTTTTTCTTGGCAAAAAAAAAAAAAAATAAAATAAAAAATCAGACCGCAATAGAGTGATGAGATTTTTCCTAATATTATTATGTTTTTTAAAATTCTGAACTTGAAAGGTTATTTCCTTGTGGTTAGGTTTTTATTATATATTTTTGGCAAGAAAACTACCAGGCTAACTGTCTTTTATTGCATTGCATGGTTAAGTTATCTCACTATTACTGATGCTACCTACTATCATTGGTTTAGGTGGTGATTACCAGATACATTTCTCTTTGTTATTAGTAAGCAAGAGTCAAGGTGACAGGAAAGGATTTAAGGCCCCTTGCACATTTGAAGAACTGAATATGAATGGTGAGACTATAAATTAGGAAACTGTTACAATAATCCACTTAAGAAATTATCAGTGTTTTGAAAGAATAGTGGCAAGGTGGGGTCAGGTAGAGAAGAGGGAGTCCAGAGACGTGCAACTGGCTGAATCAATAGGACCTGGAAACTGATTAGATACATGGATGGAGAGATTTAAGGAATGTGAAAAAGAATCTTAGTTGAATCCTAGGTTTAGGGTTGCAGGATCCTGGATTTTTCTTTCAACCTGCTAAGTATGAGATTGCCTGTGGATTTCAAATATAGATATCAGATAGACATTTGGAAGTAAAAGAAGGTAAAATTGAAGAGGTGTGATTGTATATAAAGCATTTGTTCTACTTCATTTTATTTCCTCATGGATCCCATCTCTTGCTAATGAGTAAGAATCATGAGAAAAATAATCAGTAATACATAACAACTATTAAATCTATATTTGCAGTTCACATATGTATATCTTTTTAAAAAATCCATATTAAATAGCCAGAAAAGGAGATTTTACGTCTTTTTCTTGATGGCCCATTGAAACAGCTCTGATGATCATAGAAGATACCTTTATAATGGAAACACACTTTGAGTACCTGATAGTTTGAGTGTTGGGCTATGTTTCTACCACTCAAGTCATTATCTTCTTAGATAAATTTTCTCTATAGGGGGCGCCTGGGTGGCTTAGTGGGTTAAAGCCTCTTCCTTGCGCTCAGGTCATGATCTCAGGGTCCTGGGATCCAGCCCCGCATTGGGCTTTCTGCTCAGCAGGGAGCATGCTTCCCCCTCTCTCTCTGCCTACCTCCCTGCCTACTTGTGATCTCTCTCTGTCAAATAAATAAATAAAATCTTTAAAAAAATTTTTTTCTCTATAGATGTCCATTACACCTCACACATATGGAAGAATATGCTGTTCTTACTGATATCTATACTTAAAGAGTTAAAAAAAATTTGTCTGTTGTCTTGTCTGTTATTCTGTAGATGTCTCATATGACTAATACTAGTGAAGTGGCAAAACTTCCAAAACACATGCCTAATTTTACTTAAACAAAGCTTGGAAAACACAATTAAGCAAGGTGTTTGTTTTCTGATAATACTGTCAGTTTAAACAAGGGGTTAATTATTGTAAACTCTGGGAATTAAACTGCTGCCCAATCCATGAGCTACTAAAACCCAGTGCTTGAGTGTTCAGGAACGTGAAATTGAATAGGGGCCTTTATGTCCTCCTTGTACTATTTTCATACCAACCATATTATTCCAGTGCCCAGTGATTTAATGTTTAGCTGATTTTGGAATTAGGAGTTCTGTGATCTTTAATGAATTTATCCTCTCACTGAAGCTCAGATTCAGGAATTCTACTTCTAAGACGCTTCTCCTATATTGCTGAACATACTTGATCAATGGTTCCTTGGAGGCAGGCATAGAAGAAAGAAGGCTAAGAAGAAAAGCAGACCTCATCACAAGGTCATTTTTTGAGAGAAAAGTCTTCCAGAAAGCCTTGATTAAATGCTAGCTAACCATTCCTGAAATGTCTTTTCCTGATTAGGATATCTAACTGTCTCAAACATGCAGGTTAAACTAATACAGAAACAGTTTTATCATACTGTATTATGTTGAACTATTTTAGAGTAACTTATAGACCACTTAATGCTATCTTATTCAATTATCATTACAATTTCTTGAAGTAGGCAGTATATTCATATTTTCAAGATAAAGAAACTGAGGCTCAGAAAGTCTGAAAAATCTAACTAAGCCCATGCAACCAGTAAATGAAAGAAAAAATTTAAATCTAGGTCTGGACTCTTGTAACTCTTCTGGCTGTCTTCAGTATTCTGTCTGGAGTAATTCATTTAACTGGATCAAAAGGATGCTGGTATATATTTTTGGAAACATACTTAATAGTCATCTATCCTCAGACATCTCCAATAAGACAGCTTTGTTGGCAGAGTAATAATAACATGCTCAACTCTCCGTCAACAGTTAATTTCTTATTCTTGTGCTTTATCATTAATGTTTGCTTGAATTTTATGTTCTACACTAGACTGTGCATCACAATCATAGGGGGAGATACAAAAAATAGATGCCTCTCTCTCAACGCTAGGTATTCTATTTCGATAAGACCCTTTTTCCTTATGCTAAAGTATATTACACTTGCTTTAATATGCAAATTCTTAAAGTCCTCAGTAATTAAATTATTTAATTTCCAATTTTGAGCCATAATTTCTTAGATTTGAGCAATATTTGTTCTTCAAGAAGATAACTGTATTTAGCTTATGACTTAGACTGTATCTTAAAATTTCCTTTTTTTTTTTTTTTTTAAGCTAGAAAATCTCCAGTGGTAGGTTGTGCTTGTTTCTTGTAATCCTCTGTGCATGGTCCTACCTAGGAGCCTATAATATATATCCAATACTGGTTAAGTCAAAGGTAGATTAAGACTTAATAGTAGAGGGTTTTGAAACTTAATTGGCTATTGATACGGATTTTGTAATTTGTTTCCATGTTCAAGCAGCTATCTTAGGGCAGTAGCCCTATGTTAGAGTCTGTAGATGTAATATATAACACATATATAATATATTGTATATATATCATAATATATAATATATGCATATTTATTAGTGTTATGAGAAGGGAGAAAGAATGAAAATCAAAAGGAGATTGCAGCTATCAATAATTTCATGGTTATATGAGCTGAGGTTGACAAAAAAAACCACCATCTGGTAGGAGGAGATGTAGGTTGGTTAGTAAATTCAGAGAAATGCAGTGGCCTATGTAATGTGCTTGTCAAAGCATGATTTCTTTTGGCATGAACATGATTTATAAATGCCAGTTTCATTCATCAGTATTATCAGATCATAATTAATATTTTATTAATATTCACCCAAGTAGCACCTTGTTCCTCAAGAAAGTTAGAAAAGTAACTTATTTTTCCCATAATCCCATAATCCCAGCATAGCCAGCAAATTATGTCCTTGTTGTAAAATAATAATAATAAATGAGAGACACATGTGAGGAAAAAAGGAGGAATAAGGAAGCCAAGGTAAGAGGTTGGGTTAACTAAGTTTTCATCATTTTGGTTCAGATGTAAAAATAAATGCTTGAAAATCTGACAGCTTTCCTCAGCTCTGCTATTAGCTGCTCCATTTCCCTGCCAGACTGTTTTTCTAAGCTGGCAGATGCTGTGTCTCAGGCACAAGTTTCCTACTGCAAAAAGCATCAGAAGATACAAAACTAGGTAGCTCTTGGCTCCTGAATGAACAGGACTTTCATTTTGCTTGTTTGCAGTTAGGCAAACTGAACAGAAATGAGAGATATACTAGATTGGATAGAGGGGGATATATTAGTGGTCTATAAATCACTTCTCCCTTCATAAAGCCAGTATGTTACATAGAAATGAGCTGTGGACAGTGGTCATGTAGAAAAAAACCTTTTTAAATTACCCCAGTAAGAAAGCCAAGCAGTTGATCTTTCTCAATGGAATATAATTCTGGCTGAAAGAAATGAAGGCCCATTTTTTGCCTCAATACTTCTGTGCTAAGCAGAAAGACACAATCCCAATTTAGTGGAGTATGCAGAACTAAATTGGTAAGAGTTACTTCTTGGGCTCTGCTTCCATTTTATCTGCCACTGAATCACTTAATTGTAGAAAGTTTATTTTGTACTTAATCAGATTTTAGTTCGTAGATTATTGGGCTTTAAACTTTTAAGAGTTCTTATTTTCTCTCCTTATTAAAAACATTGGCATGATACCAGTACACTGCATAAAAGGGCCACAGCAGAACTCACTGGCAAGTTTTATTTGAAGCAAGTGTTAGGCATAATAAAATGCTCCCACAAGCTTAGAAAAGTTTAAACAACATACAGAACAAGTTTATTGTAGCAAGCTTTCTAGATTCAAGCTATGGTAACCATCCAGCTACAGGCATTCTCTCCACCTTTAGAGCATCGTAAATTTGATGGGAAAAATATATTTAATTGACTACAGTTCAGTCACCATATGAATAGAGAAGATGGGTGTTTCCTCTTTCCTGTCTGCCATCATGGAATGATTTATTGAATGTTCCAATACATAGCATTAAACAAATTTGAAGGATTTTATAAATGTTTACTGACAGTTCTCTGTTTCCATTCAGGTACAATATACTCAGTTACATCTCTTTTAATCCTACTTACTGTGACAAGCAGATTTCTGACTGGCTATTATCCTTAATGATGCTGTCCTTGCCATCACCACCACAATGCAAAGCCTGTGGCTAAGATGGTAGAGGTACCGCCTGTGAAATGTAAGTCAATACAGTACATTTTGATTTGTTAGATGTGCTGTTTTGGTCTTTTGACAGTTGTTCCGGGAGTAAATAACATCTGCCATACAATTGGCTGGCAAAACTCATTTGTAGTATAATTAAACAACCATCATTTTCTTGGAGCGTAAACACCAAGATAAATAGTCCATGAATTAGCAAGTGTGACATCATCTGATGGCTCATAGATAAAGAGGCACCAATATAGGCTTCATATATATGCAGAGTGCCTTTACCAAGGCAGCTAACAAAAGCAAAAGCAGAAGCTGTGCCTGTAATTTGAAAACTGGAGGCAAAAGTATTTGGATAGCTTTAGCCATCTTACATTTGCCATAGTGGAAGCCCTTTTCTTTATCTAGCATTGTGGCAGGTCCAGAAGACCCCTTTACTTTAAACTACATTAATGATTTAGTGACTTAAGAATGATCACAAAGAAAGTTTCATCCTTCCCTTTGGGCATTTTATTTTCTGGAATTGCTGCCTTCCCTTCTCTGTTAATGGCTAAGGGTAGAATTGAAGCCAAAAGTTGACCCAAGTTAGTTATTAACCAGAGGTATTTGTTTTCCCCCCAGCCGTCTAGTACAGTAATTTGAGTCATGTAAAGGCTATTGAAGAAGGAAAAAAAAAATGTGGAAATTTATACTTGAATTTTGCACTCTTTCCCAAATGGCTGAGAGAATTGCATTGATGGGTCTGTGATCAAAGGAGCGAGACTGATACAAAGCGAAGGTCAAGCAAAGCTTTATTTCGCATCAGCCCCGAAAATCAAACCGACCAATTAGGGCTGCCTCTTACAGAAAGGACGACCACCCCCAGCCTCACAGACTAACTTTTATAGAGCAAAGGTCATGTGGTTGAGTCTGGCCACACACAGGTGGCCAATGAGATTGCAACACACAGAGAAAGCAGCACAGTCATGCTAGGTCACACACCGGTGGCCAATTGAATTACAACTCACCCCATAGTAGCTATTTGAACTAGCCTATCACCTTGCTCAGAATTGGCGCCCAAACGGCGTCCAAAAGGCAGGGCCCACACTTCTTGGTAGCTAGGGAGACAGTATTTGTGCTCCACTAATTGGATGTCTCCCCCTGGCCCAACTCATCCCTGCGTTAGGGCTCTGTTATCTCTACCTGACCTGACCCACCCTTGTATTTGGGCTCTGTTATCAGGGACTGGTCGACCATATTTTACTACATAAACAACAAAAATGGTTGTTCAACCAAGATGGAGCCACTCTGGCTAAATAGGCTCTTACAGTCATTTTCATGCCAGTTTTCAAATTATGGTCAATTCTGGGGTTTTTTGTTTGTGTTTTATAACTCTACAGTGGAGCTGTGCTAACCATTTTCATCTCTCTTTCTCCTTTGGATCCCTGACTTTTGACAACTCATTGGGTCATAAAACACTGCTTATAGAAAGGAATAAAATGGTGAAAAGTTTTCAATATAAGGTGAGAGGGAACAGTGAAGTCAATTGTGAGTGAATATTTCATATCCATAGTATCACTATACATGATTACTGAACTCCCTTTAAATTCAGATGTATTAATATTGTTTAAAAAACCAAACTCAAGGGTGCCTGGGTGGCTCAGTAGGTTAAAGCCTCTGCCTTCCGCTCAGGTCATGATCCTGGGGTCCTGGGATTGAGTCCCACATTGGGCTCTCTGCTCAGCGAGGAGCCTGCTTCACCCTCTCTCTGCCTGCCTCTCTGCCTACTTGTGATCTCTGTCTGTCAAATAAATAAATAAAATCTTAAACAAACAAGCAAACAAAACTCAACTGAGTAAATTTAATGCTCTAACTGGCTTGATTCAAGATTCAGGAATTGGGCAATATCTCATCTAGCAAATAGAAGAGAGCTTCAAGGAGCTATACAAAATGGGAGGTTTTAAAGGCAGAGAGGGGGTGGGACAGGAAATCATAGACAAAAGAAAGGTTTATTTCCAACAAGGTCACCTTCCTTTTCTGGAAGGGCCAGATTCTGTTGCACAGATGACCTTATTAGTGCTGATTAGGTAATTCCATGAGACTGGTTAAAGGTTACATTTCTGGAAGTGACTGAAACTGCAATTAAGTCTTGGTTTGCTATCTTGGGAACATACCCTCCATTTTGGGCCTATTGTTCCCTTTTTAACAACTTTTTATCACTAAGTATTTCACGAGTAAGAATGGGGACTTAACTATTTTGTTCATAGAATAATCTAGAATATAGTCAGTAGTCAATAAATACATGTTGAATGAAAAAATGAACAAAATAATTTACTTTAAGTTGCTTTTTTGGAGACCGTTTTCTTTACCAATACATTAAAGTTGAGATCTATGAACTTTCATGATTGTTAGTAATTAAATAAAACTATTTTATTTCCATTGTTTTACTTTTGATTTCTTTCCTTGCTGCTGCTACTGCTATTCCAGAATAGGCTGCCCTGTTCTGCAATAACCAACAACCTTAAAGCTTCACTGGCCTCATAGAATAAAGTTTGTTTTCTGTTGATGGTACATATATAATGTGAACCACTGGGAGGTTTGCTCCACACAGTTTTTTGAAAAATGCTGATAATAACAGCACCATCTTATAACTTCACTCTTTGGAGCTTGACAACTCACTTCACTTTTGCAAAGGAGGAGTAAGTGAGCTAGAGGGACATGCATCAGCTCTTTAATGCTTTGGCGTGAAAATGACACAGGTGACTTCTACTCACAGCCCATTGATCAAAAACTAGTAATGTAGTCCTGCCTAATTTTCAAGGATGGGGAAAGTGGTGGGAGGAACAGATGGGATGTCACTCTCTCTGATATGCTAAGCAAGTTATTTGCCTTCTGGAACCTGGTTGGAAAACACAGTTGATATTGTCTAACTAAGCTGGAAGTCTGAGACCAGGAATTTACATTCCAAAAAAATTTAACACACTTCAAAAGATCTTACAGAAGAAATATTAAAGTATGATATACACTAAGTAGAGTTTATTAGGAGAGGCAAGATTGGTATAGTATTTGAAACTGATCAGTATTATCCACCAATAAATAGACTAACAGAGAACAATCATATAATCATACCACAATCTTATAAAAAGCATCTGACAAAGGTTTACATTTTCATGATATGAATTCTCATGAAACTAGAATTAGAAGGCAAGTTCCTCAACCTCAGAAAGAACATCCGCAAAACTTCATAGCTAACATCATACTTAATAATTAATTATTAAATATTTTTTCTCCAAGATTGGAATAAAAGCTAAATGTGCCCTCTTTTACCATTGTACTAGAGAGCACAACCAGCAGATGAAAGCAATAAAAATATATAAATACATCCCTACATGTATACATACATAAATGCTGGAAAGGGATAAGTAAAATAGTTTTATTCACAGATTACATGATTGCTTATGTGAAAAATCCTAAGTGTGCCAAAAAGTAATACTAAAGCTAATACTTCAGCTTAACAAGGTCATCAGATACAAGGTAAATATATGAAAGTCATTTGCATTTATGTATGCTAACAGCAAATGATTAGAACATGAAATTTTTAAAAGTATATCTCAAGCAAAATATATAGGAATAAAGTTGATAAAAGATCTACAAAACCTATACAATGAAAACTACAAAAGAATGCTGAAGTGAAATTAAAGATCTAATATTCATGAATTAGAAGACTCAAGTTTATGAAGATTTCTTTATCCCAACATTGATCTGTAGATTCAATGCAATTGGAGTCAAAACCCCAATATGGTTTTGAAAGTTGTTTCTAAAATTTATATGGAAATGTAAAAGACCTGAATATACAAAACAGACTTGAAAAAAAGTAAAGTAGAAAAATATCAACTGCCTAAATTTCAAATCTAAGTATTAAGCAACAATAATCAGGCCTGTCTGGTATAGACTTATGACCAAACAGACCAACAGAATAGGACAAAGATTCTACACATAGGCAAGACACCAGAGTAATCTAATAAGGAAAAGAGAAGAGTTGAACAACTAGTGCTGGAACAACTGGGTATCTAAATGTAAAAGGCAAAACTGTAAGTTTTTTAAAAATTTTTAATTAAATTTTTAATTTTAATTTTTAAATTAAAATAATTTTAATTTTTAAAGATTTTATTTATTTATTTGACAGATAGATATCACAAGTAGGCAGAGAGGCAGGCAGAGAGAGAGGAGGAAGCAGGCTCCCTGCCGAGCAGAGAGCCTGATGCAGGGCTTGATCCCATGACCCTGGGATCATGACCTGAGCTGAAGGCAGAGGCTTTAACCCACTGAGCCACCCAGGTGCCCCAATAATTTTAATTTTTAAATTAAAATAATTAATTTTTAATTTTCTTAAAAAATTTTTTTAATGTGTTATGTTAGTCACCATAAAATACATCAGTAGTTTTTGATGCAGTGTTCCAAAATTCGTTGTTTATGTACAACACTCAGTGCTCCATGCAATACATGCCCTCCTTAATACCTACCACCAGGCTCACCCATTCTCCCACCGCACTCCCCTTTAAGACCCTGTTTGTTTCTCAGAGTCCACAGACTCTCATGTTCATCTCCCACTCCGATTTCCCCCAATTCACTTTTCCTTTCCTTCTCCTAATGTCCTCCATGTTATTCCTCATGTCCCACAAGTAAGTGAAATCATATGATAACTGACTGCCTCTGCTTGACTTATTTCACTCAGCATAATCTCCTCTAGTCCCATACATGTTGATGGAAAAGTTGGGTATTCATCCTTTCTGTTGTCTGAGTAATATTCCATTGTCTATATGGACCACATCTTCTTTATCCATTCATCTGCTGAAGGGCATCTCAGCTCTTTCCACCGTTTGGTTATTGTGGACATTGCTTCTATGAACACTGGGGTACACATGGCCCTTCTTTTCACTGTCTCTGTACTTTTGGGGTAAATACCCAAGTTGTGCAATTGCCAGGTCATAGGGTAGCTCTATTTTTAATTTTTTGAGGAATCCCCACATTGTTTTCCAAAGAAACTACACCAACTTGCATTCCCACCAACATTATAAGAAGGTTCCCCTTTCTCCACATCCTCTCCAACATTTGTTGTTTCCTGCCTTGTTAATTTTGGCCATTCTAACTGGTGTAAGGTGGCTTCGATTTGAATTTCCTTGATGGCTAATGATGATGAACATTTTTTCATGTGTCTGCTAGGCATTTGTATGTCTTCATTGGAGAAGTGTCTGTTCATGGCTTCTGCCCATTTTTTGACATGATTATCTGTTTTTTGGGTGTTGAGTTTGAGGAGTTCTTTATTGATTTTGGATATCAACCCTTTGTCTGTAGTGTCATTTGCGAATATCTTCTCCCATTCCATGAGTTGCCTCTTTGTTTTATTGACTGTTTCCTTTGCTGTGCAGAAGCTTTTTATCTTGATGAAGTCCCAAAAGTTTATTTTTGCTTATGTTTCCTTTGCCTTTAGGGACGTGTCTTGAAAGAATTTGCTGTGGCCAATGTCAAAGAGGTTACCGCCTATGTTATCCTCTAGGATTTTGATGGATTTCTGTCTCACATTGAGGTCTTTCATCCATTTTGAGTCTGTCTTTCTGTATGGTATAAGAGAATGGTTGAGTTTCATTTTTCTATACATAGCTGTCCAATTTTCCCAGCACCATTTATTGAAGAGATGGTCTTTTTTCCACTGGATATTTTTTCCTGCTTTGTCAAAGATTATTTGATCATATTGTTGAGAGTCCATTCTGGCCTCTCTATTCTGCTCCATTGGTCTATGTGTCTGTAAAACTATAAAGTTTCTAAAAGAAAACATAGGAGAACATTTTAACGAAGTTGGAGTATGTAAAGACTTTTTGGAGGACATAAAAATTACTAATTATAAAATATTGATAAACTGAGCTCTATTAAAAATTAAAATTTTAATCATCAAAAATGTTAAAACAATGAAAAGGCAAGACACAGACTTGGAGAAAAATTTGTGTGTGTGTGTGTGTGTTTGTGTGTGTGTATTTTCCCAACATATATGGATCTGTAACCACAATATAAAAAGAATTTTTATAAATCAGTGATAAGTCAAACAATGCCAAATAATTTTATAAGAAACTCTATGAAAGAAGGTATACAAATTACAGTAAGTTAATGAAAACGTCTTCCATATAAAGAGTTATTAAGGACAATGCAATTTACTTTCCACCATGAGACACTAATTAATAGCAATTAGAGCAATTAAAATTCAATAAATGCCTCTGATGGTGTAAAATGATGGGGACTCTCATATATTGCTGGTGGGAGTATATAATAGATCAGTCACTTTGGACAATTTGTTGGAAATTTCTCAAGATAAATACACACTAAGACTGAGTCACATTGTGGTTTTTACCCAGGAGGAAGGAATACATACGTGCCCAAAAAGACTTGTGTAAAAAGTATTTATAACAATTTCAAACAGAATAGCCTCTAGGGAAGCAAAAACAACTTTTCCCCCCTCTATCTTCCTAGATTCTCTCACTGGGCCCTGCAAATTAGACTGTGAAGAGACAGATGAATAAGAGAAAATAGAATTTTTTAATTAAGGTATCACACATCACATGAAGAAAACCTCAATGACGAGTAACTGAAAGGTGTGGTTAAAAATTGGGGTTTGTATACAATCTTAACAAAGAACATTAAGTATATAGAGAAGTGACAAGACAAAGGAAGAGGTGTTTTAGACTTCCAAGGGTGGCAATCTGAGAGGTAAATTATGAGAGAAAGGTTTTTGCAAGTTTATTTTGTTGGGTGCTGAGTTTCCATTTTCTTCATGGCCATAAAACTTCCTCAGAAAAGGGGATTTATTGCAATCCTCATTTCTCAAAAGTTTCTGCTTTTAGTTGAAATAGGGAGTCTCTGTGGAGGCTTTGGTATGCATCCATTGATTCTCATTTGCCTCTGGCTCATCTGCCTCTGCCTCTGGCTTATGCCAAAGTGGTATATTTTGGGGTAGCATATTTTAATTTCCTATAAGATCAAACTGGAAACAATCAAATGTCCACAAATATGAGAATACTTACTCATCAGTGAATAAAGAATGGACTGCTAAAGCACTCAGCAACATGGATGAATTCCAAAAATATTACAGTTGAGTGAAAGAAACTGAATAGGATAGAGTGCATTTTCTGTAGTTCCAATTATATGAGTTTCAAAAATGGGTAAAACTAATTTACAGTGATTGGAATCAGAATAGTGACTGCCTATGTGTTACAAGATTGACTAGAAGGCATCATGAGGGAAATTTCATGTGTCCTATATTTTGATTGGGAGTTAGTTACAAGAGGGAATATATTCATTAAAACTCATTGAGCAGCTAAAATTTACACATTGCACTATATATAAATTTTACTTCAATAAAGAGGCCAATATATGATATATATGTACATATTAAATACTGTTTGAATTGGTTCTTATTTTCCTCTTAAGAAAGTATAATGGAGGTGGGTCGCTCAGTGGGTTAAGCCTCTGCCTTCGGCTCAGGTCATGATCTCAGGATCCTGGGATTGAGCCCCACTTGGGGCTCTCTGTTCAGTGGGGAGCCTGCTTCCTCCTCTCTCTCTCTCTGCCTGCCTCTCTGCCTACTTGTGATCTCTGTCTGTCAAATAAATAAATAAAATATTAAGAAAAAAAAAGAAAGTATAATGGAGTGAATGTTTTGCTGACAAAAAGGAAAACCAGACTAAGCCAAAAAAACAAGCAAAATCCCCAGAACTTCCCTTGGTATTTTGTGAGGTTAATGCCAAAATACTATTAAAACAACAATAATAACAACATGGCAGTAAAGAAAAATAATATTATGTCATAATCTTGCTTGTGCAGCTGTCAGCATGGAAACCATTTATTATATATAAGAACCTTTGGGTACCCATTTCAGAAACAGTTGTTGAAAATTAGAATTATTAAGATTTTAGAACTAATGAAAAAACTCAGCTGTGTTTTAAAAAAATTATAATTTCTCAAATGGGAAGAAAGATTCTCCTTTCCAAAGCAAATGTGATCATGTTTATTCTATCCATGATAAAGGCAGTGAGGCATTTATATTGGGGGATATCCAAAATATCTATGATTTTACTTTTCCAGCCAAAACTCTTCTGTTTTTCTGGCATGTATTAATCAATATGCAAAACATTTTGAAATTTTAAATATTATTCCACATCACACTCATTTATTCTACTTTAAAAAGATTTGGAGTCCCCATATTTCTAGCATAATGATATTTTTAATGACTGAACATAAAGCATTTCTTCCCTTATAGAATATATTAGTAGAGGTGTATATTATTTGGAGAAATGAAAGAAGTAGTATAAACCAACCAAAACTAAGACCAAAACCAAAAGAAAGCAAAACAAAACAAAATAAGCACCAAGAATTTCTGATCATTATATAAGTAATTTAATATTGATATGTGGATATACACTGGCTAATAAATTGATAAAAGCCGTTGGTAATCTGAAAGATGAAAATAACTGTCAAAGAACATTCTGAATTGTTTGCCATTTGGTTCAGTCATTTTTGTATCATCTTTGATTGAGCACATTAGGTTTATTACTGTAGGATAATAGAAGATCTATGAACTTTATGTTAAGTCCAAATCTGCTTCATTTAGCGTTTTTGTGATCTTAAGGTTTATATGTATTTCTGAGCCTTTGTTTTCTCGTCCATATATTAATTAGGGATAATAAAATAATTTACCTCATGGATTTAATGTAAGAATAAAATGAAATCATGAATGTAACAGTACCAAGCGAAGTGCAGTCACTTATGTCCTAAAAAATCAGATGAGTTTCCCATCATAGAGCTTGCAAGGGAGTGAGAGGTAAAGATGGATAACAAACAAAAGAGCTAATTAGTAAATGATTTATTTAGCCAGCTATTACCTTGAAAATCAGGTGTGAGGCTCTATGAGAATGATCTAAACAAGTTTTGAGTTGAGGAAAAGAAAATTGGGCAGTATTAGAATCTTAAATACAGATAGTTAGAAAGGGCAGGCCTGTGTGACTCACTGGAGAAAATGGTTAAATACTGGTGAATATACAGGAATAGAACATTGCAGAATGGGCCAAAACTAGAAGGGACAAGGTTGAAGCAAGACAACCTTGACTTCTTTCACAATTTTGCCTACTGTTGACTGTGTAACCTGTGTCAGAAAACAAAAGCTGTTCCTACTACTGTACAATGCAGATGAAAGTTATGATAGCTAAACCAGTGACATATATTGCTCTTCACTGATCTAGTTTATAGATTTTGGAAATAGATACAGTCTTTGTAAGCATGCAAAAGTTGAGTGACACTTAGTTCTGCATTCTGACTTTTTGATAATCAAGGAAGCATCCTCATTAGGATTGAAATACCCAGGACGACATGTAAATTTTTTTTAAAGGTAAAATGTACTTAAATGGGGAGTAGGTTTTAGTTTATCTCTTTATTTCCTCCAGCTAATTTTTTACTAAGAATTTTATTTTAAATAGGAAATTTGCTAAGTCATTAAATTATTCATATTCCCCATGAAGATGGACCACAAAACAGTGTTTTAATAAGGCAGACTCTAGCCATATTCCCTACCCTCAACATCGTAACTTCCCACTGTCCATTTAAGAACTAACCATTGCTGACAAAACTGGAGAAAAAATGAAAATTTTTTACTCTATTCATATGGTAAAATAATATTAATACATATAGTATTAATTTGTAGTAACAAATAATTCAGCCACCACTCTTACTACTATTACATGGTACAATTTATATTGTCTTTATATGCCAGCATTGTGCTCAAATCTTCACATTTATATCATATTTAATTTTGGTCACATTTCTGAAAGATAAGTATCCTTATCTCCATTTTACTTCTTCTGATACAGATATGTAGAAGGTGTAGACAAAGTGACCAGGATCACACAGATGAAGTTTGAATTCTTACTTCAAGTTGAATATTTTAAAATATCCTTTGATTTTATTATTTAAGATTTCTTCTGTTTCAAGCATAATTTGAAGACATAGGATGCATTAGAGATGAAAAATATATTAGTCTATATAGTAGCTCTGCATTCTTCTTAAAGCTATTGCCTTTAGCTCTTATACAGACATACCTCAAACATAATAGTTTCCACATCTCTTTATTTCTCCACTTGGGTCTTCTTAGTTTGGTATGCCACAGGCCCAGAGTGTTATAATGGCTAGGAAATTAGATGAACACATTTTTTTAAATTACTTAATTTATTTTAGAGAGAAAGGGGGGGTAGGGGGAGGGAGAGAGAGAATCCTTAAGCAGACACCCTGCTGAGTGCAGAGCTGGTGTGGGGCTCCATCTCAGGACCCTGAGATTAGGGTTAAGAGTTCGCCGCTTAATTGACTGAGTCACCCAGGTGCCCCACATGTTCTGTCTTTGTTCAGGAATTTTGTATTATAACTTTATTTTACAAATATTTTATATATGATTGTAACTTCTCCAAAAGGAAAGGAGTTTGATATTATCATGGAATGATGACTGAGTCATAATATAGTAGAGACTAACTTCTCTGAGTCATTTAATTGAAAGTTTTATCTAGTTTCTTAGTATGAGAACTCTATTCTATAAGTATTTTTTGTTGAGTTATTCTTAATATAAATACTTAGTAATTGAAGCATCATTTTACTTCCATAGCATGTCATTAATCATTTATTTTTAAAAACCTTCATTTTGCTTATAATGACCTGAATAAAAGAATTACTAAATTTTGAGGATTAACCTGCCTCCCAAAATGCCTTACAACATAAGTTCCCAAAGGTAAGAAAAAAAAAAGGGATAAAATTCCTAGGCAATTGCAGTTACAGTTGGGCAAGCAATAGGACCTAGGTTTTTGGGTAGAACTATGGCTTGGTTTATAGGACTCCCCCTTCCCCTTGAAGCTGAAATGATGAATATAAAATCTTGAACCTTCTCAAGAATATTCCAAAGCTGCAGAGAAGAAACAGAACTTTGCATACTTTAATCTTTCCTTTGCTTTACTGGGAAGTGATGGAAATGGTTGCTAGAGAGAAATATATGAAAGTTGGCAAGTGAACAGTTAGAGAAATAAGTATCCAGTGTCTCCATTGTCCAGGGGAAAAGCCAAACCAACAGTTATCCACCACCTCCTCCTATCATCTGAATGGGATAAGAGGACTTTTCCTCTCCAAGTGGAGTGAGCACTGATTCACAGTATTTAACAATACCTCATAATTCAGAGTATGCCACAAAAATCCTTGATTCCCAGATAAGCATATCTATGTACCCTCTGGATAGGGAAAGGGATTAGAAAGCAGCCATCTTTGTTTTGCAAGCTGAAATTCAAAGAAACACAAAAACAGGCATCAAATGCCATAGAAAATTAGTCAAGAATGTACGCATACTAAAATGAAATACAGGGGCACCCGGATGGCTCAGTGGGTTAAAGCCTCTGCCTTTGGCTCAGGTCATGATCCTAGGATACTGGGATAGAGCCCTGCATCAGGCTCTCTACTCAGCAGGGAGCCTGTTTCCTCCTCTCTCTGCCTGCCTCTCTGCCTATTTGTGATCTCTGTCTGTCAAATAAAAATAAATTAATTAATCTCACAAAACAAACTGAGGGTTGCTGGGGGGAGGGGGTTGGGAGAAGGGGGTGGGATTATGGACATTGGGGAGGGTATGTGCTTTGGTGAGTGCTGTGAAGTGTGTAAACCAGGCGATTCACAGACCTGGACCCCTGGGGATAAAAATATATGTTTATAAAAAATAAAAAATTAAAAATAAATAAATAAATAAATAAATCTCCCTGAGAATCTGTAGCAAAAAAATGGGAATCAGAGGCCTTATTTAAAAAAAAAAGAAAAAAGAAAAAAGAAATACAGCTGCTCAGACATGACAGATATGAAAGAAAATTGCATAGTAAATGTAGAAATATCCTGTTACTTAATAAGAACAACACTGATAAAATGAAATAAAAATTTAAATTTAAGGAATAAAGAAAAATACCTTTTTAAGGAGGAAAAAAGCTCAGTCTAGAAGAAAATATAACTTAAGAAGGAAAATTCATTTTATGTGCTTTGAAAGGGCATAGAAAACTCATTTTCAAAGAAGAAATGAATTGAAGTAATATAAGTATGTATTTTACATTATAAAGGATTGATTCCCTAAAGAAATAAATTTTAGGCAAAAATTTATCATTAAAGAACTTAACAAATTCGAAGCATCAAGAAACTAAAAGTTGAATTATGATAGAAGGTTTTTGCGATAACCCAAAGGAGAACATATTTAAAAACAAAAGAAATTAGAGGGAAATCAATAAAATATATATTCCAGTATTAGAGAGTTTGTATCACTGGCTTAGACATTTACACAATTGGAAAGAAAATTATAATGGATTCGAGGCGTCTAGGTGGCTCAGTTGTTAACTGTCTGCCTTCAACTTGGGTCATGATCCCAGGGTCCTGGGATCAAGCCATGCATTGGGCTTCCTGCTCGGTGGGAAGCCTGCTTTTCCCTCTCCCACTCCCCTGCTTGTGTTCCCTCTCTCACTGTGTCTCTCTCCATCAAATAAAGAAATAAAACCTTAAAAAATGAAAAAAGAAAATTATAATGGATTCAAAGGTTAAATAAAAGAATAAGCAATTTCTGAAATGATTAAATACTAGATTTTAAGATCAACATAGAGCATCACAATTCAGGAAATTTTAACACTGAATGTTGCAAACAAAAATATTCCCTCCTTACATTATTGAACCTTTAGGAAATATTTTTTTGTAAAATTAATTCTTTAGGTATGCAGGAAGAAAAGTGAATTGGCGTGGGAGTAGGCATTGTTAGAAGTCTACTCTTTATCTCCTATTAGATAATGGGTTAACATTTACAGACTTTTAAAGAAAATAGGTGTGGTTTTTTTTTTCTTTTTTTCTTTTTTGAGAGCACATGAGTCTGCAAAGGTGGGGAGAAGGAGCATAGAGAGACTCTTAACCAGGCTCCTTGCTCCATGAGGAGCCCCATGTGGAGCTCGACTGTGACCTGAGCTGAAATCAAGAGTCAGATGCTCAACTGACTGAACCACCCAGGTGCCCCAAGAAAAACAGATTATTAAAGTATAACTCAGTTCTCTAGAGCCAGTGAAGATATCATCTGTATATCCATCTCTCTATCTGTATATACAAATACATGCATCAGCAAGGTCCTGGGAAAAACAGTCATTTATCAATGATATTTTGTTTATTTGTTTCCTGGGTATGTGTTTTGGGGCAATGTCTTTTATTTACTTTCTTCCTTATACATGTGTATGTCATTTAAATCCACTATTAGTCTACCTCAGTTATTATGAATCATTCATAAAAACATATGAGATTACTCTGCCTACTTGTGATCTCTATCTGATCTCAAATAAATAAATTAAATCTTTTTTTAATAAATAAAATCTTTAAACAAAACAAAACATATGAGATTACTTTTTTCCTATAACAAAAAACCTTTTATATTTGATGGTAAGCAAATTCACTGTACTTTTGTATCCTGGACTTTCTGTTTTGTAGCATGTTTAATTAATAAAACAAATCAATTTCAGCATATGTAATATGTCACCTAAATTCCTTCAAGATAGATGGTGTTGATTATTCTTTTTTGTATTCTTTACCATACCTAATGCATAGATGTATGTGCTATATGATTGTTGAGTTAAAAAAAAATGAATGAATGAATGAAATGATAACTCAAACTTTTAAGCAACAGTATATCCTTTTCCTTTTACTGTGGTTTACTGTATGGGCTTGGACAAAAGACCTGTTTTATAATAATGCAAACAGTAACAACATACCTTAAATAAAAATCTTAATCACACAAGCTTTAAGAAATTATTAGTGATTAAATTTTCTCCATATTTATGGAATACTCTTTCAAATATGGAATTTGAGACACTGTAGTTCCTACCCAGCCAAAGACCTGACATTTGGCTATCGTTTTATATAACTGGCCTTCTGATACTGGTTAATTGATCAGGTCTTTCTTTTATATGCTTATTATATAATGTGATGGTGTGCCTTATTTTTGCTAATAGTCATTCCTTGGTTTCCATGTTTCCTAGGCTTTCACATATTTAGTTTTGTGCAATTTGTGGACTTGCGGCAGTTATCTGTACATGCAAGTTCCCTTCTAATCAGCACAAAAATCATCATGTATCTTTTTCCAGCACTTGCGCTGAAGAAAAAAGCCCTGGTTTGAGCACAATAGAGACAATAGCAAGGCTCAAAGGTTGAAGACAAAAGATTCTGCAGAAATTAAAGGAAAAGCTGCTAAAGGGCATGACAGCTCTTTTTGTTATTTTCTGGGCTGTAATTTATGAAATCAGTTTTCATTTTGAAAGTTCCCTAATTTTCTCCCACTTCAGTCTAAGATATAGCACACATGAGTACTAAAGACAGACGGGCCCTCAAAATGACTCAATCAGGTGTTATTTGTAATGAAGCTGCAGGCTGTCGCTTGGATTTCATCGGCTTCTATCTTTAGCCACAGAAAACTGTTTGTAACAGTTCCTTAAGCTCAGTTCACCAACACGGGTGTCACACATTATTTTCGGAATAAGGTGTTCTCTCAAATTCCTGGGTTTAAATGATTTTGTTAGAGCGAACACCCATTCCTGTATGGTCCAGCTGCTATAAAGCTTGCTGGACAGGTGTCTCTTCATGCAGGATCAGGTATCCTTGGAAGGCTAGCGGCTGTGGTGGTTTTATTTCTAGTATTAAAACAATTTAAAACTTTTTGTATTAATGTGAGAAGTCACGTAGGGAAGGAAGGGGGGGAAAGAGAAGAGTGTTGCCATTGAAAATAACCAGAAAAGCTTCCTAAAGCTCACACACACACACACACACACACACACACACACACACACACATTTTCAAAGTCAGTGAGCTGTGGAAGCAGGGAGAGCTAGAGGAGTAAAATGTACCAAGAAGGAAGAAATTTGAAGGTGTGAACTGAGGATCTGCATCTCCCTGAGGTCCATCTATTCCTTAGTGTGGGTTTAGAATCTGGGAGCAGGCCAGGCAAGGGACACTCAAGTGAAAGAGAAACTAGGGGAGTGTCTGAGGACTCCACAGAGAAGAGTAACAAAATTGGAGAGTTGAGAAGAATCAAACATAGAAACAATTTCCCCTTCAAATTTTTTTGTTTAATTCTGAAGCTGGGATAGGTGAGAGCTTAAAGAATGAAGCCCAAATCTCAAAAAGTATAATTGAATTCCTCGAAGTTTCCTAGGATTTAGGAACAAAAGACACACTTAGGAAAGGTCCATAGGAACAATAGAGAAGAGTTCCAAGTTCTTCAGGAAGTCGTAGAATAAAAAGATTTCTTGCCTCTTTCCCATAGGGGTAGTTACTAATGTGGACACTATATAGAGGCTGGGAATCCAGAGTCAGGTCCTGCTACAAGGTTACTGACTGGAGACATGATGGCGAGATAGAACATGGCTATTTTTCCTTGCCTTTCAAATTATATAAATGGAATAATAATAATATATTTGCTCTTTTGTGTCTGGCTTCTTTTGCACATCTTGTGTTTTAGAAAAGCATTTATTTTATTGCCTGAAGTGGTAGTTTCTTCTTTTTAATATAGTGTAGAATCACTCTGTATAAAAATACTGTAATTGCTTTATCTAGTCTTCTGTTGTTAGACATTGGAATTGTTTCTTGGTTTTGGCTATTGTGAATAAAAATATCAGCATTAACCATAAGTGTGCTTTTGTGGACATATGGGCAGATTTATCTGAGTATGTATCAAGGAGAGAGGAGTTACCTATATCACATTGGAGGATATTTTCTATTTCAGTAGATAATGTCAGTGTTTTTAAAAATGGTTGTGAAGAAGGGGGTGGGATTATGGACATTGGGGAGGGTATGTGCTTTGGTGAGTGCTGTGAAGTGTGTAAACCTGGCGATTCACAGACCTGTACCCCTGGGGATAAAAATATATGTTTTTAAAAAATAAAAAATTAAAATACAAAAAAAAAATGGTTGTAAAAATGTTCCCTACCACTAGCAATGTGTGAGGGTAAATTTTCTCTACATTTTCACTGACACTTAATATTGTCATTATTTTTTTTTAAAGATTTTACTTATTTATTTGACAGTCAGAAATCACAAGTAGGCAGAGAGGCAGGCAGAGAGAGAGGGGGAAGCAGACTCCCTGCCAAGCGGAGAGCCCGATGTGGGGCTCCATCCTAGGACCCTGGGATCATGACTTGAGCTGAAGGCAGAGGCTTTAACCCATTGAGCCACCCGGGCGCCCCATCATTTTTTTTTATTTAAACATTCTGGTGAGTGCATAATCATAATCTCAGTTTGGATTTAATTTGTATTTCTCTGATAAGTAACAAGAGTGATGATGTTGAGTTCCTTTTCATATCATTTGAATATCCCACTTCATGAAGTCACTTTTAAGTTTGGATTCTTTGTCTTATCCTTATTATTGTAGGATAATATTATACATTCTTCATATAAATCCTTTATCACATACTTGTAATATCCTTCCAAGTCTACGGCTTGCCTGTTCACTTCTTGGTCATGATTTTCTGGAACAGAAGTTCTTAATTTTAATGAAATTCAGTTTATCATTTTTATATTTGTTGTTGTTCTTTCTGTTTAAGAAAAAAGTGCATATACCCAGATCATTAAGATATTTTTCTATATTTTCTACCAGAAATTTGATTTTTAAAATTTTATATTTAGGACTAAGATCAAACTCAAATTAATTTTTGAATATGGTCTGATGTAAGTCTCAAGGTTCATAATTTTTCCAGATGGTTAACTAATCTTTCTAACATCATTGTAGAAAAGGGCATTTCTCCCCCGATTAATCAGGTAACTAAATCAGGTCACTGTGTGTTCTTGGATGCATTCTAGGTGTTCTGTTCTCTTCCATTGGTTTGTTTGGTTAAGATGCAACTAACTACTTAATGTAAAATTACGATGTCTTATTCTACTTGCTTTATTACTTGTGTGTATGTATGTATGTATGTATGTATGTATGTAATTTATTATTGTGGCTCTGTCTTCATACATGTATCCATTTAGGTTTTGTCAGGTATTGTACTTTTTACTTAGGTGGGTCTTTAAAGAACGTGCAGTTGATTTTGCTCTCTTTAATTTTTCTTACTATCTCTGACTTTAAATTAGAGTTATCAGACAATTTTCAGATAATTTGTTATTTATGTTTGTGTGTTAAATCTACCATCTTGCTATTTGTTTTACATTGATCCCATCTGTTCTCCCCCCCCCTTGCCCTTTCCTGCCTTTTTTGGATTTAGTATTTTTATTGCATTTTATTTCCCTTATAAGTTTCTTAGCTATATCTCTTGTTTTGTGTTTTTTGGGGTTGCTATATGGTTACAATATACATTGTTAATGTATTGTATCCTACATTAAAACAACATTTTCCTTCCTCACACATAATTAAGAACTTTAGCATATAATTATACTTTTTTTCCTTCTATTCTTTCTGGAGAATAATATTTGAAACCAAGATCTGAATACTGGGTGTGCTCATTGCTATTGGGGTGTCATTGCTTCTGGGAACTTTCAGCTAAAAAAGCAAGCAAATATATGTGTTTGTATTTATATATATATGTGTGTATGTGTGTACATATGTATATATACATATATATATGTATGTATATATCAACATCAAGATATTGTATATTACATATGTATATATGTATATATACATATGTACACACATACATATACAAACTTTTTTATCTCTATAAACTAAATATGAGTTCCATCTGATACTTTCAGTTCTAACGCATTACAAGATGGATCATTTGTGCCTACTTTCTTCACTTTCTTTGTGAACTCCAACTCCAATTATGAGAAACCTGGCACCCACCATTTGCCACCCATTTACTTAATTGTTCAATTTTAATATATATGTACAGCTATCAGAATCATTAACCTGTACCCTCTGGGAAACAATCAGGATTTATGGGCAATTTCTTTTGTCCTTATTTTTGCAAAGTCCGTTCATTTCCAAAGTTACTTAAGTACCTTACTCCACCACCCATTTATGTGAGTTTGGTTCATACCTTTATAATGCAGATAGATTGTTTTATTACATTCGGTATTTTCTCTAAGGAGACCCTAATCTCTTAAATGATTTCTTTTTAATTCGCCCACATTAAGTTTGACTCTTTATGCTTTAAAAGTCTATGGGTTTTTACAAAGGTACAGTGTCATTTCTGTCTCTACAGGTATACAAATGCATGATATCATCCAGAATAATTTCACTAGCCCTAAAATCCTTTTTGATTTACTTATCCAACCCTCTCACTTCCTCCCAACTCTGATATTCACTGATCTTTTTTCTTCTATATAGTTCTGCCATTTCTAGAATGTTATAACGGTAATCATACATTATGCAACTTTTTCAGCCTGACTTCTTTCACTTAGCATAATCCATTTTAAATTCATTCATGCCTTTTCATGTTTGATAGCTCATTTTTTAAATTGTTGAATAATATTCTATTGTTTGCACATAGCACAGTGTTTACTATTCACCTATTGAAGAATATTTGATTGCTTTCAGTTCTTTTGTGTGTGATTGTGGATAATGCTGCTATAAACATTTACATTTAGGTTTTAATATAGATACACGTTTTCACATCAGTTGGGTAAATACTTAAGAGCATTATTGCTGGATCAGATAATACGACAATGTTCAGTTTTGTGAGAAACTGCTCAACTGCCTTTCGGAGTGGTTGTACTATTTGTCATTCCCTCCAGTAATGATTAAGAGTTTCTCTTGTTATGCATCCTTGCCAGGAAAAGGCAATGTCAGCTTTTTGGATTTTAGTTATTTTAATAGGGGTATAGTGGTATCTCCTTGTTTTAATTTGCAATTTCCTAGGTATATAGTGCTAAGAATCTTTTCATATGCTTATTTGTCATTTTTATATCTTCTTTGATGAGGTGTCAGTTAAGATCTTTTGTCCATTTTTAAATGAGGTTGTTTGTTTCTTATTATTGAGTTTTAAGCGTTCTTTGTATATTTTTAGGTAAAAATCCTTGATCAGATATGTACTCCCCAATATTTTCTTCCAGTTTGTAACTTTTCTTTACATTCTCTTAAAAGTGTCTTATGCAAAACAGAAGTTTTTCATTTTAATAAAATCCTATTTATTTATTTTTTTTATGTGTCATGTTTTTGGTTTTTATATTTGAAACCTCATCACCAAATAAATGCTGCTTATATTTTCTCATATGTATTCTATATGTTTTGCAGTTTTTCATTTTACATTTACTTTATGATTCATTTTGAGGTAAATTTGTGGAATGTGAGGTTTATATTTAGGTTGATTTTTTCCCCCATATGATCACCCAATTATTCTAGCACTGTTCCTTGGGAAAAAAGTATTCTTTCTCTGTTGAATTTCTTTTGCTCCTTTTTGAGAGATCAGTTGAATTTATTTGTTTGAGTCTCTTTCTGGGCTTTCTATTCTGTTCCATTGATCTAAGTGTCTGTTGTTTACTTAGATCAATCAAAACAATGCCACACTGTTTTGATTACTGTGGCCTTAGAGGAAGTCTTAAAATCTGGAACCTTTTGATAAAAACTTTAGAACCGGTTTGTCGAAATAGTTTACTGACTTTTTGATTGAAACTGCATTAATCTACAGATCAAGTTGAGAATGACTGATATTTTAACAATACTGAGTTTTTCCTTCCATGAACATGGATAATCTTATCATTTACTTAGCTTTTTTTGATTTCTTTCATCAGAGTTTTATAGTTTTCAACATCAAGATACTGTATATATTTTGTTAAATTTCTACTTAAATATTTAATTTTTGTGCAATTGTAAATTTTTATTTGATATTGCAGTCGTTCGTTACTGGTATACAGGGAAGCAGTTAACTTTTTTATAGTGGTCTTGTGTCCTTAAAATTTGTTGTACTCAATAGTTCTGGGAATTTGCGGTTTATTTATTTATTTGTTTTCTACATAGGCAATCATGTCATCTGCAAAGAAAGAGTTGTATTTCGTCCTTTCCAATTTGTATAACTTTTACTTACTTCTTTTTTTTTTTTTTTTTTTTTTTTTTTTGGTTGGCTTATGGCGCTAACCAGGACTTAAAGCACAATGTTGGGAGCAACGTTGGTAAATGTTTCTTTGATGTCTGTCATTGATGATATCTGTAGTGATTCTGATGTTAATCTGTCTTATTCCTTTTGTTGATTACTATCCTTTCAACAGTAGGTTGAATTAAATATCTTGGTATTGTGTCTAATTTTACTTTTTTTTTGAACACTGTGCTCTCTCAGTTTACAGATTTAGTTCTTTTCTCACTTTAGGTTTGTAAGTATTTCACAAATACTTTATGTATCTTCCATTCCATTTGATCAGTTTTCTACTCCAGCCCCACCTCTTTTCCTGGAGCCTACCTGCTTTCTTTACTGTTTTTATTTACCCTGACTTAATCTCTTTGTCAACTTTTGATAGAGTTGTTTCAATCTTTTCCTCTCTGAAAAGATCAATTTCACTGGTAACTCTGATGTTCATTGCTGTCTCTAATTTATTTGTCAGTTTAGGAGTATTGTTCTTTGGTGTCCTTTTATGTTTTTGCAAGTCTACAGTCTCAATTAAATATACCTTTTAATTTCATATTTGAGATGTAATATTATTGAACTATTCTTAACAAGCTGTTCTAGATTTTAAAGTGGTTAGGAATAATCACTTCAATTTATGAGTCTTTTTCTCAGAGCTGGATACTTTGTCTACATTTTTATATACTGTGTTCTTCCCTGCCTCCCCCCCGCCCCGCCTCCCGCGCCTTTTCATCCCTATGGAGTGGAATTGTCTACCATTCTTTCTTTATATCACTCACATTTGAGCAGTAGCTCTCATAGTCTCTTTTCTCTGAAACAGTCTTAGTGATTTTAACATCTTTTCCATTGGATATGAAACAATTTCCCCCAAATGAGCACTATTTTGTGAGTGCTTATTTTGTGTGATATAACCTCTGATGTCGCCTAATGGAGGTGCACTGTGGAGAAATGTTACAGAAAAAGATGAGCTGAAATGCTAGTACTTATTTTTAGAAATTCTGTACTCTGTTCTTTTTTCTAAGGTTTTGTTTAATGTCCTGTACCAGGGTTTAGTTCATCTTGTCAGTGAGGAATATCCCATTATTGTGAGGGGACATTTCAAGATCTAGATCATTCTACAATTCTATGTTTAGATCTAAAGCTTTAGTTTTTTCCAGGGAGACACAGTCCTATAGTTTACTTCTCCCCTTTTATCTCCCCCTCTCTGGAATCCTTTATACCATTACATTAAACATAAAAAAACTGTGGTGTGGTGAAAATGACACTTGATTGTCAAACTGGAGTTCTGATTTGAAGATCTGGTTTTGACCTTAGCTATGTGACCTGTACCAAATTCCATTCTTATTTGAAAAATGTTTCCACAGGAAGGTGATGAGAGGAAAATGATTTCAACAATATGACTTCCACAGTTTATTTTAGTGTTAGTGTTCCATAACTATGAATTTCTGAATTTCCAGAATCAGTGGTTAAACATAAAGTATTGAAGCTATAAAACTTTAGGTAGATAGAAAATTAGAAATAATTAAGTCTAACATTTATATGGATAGCAAAAGCCCTGATATTTAGAGGTATACGAATGAAAAAAGGTATATCTTTTAGCAGCATTAAATAATGAGGTTTTTATTTAAATAAATATACTGATACAATTAAGTGACAAATTGAGGAATTATCTGATTATTTAGTCTCCCTCATACTTCTACCTGAAGTTTAGGCAACTAAGCACTGAAAAAAATGACTAGCTAAGCAAACCAATTGAGATTGCATTTTGTAGGCAAATTTGAAAGCTACGTATAAGCAAATAAGTGACTTTTTGTAGGATAAAAGATCAAGCCAAATTATATCTGATCCAGATAATTTTGTCCTAATTGACACCTCTATGTCTATCTTATAATTTTGCTTTATATTTAAAAACAAATTTGTCTTTGGACTAGCCTGCTTTTTAGATTGATGGGCAGTATATTGTGAATTAATCCTTTATGCCGTTTCTTTTTAGTTAATCTGAAAAAAGCGCCACGTTACTTCACTTTTAAGAATAATAGAAAAAGGGAGTTGGGGGGTTGCTTTTGTCATGTGGTAGTGGCATCATATGATATTCCCAGTCTGATCATGCATGAATGACTTAAGTGGAAGATTTATTACGAGGAATATTTTCCTTACTTAAAACACTCTATTCTTACAGTGAAAGAGTAAGATATGGTTCTATTTGTAAACAACTGAAGCATAATATCTGCAATACATCATGTAAAGGTATAATCACTGTCAAAGTGCCAAGGTACCATCACAGAAAGTGACTGCTGTAATTGACAGAGATGGTGATCAGGCTCCAGAACCATTTGCTGATTGCATATTCATGATCCCACTTTGTAATATGCTGCAGTTACTCTCTGAGTTATTCTAAATGGATGTTTTAACATCACTAGACTGACACTATGTATTCTGAAATTTGCAAGTCTAATCTTTAACACATCTCTTTCTGCTTTGTCTTGAAATGTCTAACTCGTGAAATGAGAACTTAGTGATTGGCCTGAGTAAGAGGTTGCATGTTTATGCCATTGAAACACTGCAGTCAAATGAATTCAGCCTTTTTTTAATTCAGTCCTTAGACTCTGTCTTTTTACAACTTTAAAGTAAACATTGGCAGTCAGTTAAAACCAACTTCTAAATGCAGTGATTCTCATCAGCAACTTTACAAGGCCAGTCAGTCTCTCACTGAGAGGTACTTAGATAGATATAGACAATATTTTAAATATTATTCCCCCAGTGGAGTCATCTATAGTGTTTTCATCCTATGTGTCATGTAGTGTTTTCCCCCACCTTGACTAATTGATTTTGAAATATATGGAGAAAATCTATAACTTATCCTCAAATAATGTGGAATGTGTATTTACAAAATGTAAATATATTAGCATTATATGGGAATAAAATGCAGATAGTATAGAGAATAAAATATAATGTGTCCCAATAATGAACTTTTGATTTAATCTCTTTTCCTCATTATAGTAGGAAAAACTAACTGGGTTTATAAAGAAATCTATAGATTGTACCACAAACTTCTTTAATAGGCTGAAGGAGAGGTTAAGAAGAGATGTGGAAAGCCAAGAAGTATTTAGAGAAAAGAAGAATTAAGTCCCTTTAAAAAAAAATTCGGGTTTGTTCAAAATTTACTCATGTTCTTTATTCAATATAATACAAAAAGTCTGGATTGATAAATATATTTTAAAAGGAATAGGATTTACAGCAGATACGTTTCTATTGGTTTCAAAATTTAATGTAGCATTTCTCTAGTATTTTAATTCTGTAAGATTATACATGTAACTATAGTTTTTAAAATAAGCATTTTATTAAAGTATGGTATGGATATATAAAAATACATAAATATAGAAGTATAGAAATCAATAATTCATGGCTCAGTGAGTGTTTGTAAAGTGCACATAGCTGTAACACTTTAGATTTTAAAACTATTCTATAAAAAATTATCTACCTGTCAAGAAGATAAAGATACAGGATATTGTAAGTATACTTTTTCCAAACTACATCCTTAAAATCAGAGTCAAGTAGTAATTAAATAAGATTGAGCTTATCTCTGGGGTAATTTTAGAGTAGAAGCAATGATACTTCTATAGGTCATTTGTCTGTAAGAAACCTGAATTTAAAGCCAAAGAGCTCTTTTGTCTGGAAGTTTGGCAAAACCATGTTTGTAGAAACAATTATGAGTAAGTCATGCTAATCGTAATGAAACAATTCTCAACCCAAATCATACTTTAATTTCTACAATTATGAGTAATCTCCCCAATTAGGTGGACATAGCATATCTTAATGCTTATATTTTTCTTTCCTACCTTTATGCAGATGTTGTTTTCTAAACTTTATATGCCAAATGCACCTGAGGACTTCCATAATAATTTCAAAAGCCATGAACTCCATTCTGTATTAGAAAGACTATTCCCCGGGCACCTGGGTGGCTTAGTGGATTAAGCCGCTGCCTTCGGCTCAGGCCATGATCTCAGTGTCCTGGGATCGAGACCCGCATTGGGCTCTTTGCTCAGTGGGGAGCCTGATTCTCTCTCTCTCTCTCTCTCTGCCTGACTCTCTGCCTACTTATGATCTCTCTCTCTGTCAAATAAATAAATAAAATCTTTAAAAAAAAAAAAGAAAGAAAGACTATTCCCCCAAAGTTATTTAAATTGGAAGAGAATCCTTGGAAAAATTCATTTAAAAAACAAACTAATACCATTAGAAGATTTCCCTTTCATTTCATTTCCCATCTTAGTCAATAAATAATTATGGAATTTCTGTTGTATATGTATATGTGTGTGTGTATATATATATATATATATATGTATACATGTATATGTATATGTATATGTATTTCTGAAGTATATTAATAAGTGTGAAATGGGGCAGACTGATCAGAGTTTTTTGGCTTCAGTTAATTATATTTCTATATGTATGCCCTTTAGAGTGTGGCTTTGCACAAACCTTGAATATAGGCTAGTTTTTAAATTTGTTTTAGAAAACAGAATGTGATGGAGGTGACAGTGTAGTGGTTCCAAACCTTGGCCAAAGATGCCTTATATGTTTCTACTCTCTCTGAATACTCCCTCTCCCATGAGAGTAAGGTGGAGCATCCTGGAGAAGATGTTCCCATCCAGACCAAAGTTAGAAGTCAGATGATAAGTGAGCTTAGCCAAGAAAACTGAATCCAGTATTAATCAGCACAACCACCTAGGCTAACCATAGAGTCATGAGTAAAAACAAACATTCATCATTTATTATTGTTTGCCATTGAGTCTTAGTAGTGATTTGTTATTATGCAGTATTATTTTGGCAATAGATAACGGAGACACATGTAATACATAGATAATGAAGGTGACAAAGGGTAAAAGTAAATAAGAGACAAAGTTGCAAAGACTGGGAGTAAGAAAGATGGCCAGAAATGCTTCAGTAAAAATCCAAAGTAAAAACCTGAAGCAAGTAAGAGAGTAAGCCAAGTGAGTGTTGGGTGGAAGGCCAGTCTAGGAATAGGGAAACCTGAGAGCAAAGGCCCTGAGTAAATAGATTGGCTGGAGTTTTTGAAGAATTGCAAGCCCTTCAGTGATGCTAGATTAGAATGTACTGAAAGAGTAAAAAGATACGAGATCAAAGTCTTGCAAGACAAGGAGAGAGGGCAGATCATGCAGAATTTGGTAGGTTATTATAAGGTGTTTGGATTTTCTCTGAGTGAGATGAGAACTTATTAGGGACATTGATGAATGAGTTCTGGTGTAAATTTTACCAGTATCACTCTGCACTTGCTTTAAAAATAGATTACAGAGGATCAAGAATGGTAGGAAGGCAAATTAGGAAAAAATAAAATAAGAAGATGGTAGTGCTAACATCCATTCATGATAAAAACTAAGTAAACTAGGAATTGAGAATATTCTCAATCTGATAAAGACTATCTTCAAAAATCCTACAGTTAACATCATACAGTGGTGAGAAACTTGAAGGTTTCATACTAAGATTAGGTACAAGGCAATGAATTCCCTTGTCATTACTCTTTTTCAACATCATACTAGAAATAACTGCTAATACATTAAGACAAAACAAAAGTACAAATTGGAAAGAAAGATATAAAACTGTTTTTGTTCACAGATGACACAATTATCTATGTGGAAAATCCAGAAAAAAATTAATAAAAATCATCTCCTGAAATAATAAACAATTATAACAAGTTTGCAGGATACAAGATATGCAAAGATCAATTGCTTTCTTATATACCAACAATGGAAAAGTAGAATTTGAAATTGGAAACAAAGCATAATTTATATTAGCATACAAATAAATGAAATACTTGGGTATAAATCTAACAAAATATATATAAGACCAAAACTGTGAAACTCTGATGAATGTAATGAAGGAACTTTATCAGTGGAGAAATATTCCATGTTCATAAATAGGAAGACTCAATATTGTCAGGATGTCAGTTCTTTCCAACTTGGCCTATGAGTCACGCAATCCCAATAAAAATCCCAGCAAGTTATTTTGTGGATACCAATGAACTGATTCTAAAGTTTATATGGAAAGGGGAAAGACTCAGAAAAGCCAACACAATATTGAAGGAAAAGAACAAAGTTGGAGGAAAAGAAAAGAAAAAAAGGAGACAAAAAAAGATTCAATCCATGACCTAATCATTACAACCTATACAAAAAATAACTCAGAATGAATCACAGACTTAAATGAAAACATGAAACTGTAAAACTTAAAAAAAAATAAAATAAAAACTTCAGGTTCTGGATCTAGGCAAAAAGCTCTTAAACTTGATATTAAAAGCATTATCTGGGGTGCCTGGGTGCTCAGTGGGTTAAAGCCTCTGCCTTCGGCTAGGGTCATTATCCCAGGGTCCTGGGATCGAGCCCCAGCATTGGGCTCTCTGCTCAGCAGGAGCCTGCTTCCTCCTCTCTCTGCCTACTTGTGATCTCTCTCTGTCAAATAAATAAGTAAAATCTTAAAAAAAAAAAAAAAGCATTACCTATAAAAGGAGAAATTGATAAATTGGGTCTCATCAAAGTTTAAAACATTTGCTCTACCAAAAATGTTGTTACAGGATTGAAAAGAATAAGCTACACACTGAGAGAAAATATTAGTAAGCTATATATCCAAAAAAGGATTGGGACCTAATGTATATAAAGAAATAAAAAAACCTCAACAATAAGAAAGAAGTCCAAATAGAAAATGAACAAAAATCATACACAGACATTTTACTGAAGAGGCTGTACAGATGACAAATAAGCACATAAGAGATGTTCAACACTATCATTAGCCAAATGCAAATTAAAGCCATGATGGAATAGCTCTTCATGTCTATCCAAATGGCTAAAGTTTTTAAAAATGCTGGGGATGATAAGGAAAAATTGGATCACTAATACACTGCTTGTGGGAGTACAAAATGGTAAGGCCACTCTGCAAAACAATTTGATGTTTCTTTTTTTTTTCCCTAAGATTTTATGTATTTATTTTGAGAGAGAGAGAGAAAGAGAGCATGAACAGAGGGAGAGGAAGAAGCAGATTCCCTGCTGAGCAGGGATCCTGATGCAGGGCTTGATCCCAGGACCCTGAAATCATGACCTGAGCCTACAGCAGACACTTAACCAACTGAGCCACCCAGGTGCCCCAATTTGATGTTTCTTATAAAGCACTCAACTATCATCTATGACTCAGCAATTGCGCTCCTGAGCATTTATCCCAGGGAAATGAAAACAATATTCACACGAAAACATTCTTAACAGTCTTACAGATAGTAAGCATAAACTGGAATCAACTTAGATGTTCTTCTGTAGGTAAATGGTTAAATAGGTAAATTCTGTAGGTAAATATTCCATACCATGGAATATTAATTAGCAATAAAAAGGAACAGATTATTGACAAAAGCAACAACTTGAGTGAATCTTAAGGGAATTATAGCGAGAGAAAAAACAATATTAATAGGTTACTTTATGATTTTATTTATATAATATTCTGAAATGACAAAATTATTTAGATGGAGAACAGATTAGTGGTTACCAGGGATCAGATAGGAGTTGAGATTGGGGAAGGAAGGCAATTGTTATTTTAAAAGGGTAGCAGGAAAGATTCTTGTCATTCTAGAGCTACTTTGTGTTTTGAATATGGTGGTAGGAATACAAACCCCAAAATGTGATAAAACTGTATAAAACTACATGCACATATGTATGTGCACACACACACAAGTACATACAAAGCTGTTGAAATCTGAGTAACATTTATGGATTATATCATTGCCAATTTCCTGATTATAATATTGTACTATAGGAGAACCTGGCTAGCAGGTACTTGCATTATTTCTTACAACTTTAGGTGAATCCATACCTCAAAATAAATAGTTTAATTAAATAATAGTTCAATGTACAATTATCATATGATCAATTACACTTTTTATCCATGAAAAGGATAATTAATATGTGCCCATGGAAAGATCTGTACACAAATGTTTGTAATAGTATTATTGATAATAGTGAAAATATGGAACTAATGCAAATGCCCATCAACAGATGAATGAATAAGTAAATTGTGATATATATCCATATGTGGGATTCTGTTTAGCAGTAAAAAGAACATTCTGGTACACAAATAACATGGATGAACCTTAAAAACATGTTGAGGAAAAAAAAGCCAAATATAAAAGAGCAGTTACTGTCTGAATTCATTAATATGCATTTCTAGAATAGGCAAAACAAACCTATATTATCAGAAAGGTTAGTGGACTGGTCCCAAGAAGGGAGTTTGAATGTCCCTGATCAGAAGGGAACTTCTTGATAAGTGATGAAATGATCTGTATTTTGATTATAGTGATGATTATAAGGGTATATACATTAGTCAAATTTTACGAAATCATATAATTAAAATCATGCTTTTTAATGTGAAAGATACCCCGAAAAGGTGATTTAAAAGAAAAATTACATTATTGTGAGATAAATCATGTGAAGATACTTATTTCATGTAAAGAAACTCTCTCAGGGGATGCCTCGGTTCAGGTCAAGATCTCAGAGTCCTGGGATCCAGCCTGCTTGTCCCTCTGCCTCTGCCACTTCATTTGCTTGTGCTTTCTCTCTCTCTCCTTTTCTTTCTCTCAGATCAATAAATAAAATCTTAAAAAAAAAAAAAAAAAAAAGAAATTCTCTCAGATAAGGTGACCTTTGACCAGAGACATGAAATAAATCAGAGAATGAGAAAATATCTTAGTGAGAAATATTCTGTGCAGCAAGAACAGAAAATATACATCCCTCACAAGACATCTAGCTTAGTGTGTTCACATCTCTCTGAGGCCAGTGTGGCTAAGGTGAGGGAACCTAAGTGAATGGTAAGAACCAAGGTCATATGTGTAAGTAAGTACAAGAAAGATGAGGGGAGCAGAGTGGGCTCAGATTATTCAGTCATTTAGACTGTTATTCTGAGTAAAGCGGTCAGCCTTCAGAAGCAGAGTAACATGCTCTAATTATGTTTTAATGGGATTACTTTACCTATTGGTAAAGAATAGTGTCAGATCACACCATATGGCAAATTATATTTTCTTTCTCTTAAGATCTTTAATTCAGGTTTTATTTCTATGAAATGAGTAGTTGTTCAAGTCCCAAGAATCAGCTTGACACTCAAGATGTTCTCCTGTGAGTTTACTTCAGAGCCTGTCTACTAAAATAAAACAGACTCTCTCAACTTTTCTATAACCTTGACATTATAGAGATAAAAGCTTATTGTTATAGATATTCTGAAACTAATAAAATAAATAATTACAAAAAACTTGGTATGAAAAATATCCAAGTAACTGCATCATGGTTGTAAAAATGCCCAAAATGACTTCAAAATGATAACATATGATACACATTTGAGAGAATTTGTTGATGCTTTTAAATATGATTTTTTGTTTTGTGTGTGAATAAAAATAGCCCAGCCCCAAGAACAGCCACATGGTGCCATCAGAGAACATAAGTCACAAAACACGTGATTAACAAAACAGTATCAAGTCAATACAAATCAGTTAATTTTGCTAATGACTGCCATGCATGGTAAAAATAGATCGTGAGTTCTCTTCTGGCATCATTAACAAGCACATGCCTAATATGGAGCATAGAAATTATAGTAAATAGAAAATGGGAAAAGAACAAGAAGAGGAGCAATGAGGAGGCGGGGAGAGAACTGGAACAGTTGCTCAAACGCAGAGCCTAGCTTTTAGCCCATCAATAACGTGCAATGGAAGAAAACTGCAAAAATAACCACTCCACACACACATGGCCCAGCAGGGTCTAAAATCAGGTCACAGTGATCCCAAACACCTTTCTTTTTTTTTTTTTTAATTTTTAATTTTTAATTTTTTATAAACATATAATATATTTTTATCCCCAGGGGTACAGGTCTTTGAATCGCCAGGTTTACACGCTTCACAGCTTTCTAAGAAAAAATCAACTCATTGACAACTGTTCTAGAAAAGCATTAACTAGGTGGTTATTAGAGAGTCAGTTTTTATGTTCAGCCTTAGCAGACCTAGTTCTACTTCTTGGTCTTTTGTAAACAACTTGGATTTCTTCTTTGAAGAAGTATTTAAACAAATAAATGTGGTGTTATTTTCAAGAAAAAAATGAGTACTTGTCTATAATTAAGTGTATTTCTCTCTCTTTTACCATACTAATATTGATGTATGATGTGTTTGTCCATTCTGGAAAAAAGTCCTATCTCAATCACCTTCTCTCATCATCATCAATAGCAGAAAATCCCATAACTATTTCATCCATTATTAAGGTAGTGATTTTAGCTGAAAACCAGAAATTTATCCATGTCCTCTGTGACTGCCTCAAAAATTGTCATGTAAGTGCACATTCATTTAACAAACATTTCCTTCTAGCCTATGGTAAGCAGGGGATACAGGGACATTTAAAATCAAGTTTCTGCTATTAGCAAAATCCATTGTGGGTGATGATATATAAATATATAATTAAAATACCTAATGCAGTTTAAAATTTATTGACCCCCACACTTTTCTGGAACCCTCAGACTAGGTGGTTTATTTTATTATACACCAGTAGAGTACTTTACACTCATCCTTACATATTCAAAATTCATTCATTCATGTAATAAATACTTTCTTTCTTTCTTTCTTTTTTATTTTTTGCAATAAATTATTTTTGAGTGCCGCTTAGCATGTGCCTACATTGGTCTAGGTTGTGGGTGATGTCTAGAATAATAAACAAATTCACTACCTTCATTGAGCTTATCTTCTGTTGTTGGAGAGAGAAAAACAATAAACCAATAATATAATCTTAAGTAATGCTAGCTCATTAAGAAGAAAAACAAATAGGGCAAATGGTTAGAGAGTAAATAGAATAAGGATTGTTGTAGATGGATAGATTACAAAAGGCCTGTTTAAGGGGGTGACATTTTTCAGAGACCTAAATAAAGTTTTATCAGTTTTCTATTATTGCTGTAACAAGTTACCACAAATTTAGTGGCCTAAAGTAATGCCGGATTATTATCTTACAGTTCTGTATGTCTTAAGTCTGACATGAATCTCACCGGGATAAAAGTAGTGTTAGGTGAGTTGCATTCCTCTGAAGACTCCACCAGGGAATTTGTTTCCTGTTTTTCCAGATTCTAGAGGCTGTCCACATTTTTTGGTACCTTTCTTCCATCTTCAAAGCCAGTGTATCAAGTCTTATCACACTTCTCTTACCTTCTTCCATCATTGTATCTTTCTCTGATAAACTCTCCATCTCAAGTCCTTTAATACAACTTGGATTTTCAAAGCTCCTTTTGCCATGTATCATAACATATTCACAGGGTCTACGGATCAAGACATGGACATCTTTTAAGATGGGGTGCATTATTTTGCTTAGCATGGAAGTTTGTAAGTGTTGCATGTAGAGATCTAGAGAAAGATGCCTGGGGCCTGGGTGACTCAGTTGATTAAGCATCTGCCTTCAGCTCAATTCATGGTCCTAGGGTCCTGGGATCCAGTCTCGCATTGGGTTTCTGGCTCAGGGAGCCTGCTTCTCCCTCTCTCCTTGCTCATGCTCTCTCTGTCTCTTTCTCAGATGACTAAATAAAATCCTAAAGAGAGAGAGAGAGAGAAAGAGAAAGAGCATGCAAGGAAGAAGCAATAGGCAAGTTTAAAGACACTGAAGTGGAAATGAAACTGAGTGTGTTTGCCTCTTTGAGACCAGTATATCTGGAGTGGAATGACAGAGCAGTAAGTACAATGGCTGTGGATGAAGCAGGGACCAGGTAAAGTAAGACCTCAAAGCCACAGTAATATTACTTTTATTTTTATTATTATAAAAAATCACAAGAGGCTTTTGGAAGTTACAATGACATGGCCAGTTGACTTTGTTCATGTGTGTGGTCACTACTGGAATATGAGCAGTTTGTGGGTAGGGACCATGTCTGTCACATTCACCGACATGTCTCTCATATCTGATTTAGTTCCTGACTCAGAGTAAGTCCACAGTAAGCATTATTTGTCCAATTTATAAATGAATGAGTGGACCACAGTGAGTAACAATAATTTTCTCCTTGCCTCTTTTCCATCTATCTTCCTCTGTTCCCACCCTCCCCCATGTCCCCCAATTTCTCCCTTCTTGCCATCCTTCTGACCTTCCTTCCTTCTTCTCTATTAGAAATATGGGTGCTATGAACATTTAACATGAAATGCCTAGGCAAGTTGAGAATGTGATGTGTATAGGATAGAAGCAGAATTATCTGAAAATAAGAAAAGATTCATCTTATTGCCAAGAAATCAGCTCTAGTCTGATGATTCTTCATGATGCATGTCTTACCAAATTAAAGGTTATGATTTGGCCAGAGGAAGTACTGCTGTAACTAGATATAGAAGATTCTTTGCTCTCCTTTCGATCTATTCCTTCCATAGTTTGTAGAAGCTGCACTTGGATTGATTGGTTGGTGAGAATTTTCAATGTTATACCCTGTAGCTCTTGTCAGGCTTGTCAAGACCACACACCAAATATGAAGACAAAGTTACTGCTTATGTCTTCTGATTTTTCATAAGCTATATCAAAAATAGACATAAAGTGTCCTTCCATATTCAACTTTTACTAACAGTCACTGAATGACTATTATGTGGCCGTTAAGCTAGGTTCTTTCTGTTATTTCATCTAATTCCCACATCAACCTATTAATAGGAATTAAAGACCTATTTTGCCCATTTCAGGAAATCAGGTGTAAAAGATTAATAAAATAAGATGTACAAAGAGGTGTATAATAAGCTACTGTTTATCTAAGAAAGAGAAGAATACAAATACTTGTCTCTGTGTGGAACAGATACTACTATTTTTTTTTAAACAATGAAAATACATAGCCAAAAGCAGAAATAGCTTTCTACTGGGGAGAAAATGTTACATATTAGAGGAAACATGGATAGTCGGTCTTGAAAAAAAGCTAAACTTCTCCAAGTTTAATTGATCTATAGACTTGACTCATATACATATTTTGAATAATTTTAAACCAAATTATGTATCCCAACAATCCATAAAATGAAAGCACAGAGAAATAAATAAGCCTGTTGTTCAATTTAGTGGCATGACCACACAGAGACAAGTTACTTCAAATTATTTTAGCATATGGTAATTCAACAGTATGTCCTGAGAATGAGAGGAATAGAATAAAAATTCTAAAACTCTTTTCAGTAGTTATATTATGGGTGGTTGTGTTAGTTGTGCTGAGACTATTATGTGTGTTAGATGGAATTAAACAAAAATAATTATGTTATGTTTCTGAGTTCTTAAATTTCTCAGCCTAAAGAAAGGTATGCAAGATTGGTGAGATTAGCTGAAAGTATGTGCTCCTGAATTTGAATTGAAATTATCAGTATGAAGTCAGGTTTTAAAAAACAAACAAGAAAGTTACTAAAGAGACTAAAAGTGATTTTTAGTCATACTTTTAGTAAAGTACTTAATAAAGTACGTTTAGTAAGTACTTTTAGGAAGTACTTAATAAAGGCAAGCTTTTAGTAAGTACTTAATAAAGGCAAGCTAGTACTACTCTCAGTTTTGAGTGTGTTACTAAGATATCTTATTGAAAAAGAGCAGCTAATATTCAATCTGGAAAAACCTAATTTCTGCTTAAATGCTTTGCAGAAGAGTCCGGTAACATGCAGTATATTGACAATGCCAGACGGAAGCAGTAATGGTAATGGAGAGAATGGATTCTTTTTAACATCTCAGCCAGGCCTGGTGGGTCAGTGAGATTTGTCAGGAAATACTATTTTAACTAATAATTTCCATGTCCATCTATATCTAGTATCTTGCAAGAGCTATGAGCAAATCATTTACCCTCATGTGCATCTTTAATTATCCCTTCTGTTGTCTGAAATGGAAGTGGCCATGCAAAGTTCCATGTCCACACTAATGTTTGCACAAGAGACAAAAATAAAGCTAGATAATCACTTGCCAGTGAAGGCAGTCACAACTTGTTTAGCACCCCACCCGGTCATACCACATAGTGAGAATCAAATAATGGCATGATCCTAGGATCTCATCTTTCTTATTCCTGTTGTGCTTTGATCCTGGCCTCAATTTTACCTAAATTTATTGTCTTGTCTCTGAAATCCTAATTTGAAGCTTACCCTTATACATTGACTTTGGTGTGGTATATGATGACCCTGATAATGCGATTCTCAGCTATTCCTGGAGATTTTTCTGGATTTTTTTTTTAATCTCCTGTTTTTATTGTTTCTTATGGGCATGGGTTTATTTCCATCTGTAGCCATTTTGTCAATTCATCCAAATAGGCTTCATGTTGATTTGCCCTGGGATAGTTCTAAGGCATCCACATTAAAACTTCTGGAGCGTATCTGGATGTATTGGTGTAAATGCCTGCATGTGTATGTATGCTTGTGAATGTGGACACTGTGTATAAGAGGGTGTAGGGGGAGACTAGGCAGAAGGAAGTCCACACTAGAAATACGTTGACATGAGTTTTAGCCCTGAGGCTATTCATAGCTTTACAGTATATTTTTGGGCAAGTCACTGGTTTCTCATTTTCCTCACTTTTAAAATGCTTACCATGTACTAGAAACAGGGTGAGATCATTAACAGGATGGCTAACAAATAGCACTGGCCCCTTAACAACTCACACTATCCATAGTGTGGTAGGGAAATAAACATGTAAATTCATGGTCATGGTGAGAAGTAGCATTTATTCAGTTATTGTGTGATATGGACTATGGCCTATATTTGTTATCTAATTTATATATCATAGCAATCCAATGAAATATGTGCTATTATTAGTCATGTATTGGCCTAGGCACAGAAAAGGGAAAGGGCAGCTCAGAGACAGATGGGATTAGTATGGCTGGACTTTAGGATATTCAGTCTTGGCTGGGGAACAGGAAGAAAGGACAGTGGATTACAGGCAAGTAGCCAATTGGGGGAATATGATGAAGAATCCTATAAAGTACTACTACTCAAATTTTAGTATGTGTGTGAATAACCTAAGGTTCTGGTTCCTCAGAAGATCATGATTACAAAAGTCTGGAGAAGAGCCTGATATTCTGAATTTCTAGCAAACTCATAGGTGATATTGCTGATCTTCGAATGGGAAGATTACATATGATAAAAATAAACAGATTTTATCCAGCATATGTTATGGAGATGCTATTGAATTCTTAAGGGCAAGGGAAAACTATGGCCAGATCTATATTTCAAAAATTAATTTTTGACTCACTCTGGAAGATGGCTTTCTTAACTTTCATACAGAAATGTGTAGGACCAAATAAGATAAACTAGTTTTGAAAGTATTCATTGCTTAACAGGTATTGTCAGCTACGGTAATCATCCTTCTTTAATAGCTAATCTTTTAGACATATTCTGAAAAATAAATGAGATAAACACCCAATGATTCTAATTGAAATTTCAGATACTAGATTGATTCATACTTTTCTATGATTTTTTTAATTGCCTATGAGCATGATTGGATGATTTTCTGCATTGATAGAGGTCTATTATTTGTTTTCCAAATGGGACAAATTTAGGCTTATGAAGGAAAAAAAGGCTGTTGTGCCTGCCAAATGGTTTAGACACAGCAAGCAGAGACTTAACCACTCAGCAGGGTCTCCATCCAATAACTGTGCCTGCTGTGTGTGTGTCTGTCCTGCACTTCAAAGGAGCCAAATGTGAACAAGGGCCCTTGAGATTCATAATCAGTAACTCCTCCAGTCCTTCCAGAGATATGCACCATTTGGTTCAAAAGCAGAGCAGTAGCACAGTTGTAAAAGGACAGGATATTTCTTTTCCCAAAGGGTGGTGAGTCAAAGAAACATGTATTAATTATTATTGGCAAGCATATAAGCCCTCTCATTAAGACCTAAATGGGACTTTGGAAATACAGGACTGCTGCTTTTAAATTGGTCACTTGAAGAACATATGAAAATATTTGCTCCAAATCACAGATTTTAACATGGAGGTTTGGGTGTAAAAGACTACTCTACACTTCTAGGAATACAGCTTCCTTGAGAATACGTGTAACACTTTGATTTCTCCTAAATACAGACTTTCAACTGCAAACACTTAATGAATATTTTCATTTTGATGTCTCTTCAACACGCTCATGTTCTCATGTCTTCATGATCTGAATTTAACTTCTTAGACTTCTCATTACACAAAACCAACCATGTGCCTCTTTTTTCATTTTCTTGCTCTGATTGCAACATAAAATGCATCCAGCTACCCAAAGCCAGAAAACTCAAAGTATCCCTGACCACAGATGTGTGGATTGGATCATAATTGTCATAGAAATTAGAAAAATGAGCTAATGTATATACCTCCACACAGTTCTCAGGTTGAATTCTGGGTGGTATATATGGAGAAGATTTTTAAAATATAAGTGATAATTGAAACAGACCACAGAGTTGAGCTGGATATTGTGGCCTGAATCTAACCATGTCAAGTGCCTGCAAAAATATCAGTACTATCCACTGAATTTAAACAGGACCCAGAGTGTTACAATGTATTATTCAGAAGGTCTAGAACACAATTCAAAGTTACTTGGCATACAAAGAATCATGAAAATTTCAACTTGTTCAGCAAAAGATTATCAACAGGTGCAAATGACAATATGGTACAGATGTTAGAATTACCTAATAGAGACTTTGAAGCAGATACCTTAAGAGCAAACATGAACACTCTTGAAACAATTTTAAAATAAAATGTAGCTGCAAAATTATAAAAGATGTAAAGAAGAACAAAATGGAAAGTTACCAGCTAAAAATTATAATGGCCAAAATAAAAAGTTCACTGGAAGGACTTGATAGCAGAACGAAGATGATAGTCCATGAATTTGGAGATAGATCAAGAAAAATTATCTAACCTGAATAATAAAGAGATAATAATCTTAAAAAGTGAACAGAATTTGAGGAAATAGTTAAGGAATTTTTATCACCTGGGTTTCCAGAAGGAGAGGGAAAAAAAAAAAGTGTATGGTGATAAAAATCTTTTAAAAGAAATAATAGCTGAAAACTTCCCAAGTGTGGCAAAAGTGCAAACCTATACATTCAACAGGCTGGGAGAACCCTAAACAGGATAACCTCAAAGAAACTCATGGCTAGACACATGATAAGCAAAATATTGAAAACACAAAGTAAAGGTCTTGAAGGTGTCCAGAAATGTGACATATTACCAATAAAGGAACGGTGGTTCAAAATAACAAGGAGACTGAAAGGAAGAGTGTACAATAGTTTTTTTTTTAAATATTTTATTTATTTATTTGACATAGATCACAAGTAGGCAGAGAGGCAGGCAGAGAGAGGTGGGGGGAAGCAGGCTTCCTGCTGAGCAGAGAGCCCCATGCGGGGCTCGATCCCAGGACCCTGAGATCATGACCTGAGCCGAAGGCAGAGGCTTAACCCACTGAGCCACCCAGGTGCCCCGTGTATAATAGTTTTAAGTATTGTTTTAATAGTTTTAAGTATTGAAAGCCAGGGACCACCATGACATAATTCTATATCCAGTGAAATACAGCTTAGAAATGAAGGTGAAGTAACACTATTATTCTTAGATGAAGAACAATTAAGATAATTCATACCTATAAGACTTGTTCAAAAACAATTGATAAGGGAAAATCTTAGACACTAGAGAAACGATACCAGAAGAACACCAGGGAAATTGGGAATGAAGAACAAAAGAACAACAACAAAAAAAACCAATAATAAGTAGATAAATTTAATAAACTATTTTCCTTTGAGTTTCTAAAAATACATTTGATTTATGATAGTTGAAAGCAAAATGTATATCATTATCTGATAGGGTTTTTCCACATATGTGGATAAAACATATGAGACAATTACAACAAGTGGAGAGGCAAGGAAATTGATTTGGTATTAAGTATCTACATACCAACTGAAGTGAAACAACTGAGTCTAAAGAGATTGTGAAAGTTAAATATGCATTTTGTAATCCCTGGAGAACCAACAAACTAGACAAATAAAATGGGGCACAGGAGGTATCATTTCTAACCATAAGGTTTTATTGAAAATAAAACAAATATGGCAAAATATTAACATGTATTAAACCTTGAAAGTGGGCACATGAGTGTCTATTGCTCCTGTACTATTTTATGCTTAAAATACCTCATAATATGTATTAATTTTAAAATAAATATAGAAAGGAGTTATATGGCTATGTTCCAGTGTGAAATCAAGATAAAATTATCACTTTATTTAAAATATTAAAGGATCTGATTCTAGTAATAACATGCAGACTCTTAGCTTGCAATTGTGCAGTTTAGTTTATGCAATGTCCATTTCTTCTAAAATAAAAGACATTAATTTTTTCTGATTACAAATACAGTGCGTATCTATTGTAGGAGAAGTGAATAAACTAGGAAAGTATAAAGAAGAAAACAATAAATTGTCAACTCTATTCCTACCATCTAGGGGAAAAAAAAATTCTCATTTTACATTTTAGCAAATTTCCAAGTATTTTTTTCAATATTTGTTTATATAACTGATATCACTGTAAAAAGTATTTTTTGTTTTAGCTCAACTTTAAATCCATCACTACCCTTCTTTCCATGATTAAATTCTTTGTAATCAATAAATAAGAGATCAGGTGTTACAAAAAGTAAGAATGGGCTTATTTTATCTTATCTTAATTCTGGTTTATTTTATCTTATCTTAATTCCAGTGTAGTTAACATACAGTGTTATATTAGTTTCAGGTGTATAATTTCGTGATTCGACAATTCCATACATCACCCAGTGCTCCATGGGTTGATTTTAAATAACAAATTTTATTTTCCCAAATTATAATTTATAGAAAGAAAGTTCTCATCAAAGTCACAAATCTTTAAAAGCATGAATCATTTGAAATCTTACTTAGGCCAAGTTTGAGAGCTTTTGTTCTTAGGCTATCAAAATAATTTACATTTTCTCCATATCAAAGTTTGGGATATTTAAACAACAGCCAGTCTGCTCTCAACAGTGTGTTTTATACTTTCTGCCTGGGAGATACTTTTTAAAATATGAATCTTGAATATTCACTGAAGACCTACCTTTTGCCAAACATGGAATATGACCTTTAAAATTCAGCAAAATAAGTCATAGTATTACAGAGAGTACTTTTCTATTAACAAAAGTATACAAGAAGCTGCACAGCTTCTTAAAATTCTTTCCATGAGGTTTTTACAATATTTACAAATAAAGTCATCATGACCACCAGACAAAAAAAAAATAAGTCATCTGGGGGTAAATGCATCAGATGAAGTTTAAATAGACCCCATTATGGGAAATGAGAACACGCTCCTTGAAATCAGCCACAGCATAAGCAATTGTTAAACAAACGACAGAAGCAATCACTGCAGTAGAGAGAATTGAAGATAGTGGATAAGTGCCTATCTTCTTAAGTCAGCTTGTTTGGGATAGAATATGGGTTGTATAATTTAATAGTTGTAATTTTACACAAGTTAACTAAACTCTCTGAGTCTTTATTTCCTTTCTGTAAAGTGGGGATGCATCTAAGATTATGTTCAGGATTAAATGAGTTAATATACATAAATGTAGATAAGGTACATAAATCTTCTAAGATGGTATCTAACTAGGGTAACCATTATGTAATGCTTGGTGGTGGTGGTAGTAGTGGAGGTAGTAGTAGTTTTAATATATTGAATATAGACAGTAGAGTCAGGCACACACAGTTTCAAATCCTCGCTCTTCTGTGTCCAAGGGAGAGATCTTTAGAACGTTATGTAAGCCCTCTGAATATTTCTTTGAAATGACAAACTGCATACGTATTGATAATTTGTAATTATTAAATGAGAAAATACACGATAAAGACTTTGCACATAGAAAACTAACTACTATTGTTATCATCATCAAAACCATTATTTTTATTATTAATCAGCAATCACTTGACATGTAAACAAAAACATTTTTTAAAGTAAAAGAGACAAACAGTAAATCTGTAGGTTGCCAAAAATCACAAAGTAATTTAATATACTTTCCTTTAAGAATAGAAACTGTTTTGGTAGCATATTTTCCACTGGTATGTTGAGAAACAAACTATTTAATCAACTTTAGCTATGGAACGTTCAGAATAACATTTACAGTATGATGTACTGTCCTACAAAATTTTTAAATATATTTAAATCTATGTAAAGAAAACAGAAACCCACCTTCTTAATTTAAAACAAAAATTATTTATTTATTTTAGAGGGGACAGAGGAAGAGGGAGAGAGAATCTTAAGCAGACTCACCACTGAGCATGGAGCCCAACGTGGGGCTCTATCTCACAACCCTGAGATCATGACCTGATCCAAAATCAAGAGTGGGCAGCTCAACTGACTGAGCCACGCAGGCACCTTCAGAAACCCACTTTTTATTCAAAGTGGTGTGCAGAAGATTTTTACTAGTGGAAGCATTCAACCTTGGCATCTGATTTTATCTCTAATTCACAGAACATTTTATTAACATCATACGTAGCACAATAAAAAGAAAATTGTAGGGGCACCTTGGTGGCTCAGTGGGTTAAGCCTCTGACTTCAGCTCAGGTCATGATCTCAGGGCCCTGGGATCGAGCACCACATTGAGCTCTCTGCTTGGCAGGGAGCCTGCTTCCTCCTCTCTCCCTGCCTCTCTGCCTACCTGTGATCTCTCCCTCTGTGTCAAATAAATGAATAAAAAATCCTTACAAAATTGTATATAATTGGTAGCCCTGAATTTTTGTATTGATTGATTGATTTTTTATTGATCTGAAGCTGAGCAACAATTTAACTCTTTTAAATTCCATTTTCCTAGTCTAAAGTAATAGTACAGATTTTATAAGACCGTGGAGAAGAAATAGCATAGTAACATAAGAAAACACAGTTCGAGTTTGTGTAGTCTATGAATATCTGTGCCTCCATACTGTTATTATTGCCTACATACCAAAGGATATTAAGGTACACCCAAGAAACACCTAAGAGACAATTGTATGAGAGTTTGCAAAGAACTGTAAAATGTTTCAAATAAAATATTTGGTGAAAACATACTCTGGCAGAATGCAAAAAAAAATTGGCCACAATTTCCTGTGATTTCTAATTAGATGTGTCCCCTTTACAGTGTAACTCTGTCATTCTTCCTGTAAATCTGTGAAGTCTTTTCCTCTACCTTTTCAATCTAGGCTTGATTATGTAACTTGACTTTGGTCAATGGAACTTGAGCAACCTGACACAAGGAGAAGCTTAAAATGCACGTGTGCCTTGTGACTTATTCTCAGTTGCTGTTTGGAAACCTGAGCCAGGTGAAGGATCGGAGCTAGCCTACTAAGTGCTAGAGGCAGGTGTCCAGTTCTCCCATTGCCCCAGGCAACCACAAATCAGCCTTTCAGAATGGGACAGAACAGTACCCAGACCACAACGTAAAAGCAAATGTAGGAATCAAAGACAAGCTCTTACTATAGCTACCGGCTATGGGAGTTAGATAATTTCAGAATTGTAAAAGAGAAATATGCTGTATGAAAATGTATATTAATGATCTTACTTCAATTACGATTTCACTGGGGCATATCCTTGATAAACAAAGCGAAGGAGATATTGTAGAGATGTAATCATGCAATTAATCTCAACTTTTTGTTGTTGTAATTTCAGCCACTTTTTGGTAAGTCACTTAATATTCTAGACCTGACCTGCTAACAGTTCACCCAGTTCTCCCAATTCTAACAGAATTCAAGGCACAGTTCCCCCAATTCTAACAGAATTTCAAGACTACTGGAGAGACCTACTTAAAACCTAAATACGGCCATGATAATCCTCTGGTTTAAAAAAAAAATCTGCCTCCTTATTGTGTACAGCATAGGTTTGAATTTTTGGTTTTAACTTCAAAAGGCTTTAAAAAGTAAAATATTACGTGTCAATGTAAGTAAATATTAATAAATAAAAACACGTTTCTGGAGAGGTTACCACAAGGCACAATTTGAAAATAATTTGGCAGGAGATTATACTTCAAGATATTTAATATGGTCAGTGACTTTCTTAGGCTCCTCAGTAGCCTCACATCTAGCAACTTTCTGACTTGCTATTTTCTATTTCAGAAATGCCAACTACTTGTGGCTCTGGAAAGGTAGCATGTCTCTCACACTTTACTACTTCTGTTTTTGCTGTATTGATTCATTTACTTGAATGATCTTTCTCCTCTCTGGAGTAGTTTCTGTTTGTCTTTTAGAATCCACTTTAGGAGTATTCTTCTAAGAATCCCTAACCCTAGAAGGCATACCTGTACATGCTTACATGTACCCCTCTAAACCTGAGCCATATCTCTATCACACTGTTATTGAGTTATCTTTTTACATATATACCTTTACAAGCAGGGCTGGGTACTACAAATTCTTAGCACAGGTCATATTTTAGATGATCTATAAATGTTTGAGAATCCAACTTTGAATAAGAGCGAGGCTAGGCGAGAAGACTGGGAAATGAAATCTCATCACAAACTATCTGCTCTCCTGGGTCCAACTAACCTTCCACTCCAAACTACATTCTACTCTCAGAGATTCATTCTTTTGGTAATAAAAATTTCACTGGTCTGTAAGAGTCCATTGTGCCACTAGGCATAATTAAAGAAGGCTTTAATCGTCTGCTAATATTTTATGTAAGCCAGTTTACCAGAACTTTTTGAAAATATCAAAATCAAGCTAGAATGACATAGAGTGAAAGAGGAATTAAAGGACCATAAGAAGGAAAGTATAAATTGCAAAGGCAAACAATATACTATTTGATATTAATATTCAGTTAGAAATGGAAAATCTGGTTATCCCACATATTTCAGACTGACCATAAAACAATTAAAAAGTCAGAACTTTTGTGTTTGCAGCCACGGATGACTCAAAATTATATTACATAGACAATATCACTGCCACCATGTTTCATCCTATGGGACAGAGAAGGAAATTCATCTTTAGCTTGAAATGTAGAAGTTATGATTCTTGTAAAAGGGAGAATTATTATAAGATCCCCCTCCTCATGTATGACCAAGGTCACTGAATATAAAATGTACATTGAAAGTATGCTCAAAGATGCCTCGGTTATATAAAAATAAGAGCTGACACTTCTGAAGTTCATTATGGAGAAAGCAGACCTCACTGATAGATTAAGCCCTCTGTTAGTTAAAACTTGGAATTACTGCAGAGAGATAAAATTTTAAGTAGAAATGAGGACCTTGATATAGTGAACTAATTCTTCAGCTATAAATTGCTGTGATACTAGAGTATCCCAAAACTCAGTGAAGAAGTTACAATGGAATCTGAATAATACAATTGTAAGATAAATCTGGAATATATTGAAACTGAATCAGTCCTCCTGGCTACATCTACCTAAGGGATTTCTCTAATTTCTTGGGAGGAAAAGTAGGAAATTCATATTTTATTACATCTCACATTTGTCGATTTTTATTAACTGAATATTGAGCCTATGTAGTATCATTCAATATTTTGGGCCCAGTTATTTTCAATAAAATCTTTTGGTGTTCTTGTAATGACCTAAATTCAAAAAGGAATTTTCTGATACAGAGCAAGGGTTCTCAACCCTGCCTGTATATTATAATCACTGGGGAACGGCCAATGCCAGCACCAGAATGCTTCTAGCGATTCGGATTCTCTGACAAGGTAGGCTTAATTTAACTGCAGTTGTAAGATTCAGGTCTTAGAATAAACAGACCACACACACTCGCAGTACTGGGCCTTAAATGCTTTTATTTTTTAATCTGTGTGCTTTTTAAGTTTCAGTTTAGGCTGGTCATCTTCAAGAGATTAAACCCATGGTCATAGAACACCTTAGGTTCAACTAGCTATGTTTCTGCCATAACAGGGATTGTATATTACACAGAATGTGATGACGGGATTTTACGATGACACACTTTAGTATTTATAGGAGAGAAGACAGAGCTAGAAGTATATTAGAGGTGATAGTACTAATTAAAGGTTTTCAAGAAATCAGTTATTACTTGAAAAATGAAAGGGGTACAATATTGGAATGGAGCATCGTTAAGCATGCAATGTTAAACTATATAGAAGAACCTAAGTAATGTAAAATAAGAAAATAAGACGATAGCATAACAAAATCAACCTTAAGGACAGGTTACAACAGACTATAATGCAGAGTTGGCAATAGCCTAATATATGATCTAATACCATAAGGTTTATCTAAGAATCACAGAGGACACACATGATCCTCATTGAAAAACCCACTGGATTTTTCTTTATCTCTACAGAAATTAACATGCCAATTGTAGGTCTAAAAGAACCTGCATTTAGATATTCATGTTAAATAAACTTGGGTTTCCACATGGTGGCAGTAAGTAGCTGCTACATGCAAGAGAAAAAAAACAAATGCTTTGTATCTTCACAGACTGAAATCTTTGCTACACCAATATGAGTGTCTGATAAGATTAAATATGCTAGGGAATTTAGAGTCTTGTGAACAGCCCGTCTTTAAGTTGCCCTCTGGGACCCATGTATTAGCCCACACATGGTACTTCTCTGATTATATGGCAAGACCAATAATATCTGGCATCCACAGTCAGGAGGGACATCAATCGAGATTCTTACTCTTTGGGGCTTTACCTATCTCTCCACTGGTACTCCTTGCCAATTCCATGAATAGCACCTGTGCTGTTCCAGTTCACTATTAACTGTGCCATGCCTTACTTTTGTGCCTCTTGTTGTTTTCTCAACATGACTAAATCCTGTTCTTCATTCAGGATACCCATAGGGATCCTATCCCTCTCATTCTGTTAGGTTTTCCTCCTATGAGAGTCTACCTGGTTATATACATAACTCTGTGCTAATGCTTATCACTCAGCATTCTGCTTATTTGATTCTCTGTTATAATAGCTTGGTTAAGATCTTTCATCTCTGAGACATTTCAGCACCATCACAGTCTTGACACATAAAACTGCCCAATTCAAATAGCCTTAACATAGATTTGCTTTTCCCTATTATGGCATCCACTGATTGTTTTCATCATGAAGCTTCCAACAACTATAATGAAAAATTTTTATATCATCATTTCTTTAATGTATGTCTTCAGCCAGACTCCAGCCTTTGTGAAGGTAACACATGTCTGTTTTATTCATTGTTCTATTACCAACTACTATCACGGTTACTGACACATAAGAAACATGTTTGCTTTAGGTTAGATATTTATTTTGTTAAATAATTAAGTGAATGAATCAAGTAAGGAATGAAGAGGCAATATAAAAGATACACTTGACTGATGAGTATCTGATAATTCTACAAAATAATTAAACTATAGTAATTGATCAATTTTATTTTAAAATCAGATGGGTCATCCATTTCTGCCTCTTATACTTTAATTATCCCTTATTAAGTACATTCATCATGACTTTCCCGAGACCCTAGAGAATTTACAAATCCCCAAAGATCGTGCATATTTTCAGTGGGGTACAAGTGATCAACAGTTTGTTTTAATTAGTTTTGAGTGGGTTTAATCCTATCATTATCTAAAATTCAATTTATTGTTTTCAATGAAATCTTACCTAGACATGAAAACAAATAAATTGGCAATAAACTTATGCAGACATCTACATTCCCATGTTCATTTGGGTAAGCAGAATAAATATGTTACATTTCTTGAACAGGAAAAGATTAACAATATAGTTTATTGCAATGTTTTTTTCCTCAGATATGGTTAGCTAGTTAGTTAATACTACATCATTTATCTTGGTTTTGGTGTTCAAGTCTTCCTACTTATTTTGTTTTAGGAATTGTCATAGATAGCTGAAAGTAGATAGTTGGTGTACAGATTGTGACGTAACACTGCATTATTAGCATATCAACAGAAAAGGAACTAAGTCAGAAGAAGGGGACTTAGAGGAAATCTTGCAGGGATACAAGGATACAGTAATGGTGGCATCCTATGATACCATTCTTTCTTCTGCAGCTTGTGCCACTTCGCACTATTACCCTGCACCCAAATTGTGAGAAGCAAACGTTGCAAGCCCTGACAGATATCATCTGATTGTGGGGTAGAGAGAGATGAAAAGAGCAGGTTGAGAAGACCAGAATGGAGATGGCATGATCGAGATGATCCCAAGAATATCTTGGAGATGGAAACTGGAGGAAACAAGCAAGAGAACAATGCCACTTCACTAATGTCTACTAGGCTTCCACATAGCAGTTTGATGAAAAGGACATGGATTTGCAGTTGGAGAAACTTCAAGTCTCACTGCTTTGTTATTTGTGCAACTTTAGGAAGAAGTAGTCATTCTTGTAGGCCTCAGTTTTGTCTTTAATAAACAGGGTAATAGTATTAATTTGTGTGTGTGAATTCTTGTGAGTATGGTAGGAACATGATTGACCCTTGCTAAACATTCTGTTTCCTTTCTCTCCTATGTAACACAAAAGCCATGGCTTTTAGTTTATTAGCATTTATTCTGAAAACTGAGTTGAGTGTATAGATTAAATTTAGTCTTCCATAGTTATCAGTGACTGATTTGAATTGAGAATGTATGCTTAGTGGATGGTTAAACCTATGTAGATCCTTTTGCAGATTGGTGGGGGCTGATAACAAAAATGCTGATAACAAAAACATACCCATTTCCCTCAAAGCATATTGATCATGTTTGAAAAATACCATGATTTTGGGTCAAGATGGCGGAGAAGTAGCAAGCTGAGACTGCTTCAGCTAGCCGGAGATCAGCTAGATAGCTTATCTAAAGATTGCAAACACCTGAAAATCCATCGGCAGACCGAAGAGAAGAAGAACAGCAATTCTGGAAACAGAAAAACAACCACTTTCTGAAAGGTAGGACCGGCGGAGAAGTGAATCCAAAGCGACGGGAAGATAGACCCCGGGGGGAGGGGCCGGCTCCCGGCAAGCGGCGGAGCAACCGCGCACAAAATCAGGACTTTTAAAAGTCTATTCCGCTGAGGGACATCAGTCCAGAGGCTAAACCGGGGCGAAGCCCACGCGGGGTCAGCGTGGCCTCAGGTCCCGCAGGGTCACAGAAGGATCGGGGGTGTCTGAGTGTCGCAGAGCTTGTGGGTATTGGAACGGGAAAGCCGGCTACAGAGACAGAGCCGACAGTAAGCTCACAGCTCGGTGTTACCTTGAACCGATCGCAGGCTCGGTGAGCTCGGAGCGCGGCCGGAGGTCAGGCAGACGGGAGTAACTGGGCGCTGTTCTCTGAGGGCGCACTGAGGAGTGGGGCCCTGGGCTCTTGGCTCCTCCGGGCCGGAGACCAGGAGGCCGCCATTTGTGTTCCCGTCCTCCGGAACTCTACGGAAAGCGCTCAGGGAACAAAAGCTCCTGAAAGCAAACCCGAGCGGATTACTCACCCCGGCCCTGGGTAAGGGCGGTGTAATTCCGCCTGGGGCAAAGACACTTGAGAATCACTACAACAGGCCCCTCCCCCAGAAGATCAACAAGAAATCCAGCCGAGACCAAGTTCACCTACCAAGGAGTGCGGTTTCAATACCAAGGAGAGCAGCAGAATTCCAGAGGAGGAGAAAGCCATGCACGGAACTCATGGCTTTTTTCCTGTGATTTTTTTTTAGTCTTGCAGTTAATTTAATTTTTTCTTTTTCATTTTTTTTTTCTTTTTCTCTTTTTCTTCTCGCCTTCGGGTAAAATTTTTTTTTTTTTTTAACTGTTACCTTTTTCTTTTTTAACAATTTTTTACTAGTTTATCTAATATATATATTTTTTCTTTTTTACATTTTTCTCAGGTGTTTTCTTTTTTTAAAAAAAATTTTTTTCTTTTCTTTTTTTTTCTTTCTTCCTTTTTGAACCTCTTTTTATCCCCTTTCTCCCCACTCACGATTTTGGATCTCTTCTAATTTAGTTAAAGCATATTTTCCTGGGGTTGTTGCCACCCTTTTAGTATTTTACTTGCCCCTTCATTTACTCTTATCTGGCCAAAATGACAAGACGTAAAAATTCAACGCAAAAAAAAGAACAAGAGGCAGTACCAAAGGCTAGAGACCTAATCAATACAGACATCGGTAATATGTCAGATCTAGAGTTCAGAATGACAATTCTCAAGGTTCTAGCCGGGCTCGAAAAAGGCATGGAAGATATTAGAGAAACCCTCTCGAGAGATATAAAAGCCCTTTCTGGAGAAATAAAAGAACTAAAATCTAACCAAGTTGAAATCAAAAAAGCTATTAATGAGGTGCAATCAAAAATGGAGGCTCTCACTGCTAGGATAAATGAGGCAGAAGAAAGAATTAGTGATATAGAAGACCAAATGACAGAGAATAAAGAAGCTGAGCAAAAGAGGGACAAACAGCTACTGGACCACGAGGGGAGAATTCGAGAATTAAGTGACACCATAAGACGAAACAACATTAGAATAATTGGGATTCCAGAAGAAGAAGAAAGAGAGAGGGGAGCAGAAGGTATACTGGAGAGAATTATTGGGGAGAATTTCCCCAATATGGCAAAGGGAACGAGCATCAAAATTCAGGAGGTTCAGAGAACGCCCCTCAAAATCAATAAGAATAGGCCCACACCCCGTCACCTAATAGTAAAATTTACAAGTCTCAGTGACAAAGAGAAAATCCTGAAAGCAGCCCGGGAAAAGAAGTCTGTAACATACAATGGTAAAAATATTAGATTGGCAGCTGACTTATCCACAGAGACCTGGCAGGCCAGAAAGAGCTGGCATGATATTTTTAGAGCACTAAACGAGAAAAACATGCAGCCCAGAATACTATATCCAGCTAGGCTATCATTGAAAATAGAAGGAGAGATTAAAAGCTTCCAGGACAAACAACAACTGAAAGAATTTGCAAATACCAAACCAGCTCTACAGGAAATATTGAAAGGGGTCCTCTAAGCAAAGAGAGAGCCTACAAGTGGTAGATCAGAAAGGAACAGAGACCATATACAGTAACAGTCACCTTACAGGCAATACAATGGCACTAAATTCATATCTCTCAATAGTTACCCTGAATGTGAATGGGCTAAATGCCCCTGTCAAAAGACACAGGGTATCAGAATGGATAAAAAAACAAAACCCATCTATATGTTGCCTCCAAGAAACTCATTTTAAGCCCGAAGACACCTCCAGATTTAAAGTGAGGGGGTGGAAAAGAATTTACCATGCTAATGGACATCAGAAGAAAGCAGGAGTGGCAATCCTTATATCAGATCAATTAGATTTTAAGACAAAGACTATAATAAGAGATGAGGAAGGGCACTATATCATACTCAAAGGGTCTGTCCAACAAGAAGATTTAACAATTTTAAATATCTATGCCCCCAACGTGGGAGCAGCCAACTATATAAACCAATTAATAACAAAATCAAAGAAACACATCAACAACAATACAATAATAGTAGGGGACTTTAACACTCCCCTCACTGAAATGGACAGGTCATCCAAGCAAAAGATCAGCAAGGAAATAAAGGCCTTAAACGACACACTGGACCAGATGGACATCACAGATATATTCAGAACATTTCATCCCAAAGCAACAGAATACACATTCTTCTCTAGTGCACATGGAACATTCTCCAGAATAGATCACATCCTCGGTCCTAAATCAGGACTCAACCGGTATCAAAAGATTGGGATCATTCCCTGCATATTTTCAGACCACAATGCTCTAAAGCTAGAACTCAACCACAAAAGGAAGTTTGGAAAGAACCCAAATACATGGAGACTAAACAGCATCCTTCTAAAGAATGAATGGGTCAACCGGGAAATTAAAGAAGAATTGAAAAAAATCATGGAAACAAATGATAATGAAAATACAACGGTTCAAAATCTGTGGGACACAATAAAGGCAGTCCTGAGAGGAAAATATATAGCGGTACAAGCCTTTCTCAAGAAACAAGAAAGGTCTCAGGTACACAACCTAACCCTACACCTAAAGGAGCTGGAGAAAGAACAAGAAAGAAACCCTAAGCCCAGCAGGAGAAGAGAAATCATAAAGATCAGAGCAGAAATCAATGAAATAGAAACCAAAAAAACAATAGAAAAAATCAACGAAACTAGGAGCTGGTTCTTTGAAAGAATTAATAAAATTGATAAACCCCTGGCCCGACTTATCAAAAAGAAAAGAGAAAGGACCCAAATAAATAAAATCATGAATGAAAGAGGAGAGATCACAACTAACACCAAAGAAATACAAACTATTATAAGAACATACTATGAGCAACTCTACGGCAATAAATTTGACAATCTGGAAGAAATGGATGCATTCTTAGAAACATATAAACTACCACAACTGAACCAGGAAGAAATAGAAAGCCTGAACAGACCCATAACCAGTAAGGAGATTGAAACAGTCATTAAAAATCTCCAAACAAACAAAAGCCCGGGGCCAGATGGCTTCCCGGGGGAATTCTACCAAACATTTAAAGAAGAACTAATTCCTATTCTCCTGAAACTGTTCCAAAAAATAGAAATGGAAGGAAAACTTCCAAACTCATTTTATGAGGCCAGCATCACCTTGATCCCAAAACCAGACAAGGATCCCACCAAAAAAGAGAGCTATAGACCGATATCCTTGATGAACACAGATGCGAAAATACTCAACAAAATACTAGCCAATAGGATTCAACAGTACATTAAAAAGATTATTCACCACGACCAAGTGGGATTTATTCCAGGGCTGCAAGGTTGGTTCAACATCCGCAAATCAGTCAATGTGATACAACACATCAATAAAAGAAAGAACAAGAACCATATGATACTTTCAATAGATGCTGAAAAAGCATTTGACAAAGTACAGCATCCCTTCCTGATCAAAACTCTTCAAAGTGTAGGGATAGAGGGCACATACCTCAATATCATCAAAGCCATCTATGAAAAACCCACCGCAAATATCATTCTCAATGGAGAAAAACTGAAAGCTTTTCCACTAAGGTCAGGAACACGGCAGGGATGTCCATTATCACCACTGCTATTCAACATAGTACTAGAGGTCCTAGCCTCAGCAATCAGACAACAAAAGGAAATTAAAGGCATCCAAATCGGCAAAGAAGAAGTCAAATTATCACTCTTCGCAGATGATATGATACTATATGTGGAAAACCCAAAAGACTCCACTCCAAAACTGCTAGAACTTATACAGGAATTCAGTAAAGTGTCAGGATATAAAATCAATGCACAGAAATCAGTTGCATTTCTCTACACCAACAGCAAGACAGAAGAAAGAGATATTAAGGAGTCAATCCCATTTACAATTGCATCCAAAACCATAAGATACCTAGGAATAAACCTAACCAAAGAGACACAGAATCTATACTCAGAAAACTATAAAGTACTCATGAAAGAAATTGAGGAAGACACAAAGAAATGGAAAAATGTTCCATGCTCCTGGATTGGAAGAATAAATATTGTGAAAATGTCTATGCTACCTAAAGCAATCTACACATTTAATGCAATTCCTATCAAAGTACCATCCATCTTTTTCAAAGAAATGGAACAAATAATGCTAAAATTTATATGGAACCAGAAAAGACCTCGAATAGCCAAAGGGATATTGAAAAAGAAAGCCAACGTTGGTGGCATCACAATTCCGGACTTCAAGCTCTATTACAAAGCTGTCATCATCAAGACAGCATGGTACTGGCACAAAAACAGACACATAGATCAATGGAACAGAATAGAGAGCCCAGAAATAGACCCTCAAATCTATGGTCAACTCATCTTCGACAAAGCAGGAAAGAATGTCCAATGGAAAAAAGACAGCCTCTTCAATAAATGGTGCTGGGAAAATTGGACAGCCACATGCAGAAAAATGAAATTGGACCATTTCCTTACACCACACACAAAAATAGACTCAAAATGGATGAAGGACCTCAATGTGCGAAAGGAATCCATCAAAATCCTTGAGGAGAACACAGGCAGCAACCTCTTCGACCTCTGCCGCAGCAACATCTTCCTAGGAACAACGCAAAAGGCAAGGGAAGCAAGGGAAAAAATGAACTATTGGGATTTCATCAAGATCAAAAGCTTTTGCACAGCAAAGGAAACAGTTAACAAAATCAAAAGACAACTGACAGAATGGGAGAAGATATTTGCAAACGACATATCAGATAAAGGACTAGTGTCCAGAATCTATAAAGAACTTAGCAAACTCAACACCCAAAGAACAAATAATCCAATCAAGAAATGGGCAGAGGACATGAACAGACATTTCTGCAAAGAAGACATCCAGATGGCCAACAGACACATGAAAAAGTGCTCCATATCACTCGGCATCAGGGAAATACAAATCAAAACCACAATGAGATATCACCTCACACCAGTCAGAATGGCTAAAATCAACAAGTCAGGAAATGACAGATGCTGCGAGGATGTGGAGAAAGGGGAACCCTCCTACACTGTTGGTGGGAATGCAAGCTGGTGCAGCCACTCTGGAAAACAGCATGGAGGTTCCTCAAAATGTTGAAAATAGAACTGCCCTATGACCCAGCAATTGCACTATTGGGTATTTACCCTAAAGATACAAACGTAGTGATCCGAAGGGGCACGTGCACCCGAATGTTTATAGCAGCAATGTCCACAATAGCCAAACTATGGAAAGAACCTAGATGTCCATCCACAGATGAATGGATCAAGAAGATGTGGTATATATACACAATGGAATACTATGCAGCCATCAAAAGAAATGAAATCTTGCCATTTGCGACAACATGGATGGAACTAGAGCGTATCATGCTTAGCGAAATAAGTCAAGCAGAGAAAGACAACTATCATATGATCTCCCTGATATGAGGAAGTGGTGATGCAACATGGAGGCTTAAGTGGGTAGGAGAAGAATAAATGAAACAAGATGGGATTGGGAGGGAGACAAACCATAAGTGACTCTTAATCTCACAAAACAAACTGAGGGTTGCTGGGGGGAGGGGGTTTGGGAGAAGGGGGTGGGATTGTGGACATTGGGGAGGGTATGTGCTTTGGTGAGTGCTGTGAAGTGTGTAAACCTGGTGATTCACAGACCTGTACCCCTGGGGATAAAAATATATGTTTATAAAAAAAAAAAAAAAAAAGAAAGGACAAATACCCAACTTTTGTAGCAACATGGACGGGACTGGAAGAGATTATTATGCTGAGTGAAATAAGTCAAGCAGAGAGAGTCAATTATCATATGGTTTCACTTATTAGTGGAGCCTAACAAATAGCATGGAGGACATGGGGAGTTAGAGAGGAGAAGGGAGTTGGGGGAAATTGGAAGGGGAGGTGAACCATGAGAGACTATGGACTCTGAAAAACAATCTGAGGGTTTTGAAGGGGTGGGGGGTGGGAGGTTGGGGTACTAGGTGGTGGGTATTATAAAGGGCACAAATTGCATGGAGCACTGGGTGTGGTGAAAAATAATGAATACTGTTATGCTGAAAATAAAAAATAAATTAAAAAAAAAAAATAAACAAAAAAAAAAAAAAAAAAAAAAAAGAAATTGGAATGGCAAAGTCCTCAAAAAAAAAAAAAAGAAAAAAAGAAAAATACCATGATTTTGTTGCTGTAACACCTCAACTGAATACCTAATTTGAAAAGCAGCAGATTCGTATCTTTATTGAAGAATTATCCTCAGCACGTGCATTATCTGTCTGGAAACAAAGGAAACTATGATTCTGTATCCCAAATCATAGTTGTTGATACCCAAGTTCTTACACAAAGTATTCTAGATGGGAGCCTTTCCAGCTTAGAAATAGAAAAGAAGCCTTAACAATAATGAGAGAGCAGTTGAGCTTAATGCTAAAAACAGATGGAAACAAAAATAAAGGACAACGTGAGGTGGTAGAATCCAGTGCATCCTTTCTACTCCCACAGAGAAAACACCTAACAATTAAGTATTTCCATGCCTGGTACTTTAAATTTGAGATGCTTTCCCTCAGTTTACAAAATATTTCTTATAAACTCTGTATTCCTTAACAAAACGTAATGGATTAAAACTCTGAAAGACTGTTTTAGTGACAACCAAGGTATTAAACTAGCTTTTGTAAGTCTGCATTTACTTTTGTGATGATAATTATATGAGAAACACAGGAATCTGCTAGGGAATTAATATTTAAAGATTTTAAAAAGTAAATCTTAACTCTGGTTATATGTCCTGTTTCTCTAGCTCTGCCTTTTATTCTTTCACAATGGTAATCCAGGCGATTCTATTATGAATCAATCTTGGAAATCTCTGATTTAGCATGTTAATCATGTCCATCTGTCATAGAAGTGCCATTTGGAAAAAAAAATAAATAGGAGCACCTGGGTGGCTCAGTGGCTTAAGCCTCTGCCTTCCTCTCAGGTCATGATCTCAGGGTCCTGGGATCGAGTCCCGCATCGGGCTCTCTGCTCGGCAGGGAGCCTGCTTCCTCCTCTCTCTCTGCCTGCCTCTCTGCCTACTTGGGATCTCTCTCTGTCAAATAAATAAATAAAATCTTTAAAAATATATATATATAATAAGGTGGGGAGGAGGTTATCAGTTCAGGTTACTGTTCAGGTTCTTAAGGGTCATCTTGAGAATATAAGCATAGCCTGAGGGAAACTAAGTAGGTAGCAAGTCAAAAGAAAATTAGAAAATTGGAAAATGGGAGGAAGTACGAAGTCACATTTTACCCTCTTTAGAATGATAAAGTACTATAAACCAACCAATCAACAACAACAAGAGAAGCAAACAAGAAAACTCAATATATTTAAACTCAAATCTACAAATGCAACTTACATGGACACCTGAATGATTTCATGGTTCTAAGTCCTTATAATTCTATCTCCTTCCACTCTTGCCTTGCCCAATGCTGCTGCCTTATTAGTTCAGGTCTACAATATGTTTTACCTGCGCTGTTGAAATAGTCAAGTTGATTCCCATTGTTTCCATTCTCTCCTTCCCCTTCCAGTCTTCACATTGAATCCATATTGACGGTTCTCATCCATCTACTCTTCCTTCTCGAAATTCCTAAGTGCATCATATAACTCTGGGATCTGACTTCTGTTGATCTCAATGACTTTGCCTCTTGCAATGGCCGCACATACTCACCAGGCTTAGTGAATTATGTACAGTTCCTAGAACACATCTGATTTGGATTATATTTTTAACCTCCAAGCTCAAGCCACTTCCTCTTTCTGACTTTTCATGACAAAGCCTGTATATATCCTCCTTTGGGAAATACTGATCCCTACCCTTAAATAACTTTGCTCATCCCACTTTGTGTACTGTACCATTTTCTGTTATAAGATTTACTAAGCCATAATCCAGTCATTTGCTTACTATCTTCTAAATCTTATGAAGTCTTGATAGCTCACATTTCAGGTCTTGCACTTCAATGAATGGTTTAAAATGAATCTATGGATTACAAGAGAATTTCACCATAAAATAATTGAGCTGATGTTTATGACAACTGTAGAACTGATATTGTATATGTTAATTCTGCTGACGTCATACTGAATGAGGCAAGAGAATATACTCTGTATCTTCTTTACCTCTGGTTTAGTTTACCTTTCTTTATTTTTATGAATGGAAGCAGCTGTAGAATATCCAGAGGGTTTAGGAGTATCTTACTACAATAAAGAAGCAAGTCACTGAGTTTTATTTGCTCAAGGAAAAGTGTTCTTTTTAAGTCATTATGGTATCAAGTTGATATTGTTGTTCCATGAATCAATGAAGAATAGACTGATAATGGAAACACTCAATGGAAACATTTGCATAAATGCTCTGTTTTGTTATAATGATGTGAAAAACTCTGATCCTCTTTCATTAAGGATATTTTTATACAGAGCATTGTGAATAACACACACACATACACACAAATCCATTTTCTCCCTACATTCAAATTTCACTGCATCTCAAGAGCCTAGGATATTTTAGTGTAAAAAAAAAAAAAAAAGGGAGAACAAGAGCTAGTGGTGATTGTTAAAATTATAAAATGATCAGAATATGTCACCATTACCAGCCAATCTAATTTACCCCCCTGCAGCCCCATTTTTGGGTTAAAATAGAATTTAATGGATCTGAATACCTTGACATGACAGAATGTTAATCTTCCAACAGATAACATTTAATGACCTATTCAATGTCTTCATTATATCATAGAAACACAGTATAAAAAAAGAAAATTACTTATAGGGTGGATATCTAGTTTTGAAACCTGGTTTTAAATCAGAGACTTAGAAGGTGTGATATTTTAGTAAGCTGTTTAACATAGCTGAACTTTGTTTACTGCATTTGTATATTATAAAATTTATAAAATTTTAATAAAACTTAGCAGGTTAGCTGAAAATCCAATGAAAAAGCACATGGGAAAGCATTTTGTGGACTATAAAACCTAGATTATACATTAATCATTAAAGGATTACCTATTAATATAAAGTTCATAATTATTATCCATTATAAAACAATTTTCTCATTAATATGATAAATTATCATATTCTAGATTGTTTCCCAGAATTTTTTGTTCATAAAATATGTTGTAATGATACATAAAATTATTGTGGATTAACCCTTATAATATCATTGATAGAAAAGGTGCTTGAAGACAGAAAGTCTCATGAATTTGGCAGTACTAAATGACAAAACATTTTAATGAAAGCAGTGCTCGTGCATACACACACACACACACACACACACACACATCTTTGGTGCTTGAATATTTACTGTGATCAATTTCAAAATTCTTTGGCACTTGAGCCCTCATTTGTTTCACTGGGAGCCATTTAGGGTCAGTCAGCATTTAGGGCCCTAGAGAAAAGAGACTTTCCCCAGCATGACCAGAGGGTTGAGGGGTAGCCTGGCCATGTAGTTCACAATGTGCTTAAATAGTACTTCATCACTAGCTGGTATCCTTGGCTTCTCTTACTTGGTCTTTGTTAAAAGGTCTTGGCAATTTATATAACTCTCCTATCTTTCCTTTCTTTCACCTGTCATCTCCTTAGCTTCTGAAATAAAAACCATTTGTGTAACACCAATACTTAAAAAAGGCACAGATTATGTGGTTGTAATCAAACCGGATGCTTTCAGATGACGTACTACATCTTCAGTATGGAAAAGATTAAGAACAAAATAAATCCATCTGCAGTGGGAAATCCAGTTGACTTTTAAATGTAAGAATGGAATTCCGAATACTTAAAACATTATGCCATATGACAGAAAGTTAATCTATGGATATGATATATTGCAAGTGACTTTTTAAATAAAAGAAATAATTAAAAATTATATACATATATTAGAGATTATATATTAATCAATAATGTATATATAATAAATATAATAATGTGTATATATGTACTTTAATATGTGTATATAAATATATCCATGCATAATATGTGGACAGGATTTGTGAGCAATAAAGCCACAGTTGCTCAGGCTTCCTTACTACTTGTGGGTTAAAAACAGCTACTTGATGAATATCATGTGCACAAATAGAGTCCAAAAATCTATCAACTGAACTATGATTTTTAACAACTTCTTCAGTGCCCTCCCATAACTTGGTTTATGGGCCAGTATTGCTTGGGTTATATCAACCATCATTTTCTTAGTTATTTTTTAAAAAATTTATTGCCCATTGGCAGATGTAATAATACTTAAAAATTGTAAATTCTTCAATACAACTAGATTGTGCGTTTTCTTTAGCAAAGTCCTAATGAAGATGCCTTGTTTGAGGTGTTAGTAACATGAATGGAGCAGTGAACTTAGACTAATGCTATATTTTATAAAGAAAATCCTGTCCAAAATATGGATTGAATTTGCAACCAAATCCTGTTAACTTGCCCATGGGGCAGCAATTTTTGGAGATTTTACCTCAAGATCCTTGTCCATTCCAAAATATCTCGGAATAATTTTGACATATGTCTGGAAATCTCAAGAGAAAGTGTATGACTAATTCTGTTTGTCAACATTTATTATCTCAAATTTAGGAAGGAACAGGTAGCATGGTGCAAGGACATTGAACCCTCTTATCCACCCAGATTTAAAAACTCAAGAAACCTCATCACATCTTTCTCCATCTTACTTTACATCTCTTTGGTTCCTAAATATTGTGGATGTTATCTCTGAAATAATAAAGTCATCATGCATTGAATATAAAAACCAGTTTGGGAATAATTGAAATGTTTACAATATTGAATCTTCCCATCAATGAAGATAATTTCTCTCTCCTTTTATTTGAGTTCTTTTAAATATCTTCTGTAAAATTTGTAATTTTTAGTCTGTTAGACTTATTCCAAGGTACTTGATCTTCTTCATGCTAATTTAAATCCTTAAAATTTTATTTTCAATATCTTTGTGCCTCAACCATTTGACTTTTTTATATGGGTCAATTTCATCAATAGTATTTTTTTTTTATCTTCAGTATTCATACTGGTTACTTTTCTATTTGATCTATCAACTATCCAAGAATGTATGTTAAAGACTTAAATTTCAATTTTGAATTCCTTCAGTTGTTTTTTTAGTTCTGTTGATTTTTGCATATATATTTTAAAATTGTGTTTTTTCCCACATAAAGGTATAGAATTGTAAATCTGCTGGGTTTGATTTTGATTGGATAGAATGTATATATCAACAGGGAAGAATAGACATGTTAACAATATTGAGCTTATCATTCTTCATATTGGTGATTTGTATTTTCTCTTTTCTTATTCTAAACAATCTGGCTATCAGTTTGATTGTGCCATTCAAAGAAGTAACTTCAGATTTTTAAAAAATCATCCTCCTTGTTATGCTTTTCTCTGGTTATCTAATTTCTGCTCTTTTTTAATATAATTTCCTTTCTTTTGCTTATTTTATATTTAATTAGGTCTCCTTTTTCTAGTTTCCATTACAACACAGCAAACAGTAGAAAATGTACTTACAGAAAAGAAAATATAACCTACTTTTTCCAATAGCAATAAATAGAATAGATGTAGTAAAAGTTGTTCAAGTTCTTTGTCAAGAAAATTTGAATTATTAGGGATTTTTTTGCATTTAAAAAAACCTTTTTTTCAGTAATCCAAAATTCATTGTTTATGTACCACACCCAGTGCTCCATGCAATATGTGCCCTCCTTAATACCCATCACCGGGCTCACCCAACCTCCCACCCCCTACCCCAATTCTAAGACATTCAAGGACACCTAAATTAATGGAAGGTGTCAACTATTTACTTAGTTTTCTCTCTCTCTCTTTTTTTCCTGTTTAAGAACTCCTTCCTTGGGGTGCCAGGATGGCTCAGTTGGTTCAGCCTCTGCCTTCAGCTAAGGCTCAGGTCATGATCCCAGGGTCTTGGGATGGAGGCCCACATCGGGGTCCCGGTTCAGAGAGGAGCCTGCTTCTCTGAACTAATTCCCTGCTCCTGCTCTCTCTTGCTATCTCTGTCACTATCTCTGTCTCTCTCTAGCAAATAAATAAATAAAATCTTTAAAAAAAAGTCTTTCCTTATCATGAGATTCATGTAACCATGAGATTATGAATATATATGTGTATATGTATACACACACAGAATCTTCTAAATGTATACATTATTGTCATTCACATTTAAACATTTAATCTGTATAGAAAATGTTTTTGTGTATGTTGTGGGGTAAGAATATTTATTTACTTATTTTTACATATGTACACACTTTCCCCTTGCCACTTAGTGAATGGGATATTATTTCCCCTGCTGTTCTGCAAAGTCTAGTCTGTCAAAATCAATTTTTTTCATAAATTAACGGCTTTGACTATAGAGTCCCTATGCTGTTTCACCTATTGATTCTTTGGACCCTGCACTAACAATAGAGTAAGTTATTTACCATGGATTTCAGTAGGTCTTGTCCTCCTTTAGAATGTTTTTATTATTAGCCTGTTTTTAGAAAAATTTCAGAATCAAACCTAAGTACCATTAAAAAAATGTTGGGGCACCTGGGTGGCTCAGTTGGTTGAACAACTGCCTTCAGCTCAGGTCATGATCCCAGGGTCCTGGGATTGAGCCCCACATCGGGTTCCCTGCTCGGTTGGGAAGCCTGCTTCTCCCTCTGCCACTCCCCTTGCTGTGTTCTCCTGCTCTCTCTCTGTCAAATAAATAAATTAAAATCTCTAAAAAAAAAAAAAAAAAGTTAAGATTTTTCTTTGAAGCATGCCTAACCTATTGAATAATTTGGGAAGAAATGATAGCTTTACAATATTGAGGCTTTTTTTTCCCCCAACAACGTGTTTTTTTTTTTTAAATTTATTAATTTAGGTTTTCCCTAACCTCTTTTCATTATAATTGTCTTGATAAAGACTTCAACATCTTTAGCTAATGTATTTCTGTGTAGTTCATGCTTTGGGATGCTCTTTTAAAAGGTAGAATTTTTTATTACTAAGATAAATTTTCTAACTAACTTTTGTTTTGAGATAAAACAGCAAGTGTCCTTTTATATTGATTATATACCCGGAAAGTTCATTAAATCATTTCTGAGCTTATCTATAATTTATGTTGAATGTGCTACATAAAAAATGTATTAATTGCAAGTAACAATTTTTCTATCTTTTCAATAATTTTCTTTTTTGTCTAATTTTTCTGAACTAATAGCACCTCTAATAGAAGGTTGAATTAAAAGAGGTAGCAGGCATCTGTACCTTATTTAAAGGAAATGATTTTGTTGTTTCATCAGTTAGTATCTGTAGCGTAGGACATTTTAATAGAAATATATTAGTTTAAAACCTTTTTACTTCCATACCTATTTAGCTAAATGGAGTTTTTAAATTATTATGAATCATGGCTGATTTGGGGTTTTATTCAATATTCTCTGCATTTAGTGAGCAGAATACATGGTTTTTCTCCTTTAATATGTTAACAGTGAATTTTAAAAATCAATTACTTAGTATGAAATGAAATTTTCATCACTAACATAAATAATGTTATACTAACTTTTGTAATATTTTCTTTAAAGTTTCTTTATTTATAGTATCTTTAGTCACAAGTAAAAATACCTTATCATTTCCCTATCCTATTCAGTACTTCTCTGGTTTGTCAGTAAAGATTTTTACAACTAATATAAATGAAAATCTTGGGGAATAGCTCCTGTTTTTGTATTCTCTAGAAGAGCATATAATTTTGAAACTGTATTGTCCTTGAGTATTTGATGAAACTCTTACAAACTCATTAGATCCCAGTGTTTTTATTCAAGTAAGTTGTTTATTTTCTAATCCAATTACTTTATTTTTTTAATACTTTAAACCTATTTGCTTATGGTAGACTATAGCATCCATACCTAATATCTACTAGCTTTAATCTCTACAGCATCTGTGGTTATATAAAATTCATTCTTGATACCATTTATTTATGTTTTCTCTTATTTTCTTGCTTAATTTTGAAAAAGGTATAATTTTTACCTATCTCCTCAGGTTCTATTTCTCACCATTAATTATCTCTGATTTGTGTAATTGAATTATATAATATGTAATTGAAAATTATTTTCTTACCTACTTTAAAGTATTGTTTTCTACTTTCTTTTGATTTATTATTCATTTATAACTTTTTAAATTCCATGTTTAGCTATTAACTTGATCTTTTCTTATATCCTATGCAATTTCTTATTTTCTTCTGTTTGGGCGTTCTTGGGATCCCACAAGTTTTTAACTTCTATGTGTTTTTAATTTCGAATACAACCTATTTGAGGCATGAGATGTTAGAACTTTCTTTTTAAATTTCTAAATATGTTATTCTAATTTAATTGCATGGTTGCATAATAGTATCATTTCCAAAATCCATTTTTTAAAAGTTTGATAAAACGAGTTTTGTGACCATGCATGTAATCATTTTTTTCACATTTCATGTGTGCTGAGAAATTAAGTATGTTCTCTAATTTTAAGAGGTCATCTTCCATAAAAAATAGAACTAAGTAATTGTTTCATTTAGGTCATTATGGTGAACTGAAACACTCTTGTTAACTGAAACTTTATTTCATTATTAATTGACCTGTTCCATCTTAAGATTGGCTTTTCCCCATACTATTAATTAATCTCTCATAGGATATTGTTTAGCAAATTCATGACATATGTATATCCCCATACTTTGACTTTTATTATTTATGTAATAATTTTATGTGCATTCCATAAATAGCATAGAGATAGATATTTCAAAATTTATTTTTATAATCTTTAGGTTTAAATTTGTTGTATTTACATTAGCATGCAAATTTTTCAGCTTTATTATATAATTTTTATTTCTTTTTTAATCAATTTTGTTCTCAATCTTATTTGATGCTTTTTTTCTTGTATATCACTCTCTTTTTTCACCATTTTTCTTCTTTTATGTATAGAAATTCTAGAAAAAAAGTCCTATTATTTTTCTTAGTAGTCAAGATATTTTAACACATATATTTAACAATACACAGTCATAACATCATTATCCTCCTTTTCAGTAGTACCTTCCTTTGCAAATGCTTTTATTCAGATTTCTATGCTCCTACTTATGTATTTTATCCACTACTTTAATGAAGCCTTTATACTTTTATATTAGGTATTATTGTTATGTACAATCAATATTTATAGAGATTTATCCACCTATTTATGGATGTTCTTGCTCTTTGCTCTCACTTCCTTTTATATCCCAATGAAGTTAATTCTTTAGATTTTCCTAATGTGGGTCTTTTGCATGTAAACACAGCTTTTGTTTATCCTAGAATGTTTTTGTTATGTCTGCTGCTATAACAAACAAAACCTAATTTCAATAGCTTAATATCATAGAGGTTTATTTTTCATTCATATATTAAGTAGAATGGAGTATTTAGCAAGCAGCCTTCCATTTGTTGATTTGGGTATTCCTTCTTATTCTATGTCTCTTACGTTTTCTAGGATTCCAAGTTCATGAAAACATATGAGTAGAAAGAAGCATGAAGGATTATTTAACTGCATGTTATAGCAAGAAGTGGTGTATATAAGCCCACACACATTTCACTGACCAGAACTCGGACAGGTATCTACCTAATTTTAAGCAAGCAAAGGGAAAGTAGTCCAACTATGTGTTCTGGAGAATGAACACGGTTTTGGTGAAATCTGAGCATTCTTTGGCACATATTTTTTCAGATGGATAGGTGTGTGCCTAGAATCCAAGGTTCACAGTTATTTCTCTTAGACTGTCAAAGATACTATTTGATTGCCTTCTTTTCTCTTTTTGAGATATCAGCTAACAATTTAAACGCCTTTCTTTTTATTTTATTTTATTTTTTATATTTCTTTTGTTTCAAGTTTTTATTTAAATTCTAGGTAACATACAGTGTAATATTGGTTTCAGGAGTAGAATTTAGTGATTCATCACTTACATATAACATCCAGAGCTCATCACAAGTGCCCTTCTTAATCCCTGTCACCCTAAGTACCTTCCTAAAAGTGACTTGTAAGTAGTCTTTGATATTTTTAATCTCCTTATCTGTCTGTCTTTCATAAAGGGATAATTCTTTTAGTTTTCTACTATGTTTCTCTCTCTCTCTGTGTATATATATATACATAGATATATAAAAACTAAAAGAATATATATTTAATGTGCCCACATGTAATATACACATACACACAATGTATATACAGGTACATATATTTAGAAAGATTCTTAACTGATTTTTTTTTATTAACTACTTTGTAGAGTGGTATTAATTCATATGCATATGCAATACAATTCATTTAAAGAATATAATTCCATGGCTTTTAGTATATTAATAATGGATAATTTTTAACATCAATTTTTTAATTCTCAATAGCCTTCTACTCCTCTTTAATGGAATCTATGTATGTATAAATATGTGTGTATGCACTTAATAATAATTGTTCCAAAGTAGTTTGAAAATTTGACTGTTACAATAAATTAGTTACAGTGTTACAAATATCACAATAAATTAGTTTTATTTTGATAGAATTCATATACCAACTGTTTATACTGTGGTCTTTTTAATCTCAGTATTGTATTTCTTCATTTTGCAATTGGAGATTAATTTTTACAGGAATTTTTTTGGCTTATATTTTTTTTTTAAGATTTTATTTATTTATTTGACATAGAGAGATTACAAGTAGGCAGAGAGAGAGAGGAGGAAGCAGGCTCCCTGCTGAGCAGAGAGCCCGATGCGGGACTCGATCCCAGGACCCTGAGATCATGACCTGAGCCGAAGGCAGCAGCTTAACCCACTGAGCCACCCAGGCGCCCCGGTTTAGTATTTTTGAACTCTGTTTTTCTCTTTATGCCAAATGAATTTGATCTTTTTTCTTTAATTTGACCTTGGTTTTACATGAAACTTTTATTTGCTTTTGTCCAGTTGGCACCAAAATTCTTGATATTACCTATTTCCAGACAACAGGCAACAGCAGACCCATGTTTCATCCCATTTACCTGTATTTAATTCTCATTCCATTTCTGGTCGAAGTAGAGTTACAAGGTAGGATTGTCCCATGTAAGATTTGGGACATATTTATACCTAGAAATTAATTGCTATTTATATGAAATTCAAATGTAACTTGGCATCTTCTAATTTTATTTGCTAAATCTGGCAACTGTAGGTCTAAATATATGTTTCTTTCTTTTTTTCTTTTTGAAGCAAGTTTTATATTTCCTAGGTATTTGAAGAAGGGATTATGAATCAAATGTAAGATAACTATGCCATCCTGAACAGAATCATACTTTCTTTTATAATCAAAGATATGTAGAACATGTAAAGAAATCTGTCTAGAAACTGAGGCAAGAATAGCTACAGTTACTTACCCACAGTTAAAGACCAATAAATGTTACAGAATTTGAATCCAGTGAACTAGTGAATAATGTTTCAAGGCAATAAATTGTTCAGTGGTTTTATATTTACAGGGCTGTTGTAGTAGACATGAATGAGCTGATTCAGGATGTACAGTGGTTTGCCCGATTATATGAATGGTTATTATTACACGTGATGCTGCTTTGAGTTCATTTTCAGTGTTTAAATTGGACTGTAAGATGTGCAAGGAACTCCACTTTAAAATTGTATCAATCCTTAAAGAGCTGTTTCTGTGAAATGGGGTCTACTGTGTATTAGTTTATTTGAAATTTGCTTTATTATTTTTTTGCTGTTTTATGCTTAAAAAAAGCAGTGATTCCTTTGCCATATGTTTGTAGGCTCTAAAAGGGCTCTCATCTCTTGAAAATGATATTGGCTTTGTTTTGTTTTGTTTTCTGATCGGTTGCTTTTATTTTTGGTGTGTAACTTGAATGTGTCAACTTATTCATCATTTGGTTTAGATACTGTCTTATGGCTCCTTTTTTCTTATAGTAATATTTTATATCATTTTTGAAAGCCATGAGTTTTTATTACTCTTCAAATAATCCCTGGGATACAGAAAATTGAAGAGAGCCCTTTATTTTTATAATCCCTCTGAGTATAGTATTTTGTTATTTTCACTGTTATATCAAAATGGCTTTTTGCATCTCTTTGAGGTAAATAGGAAGAGAATGAGATGAGATGAGCAGATATTGGGCAGTCAAAATCACACAGTGTAGTCATGGTTACCATCAAAATACTATGGCAAATGGGTAACTCAATCTATAAATAATACACACACACACACACACTCTTTTTTAAAGTGTGGGTTGGCATTTTGTTAACACTTCCCTCAGAAATTCACATGATTGTCTGGGAAGCAACTTATCACTTCATTGATATTCACCAAGATTGCTATGGCATGGATAGAAATAAAATGCAGAAAATCTAATAGGAGAACATGAAAAGAAAAAGCTGAGAACAATGATACAAAGGCTTTCTCTCTTTCACTATTCAAAGTCTTCCTAGTGTTTTTGTCATTGCAATCTGCTACAAGCTCTGTGTTGTACAGATTCACTCAATATTGTCATTCCCCATATGTCTAGATAATATTAAATATTCTAGAGAACTTACATTTTTTTCCTTTAAAAATGTTTTAAAGTCATTGAATATCAAATCTAAACCAACAACTTAAGTTATTGACAGTGAAGCTGTCTGTTCAATCCCAGACCAATGAAAATAATGTTACTGAATTTAATGCGGATAACATTAAAGAAAACAATCATTTTAAGGTCAAAATGATATCCATTTTATATCAGTTTAATAAATACATATAAATTATCTAAAAGCGAAGGTAAACCAGCTTATCCAAGTGTACACTGTGTCTTATATAGAATTAGAACATTATATAATTTATGAGCTGAGTGTCAAAACCAGTTGTATTTTACAAGTTGTTGATTCCCCCTCCATCAGCATAGGTAATTGACAATACAGTCAATATGGATTATCGTGTATTTATTAGATATTTTTATTTAAAGGAACCATGTGTATATTATATATTCTTAGAATTATGGAAGAGGGTTGACAGTAGAGAGATTTCATGCCCAAGAATGCTGAAGTGTCTCTGTTGCCATTCCAATGGATGCTTTATTGAAACTGCGGTGTAGTCTGTAGGATTAGTCTTCAACTGAAGTAAAACTCAGGAAACACCTTAAAACGGAAATCTAAGAAGTCAGCAGAACATTGCGAGAGTAAGCTGGGAAGTAGTAAACATATGTTCCTGATCCACGTTGCAAGAACAACAGAACCGGTTTTATGTTGTATTTTAATCGCTGAGTTTGAAAGAGGGAGATCACTCTATTTCTGAAAGCAATGATATTCAGAGAGCAACAAAAGATTTCTGCTCTGTCATGGCAGAATATAGAGTAAAGCAAAATGGATAAACTGACAAATCCAAACACTGTAACTGTCCTGAGCAGTGAGTGTAGAAGCCCTTTAATGTCCACTCCTTCCAGCGGTCTGCTTTGCCCTTAAATGTATTGTTTTGTTTTATTGATACTTTCTTGTACTTTTTTCAAATGTACTTTTTTTTTTTTAAAGATTTTATTTACTTATTTACTTGACAGAGAAAGAGATCACAAGTAGGCAGAGAGGCAGGCAGAAAGGAAGGCAGAGGGGGAGGGGAAGCAGGCCCCCTGCTGAGCAGGAAGCCCATGCAGGACTCCATCCCAGGACCCTGAGATCATGACCTGAGCCAAAGGCAGAGGCTTAACCCACTGAACCACCCAGGCGCCCCAGTACATTGTTTTTCAGAAGTCAACTTTCTTTCAGAAATTAACAGTGCTCACTTTTTGCCCAATAGTTTCTTAAATATAATGGTTTATTTTATTTCACTGTATGTAGCCTTTGCCAGTAAAAGTAATATGAATAAAGCTTGGGTTGAGAGATAATTTGATAATGATCTAGACTGATTTTTGAAATGATAGTCAATAAAATACAAATCTCTATAATTAATGCAATATATTAATTTTATAAACAGTTCTAAGCCCTTGTGACTATAGCTACAAGGTGCTTAGTAGGCACGGGTGAAAACTGGCAGGAAAATAAATATCTTACAGAACAGCCATGTGGCTTTATTTTTTAAAGTGAAATGGAATGCAGGTGCAGGAGCAAATACGCCCAGGTGGGGAATAGAGATGTATTTGGAAAGCTGTAAAGAGGACAGGGGCTGGGCAGGTGATTAAGGGTTGGGTCACATGGATACCTAAGGACACATAAGGAAAGGCATTCCAGAAGGAAGTGCAGCACTAATAAAGGAGATGAGTAGAGAGCAAACAAAATATTCCATTGCTTCTAGAGCATACGGTGAGAAAGCCTGGATGACAAGCGATGATCCCATTTGTTTGTAGGCAAAACTACAGCATTTGCATTTTTCTGTATAGCCAGTGGGAACTCAGTTGATAATTTCCTTGCAACTAGGGGCATATTATGATCATTAGCGTTCAAGAAATCTAATATGAAGCGGGTGGTGAGGTGGACAAATTGAGAAAGGAATAAACTAGAGCCATAGACATCAGGGAGGTGATACTGAGCTTTTGGAATTTTAGAAAACATGCGACCACTGTCAGTATGGAATGACTGGGATACAGTCACTACCTTATCAGAACGACTCAACATTCTTTGAGGGAAGAAGCGTGTTCCTCTCTCTTCACTGCTGTAGCAACAAAGGCAAGAACAGTGTGAAGGAGAGAGTGGGTTTTCAGGAAATGAGTCACAAATACAATAACAATAAATGGATACACTGCAAATCAAAAACACCACGTTGATTATGGCCCTTTAAGACCACTGGTCATCCCACGTGAAGCTTGAAAGGCACTTTTAAAAGTGCACTGCATAAACCAAGTCTGGAAAATAACTATATTATGTGAACCATTGCAACAATCCCTTGTGATGTTTCAGGCAAGGGTTTGGTGTGTGTTTTGTTTTGTTTTGTTTTAAATCAAGACGTGTATGCAAGGGTTGTCTAAAGTGTTTTGGGAAATATCTTAAGGAAGTTTATGAAAAAATATCAACAGTGTATTTCCTCCTAGTCCAGCATCAACCCGTGACTTGGCAGTCATGGTTCAGGTAGTGATTCATAGCTAAGGAAGAAGGGTACAAGCTCATTGACAGAACTCTGCCATCCACTGGCATGTTTCCAAAGGAGAAGCAGAAGTTAATGAGAGGAGCCCTTTGTGTGGCAGGCAATCCACTGGCTGTGGCCTCAGCGCACAGAGCACGATTAACAGAGCCCCTCGCTTTTCACCTTCCCCAGCAAGCCAGGGCAGTCACTTTGATGTTTCCTGGTTTACCCCCTGTTGCTTCCTCTTCAAAAGCTTGAGGATGACTGAGCTTGTATCTCACACACACACATGTGAACCTCGGTGCAGCAACATTTCAAATTTGGTGCTTGTCTTTGAAGTACAGTGGCTTGTACACATTAAAATTCTTACCCCCAGAAGACTTCTTTTCTTGCAGTATTTCCTTCTGAGTATCCATACATTTTCCATACCCAGTTGAATTTAGAGGCCACAGGCTGAATCAGTAACCTTAATAAAATGTTGCCTCCTTCTCTTCATTGCTAGAGGCATCACTATTTTTTGGTCTCAGCATCCAGACATAACACATATGCACCATATGTTGATTCACCTCTTTTTCACTTCTTTTTTTTAAGGTTAGTGGTTTTTATTCATTTCTATTACTTTTTTTAATTTTCTTTTTTCAGTGTACCAAGCTTTGTTGTTTATGCTGAGTGAAATAAGTCAAGCAGAAAGAGTCAATTATCATACGTTTTTTTTTTTTTTAACTTTTATTCAGTCAGTTTCTCCTTTTAAGATGCTTGTGTTCTTCTGTCCATCTTTCCTACCCCTAAGTGACTTGGCCTGAGTCAGCCTATATTCAAAAGTAGAATGATGTCATCAAGAAATTGAGAGCTAGGAAGGGGTCCATGTTTAATTCCTTCCCGCCTCACGCTTCTGTAGAAGTCCAAGGAATGTTATTAGATAACATAGTATTACATAGTACAACATGGTATTCATAGATAACAGATGGTTCTATATTAATAAATAATAGACAGGGTGACATCATTCCTGTTCATTTCATGGTGATCACTTCATGGAGTATTGTGCACCTGTTTACCTGGTTTCTTGGGCTAAGGGTGGATGATAAGCAGAAAATTGATAAAATGAGGAAAGCAGTGTTTAAAATGTAAGATGAAAAAGTCATACCAAATCATATTAAAGATAAACCATATATATTTTTCAAAATGTAAACACTTTTTCAAAATAAGGTGTGGATAAAATAATAATAATTTATTTTATGAATAAAATAAATTTCTGTTAGCCAAAGACTTGGGATTCTCTATGAATGTCAACGGTTTCAAGATTTATTTCTTCCCTCCCTCCCTTCCCTTCCCCTTCTTTCTTTCCTTCCTTCCTTCCCCCTTTCTTCTCTCTCCCCTCCCCTCCTCCCCTCCCCTCCTCCCTCCTCTTCTCTCCTCCCCTCTTCTCTCCCCTTCTCTCTTTTTCAATAAAACGCTCAAGGTACAAAATGCAAAAGGAGTAAATGAGAAATATTTTACATACCTGTTACTCAGCAATGGGTGAGCACTCCCCAAAGGCACCCTATATTGCCATGTTCTTGTGTATCCCCAAAAGACATTCCACGTACATTTACTTACATATCAATAAAGTAAGTTTCTTAAGTGTCACATTATACAGTTGGGGAAAACAAGGCTTTGAAAGAGTTAAATGATAAGCTTCAAGGTTATGTGGAAAGTCAATGATGAAGTTGGGGATGAGCCCAGATTTTGTAATGTTTTTCTCTAGGCATTGTGCCATCTTGCAAATTTTTATCTTCTCTCTGCCAATATTTCTGCCTTTTGTATGGATGGGTATATATCCAATGGTTTTAAATTTGATTTTGGTTCAGCAGCTCACTCTAAGAATAAGTGAAGTATATGGATCTCCTTCATATGCAACATTTTAACCTAGACATGCAGGGCTGTTAGTTTAGGGCTCTGTGTTTTTTGAGGAAGAATCTTAAGAACATCATCCTCAGCTTGAGAGGCTTTACTTTTTTGCGGGTGATAAAGTCCTCCTAAAAAGTAAAAAAAATAAACAAAAAATATACATTTAATAATAAATTTTCAATGAAAACAGTTTACCTAAACAGATCAAAATTTTAAATTTTTTTATTAAATTTGGATTAGGATATATTTCTTCAGGTCCACATTTTAGATACTCACTCTGCATAAATGTTCTCAGTTTGGTTAAGTCCTAACTCTTCTTAAGAATTTGCCTTTGCCAGTATATTTCCATTACATAGGACAGTAGAGAATGATTGCTATAAAAGATGAATAGGAATTGGTACTATCTCCTTGCTAGTACCTTTGACATGAAGTCTTCAGAAAGAAGTTTAATTAAAACAACAACAACAACAACAACAACAAAACAAGTACCAAGTATCTACATTCAGCAGGTAAAATGTAGAAACTAAAGATATTTTATGCTGTTGGTTCCAAATATGTAAAACATCCCCCTTCACCTTAAGAAAAAATGACAAAGAAATAGGTCTTCTTTCTGATATGGCTTTCCAAATATCTCTGTTGCATGCCCTCTGATACCATGTGCTAGATTCTCTAAACATTTCTGTCTGCGTCAAGTTTTGCTCTTGACTTAAAACTCTTTGGCTCTGATCTTCTGGTTATCTTCATTGGGATGTTAGCTCTTTGATTTGTTTTTAAACCACAGGACAAAGGCAGAAAATGCATACTTGGAAAATGGTAAAGGAGAAATGTATGATTATTTTTTCTCAGTGTCACCATCTTGTTTTTACTCCATTGGGCAGATTAAGTTAAAAAGACTATACCTGTTGTTAGAGACTTTCAGAAAAATCCCCATATCTGACTTTTACTCTGTCTAGCAGAAAAATAAATTTAAAAAGGAATAGATCCCATCACATTTTTCCTCGGTCTTTGCCTCAGAAGTCTATTCTTCACATTGATGATTTTGGAAGGTTTAATGCTTTAATTGCTTGCTTTGTTTTATTCACACAATGGAGAGTAATAATAAAGGAATGATACTTTATGTACAACCTAGTGATTATCAATATTTGGAGAAATTGATATAATACTAAAATTTAAAGCATTATATCCAAATGGACTATTTTACTAAGACCAGTACTTGTTTAGATGTATTGATTCATCTATGTTAATCTAACACATTTCATGCATTCATTTCCCTGGTGGTAGAACTCTATCAATTTTCTCATTATATATTGTGTAACAAGGATGACTATCAAAGAGGCACTTGACATTCCTTCTACAGGAGTGAGTCTGTCCTTCCCTTCCATTGAATCTGTGTTAGATTTGTGACTTGCTTTGAAAATACATTAGTTGAACTGAGGTTATGCCAGTTCTGAGCTTAGGCCTTCAAATTCATGGAAACTTCTGTTTTTGTTCTGTTTTAATAAAGAAATACTTTACATAGTGAATTATTTTAAAAGAGGCACGATAGTCTAAACATGAGTCAAAAAGTCAAAATAACATTCAAAGTATGCATGAGGTTTTCCTGTGCTAATTCATTTTATTTTTCTTTTCTTTTCTTAAATTAACATACAATGTGTTATTTGTTTCAGGGGTACAGGTCTGAGACTCATCAGTCTTACACAATTCACAGCACTCACTATAGCACACACCCTCCCCAGTGTCCATCACAGAGCCGTCCCATCTCTCCCACTCCCTTCTCCTCCAGCAACCCTCAGTTTGTTTCCTGAGGAGGCTCAGGAGATTAAGAATATCTTGTGGTTTGTCTCCCTTTCTGGTTTCATGCTAATTCATTTTAATACATTTCCTAAAAGAAGAGAAGAGATAAAATTACTAGATAAAATTACTAGAGATAAAGTACTAAATTTTAGTATATCTATACAATAAAATCTTACCAACAATAAAAAGGAACTAGTTATATGATACATTAGGTATCATGAGGTAACTTAAAAGAATATGATGAAAGAAAGAAGTAAAAAAAAAGTTAGAGTACGTATGTAGGATTCCATTTAAATAAAATTCTAGAAAATAAAAACTAATCTAGAGACAGAAAGCAGACTAATAGTTTCCTAGAGATGTTGAGAGGATTGAGTAGGAAAGAACTAGAAAGAGCCATGAGGAAACTTTGGAGGTCAAATGTACATTTTCTTGATTGTGATAAGTACTTAAAGAGTTTATGTATGTGTCAAAACTCATCAAATTATATACTTTGTTTTTCTTATTTATTTATTTGAGGGAGACCGAGCGAGTGAGAACATGAGCAAGGGGGAGGGTCAGAAGGAGAAGGAGAAGCAGACTCCCTGGTGAGCAGGGAGCCCCACTTGGGTCTCTATCCCAGGATCTGAGGATCATGACCTGAGCAGAAGGCAGACACTTAACTGATTGAGCCACCCAGGTGCCCCTATATACCCCTATATACTATATATAATTAATTAATTAAGCATAGTTGACACACAATGTTACCTTAGTTTCAGGTATATACTACAGTGATTTGATAACTCTGTATGTTATGCTTAACAGAAGTAAATGTAGCTGCCGTCTGTCATGTCACCGTACATCACTATTACAATTACTATATTCCCTATACTGTGTCTTTTATTCTTGTGATTTATTCATTCCTTGAGTGGAAGCCTGTATCTTCCACCCCCCTTCATTCATTTTGCCCATCCCCCACCCCCATCAAATAATACATTTTGAATATGTGTAAGTTAATATACTTCAACTACACATTAATAAAGTAATAAAATGCCTATAATACTTAACTTTTCATTTCAAAGCATTTATTTATTAACCAAACATTTGATCTGTGTCAATGAAGGAGATACAACTATAAGTAAAAATATATCCCTTCCTTCAAGGAAATCAGAGCAGACTGGGGAGGCAGGTAAAAACAAATATGCACCAATGTGTACAAAACTTAGAAGAAAAAAGAATAGAGTGATTGTTTCTTCACCCAGTAGTAAGAGATGAGTAGAACCACGTAATTTACAGAAGATATATAGGAACTCTAACCAAAGAAAAAACATGCATAATGACTAAGGCAGAAAAGAAAAATGCCCTTCTTCAAAATAGCAGCATAATTCAAGGACAGGCATGATAGCAGAAAATGACATTTCTTTTTTTTTTTCAAATATTTTATTTATTTATTTGATAGAGAGAGATCACAAGTAGACGGAGAGGCAGGCAGAGAGAGAGAGAGGGAAGCAGGCTCCCTGCCGAGCAGAGACCCCGATGCAGGACTCGATCCCAGGACCCTGAGATCATGACCCGAGCCGAAGGCAGAGGCTTTAACCCACTGAGCCACCCAGGTGCCCAGAAAATGACATTTCAACTGCAGAGCCTTGAATGCCATGAAAAGGAATTTGGTCTTTATCTATTATATAATTATATATAATTATAAATATATAATATAAATATAATATAATATATAATTATAAATATGTATATAATTTGATGGGTGAAATATTGTTTATAATCTTAATTTGCATTTCTCATTATGAATTATATAGGGTATCTGCTCATACATTTGGAAGTCATTTTTATATACATTCTCTGAATTAAAACTTTAGATCTTCTGCCCATTTTTAATTGGATTGTTAATTATTTTCTTATTGATTTGCAGAGAAGTCTTGGGTGAGTTTTAAATATGCTTTCTAAGTTTATCATTTGTTTGTTTGTCTTTAATTATACTGATTTTTTTCCCATGCAGTAAAAAAAACTAATATAATATTTGCTATATTAAACACCAAAAATAAAATGTTATAGCAGAAATAGGAAGAAATTTTATAAAACTCTTATTTTGTCCTCTAAAATAATTTCAAGAATATATTGGCTTTTGGGGCATCTGGGTGGCTCAGGCAGTTAAGAGTCTGCCTTCAGCTCAGGTCATGATCCCAGAGTCCTAGGGTTGAGCCCCATGTCAGGCTTCCTGCTTAGTGAGAGCCTCTGCTTCTCCCTCTCCTCCCAGTTTGCGCTCTCTCTCTCTCACTTTCTCTGTCACAGTCTCTCTCTCTCAAATACATAAATAAAATGCCCCCTCCAAAAGTATATATTGACTCTGAAATACGAGATAGAAGATGATACAAGTAGGAAACATTGAGATGACAAAAGAGCTTTTCTGAGAAGCCAATAATAACACTGCAATGGCATAAATGACATAAAGGAAGAAGAATATAATACAATAAACATGTCCTAACAATTTCTAAATGCATTCTAAAGTAACTTGCTAATCAATGGACTATTTCTCAGCCATAAAGAGGAACACAAAGTCTTGCCATTTGCAATGGCAGGGATGGAGGTAGAGAATGTTATGCTAAGTGAAGGAAGTCAGTGGGAGAAAGACAAATGCCATGTGATTTCACTCATATGTGGAATTTAGGAAATAAAACAAATGAACTAAGGTGAAAAAAGAGAGAGAGAGGCAACAAAGAAGCTGACTTAACTCTAGGGAACAAACTGATGGTGACACTGGGGGAGGTGGGTGAGAGAGTGGGTGAACTCGGGGATGGGGGGTAGGGAGGGCACTTGCTATAAGGAGCCCTGGGTATTGTATGAAAGAGTTGGATCACTATAGTGTACATCTGGGACAAATATCACATTGTATGTTAACTAACTGGAATTTGAACGGAAACTTTAAAAAACAGAAGGTGAATATGCAAGATCAGATGAACTACTGAGGGCAGAGTGTTGGATGAATAAAGCAATTATATAGAAAGAAGGAACAAAATGTACAAAAGTCCCTGACGATTGAAGAATGTATTTTGCATTCAGGGATATGGAAGAAATTCGGTCTGAATGGAAGTATAGACTTCACCAGGATAGGCAAAGTTAGAATAAAGAGGAGTAAGCCATGTCCAGATCCTCTCTGGACTTCAGAGATCTTGTAAGTTATTTATACCTTATCCTGAGGACAATGAGGAAGAAGTGCACCTAGTCTGATTCGTATTTGAGAATAACCTGAGATGCTGTGTTCAGACCACTTACAAAGTTTCCTTTGGAGCTTTTTTCATCTCACTAAGTAACCCCCTAATCACTACCAGATCCATCCACTTTTACAAGCATCCACTGCCCATGCCACTCTTCATCCATTGGAGACTTCTGACAGTTTCAGTATGAAATGTCCTAGCCTATCCCATATTACTCTTTCTCCTGATTACCCTTCCTAATGGTTTGCCTTCCCATGCTTAAATTACTACCTATACTGAATTTCTTTCTTACTAAAGTATAAATTTTTGCAGGCAGAGATTGTGACTGTTTTAGTCATGTCTTCTCTATCAAAATCTACAACAGAGCCTGGCACTTAGTACTCAACTAAGGATAGTGAGTTCACTTTTGAATATTAGTTTCATGTGTCTGCAGAATATTCATGGATAGATGTATGAAAACATGTGACATGTAGCTCTGGAACTTTCAAAAGGGTAGAGATAAGTATTGATGGATAGTGAAGGGTCAACTGGGAATTTTCGACGGAAGATGCATGGAGCGAGAATGGAAGAGGCACTAGAGTACACCTCCGGCACTTCTGTGTTCCCATCTCACATGGGTTCAGCCCACCATTTCTACAGCTTTTGCTGCTGCTGCCACAACCTGCTCTTTAACCTGATGCACCTCAGATCAGCTATACATACTCATTTCTTCCTTTCGGTCTTAAGATTTCTTTGACTAAAGAGAGTGGACTGCTTGTGGGAATGCTCAGCACTTACATACAACAAAATTGAGCGTTTGACCAAGTTACACCCATGTGGCCATCCTTGACCAAAAAGAGAGCTAATGAATAAATCGTTCTTTCTTCTATCTCTTGAGTATTAGAATTTTGAGGCTTCTTTTGCTTGAGCCCCTCAAAGGATTCCAAGATTGCGCCACATTGCTTGCAGTGCTGAGCAGCTCAGTACTGTATCCTTCTGTTGGCTTTCCCTCCTTCCCGGTTTAACTCTTCCCAGCCTCTTATTTGCTGTTCCCTGAGAATCCTTCCCAAATTAAACTACTGCATGCAAGCCCAGTGTCTGCTTTCTGGAGAAAATCCAGGCTAAGATTAGCATTTAAGTTACAAATAAAAGGGGAAAAAAGCTAACATAGACTCACATGAATACTTGGAGAAAAAGTAAGAGAATTGAGAATGTGGAGTCACAGAAATAATAATGATGTTGATAAAATGACACTCAAGAAGGATGAGAATGTCCAAATTCAAATGATGCTGAGAGGAACAGAAAGATAAGCAAGATAAGCAAAAGGTTTCCATCAAATTTAGTAGCAAGAAGCTCACTGACATCTTGAAGAAGACAATTTCGATGGAGTGCCGCAGATAGAATCCTGAATACAATGAGTAAAGAAAGATAAAGAAGTAAATTAAGTGGATAATGTAATTATTGACAGGTTTTCATCCCTAATTTTTAAAAAAATCCACAGGAAAAAATTGTAGAGATTAAGATAAAACTATAAAAACAAATGTGGAGAAAAGACAATAAAGGCAAGGATACAGATTCCTTTTTCTTTTCTTTTTCTCCCCAGAACCCCACCTCCCCTCCTCCTCCCCCTCTTCATCCTCCCCCTCCTACCCTCTTCTACTGACAGATAGAAAGGAATAATATGCCAAAATATAATGCAATATGATGGGAAGTAAATAGGATATAATAGAAGAGAAAACAGTTTAGATGGAGGAAAAGCTGAATTATTTTCTTGCAGGCATCTACCACCTAAAAGCTGGTAAATTTCATGGAAAGATACGTGTGTCCAACTTTATCTTGACTCAGTAAAATACTAAGTAACCTGAATGCTACAAAGAAAATAAATATTCAAGAGGCAGTGATCATAGAAAATAATTTCAAAGCAAAAGTTTGTTAGAAAGTCAAGTGGAAAAATTAAAATGGATAAGAGATCCAATATCTAAAACAAGCAAAAGTATAAAATAACACCAATAAGCTTGTCTAGAAATATTTCAGGCTATAATGTTAGAAAAAGTATAAGGTAAGATACTTACAAAATTATTTGAATAAAAGGGAAGAAACACACCATAATTAAGGAAAAATGACAAATTCAAAAAGAAAATGATTCTCTCCTTAAACAAACATAAGCAGAAGTGCAATTGCAAACATAATCACAGAGCGATATTTTTGGAACTTGATGATTATAAAACACAACTATTAAATTGAATGAGAGTAGTCAAGAAAGAAGTGAAAAAATTTAATAAAATGACATGTCATATTTTAAAATGTGCTGTATAGCCTTCTAATAATTAAGGCCTATTGTATTCCATCAATAGTACAGTTTTAATGGGAAAATTTGTAAGGCTAACATAAAGGGAAAGGTAAACATCAGCATTTATATTGTAACAAAGACTGTGAAATGAGTAGTAAATGGGTAGGTTACTTAAATAATGGTGTTAGGATAATTGGTTGCCTTTTTAGTTAAAAATAAAATTACATCCTTTCCTTTAAAATAAATAAAAATAAGTTCTAGTTATATTGCATATAAACATTAAAAACATAGCCCAGACACATCCCAGACAAAACTATGAATAGCTTTGTAAATTAGAGATAGTAAGGGCTCTCAAAACAAGACACCAAAGATAAGGACTATAATTAAAAATTCTGATAGTAGCTGGCTGGTTAGCTCAGTTGGTTAGAGTGTGGTGCTAATAATAAAAATTCTGATAGAAGTGGTTACATAAAAATGTTAAATTTAAAAAATACTTTGAAAAACACTATGCAAATTAAAGACAAATCATGAACCAGGACATTTTTTGCAGTATCCACATCAAGGAGTTGACCTTTTTACATACAGTTATTTTTCACACAATAGCAATAATATATAGATATACATATATGATCTATGCATTACATACTTCTTGGCTAATAATCTAGATGTTGGAACTACCTTGTGACTTAGGTTTCTGTGTGCTTTTCTCTATTTTCCCAATTTTCTTTACCAAGCATGTTACTTCCCATACATAATACAATAAATGTTATTAAGGCTAAAAACATTATCTTAGGTGGTTTCCAAAAATGACTTTTACATAAATAATGGATAGAAAGATGGATTGGATCAATACCAAATATAAAACAGCAAAGTTTGCATTTATTTGCCTAATGTTACTATGTTAGGTATATCCCCAGGCCACATCAGCCTAGGGTACAGTTAGCTACAAGATAATAATAAACCCCTTACACTTGGGAGTGCTTAGGAAGCACAACTTTTCTCAAAGACTCATACTCCTCTTAGTTCCCAGGTGTTCTAAATGCACCTACATTATATAGTTGAGCTGCGCCAGAGCAGCTGCCCAAGCATATGTGCCATATAATGTCCCATTCGCTTCTGTGTAAAATAACTTCCTGGACAATATGCTTGCAGGAACAGAATGTTCTATTCTTTTTTTTTTTTTTCAAAGATTTTATTTATTTATTTGACAGAGAGAGATCATAAGTAGGCAGAGAGAGAGGGGAAGCAGGCTCCCTGCTGAGCAGGGAGCCTGATGCAGGGCTCTATCCCAGGACTCTAAGACCATGACCTGAGCCAAAGGCAGAGGCTTAACCCGCTGAGCCACACAGGCACCCCCAGAATGTTCTATTCTTAACACCAAGAACTATTCTTGCATTTTGATAATGACCTTAAATGTATTTTATGAACAGCTCTTACCTTAAAATATAAACTACATAACAAAAACATAGAACTTATAGATTCGTTTAAACTAACAGTGCAATAATGAACATCCAAATAGCCACTACACCTCATTCTGTCATTATTAGTAGTCATTTATTTGCTTTTCTGTATAGATTAAACATCTGTATGCACTCCTATTTAACTTAATTTAGGTTTGCCTCTTTTTGACCTTTGTAGAAATAAAATCATCGGCATTTTCATTTTATGTGCTGGTTCTATCATTCAATTTTTTTTTAATTTTTTATTTTTTATAAACATATATTTTTATCCCCAGGGGTACAGGTCTGTGAATCACCAGGTTTACATACTTCACAGCACTCACCAAAGCACATACCCTCCCCAATGTCCATAATCCCACCCCCTTCTCCCAAACCCCCTCCCCCCAGCAACCCTCAGCTTGTTTTGTGAGATTAAGAGTCACTTATGGTTTGTCTCCCTCCCAATCCCATCTTGTTTCATTTATTCTTCTCCTACCCACTTAAGCCTCCATGTTGCATCACCACTTCCTCATATCTATGCAGCCATCAAAAGAAATGAAATCTTGCCATTTGCGACAACATGGATGGAACTAGAGCGTATCATGCTTAGCGAAATAAGTCTATCATTCAATTTTATATTGGTAAATTCATCCACTGTTACTGGGTTATTGGAGGTATCTCATTTTCACTGTTGAAAAGTAGTTCTGTGTCAAAATATAACTTTTTCTCTTATACTGTTGATAAACATGTGGATTGATTCCAGCATTAAGCTATCATTATCAGTGCTGCTGTAAAAAATGTGTACAAAGATTCTGGTAAACACCTGAGTAATTTCTGGGTCATGTGTTATGTTCATTATGAACTTAACTACATAGTGGCAAACTGTTTTCATATTTACACCTATTCAAAACCACATTACTAGGACACTACATGTTTGCCATCAGTTGGCAAACTGTACTAAGTTTGAAGATGTATAGGTAGACATGATTGTCTTTACAATTTCCATTTCTCCTATTATAAATACTATTGAGTACCTTTTCTTATATTTATTATTGTTAAGATTATTGTTTTGTAAAGTGCCAGGACAGTCTGTTACCCATTGCTTTCTGCTGGTTTTGTTTGTTTACAAGAGTTTGTTATTATTTTTTAAAAAAATTTTAGTCTGGATGTGACTATGTTTCAGTTATATATGTTGCAAATATTTTCTGTGGCTTGCATTTTTATTCATTGATATTGTATTTTGGTGAACAAGAGTTCTTAATTTCATTTATTTATTTATTTATTATTTTTTTTAAAGGAGTTCTTAATTTTAGATGAGTTAGTTTATTGGTCCTTCCCCTTATGTTAGTATTTGTATTTTATCCAGTAAAAATGCTTCAGGGATGCCTGGTTGGCTTAGTTGGTTAAGTGCCTTCAGTTCAGGTCATGACCACCGACTCCAAGGATGGAGCCCTGCATTAGAGAGGGGGTCCCCACTCAGTGGGGAGTCTTCTCTCTCTGACCCTCCCCCATTTTGTCTCTCTCTGTCTCTTTCTCTCTCAAATAAATAAATAGAATTGTTTTAAAAAATCCTTCATGACTCCATGGTAATGAAGATGTTTTCTGCATTAACCTTTAAATATTTTTCAATTTTACCTTTCACATTTAGGTCTATAATACAACTGAGAATGATTTTTGTACATATGTGGGAAGTTGTTGGCTTTGTTGATGTTCATTTAATATCTTTTAAAATTTTTCAGAAAGGTTTTATTTATTTATTTGAGAGAGCATGCTCAATAGAGCACAGGAGAGCAAGCATGAGCAGGCTGTGGGGGGCAAGGGCAGAGGGAGAGGAAGAAGCAGGCTCCCCACTGAGCAGGGAGCCCCATGGAGAGCTTAATCCTGGGACCAGGATCATGACCAGAGTCAAAGTCAGATGCTTAACTGACTGAGCCACCCAGGCGCCCCTAAAATCTTTTCTAAACTGTTTCATGTAAACCCTGTTATCTTTATCATATGTGGCCACTGAAGTCTGTGTTTTGTTAGCTTAAAGGTCAGCTAGAATTTTAACAATTTCCTTAATGCTTGGAAACAAGAAGAGAAAGAGACACATACACATGGTGGGGTGGGTGGGGGGCGGGGGGAGGAAGGAGTGAGGGAAGAAAAAAAAAAGAGAAAAAGAAAGAATAATTCTCCCAGTCTATAGATTGGCTTTATATCGGTTCGCTCCAACATTTATCCAGGCCTTTTAAAACTCTGCCATAGCCTATTCCTAATTGCATGGAACCTGAAGGCCAGCCAGAGGGAAAGCTTAGGGTCTTCTCAGTCCTTTTCTGAACCTGCATTGAGCCATGTTTATGCATATGGCCTTCTCCATTACCCAGTGTGTGAATGAGTTTTTAAAAGCCCTTATTTTTTCAAGTTATCTCTTTTCTCAGCCTCTTCCTTTCCAGGCTTTTTATCTGGGAAGTCTGTCTTTTTCTTATTACTCCTTGTCCCAGGCTACTGAAGCCAATACTTTTGCCTTCATATCCTTCTGACAAAACCACCAAGGGAGCCACCCCAGCCCTGGGAACACTTCAAGTCAGATGAAACAAAGGCAAACCTTTATGCCAGTCCTTGAGGGTATTAGATAGCTCAAAACACAAAACACAATTCTTTGAGAATTGGGCCCTTTATTGCTCCCTTTGACACCAACAACCTGGAACAGTATGGGCTGCCATCTTATGTGGCCACCAGTCTGATAAATGGGAGATGGTGGGCAGGGGATTTAAGTTGCCACTGTGCTCTTACACAATGCAGCAGCTCCTTTCTCTTAAGCTTTCCCTGCACTGTTTTAAGTTTTTTATTAAATTCCAAAAGTCCGAGGGCACCTGGGCGGCTCAGTTGGTTAAGCAACTGCCTTTGGCTCAGGTCATGATCCTGGAGTCCCAGGATCAAGTCCCACATCAGGCCCTCTGCTCATCAGGGAGCCGGCTTCTCCCTCTGCCCCTCGCCTCTTTCATGCTCGCGCTCTCTCTCTCTCAAATAAATAAAATCTTAAATAAATAAATAAATAAATAAATTCCAAAAGTCCAAAAACATTGATTCTGTTAGTTCTTTCCAGCTTGTGTGTGTGTGTGTGTGTGTGTGTGTGTGTGTGAAGAGTCAGAGCCTCAAGGATCACTACTTCTTTATTTTCAGTGATGTCATTTCTCACCAGCTTTTATATGTAATATTTTCATTATCATTCAACTCAAAATATTTGATAGCTGTTATTATTTCTTCTTTGACCAGGGTTATACTTAGAAATGTATTTCTTAATTTCCAAATATTTGGGTATTTTCTAGTCATCCTCTTAAAAAATTTCTTGTGCAATTTCCAGATCAATGATGTGTAAATCTGATTTTTAAAATTTTGGTGATTGGCTTTATGACTTATAAATATGATCAAATAATGTAAAGGTTTCATATGTGCTTGATAGAAAAGTATATTTTCAGTTCTTGGGTATGGTGTCCTATATAGGACCTATATAGGTCCATTTAGTTAATTTTATTATTTGTGTTTACAGTCTTGCTAAATTTGTGCCTAATTATTTGATCAATTATAGCAAATCTGCTTTTTATTTTAGAAGGCTAAATGATGCAACTGAATGAGATAACTTTAATCCACTGAGCCACCCAGGCACCCCATGGATGAGATAACTTTAAAATACCAGTGATACAGTGTGAAACCAGGCTGAAGTTCTACATGAATTTTGGTCCATGAGAATAAAGATAAATTGATGTACATTTTAAAAGGGTCATTCTAGCTGTGTTGTGGAGAATAGCCCTTACATAACAAAGAACAGAACAGGGAAACAGGTTTGGAGATTAGTAAGTAGGCATATAAAAGATGATGGTGGCCTGAAAAGAGAATTTTAGAAAACAAATTAGAGTTGGTAACATGTGATCAGATTGTAGATATATTTTGAAATTACAAATTATAGAACTTGGGGCACCTGGGTGGCTCAGTGGGTTAAAGCCTCTGCCTTCGGCTCAGGTCATGATCTTAGGTCCTGGGATCGAGCCCTGCATTTGGCTCTCTGCTCAGTGGGGAGCTTGCTTCCTCCTCTCTCCCTGCCTGCCTCTCTGCCTACTTGTGATCTCTATCTATCAAATAAATAAATAAAATCTTAAAAAAAAAAGAAGTTATAGAATTTTATTATGGATTGGATGTAGAGGGTAAGAGAAAGAAATAAACAAATGATGCCTTCAAAGTTGTGGTCTAAACAACAGGACTGAGTGAAAAGATGAAAAAGAAACAGGAGGATATCAAGAATTCTCTAGTGTACATGTTAAGCTTGAAGTGTTTAATAAACATCCAAATGAAGATGCAAAGGATTGTATTTATGTGTCTAGAATTCAGGAAAGAATCAGGACTGAAGATAGAAATTTGGAGTCATATACATAGTATTTGGAACTCCTATGGAGGCTGGAATAAGTCACTTGGAAATGAATATAGACAGAAAAAGAAGAGATCCCATGGGCGCGTGGGTGGCTCAGTTGGTTAAGCAACTACCTTTGGCTCAGGTCATGATCCTGGATTCTGGAATTGAGTCCTGCATCAGGCTCCCAGTTCCATGTCTGATCTCACCTCTCATGCTCTCTCTCTCTGTCTCTCTCTCTCTCTCTCAAATAAATAAATAAAATCTTTAAAAAAGAGAGAGAGAGATCCTAGGACTTAGCCTTGGGCAACCTCAACATTTAGTGATAGGGAAGAGAAAGAAGAAATTACAAAGAAGCCTAAGAAGTGGTTTGTGACATACAAAGAAAACCTACAGTGATCATTGTCTATGAGGTCAAGATAAGAAGTTTTCTTTTTTAATTATGGTGTTAATAGTGTCAAATATCATAATGTTCAAAGTGAGGACCAGTCATTGGACTTGGAAATGTGGAGGATGTTGATAATATGGACACCAGCAGTTTTGGATATATGATGGGTAAGAATATCTAATTGGAGTAGGTTTAAATGTGAAAGCCTGGAGAAGAGGGAATGATTTTTTGAGAAGTATTTTTCTAAATGATGTTAGGTAAGTAACTAAAGGAAAATAGGGAGGTCAAAGAAGAGGTTTTTCTCTATGGAAGATAGTGTAGCATGTTTGTATCATCCAGTAGTTGGGATTTTTGAGCTACAGCCAGAATGATCAAGAGAGAATACTAACTATTATCAGCCCTCCCCCACAAATGCTGGGCAGAGATACATGATCAGCTATTCTATCCTAAGAATAAACGGGAATAAAATATGAAGGCATGTTGACAGATTTGGGAATATGGAACTTCTCTCCTTTTTGCTCTCATTTTATAAGGGAGAAAAGAAACAAAATCACCAAATTAGATAAAGAGCAGAAAAAGGCTCTTGATTTTTGGGAAGAGATGGAAATATTTGAAATTTGAACCTAGGAGCCTGGGAGAATGAATAAACAATGGCAAGACGGAGGGTGTATGTAGCAGCACTGCAGACCCCCATGAGTTTTGGTCATAGAGGTTGTATGTCATAGAGGTTTTATCCTGTCACAGTCTTCTTCTTTGAGGCAGGGGAGGTGTTTTGGGGTGTCTGAAGAGTTGGACATAACCAAGGCTGGAATTTTTGCCAGGGAAGAATGATGAAGGGAGAGAAAACAAGGAAGGTCAAAGTGTAAGCAAAGAAATATTATGGCTATGGAGCATTAGACTATGGTGTCTAATCCAGATAAGGCTGGAAGAAAAGATGGAAGGGAGACATTTAGAAGGTACAAATGTTCCCCCCCCCTAGAGATAACTATTGATTTTTATTGAATTTACTTCCAGTCTGTTTCCCATTACCCACAGCGGTATCTAATTGTACACATTGATGACTTCCTTAAATTTATTTTTTAATTTTGTGATAACAGATTCACATGCAGTTATAAGAAATGATACAAACATATTCTGGGTACAATTAGTTTCCCTCAAAAGTAACATCTTGAATAACTAGAGGGTAATATCACAGCCAGGAAATTGACATTGATACAATCTGCCAACATTATTTGGGTTTCACCGATTTCATTTGCACTTGGTATGTGTGTGCATGGGTGTATCTTTGGTTCTGTACAGTTTTATCACATGTCTATGTTTGTGTATCTACCACAATCAAGATACAGAACAGTTCTACTACATGTATCCCTTATACCATACTTTTATAAAAACAGCCACTGCCCTCCCTCCCTGGCAATCACTAATCTGTTCTTAATCTGAATAGTTTTGTCATTTCATGAATGTTATATAAATAGAATCATATAGTATTTCACATGTTGAGACTGGATTTATGTCACTCAGCAGAACTCCCTTGAGATTTATCCAAGTTGTGTGTGTCAACCGTTTTGTTTTATTGCTAAGTAGTAATTCATGGTATGGATCTACCCCAGTTTGTTTGACCAGTCACCAATTGAAGGATGTCCAAGTTGCCTCCAGTATTTTATAAATAAAGCTATTATAAAAATTTGTTTATAAACAAATGGATATAAACATCTGTATGGACATAACTTTTGATTTCTTTGGGACAGACGCCCAAGTATCCAATTGCTGAGTTGTTTGAAAATGTTTAGTTTTCTAAGAAACTAGCATCCCCTTTACCTGCATGACTGTTCTATTTTAGAATCCCACCATCAATGTTTTACAATCTGTGCCCATGTTCTAATGGGATTATGTGTTTGTTTTACTATTGACTTTTGAGAATCCTTAAAAATTCTAGATATTGGTCTTTTGTCAGTTATGTGGATCACAAATATTTCCTTTCGGTCTGTAGCTTTTCTTTTCATCCTCATCACAAGATGGCCCATGGAGCAAATTGTTTTAAAATTTTGATGAGATCAAACTTTGCTATTTTTCCTTTGGTGGTTTTTGCTTTTGTTATCAAGTTTCAGGACTCTTTGCCTAGACTGGTTTCCAAAGATTTTCTAAAAGTCATTTTCTAAAATGTTTGGTTTTACATTTAAAACTGTAATCAATTTTGAGTAAAGCTCTGAAATTTAGACTGAGGTTGTATCTTTGCCTATGAATTTCCTATTGCCTCATTTGTCAAAATGTCTACCCTTCCTCCACTGAATTGCTTTTGCTCAGTTGTTAAAAATATGTTGGAAGTATTTGAGTGGGTCTATTTCTGGCTCTTCTATTCTGTTCCTTTGATCTATGTGTCTGTTTCTCTCCAATAGCATACCGTCTTGATTACTGTAGCTATCTAAGAGGCTTACATACTAGAAGGATTATTCCTTCCACTTTGTTCTTCTTTTTTGAAATTGTTTTAGCTCTTCATAATTACTTTTTATATGTCTACAAAAAATATTGCTTAGGTTTAGGTCCATATTATATTCCCACTATTGATTCATTTAAGGAAAATTGATATCTTTATGATTACTTTCCATCCATGACCATGTTATGTCACTCCATTTACTTAGGTCTTCTTTTTAAAATTTCTTTCATCAGAATTTTGTAATTTTCACAATACAAATTGAGTACATATTTTAATAAGCATAGATATTTCACATCATATATATATTTTACTTACCCATGTACATTATTTTCTTTGGAGTAATTTTAATGATTTTTTATAACCATTTCCACAAGTCAATTGTTAATATATAGAAATGCAATATTTTGTGTGATTTTGTATTTTGCAATCATAATGAGTTCACTTTTTAGTTCTAAGAGTTTTTTAATATTCCTTGAGATTTTCTATATAAACATGTCATATGCAAATACAAATTTATTTCCTCCTTTCCAATATTTGTGGTTTTTATTTCTTATCCTTGCAATGTCTTAGAGGCTAGAACCTTCAGTAATATGTTGCATAAGGAGTGGTTAGAGTAGACATTCCTCTCTTATTCTTGGTCTTTGCAGAACACTAACCAGTCTTTCATCATTAAGTATGATGTTAGCTGCAGGCTTTTTGTACATACTTTTTAAAAATTGAGATAATTCCTCTTTATTCCTAGATTACTGAGAGCTTTTATCCTAAATGTATCTTAGATTTTTTCAAATGTTTTTCAGCATCAGATGACTTTTATGTTGATATAGTAGATTACATTGATTTTTTAAAATGTTTTCAGTTGGAAATAGCAGTTTAAACTGAATGTCACTTAAGTATTTTATTTTTATAAAACATATATATAATATATACATCATATAATATAATATGTAAGTATGAATATTATGATCTCATATTCAGCAACGTAAGCACATTGTTGGGTCCATCTTCAAACCTTGGAAAGGACCTATGCAAGTTGATGAAATATTTGAAAACATATTTAGCTTCATAGTAACTATGACTGTTTTTAGAAGTTGAGATTACGTTATTCCATCTCTAGTCTTTGGCGGAATTTCCATCATGAGGAACAATAGAAAATGTGTTATAATAACTCTCCAACCACTGATGCCACCTCCTTTGTTTTCTAAATATGACAAATATTAATAGGATTATAAAAACACATAGTCTAGGGTGACTTTTTTAAAAATAAATTATATATTGAGATTGCTGGAAACACTTCTGCAGTTTTAGCTGGATGAAGCAAAGCACCACAACAGTAGATTTCAGTAATGACTTTTGTTTGTGTTAGAAGAAAGTCACATTGAAGCTGTGAGGGACTCAAAAGAGGAGGAGTAAAAGTCGGTTTTTCTCATAGTAATAGAATGGAGAAGACAAGAAATAAATGATTCTGGTGCTTTTTTAAAGAGAGAAAAAAGAAAGAACAACCCAAACAATAAAGGGGGGTGTCTATGTAAGATTCTGGAAGCTTGTTCCATGTTGACTGCCTTTTGTTATGCCCTATTTTCCATGGGTAATTAGTGATAAAATCCTTATACTGAAAAGAGCTTATTTTCAGTAGCCTCAAGGAGGAAGGAAGCTAGTTCTATAGAAGAGAGAAATATATTTAAACATCTGCAACTTGCAATTAGAAAATAAGGAACGAATAAGAAGCCAGTCTGGGATCCAAAATGTGACCTAGGAGATTACTTAAATCATAAGAGGTCCACAGAGGGTTTATAATCATTTATAATGTACTAATCTAGATATTTTTATGGTTTTATATAATAGCATCATTACAAATGTATCATTGATGTACCATAAATAGAACAACAGCTAGTGAAAAAACACTTATATAACAGATGTATATATCCTCAGTCCTTCAAGAAGAAAAATATCACAGAAAAACCTCATTAAAACAATCAGAAAAACTTCAAAACATTAATCGGTGTAAATGTAAAGTTTAAAATGGGTAAATGAATCTACTTATTTAAATACTAAAGCAGAAAGAAAATGGATCTAATTCTCTCATTTGTATGCATAAGATTTTCCCCAAGCCATTTCAACAAAAAAATAATTGAGGCCAATTTAAAATGTATGTTTGGAGAGAACCTATGACTTTCAGTTATGCGATTTTATCATATGTTGTGAAACATTCAGGTAATATATGTTTAAGATTGCCAGAGATATTGCATGTATCGGAAGAATCATATATTTATAATGGAAGTACAATGCGCAATGAATGCCTTCATAGACTCAATACTTAGTCTTACAATAAATATTTGGAAGACTTCAGTTTTTACCAAAATGGAGTAGTACCGTTCTTCCCAGGTCCTCCCTCTTACAACTAAAATATCCTGGACATAACAGCACAAACAAGCAGAGTAAGACTCTTGAAAGTGACAAGAAGTCACACTGTCTAGGGATTTTAGGACTTACCAACAACATGATAGTGAGTTCTCTGGGTTTTCTTTTTGTTTTCCATATATCACAGAGGACTCCAACATAAATATCAATAGAAACAGATAGAAAGAAACGCTAGGAAAAGCCTGTCCCTCCAGATCATTTGATCAGGAAAAGGGTAGCCAAATAGAACAGAAAACATCTGAGAAATACTTACCTATTCCACTCAAACACATATGGAAATACCGCCTGCACTCATGACGTTGGTGAGGAGGAATGGGAAGCAGATATTCTACCCAGCTATACCCTTCCCCTCTATGGAATCAACTGTCACTCTGATTTCCCAGTTGGATGGTGTTGACAGAGCATGCAAGGAGTTAATCTTCCATACCTTGCCCTGTAGCATCAAGTAGTGTTCTGATTCCCCCACTAGGGTAGTGCGCTAAGCCTATACCTCCTCCACATGGTAGGTGTGAGACTTAATGAGATGATGTGAGATGATGCAGCTAATTGCTGCATCCCCAATGCTTCCCTTCCCCCTCCCCATAGGTGTTAATAGGACCCAGCAGAGATCACTCAAATATTACCAACAGATTTTGACAACAGAACAAAAACAACTTAATGGAGGAAGAGTAGCCATTTTAACAAATGGAGCAATTGGAAAGTCATAGACAAAAAGAATTTATTTAATGACCCTCAGTATGAACCTCAGAGCTAATGCAAAATTGATCATAAACAAGTTTCGAATGTGAAACTATGAACCTTTCAGAAAAAAATCGGGAAAAATATTTAGAATCTAGGACTAGAGAGAGTTCTTTTTTTTTTTTTTTTAAGATTTGATTTATTTATTTAAGAGAGGGAAAGTGAGAGGAGTAATGGCGGAGAAGCAGAAGGGCAGGGAAGGGGACAAGCAGACCCTAAGCTGAGCTCTGAGCCCTGCACAGGGGCTTGATCCCAGGGCGTCGATCCCAGACCTGAAGATTGTGACCTGAGCTGTAACCAGGAGTCAGGTGCTTAACGTACTGAGATACCCATGCACCCCTAGGACTAGACAAAATTCTTAAATTTGACAGCCTTGTAAAGGGGATGAAAATACAAGCTACAAAGAGAAAATATTTGCAAGCCACTATCTGACAGTCCTAGTATTTGAATAGAAAGAACTCTCAAAGCTCAACAGTAAGAAAACTAAGCAAACCAATTAGAGGGGGAGCAAAATATATGGACAGAATGTCATTGAAAAGGATATGGACATGCAAATAGACACATGAAAAGATACTCAGTATCATTAGCCATTAGGAAAATAGGGCTTAAAACTTCAATGACTTGTAATTAAGCACTTATTTCTAATGGCTAAAAAACATAATGAAAGTAACAAATGCTGGTAAGGATGTTGAAAAAACTGGACCATTCATACACTACTGGTGGGAATAAAAGCGGTTAGTTTTGGCCAATTTTTCTAATAAAGATAGTATTTTTTTCAATATAGATTTCTTTCAAGAGTTGCCTGAAAACCTTTCTTAATGGTGCATATTTTGTTTAATAAAGTTAGCTATCTACTAAATAAAACAAAACAAAACAACTTACTGTTTACTATAACTAAGTCAGTGTTGTATAGGCTAATAGAAAAACAGATCAATTAGAATAACAAGTCCAGACATGACCTCCCACATATATAGAAAATTGATTTTTGTCAAATGCTCCAAGATATTCCATGGGAATGGAGATTTTTTTCAACAAATTCTGCTTGAGCCACTGTATATACATATGGGAAGAGGATTTTACCTTAACACTTATCTTACAACAAATATAAATATTTGAGATGGATCATAGACATAAAATCTAAATGTATATGCCTTTTTGAGAAATCATAGAAAAACATTTGCTTAATCTTATAGGGAAAATTTCTTTGATATGATGAAAAGTCATAAAATATAAAGGAAAAATATGAAAATTAATTTTCACTAAAATTAAATATTTTGGTCATCAAAACCACTGATAAGAAAATGAAAAAAGCAAGTCATAGAATTAAGGAATATATTCTCAATACACATAACACATATCTCAAAAAGGATTTGATTCCATAATACATGAAAAATATATAGAAATCAATAGATAAACAACCAGTTTAAAAGGAAATGGGAACAGAACCTTCTCACAAAAGAAGTTTAGTGAAGTGTAGGTCCCTTCCTGGAAATTTACCCAGGGTAAATGAATTACTATATCCCATCAAAAACTTGTGTATGTTTGTACAAATGTATGAAAGTTTTTATAACCATGTACTGATGTTTACAGCATTCAACTGATAAAGTCACCAAAATAAAAATAATCTAAATATGCCCACAATGGAGAATGAATACGTAATCTCTGTGTAGGAAAGGTTTTCTTTTCTTTAATAGTGCACAAAATCACTAAAAATTAAAGAAAAATTATTAATTGGATTTTGCCAAAATTAAAATGTTCCACATTTTTCTGATCTCTGTTGACGTTGACCATCTTTTTATGCACAAATTGGCTTTATATGTAAATTAAGACTAGATTAATCATGTTTAAAAGAAGACTGAGGATTTGGAAAACTGGACTCCTGACTTTCCATTGGGAATGTGAAATAACATGATTACTTCAGAACCCAGTTTGACAGGTTTTCATACAATTAAACAGAAACTGGCCTCATGACTTATTCTTTCTGTCCTGGGATTTTACTCAGTGCTAAATGAAAATTTATGTCTACATAAAGACTTGTAGATAATGTGTAAATGTTCATAGCACCCTCACTTCTAATACCCTAAACTGGAAACAATCTAAATGTTCCTTAATAAGAGAATAAGAAAGAAATCTGTGGCACATTATTGCAATAAAATACAACAAAGCTTTAAAAACAAACCACTGATACATGGAACAGCAAGGATGAATTTCCAAATTATTATTTTCAGTAGAAGAAGTTGAGGTAGGAAAGACATTAGGGTTCGAAGCTGACAGTCCAGAAAGAAATCTTGAGACATCTTTGGTGCAAAAAGGTGATTTTATTAAGACACAGGGACAGGCCACATGGGTACAAAGAGTTGAGCTGGAGTCATGAAGAGTGGCCTATTATATACTATTAAGTGGAGAGGAAGTTAGGCGATAGTGTAAGTCTCCAAGGAATTTTGGAAGCAAGGTTTCCAGGACTCTGAAGGAGCTAGCTGTTGTTGGGGAAAGGTCACTTATTACTGTCTAATAAAAACTGAGTCATGAGACCCTCAGGGGGAGAAAGCAATATGTAGGATGTTAGGAGATGAGGCTGGAGGGGGACCTAGAATCTGTGTCATGTAGACCATTATAATCCATCTTAAAGATTCCAGAATTTATTTCAAGGAAGTGGGAAGTCATTGGCTGGTTTCTGTCAGGGAAATTACGAGACTTTTTGCAATTTTAAAAGATAGTTTTAGCATTATTGTGGCAATTCAATATATGAAGATTGAGAAGTAGCCACAGTAGATGAGTTGTTGTGAAGATATCAGAGTCTATTTGTTCAGTCTAGGAAAGAAGGCATTGAAGTTGAGATGTGGGGTATGGCCATGAGGATGGAAAATAGCAGATGGATTGAGGAGCTTTGGGAAAACAGGATCGAGGGGATCTGAACATTGCTGAGTGAGGGAAATTTGGAAGGAGCCAAGGATAACTAATGAGATAATATATTATACAATTAGGTGAATGGAGGTTTAGCAAAGTTGCAGAAGACATAGATTCGGAGTATGCTCTTTTGAGATTCCTATGAGGTTTCCATTCAAACGTTTGAATGGACAGTTGTACATAAATATACCAAAGACTGTCTGAGCTGTAGAGATAGATTGGGAATGTAATACTGTTCCATACTCTGGAAGGAGAGGCGTTGTCTTAGGAAAATAGAGGTATAGAAGGAAAGGACTCAGGACAAAGTCCCAAGGAGCTCCCATATTTAATGAATAGGGCCTTAGAAACACAATTCCAGCACAAAAAATAGAAAACACGGGATGTCAGAAATGTCAGGGAAAATAAAATGTGTCTTCTAAAAGGAGAAAATGATCAAAGTTCTTTAAGTTAAAAAAGTCTTGTAGGTAGGCGATTTCTATCAGCTGCTTGGATGTATAAATCAAACCAAAGGTTTTATGGCAAAACCTCTGGAAGAAACCCAGGCCTCATAAATTGCCATGTACAATGACAATGTAATATTTGATGTGCTTAGACTTGGGGGGAAAAAAACAAAAAAAGAAACACCAGCTGGGATTATGGTTCTCCCACTTTACAAAGTCTCCCATATTTGAATAGTCTACAAATACATATTAAATTGGATCTGTAATCTTGCCTTTTTGGAACAAATTACTCACTTGTATGAGTTAATTATGCTCCTTCATAAAAGACAATAAAAAATATAAAATAATTTTAATATAACAATAAGAGTTTAAAATTTTCATTGTTTAAAATAAAAAATCTAAAGAAGGAAAAAAGCACTCATAAGGAAGCACCCGATGAAAACCATTATTGGTATCTTTATAAATGTACATATGCATTCACTACACTCATACAATTAATATAGTAATACATTATATATATGAATGTGGTTAATATAAAGTAGAATATATTTTTCAACCTGCAGTTATGAATTTCTTAATATATTTAGGCTTTATTAACAAATAATGAAACTGACTTGTTAACATTCACAACGTGAAGATAAGAAGCACGATACCCTTCCTGAATCAAACATAGTAAATAGTGGGGCCTCAATAAATCTTTCTAACTGCTTGATTTCCCCCACAAATAAGAATAATAACAAATTATTTTTTACTGATAGAATAAACCCTAAAGAAAGTCTGCAGCTAGTGTTTCTCAGCTCTCTTTTGGTTTCCTGCATTAAGGAGTTTGCAATGAAAACACACACACACACACACACACACACACACACTAACTGGGTGATTACGTGTTAACTCTCATTCTATATAAAAGTTGATTTACTGTAGTCAGTACTTGATGTTTTTAGTAAATCGATTTTTATTTTGTATCATGTTTGTTTTCTCTACTATTTATAAATTCAATCGGCAGTTCTGTGCTGGTTTCCTCAGGAATGAATTTACTAAAAACTTTAAAAATTGTCTACAAATAAATTAACTTTTAATTGAAAACTGAAGAGCAACAGAAAATGTAGATGGATGCAAGAAGAAAATTGAGATCCTTCTATTTTTATTACATTTGTGTTCTGGAGCAAAACTATTCACTTCGAATAGAAAGTGCAACTGTAAATAAAACACAAATAGTATCCAGACAGAGCAGTTATCAGATGAAGACTGCATTTCAGCACAAAGCTTCATCAGTGTTAAAATGCTGATTCTCTCTAGGAGGGGAATGTGAAGATTTGTTTGCCATATTAAATGTAAAGACCACATATTCTTACCCTTGTAAAAATAGGTCAGGCTTCAAAAAAGACATATTTATGCTTAAAGTTACAAAACAAACAATTCTCATGGGCATTGTTTTGTTTACGTAGTTTTAGTTGCATTTACTACCGGTGAAATTCGAAAGACTTATGGGACTGGCTAGAGGCAGAAGTCATAATGGCTAATGCAACTTCATCCTAGAGAAAGCTATTTCTCAACCAGGCATAAGGTGAAGGTAAAACAAACAAACAAAAAATGCAGTATGTAAAATATGAGTGTTATGGGACTTTAAGCAAAGTTCCTTTATACCATATTGTGCCCTTTCAGTTCCTTGTCCTCTAAGCATCGTTGGCAACTCAAGCATGTACCAATTCATTTATTGACTCTATAAATGATTATAGTGGTTTAGACAATTCTTTCCTGACTTGCCAAAAGGTGAAATTAATAGACAATGCTGATTTACTACTGACCTTTCTGGTTTGAACAATGAAATGGAGTCTATCATGCACCTAAAAAGAAGGCTTAGAACATTATAAGCACTCCCTACATATTTATTATATAAAAGAATGAATAACTCATATTAGTAAGAATATATTCTCTTTTTCATATCTTGCTATGCAGTTAACACATACAGACACACACGAAATCTGTTCCTGGAACAATCAGCCAGTGTAGTGGGGTGCGATAGAGTATCTATGTGTGTGAAAACATTTGCATCTTCATAAAGTTCTCCTTAGGCTCTTCTCTGTGTTACTGCATCTGTTCTGTGGTTTCTAATATGGCTACAGTCCCTACCTTATAAATTTCCCTGCTAGGGCAAATACGCCATAATTAATGCAAAGGATATAATCTGCATATTCCCTTTTAAAGCAATTATAGCTAATAGATTTTTCTAAGACTTTCAAATAAATGCAAAAGTTGACCCAAAAAATGTTGTTAGAAGGGAGAGTCCATGTTCAAGAAATGCTAACTCTGAAAAGAGTTGCGGTCCGACCACACTGTATGGCTTTTCCCCCAGACACCCACTAAATGTCCGCAGATGTAGTTTTCTCTTCTGAAAAGTGAGGTGATTTCCGGACTCCTTTATCGCCTGTAAAAATATTTTGAAATTTTTTATGTAAACATGAGATTTAAAAAGTCCTTCACTAGAAGCTGTTGACCACAATATGGTATAAATGTAACCCTTCCTAGAAAAAGAATAGGGGAGCTAAAAATATCTGACAACCAGGGCTCTTTTTAGACCAAAATTCTTGTTATTATAGTTTCATGAGATGGATACTGATATTTACTTTGAGTTCCGAGCACTAACGTTCATATCGAACAGCAATTACAATTCTAGTGGAAAAATAATAGCTAAGATTTATTTTTCTTTTGTTAATGGACTGGGATCCTGCTCCATATAAAACATGCAATCTGGGCCAAGTTATAATTCAGACTTTAACTTTTCAATTCATGCCTTTACAATTCTATAAGAAAATTATGTAGAAACAAATATATCTTTAACTCTCCCCTAACCTTGGTAATTTTCTTTTTATGGGCCATAGGTTCAGAGCCTTTGGCAAGCAATAACATCAACCTTAAATTTAATAACATTGTTTGTGTTGATTATATTTATTGAAGCTACCTTTAATGAAAAGTGATACTTTCTCTCCATTTGCAACAGTGATATACATTTTCCTTCCAAAGTAGATTTAAGCAAAAGAGAAAGTGAATTGATTTTTAACATATTAAATTGCTAGAAGTATAGGTCGTATGTGGATAAAATAAAAATAGTGGAAGTAATAATTAGATGTCTGAAGATATATGAAATACATAGCTTTGGAAGTGGATGTGATTTATCTGCAGCTCTCTTAATGTCTGATCTCTTAGATAATCATAATAACCCTCTACCAGTTGGCTTCCAATATTATTCTTTTGTTTACAATAGGAAAATTCTCTTTCACCGAGAGCCAACTACATGGCTGGTTGGTTATATGCTGGATTTTGGAACCTACTGTTTAATGGTGTTTTTTTAGCTTTTGGCTCAACTGAAAAGCAGAAGTATCTGAGCTAGAGTTTGTAAGTGGACAAGCAACCTCAGGGTCTGTCTCATTTTACCTCTTAAGAATCCTGTATTGGAAGGTATCTGAGACAAGGACTGCATTTCCTTATGTATGTTCTTTTATATGAGGGACAGAGATGTAAATTTGAGTAATTTCATTTTGGTAGTAGTTGTATAATACCTATCAATATTTTAAACCAACATAGCTTTTTCCCCCAAAATTCCATTTCTAGGATTTTAGTCTACCAAAAAACTATGACAGGTTAGCTATGATATAGATGTAAGGGTGTTTATTGAAGCCTTAATTGTATAGTAATAATTGGAGATTAAGCAAATTTCCTTTTTCTGGAAATATTTTCTACTCTTGGATTCTCAGAGATACCTCCTTCATTCTTCTGGTTTTCCTCTTACCTCCCTAGCTACTCCTTCCAGGTTTTGCTGTTTCTCTTCATCACCTCAAACTCCTAATGATAGAGTGCCTCAGGGCAAACTTCTTTCAACTTTTTCTTAATCAACTATTTATGCCTTGATTATTTCTAGCAGCCTTATAACTTTTAAGTAGCCTTGAACCATTCATGATTCATCTCTTTTTCTTTATTAATCATTCGTTTCCTCTAAAATCAATGCTTGTATGTTTGTTTGACTGATCAGGCCACACATTCACTTCCCTAGCTACTCTGCATCTCAGACTTAACAGGCGCAAAACCAGGCTCTTGATTTCATGACTTCTTTCTATCTCTCTGGCCTAGTGACTGCATTCTAGCAAGCGGAAGTCATCCTTTACTGGATTTGTTCTTTTACCCACTGCCACATCAAATCTGTCAGAGAATTGTTTGTTCTTTGTTATACACTCAAACTACTCTACAACAAAACAAAACCCACTTCAGCACCATCATGTGTAAATTGAAGTGTTCAAAGATTTTCCCTCTGAGATCAGAAATAAGACAAGGTTTCTAGTCATCACCACTTCCATTCTCAGCCAGCTTATTATAACAAGAATAAGAAAGAGGAAAAAAGGATAGCAGATTATATTCTTATATGTAAAAACTCCTAAATAAACTGCTAATCAATGATTGGTATTTACATGAAAATTTATCTAGACCACTGGTTTCAAACTCCATCCTATTTCAAAGTTCCCAAACTTGGGGAAAATATATACTATTACATCAAAAATAAAAAGTACCTAAGAATAAACCTAACAAAACATGAGCAAGTTCTTTTTAGAAAATGATAAAAGCTTATTAGATTTAATAAAGAGCATTCAAATATACGTTAGAAAGATGTCATTTCTTTCCATTTTATTATATAGATGCATTGAAATTCCATGTGATGGCTAATTTTGAATGTCAGCTTGACTGGCCATGGAGTGCCCAGGTTAACCATTATTTCTGAGTGGGGCTGTAAGAAGGTTTCTGGATGAGATCTACTCAGCAAAGTAGATTGTCCTCCCCAGTGTGGATGGTCATCATCCAATCCACTGAGGGTCTGAATAGAATGAAAGGTGGGAGAGTTTGCCTCTTTTTTCTTGCTTCATTGCTTGAACTGAGACACTATATCCCACCTTCTACCCTTGAATTGGGATGATTTACACCAATGCAGACACTGGCTCCCCTGGTTCACAGGTCTTTGAATTTGGACTGCTTTATACCACCTGCTTTCTTGAAGTCTTTAGTTTACAGATGGCAGAATCTGTAATCTCCATAATCTCATGAGCCAATTTCTCATAATACATCTCCTTTTATACACATAAAGATTTTATTCTTTTTTAAAGAATATTTTATTTATTTATTTGACAAAGATCACAAGTAGGCAGGGAGAGGGGGAAGCAGGCTCCCCGCTGAGCAGAGAGCCTGATGTGGGGCTCGATCCCAGGACCCTGGGACCATGACCTGAGAGGCAGAGGCTTTAACCCACTTTAACCCACTGACCCATCCAGGCACCCCAAAGCTTTTATTCTTTAGACAGATTATGAGAGTATTGTTCTGGGTCAGATGGAAACCTTTGCCTATGTGCACCAGCATCCACATGTAAGAATGTTCAAAACACCATTGCTGGAATAACTAACTCTGACAACAACCCGAGGTACTTTACTCATAGAATGGATGAATGAATATTTTTAGCATATTTGTAAAATTTTATATGACACTGAACAAAATTTACTGCTGGAAAATGGAAAAATGATATACAAACATATAGAGTAACATCTTCCGTACAAAATTCTTACCAATGATATGTTAAGATTCTGTATTATTAGTTCTCTAATGCCACTGTGTCTCATTACCACAGGCCTAGGAGCTCAAAATACTACAAATTTATTGCCTTACAGGGTTTTTTTTTAAGATTTTATTTATTTATTTGACAGAGATCACAAGTAGGCAGAGAGTCAGGCAGAGAGAGAGAGAGGAAGGAAAGCAGGCTCCCTGCTTAGCAGAGAGCCCAATGTGGGGCTCGATCCCAGGACCCTGAGATCATGACCCAAGCCAAAGTCAGAGGCTTAACCCACTGAGCCTCCCAGGCACCCCTATCTTATGGTTTCTGAGGTCAGAATTCTGAAAGCATTTTCACTGCTTAAAATCAAGGTGTCAGCGTGTGTATTTTCCTTGCCTATCCCAGCTTCCAAAGGCCACCAGCATCCTTGGCTCATGGATCCTTCTTCCATCTTCAAAGCTAGCAGTGTGCCATTTTTAGTTCTCTGTCTGCTTCCATGTCATGTTGCCTTCTGTTTCTCTGATCCCCTGCCTATCTCTTCTAAGGCCCTCTATGTTTACATAGGACCCACCTAGATAATCCGGGCTAATTTTCCCATCTCAAGATTTTTAACTTCATCATATCTTCTAAGTCCCTTTTGCCACATAAGGTAACATAGCCACAAGTTTCAAAGATTAGGATGTAGACATTTAGGGGAGGGGTGGGGCAGACTTTATTTAACCTACTACAATGATGTATCAGACTAAACTGGACAAAAAGCACTGAAATTTTCAAACTGAAGAGAAAAATTATCTCCAAAACACTTGAACAATGTCTGTGTGAACATAATGAAAGAAAAGATCTCTGTTCAAAAATTTGCATTTTACCATCACTAACAAATGTTAATTAGCACCTCAGCTTTGGAGAATAAACGAACTAACTTAGGCTCCTGTCAGCTACCAGCATCTTTTGTGTGATAATCCCATCAAATAGTACTTTAAAAAATTTTATGTCTAGGGTCCTTTTTCCATTTACAAAAATTTTGATGACTTTTTATCTTATTTGTACTTGTTTATACTTAACTCTACCCAGTAGCCCTTAATGTAGAATTCAGGGATAATGCTTTTAAGAAATATGTCTTTCAAGCCAAGTGTTCTATACAAAGGTCAAAATATATTTATGAGTTGTCTTATTATAAACTTCCCATACCCGTTCATTCAGTCATTTATTTCATCATTTTTCCCATAAACATTTATTGATTCTATTACGTACTAGGAATTACAGTAGAATGTGGGGATCAGTCATGTAAAATGCAACATACTTATCCGTAATTTTTCATTCAAATAGAGTAAGAAGAAAGGAGGAAGATTATTATTATAAGCAGAAAGAAACAAAGGTATTTTTCAAAGAATCTTGAGATATGAAGCCATTCTAATAAAAACAGAACAAGAAAAGCTCTTATCTTCTCTTGGGTGATTCAACCAAGGCTTCAGTGAGGAGGCTACACTTTGTGATGACTCCAGAATGCATGGGCAGTAACATACAGCTGGGCAAGGCCAGGGAAGAGTCACTCTTAACACAAAGAGCAGCATTTCCCCCCCAGGTAATCTTAATGGAGACATTGCTAGCTGTCATAATGGAGGTTGTAGGGAGGAATGCTCTGGATATCTAGGGGGTTAAGATCGTGGATACTGACAAGTCTCCTACAATGCACGGAACAGCCCCCTATAGCAAAGAATTGGTCAGTTTAGAAGGTCAGTGGTGCCAAATTTGAGAGAGCCTGTCTTAAGCTATGCAGGAGTGAGATAGCATGTCACATATGTTTTGAAATTATGAGAAGCCCTGTTTATGGTTGTTATTTATTAGGACCATAACTATGTATTTTACTGTTTGTGTGTAAGGACAAGTTGGGATGAGGATGAAGAAATATATGGTGAGTAGTAGGGAGATGCTTTAAAGAAAGGATTAAAAAGTGGAAATAAGGGCGCCTGGGTGGCTCAGTGGGTTAAACCGCTGCCTTCGGCTCAGGTCATGATCTCAGGGTCCTGGGATCGAGTCCCGCATCGGGCTCTCTGCTCAGCAGGGAGCCTGCTTCCCTTCCTCTCTCTCTGCCTGACTCTCTGCCTATTTGTGATCTCTCTCTGTTAAATAAATCTTTTAAAAAAAAGTGGAAATAATAACAAAATATTTCCATGAGGATATGAAGCAAATGATGAAATAGTATCAACAAAATATTGTCATTAAAGAAAAGTCCCCCAAAATAAATAATTTAAGCACTGAATCTTAAACAATATGCACAGGTTTGGGGGTACACTCCAAAAAAGGTCTGAAGTAATTATACTGAGAAAAATATGATTTTTGCAGTTACCACTATGGAAAGCTCATTTGGATGATCACTGTATTCCAAAATTAAGCATCTAAATTCTTGCAGTTTGAATATGTATGTTACACTATGCACTACTGTTTCAGAGCTATGTTAGTAGTATTATTTTCAAGTTCTCAGGGCTCTTTTAGCCTCATACAAATAGTGTACACATATTTCTTGCCAACTTCCAGGAAATAACTTCACAAACTAAAAGATAATTTCATTATTTGGTATCAACAACATGTTTTAGGGGCCCCAAGACAAAATGTTCAGGGTCTGAGTGTTCACAAATCACCAGCTGCAATATCAGAAGCATGTTGAATATTTTCCATTGTTTTGAGTATTGTGGAAGAGCTTAAGACACCAAGTCAACTTGAAATAAAATTCAGAGATTTTATTATTCACTCAGCACCTAAAAACTATCAGAATTGTGTGGGTGTTTAGACATTGTTTTTAAAAATGAAGAGAAAACCCGATTTTAGTGCAAGGTCCCCTTGGAGAAGTAACTTGTCAATTATGCTGAATAGTGGCATGGTTTTCAATGTGTAGAAAACAGACAGGAACTGACCTTAGACTCCTTGAAGCAATGAGCTCAGCTGGTTCTAAACCCAGATCCTTTGGGTGTCAAGGCGGCTGATTACCCTCTGCATTCACTAGCTCCTGTGTGTTTCCTTCTATTGATGTCCTATATGGTGCTTGCTCAGACAGCAGCCCGAAGTCACAGGTTGCAGTGACTTGGGAGTTGCAACTTTAGGGAAAATGGCATTGCAGTTTAGCAACAGTGATCAAAAGTAACTCCTTCATGTCACCAGGATCCAGTTCTAGTTTCAACACTAATAATAATAATAAGTAAAGAACATCATGTTCAGAGAACTGTTTTGTCTAAGACTTAACTTTTAAATCTGATGAATCTGTGGGTGAAAAATATTCTTTTTGATCCAAGTTCAGTGGTTGTTACCTCCTATCTGAAAAGCGTTAGTGGGCTAGGTCATAAATTAGATTGGAATGTAAAACTGAGAAGATATAGGGAATAATTTTTCAGAAAGTCTGGTCTCAGAAAACGTCACATTCAGAAATGGTCCAGTGTCAAAACCACAGGCAGCAGCCTACAGAAGTGAAGGGAGTAGAAGGCTGACATTTGTGGGAGTCCCTCCTTTTGATCACGATTCTGTTTCTTCAGTCATTAGATCTACTCAGGCATCTGAGAATCAGCTTTCATCCTTTAATTCTCATTTTCTTCTGAGATTTTTCATAAATCTACATAACCCCTTTCCCTTTAGACAAGCCCTGCAGAGCTGCCAATCTCATGGGCATCCATGCTAGTCTGATGATGTGCAGCTGACAGATAGAAGTCTGAATACTTGGTTTCTATGGTTAGAGGTATATTATGCAGTTATCGACTTCCTTCCCTCAAAGTCAATATCAAAATTTATTCAAACAAGAAATGGTGTTCAAACAAATTCAATTTTGATCAAGAAGTGCAAATCAATGCATCATATCAGTGTGTGTGTGTGTGTGTGTGTGTATACACATACACTGTTTATATGATAAAATAAAATAATTCTGAGGATAAAGTGATCACACATAGATCTTCTATACTTGACTAGAAAAAGAGATGATTGGATAATGTTACTTATAAATATTTCCAGCTAATTTACTCCTTTTATTAATAAATTATAATAGTACCAATGTATTAATCTAAAAATTAAAACTGAGATCTTCAAGAAGTTAATAAAAAAGATTTAATAACTAGTGGAATCACAGGTTGGTTTTTAGTGGATACTCATGCCTTTAAAGCTGACCTTCTCTGAGACGTTATTATTCACATACCCTAGGATTTCATTTACTAATATGTTTTGAAATGCTCTAGGAAAAGCATCTATTGATTAGCAGTTTTAAACATTAAATAGTCTTTAAATATTTAGTATAAGAAGTGCCCAGACTCTCTTCTTTCAAATCAAGCACTTATATTGGCATGTCACGATGCACTGAAATTAAAAGAGAAATTTTGTTTCTTCTTTGCCACTGACCTCCAGCAGTCAGAAGAGTGCAGGCACACTTGGGAGGAGATGTTCCAGCCACAATGCGTTTATTGTGAAAGAAGGGGAGAAGGAATTTTGTTAAAACAACTAGCAGTTCCCATAACACAATCTGCTTTAAAATCGACAATTTGTTGATTTCTTTTCTCTATGATGCTTTATCTCTTCAAGAAGCTTCATGCAAATATATTCTCTTTGGTCTGTCTGAATATTCTATCAAAAATTCCCAAAGAATATTACTCAGGTTCCAGCCAGTCCCCCCTCCCCCACCTCTAAAATCCAATAAGATTGAAAGAATTTGGGTACAAAAAAGTGTGAATTCGGAGACTTGGTTAGCTCAGACCTCCTCACTTGAGCATTTTGAGTTTCTTCATCTACAGTAATAATGAAATCGATGATCTTTTGGCCTCTTTCTTTGTCTAAATTTCTAGGGATTCTTCTCTTTTATTATTAAGTTTTTATTTTAATTCCAGTATAGTTGATAATAGGTGTTATATTAGTTTCAGGTGTGCAGTGTAGTGATTGAACAATTCCATACACCATCTGGTGCTTATCCCAAGTGCACTCCTTAATGCCTATCATTGATTTCCCCAGCTCCCCACCCACCTCCCCCTGGTAACCATCAGTTCTGTGTAGTTAAGAGGAGTTTCTTGGTTTCTCTCTCTCTCTCTCTCTTTTTTTTTTTCCCCTTTGATCATTTGTTTTGTTTGTTAAACTCCTCGTGTGAGTGAGATCATGTGGTATTTGTCTTTCTCTGACTGATTTATTTCTAAACTTCCAGGATTCTTAACAGATTAGGAGAGAATTTACTGTGAAGCGAATCAAACCTGAGATTGAAAAGGTTGGGGAGGATCCTGCAATATAAGGTCATGATTTTGTACATTTCACAAGAGTAAGACATTTTAATTGTAATTGGTAAAATACTTGTCTATGTTACATTCCACTTTGTGTCAGGAGTCCTGGTGAACTGGATATTTTGTATTAGTGATTTGGGGTTTCTCTTTCTTTTCTTTTTAAAGAAATCCCAAAATTCCATGAGCCTCATGCTCCACAGAAAATGGACTCACCCCTACTTAAGATGTCTATACTTTACTTCTCTGGATATCTGTAAACATAAGAACACATTTAAGTAGTTCAGCCATCATAATAGTAATAGCAGAAATTGGAATGAATAACCTCCCTAGGCTCCTTTTCATCCAAAGGTTTTTTCTTACCTTAATACAGTAGGAATGTTAGTTGTCAGATTCCATGGACCAATATTTGTATCCAAATAGCAATTATAACCCTAAATGGAATAATAAGAATTGAGAATTGTCTTTCTTTGGTTAGCAGTCCGGGTTGCGGTATCCAGGAAAATACAGTATCCATGGCAACTTGATGTTCAGCTTGTAACTTTTAAACACTTTGCCTTTTTCTTTACATTGTTATGATTTATAATCACACTAATGACCTCCCAGTTAGGCATTTTCTGGCCATTAACGACAGACTCGATTAAAGAACCCTAGCTTCACCTGGTACCACCGATGCTTTCCATTGGTCATTAATGCCGAGAAAATATCCAGTTTGAAGGTCATTATTGCTTAAATAGTAACTCGGAAAGCTATGCAAAGCTACCAATTAGGTTGTTTTTTAGACTATTTTAAAAAGTCTGTATAAACACAAGGATCAGACAAAACAACAATATAATGAGAGCCCAGGCCATTGATAAAACTAAAGAAAAGGTAAAAATTTCTCTTCAGGTTGTTGGTCTTTTAAAAATAGCTTTGAGACTTTAATGATGTGAAAGCTATACACAGTCTGGAATTATTAACTTGCTTACTCTTCCTCATCTCCCATTAAGATTCCACCCACTCTTCTAGGAACTGTCTGCCCCAGAATGCATTTCCTGCTGTGTTAATTACCTTGCAAAGTCAGGAGTATCACTGGCCTGTTTATGTTAATTGCCCTTGGTGGTTTTACAAGGGAGAAGAAGAGAACCAAAAATTAATTTGGAAAGCTCTCGAGTTGGACTGTGAAAAATCAATTGGATTCATGTTTTAAAAATTTAAGAGTCATTAGGGTGTTTTGTTTTCCTGTGCAAACAGCATACATTGTAACAGGAAGGACAAGGGGCCATTTTGGCCACCGTATATTTTTTTGTCCTTTCTGCTCTCATGTCACTGAAAAACCTCTAATCTGATCCCCACATTTTTCTTCCCCAAACAAAAAATGTTTATAAGCTTCTCCCTGTCTTAAAAATGAAAACCTTCTGCACCTTGCTCTCTTTATATGAAAACTGTAGACTGCCATCATGCTCCTCATACCCTACACTCCTTCATTCTTAAGTCCTTTAGAATCTATTATAGTTTCACTCCCATTACAAAATTCCCTGTGTAATCCCATTCTGATCTTTTTTTAAAAGATTATTTATTTATTTAAGGGAGGACATGTGCACATGCTTGCACATCTAGGGGAGAAGGACAGGAATCTGAAGCAGACTCCGTGCTCAGTCCAGAGCAGGTCGTAGGGCTCAATGTCATTACTGCAAGATCATGACCTGAGCCAAAATAAAAAGTTGGTGGCTTAACCGACTTAACCGAGCCACCCAGGTGCCCCTATTCTGGTCATCTTTTAAATGCTGCTGTCTGTAGGACTTTTTCCTTTCTTCTCTCCTTTCTTTGTATACCTTTTCTGGGGAATTTATTCTAATTTCATGGCTTAAAAGGCCATCTATATTCTTCTTTTTTTTAATTTTTAATTTTTTTATTTTTTATAAACATATGATATATTTTTATCCCCAAGGGTACAGGTCTGTGAATCGCCAGGTTTACACACTTCACAGCACTCACCAAAGCACATACTCTCCCCAATGTCCATAACCCCACCCCCCTTCACCCAACCCCCCCCCCCCCAAGCAACCCTCAGTTTGTTTTGTGAGATTAAGAGTCACTTATGGTTTGTCTCCCTCCCAATCCCATCTTGTTTCATTTATTCTTCTCCTACCCACTTAAGCCCCCATGTTGCATCACCACTTCCTCATATCGGAAGGCCATCTATATTCTAACAATATGCTATCTGAACCCCAGCTGCTTTCCTATGAACAGCCCTATATAGTCCTCCATTTCCTGTATATATCCATTTGACTTTTTGTTACCCATTTAGTATCTGGTATCCTAAAATTTTTTGTGATATGTATGGCCTTTTTCATTGAATGCTGCTTCCTTCTATCCAGTCAGCAAAATTAAAAAATACAAAATTTATTCTCCATTTCTCCTTTTCCACAATTCTCATATTCAGTCTCCAGATCCTATAAATTTGACCTTATTAACATTTCAATAATCTATCCCCCGTAAGATAGTGTGCCACTGATATAGCCTTAGTTCTGTTTCTCACTGGACATGAAGTTTTCACCTATAAATGCTAAGTGCATTCTCAAATACAATTTTTTGTCTTTTTTTTGTTTTAAATTTTTATTTAAGTTCTACTTAAAATATGGTGCAATATTGGTTTCAGGAGTAGAATTTAGTGATTCATCACTTCAAATACAATTATCCTTTAAAAGCATAAACTCATCATGTTTTTCTTCTGTATAAAATTTTTTAGTGACTTAACCTTTCCCCTTATGAAGTTCTTATTCGAAATTCTTATTACTGTTTAAAAGATAAGTCAAATACTAGAGTATAAGCTCCATGAGAGCAAATTCCATGTTCTTCATTCATCACTGTAGGAGAATAAATTTCGCATTTTTTTAAAGACTTATTTATTTATTAGAGAGAGAGAACTTGAGTGGGAGTGGGCAGAGGGGCAGAAGGCAAAGGAGAAAGAGACTGTCAAGCTGACTCCCTGCTGAACAGAGCCCTACCCAGGGCTCCATGCAGAGCTTGATCTCATGACCCTGAGATCAAGATCTGAGCTGAAATCAAGAGTCACTTATCTAACTTAACTGATGGAGCCACAGAAGTGCCCCAAATTTTGTATTGTTTTTAAGTCATTGTGTTTGTAGTAATTTTTTATAGCAGCAATAGGAAATGAATACATCATCTTACCCAAAGGAACACCTCCACACATTGTATATTCTCTCATTTTTGAAAGTGCTAAACATTCTAGACTCTAACCCTAAGTTCCAAAACAACATTTTATTTTCTTCAGAGTATCTAGCAACAGGACCTCTGGATGCTGCTTTCACTAGATCCTGTTTTTATTTTTATTTTTATTATGTATTTATTTTTATTTTTTTTTAAGATTTTGTTTATTTATTTGACAGAGATCGAAAGTATGCAGAGAGGCTGGCAGAGAGAGAAGGAAGCAGGCTCCCCACTGAGCAGAGAGCCTGATGAAGGCAGAGGCTTTAACTCACTGAGCCACCCAGGAAACCCTAGATCCTGTTTTTAATGCTATTGTTATATATTCCCAAAGGACTGGTAGATCCTCAAGAGGGAGGTAGGATATTTATACTATTTGCTCATGTTACCTAGAACATTCTCTTCAATATCAAAAGCACCAATTAATATTGATTGATTCTATTTCTATTATTTTGTCCCAGATGGCATTCATATTCTCCAGGGCAATGAAGTTTATGAACCTGTATATGACCAAACAAACCTTAGGGTTTCAAATTTTGGAATCTGTGTCTTTGTTATTCTGAAAGCATTTGTTATGTAATATGTCTAACCATTACCATGAATTTGATGCATGTATGTGAAGGGGAGCAGAATTTCCCACTATAAAATATGCCTCTCTGGCATAATAATGATCTTGAACTGGTTACTTTTAAGAAATAGCAGACTTAAGATATGCTCTGAAAGCTAGTAGAAGTTAACCTTTTGTAGGAGACATTTACATTTATATGGGAAATCTTCATTTGTAATGGTATCTCCTTCTCTATACTAGGAAAAGAAAGAGGACAGACTATCTAGGAACTCTTTCTTACAAATGGAGAAAATAGGGACTTAGATCTGCATGCCAACCATACTTTGTTGTGATTTGCCTGAAAACCTACCAAAATTTGTTCTCTATCCCCCAACATCTTCTGTCTTTAGCTGTAGGTTGTATTCAGGGTGATAGTTTGGGCCATTTCAAGGAGTTCTTCAGTTTCCCTGGGTCTCTCCATTGTATATAGGAGATATACATGTTATTAAACTTCTGTTTGTTTTTCCCTTATTATTCTTTTATTACAGAGGTGTCTCAGCCAAGAAACTAGAGGGGTAGCAAGAAAATTATTTTTCCTCCCCTACACATATTTGAAGTCTGTTCTTTTTAGTATTTGAATTTCATACAATCTATGGCCATCCTGTCTTTGTAATGCTAAGAGGCTCTCAGTTCTGATCTGTGCACCGAATATTATCTCAATGAAAAGATGCATATTCATGAGATAATCACCACTCATGGAGAAGAATAATGGCAAAATGAGTATCAATACTTGGCAAGTACCATCCATATTGAAGAACTCTGGTCTATAACTTAGAGTATCAGTTGAGATTCCTTCAATCACATGTTATTCAGGATAATATTATGTGAGGAGGATAATGAGTGCATGTTTTCTCTTTATTACAACCCTTATTAGTAAATGCTTCCTGAGGCATCAAAGTCTTATCATTTGAAATGTTTTTCTTTATTATATGATTGTTTTTATTTGCATGTGTGTTGTTTTCACAATATATAAGAACCTATACTTTTGTCTAAGTTTTTATAATCTATCTTGTTAGCCAGACCATTACTGGGTTAGCATCCCAGGACTGAAAAGCAGTGATGTAAATCAAACTGTACCCCTTAACCTTGAGATAAGAAGGTTTTCCTTCTCATCTTCAATCTTTTCCTCTCACAGCTAATGCAGTCTTTTCAAGGAACAGATCAGGAAATCTGCCATTTTGAATGTCACACTTGGGGTTACAATAATTTGCTGTTCTTACTGATGTGTAGCTTAGTGATATAAGTCTGTACATGTAACATGCTTAATATGATTACGGAAAGCCTAAACAATGTCCATTTGCTCAGATTTAGGAATTGAATTTGGAATATATGCTTAGTCTTTCTAGTAATAAAGATTTAAATCCTTGCTCTAAAAAGAATACAAAACTTAAAATAATATCTGCTGAAATAAAAGCTTGGTTGACCTTTTGACTTCATATTAAAACTGTGTGAGACCTCTAATGGCTCTGCTGGCATTTCTGGCATAGGTTATATCAATACATTATTCCAATATTGTTTGTTGTCCTATGCTGTCTATATTTACCACTATGTTATTTTTGACATTAATGTACCACACAGAAAATAAGTAGGAAAGAACAGGTCATTTTTGCAAATACACTGTAATTTGTTAGCATCTATGAATTATTTATCAGTCTGCCTGTCATTTATTAGGATTTGTAGATATAAAGAACAAATGCCTCATTAATTTTAAAATATGCTTCTCTCTCCTTATTCTCTACAATAAGTTTTTAACATACAAAGCAGTGACAATAACATGAGATCATGGACAATTAAAACAAAACACTTATTTAGGTCATAGACTAGTTTCATGTAAGCACTGAACTTTGATTTAAGAATCCTGGGTCCTAGTTTAGGCCTCTTATTAACCAGATACCATTCTTAGGACTTCTAGGTATTCTTGCTTGGTCCTAGTTTGCTGTTGTGAAAAGTACTAGATTCCTATCTATCTTTCTTTCTTTCTTTCTTTCTTTCTTTCTTTCTTTCTTTCTTTCATTCTAGTTTTTATTTAGATTTCATTTACTTAACTTACGGTGTGATACCACTTTCAGATGTAGAATTTAGTGACTCATCACTTACATGTAACATCCAGTGCTGATCATAACAAGTGCCCTCCTTAATACCCATTACCCATTCAACCCATCACCCACCCATTTCCCCTCCAGCAACCCTCAGTTTGTTCTCTATAATTAAGGGTCTCTGATGGCTTGCTTCCCTCTCTTTTTTTTTCCCCTTCCTCTTCATGTTTCTTTTTCCCCCCACATCTGTTTTATTTCTTAAATTCCACATATAAGTGAAATCATATGGTTTTGTCTTTCTCTGACTGACTTATTTTGCTTGGTTTATCATAATCCACTTTAGCTCTGACCCCATCATTGTAAATGACAAGATTTCATTCTTTTTGATGGCTGAGTAATATTCCATCATGTCTGTGTGTGTATCTACCACTTCTTTATTCATTAGTCAGTCGGTTGGTATTTGGGCTCTTCCCATAATTTGGCTATTGTTGATAATGCTGCTCTGAACATCAGGGTGAACATGTACCTTTAAATAAGCATTTCTGTATCGTTTGGGTAAATACCTATAGTAAAATTGCTGGGTCATAGGATAGTCCTATTTTTTACTTTTTGAGGAGCCTTCATACTGGTTTCCACAGTGGTTGCACTGGGTTGCATTCCCACCAATGGTGTAAGAGTGTTCCCTTTTTCTGCATCCTTTCAAGTATTTGTTATTTCTAGTGTTGTTAATTTAGCCATTTTGACAGGTAAAGGTGATATCTCATTGTAGTTTTGATTTGTATTTCCCTGATGATGAGTGATGTTGAACATCTTTTCACGTGTCTGTTAGACATCTGGATTTCTTCTTTGGAAAACTGTCTATTCATGTCTTGCCTATTTCTTAACTGGATGATTTATTTTGGGGGTGTTAAGTTTTATAAGTTCTTTATAGATTTTGGATACTAACCCTTTATCGGATATGTCATTTGCAAATATCTTCTCCCATTATTTGGATGCCTTTTCGTTTCATTAATTATTTCCTTTCCAAAGCTTTGCAGAAACTTTTTATCTTGATGAAGTCCCAATAGTTCATTTTTGCTTTTGTGTCCCTTGCTTCCATAGAAGTGTCTAATAAGAAGCTGCAGCAGCTCAGGTCAAAGAGGTTGCTGCCTGTTGTTCTCCTCTAGGATTTTGATGATTTCCTGTATCACATTTAGGTCTTTCATCCATTTTAAATTTATATTTGTATATAAATATAAGAAAGTGGTCCAGATTCATTATTTTGCTTGTTGCTGTCTAATTTTTCCCAACATCACTTGTTGAAGACACGTTTTTTTCATTGCATATACTTTCCTGCTTTGTCAAAGATTAGTTGAGTATAGAGTTGTGGGTCCATTTCTTGGTTCTCTATTCTGTTCCATTGATCTGTGTGTCTGTTTTTGTGACAGTACCACTGTCTTGATGATTATAGCTTTGTAATATAGTTTGAAGTTTGGAATTGTGATGCCTTCAGTTTTGCTTTGGTTTTTCAAGATTGCTTTGGCTATTTGAGGTCTTTGATATTTGAGGTATCCTAAATACTAATTTTAGGATTGTTCTAACTCTGTGAAAAATGGTGGCGGTATTCTGATAGGGATTGCATTGAATGTGTAGATTGCTTTGGATAGTATAGGCATTTTAACAATATTTGATCTTCTCATCCATGATCATGGCATGTTTTTCCTTTTCTTTTCAATTTCTTTCATAATTGTTCTATAGTTTTCATAGTACAGATCTTTTACCTCTTTGGTTAGTTTTATTCCTAGGTATCTTACAGGTTTTGGTGTAATTATATAGGGCGTCAATACCTTGATTTTGTTTTCTCCTGCTTCATTATTGGTGTGCAGAAATGCAACAGAGTTCTATACGTTGGTTTCGTATCCTATGACATTACTGAATTCACGTATCAGTTCTAGCAATTTTTTGGTGGAGTCTTTTCTACATAGAATATCATATTATCTTCAAGGAGTAGGAGTTTGACTACATCCTTACCAGTTTGAATGCATTTTATTTCTTTTTGTTGTCTGATTTGAGGCTAAGACTCCCAGTACTATGTTAAATAATAATAGTGAGGGGTGCCTGGGTGGCTGAGTTGGTTAAGTATCTGCCTTCGCCTTGGGTCATGATCCTAGGGTCCTGGGATCACAGCCCACTTCAGGCTCCCTGTCCCTCTGCTGTTCCCCCTGCTTGTGTTCTCTCTGTCAAATAAATAAAATCTTTAATAAATAAATAAATAAAAATAACAATGGTGAGTGTGGATATCCCTGTCTTGTTCCTGACTGTAGAGGAAAAGTTCATTTTTCCCCACTGAGGACCATATTAGCTGTGGGTCTTTTCTATATGGCCTTTATGATGTTGAGGTATATTCTATCTATCCCTACTTTATTGGGGACTTTTATCAAGAATGGATACTGTCCTTTGTCAGATGCTTTTTCTGCATCTATTGAAAGCATCGTATGTTCTTATCCTTCATTTTATTAATTTGGTATATCATGTTGATTGATTTATGAATATTGAACCATACTTGCAGCCCAGGAATAAATCCCACTTGATCATGGTAAATGATTCTTTTAATGTACTGTTGGATTCAATTTGGTAGTATTTTGTCAAGAACTTTTGCATCCATCTTCATCAGGGATATTGGCCTGTAATTTTCTTTAGGGGGTCTTTGTCTGGAATCAAGGTATACCAGCCTTGTGGAATAAGTTTGGAAGTTTTCCTTCCATTTCTATTTTTTGTAACAGTTTGAGAAGAATAGGTATTAACTCTTCTTCAAATGTTTGGTAGAATACCTCTGGAAAGCCATCTGGTCCTGAACTTTTGTCTGTTGGGAGATTTTTGATTACTGCCCCAATTTATTTACTGATTATTGGTCTGTTCAAAATTTTCTATTTCTTCCTATTTTAGTTTTGGTAGTTTATATATTTCTAGGAATGTATCCATTTCTTCCAGGTTGCCAAGTTTGTTGGTATATAATTTTTCACAATATTCTCTTATAATTATATTTCTGTGGTATCGGTTGTTATTTCTCCTCTCTCATTCATGATTTTATTTATTTGGGTCCTTTCTCTTTTCTTTTTGGTAAGTCTGTCTTGGAGTTTATCAACTTTATTAATTCAAAGAACGAGCTCCTGATTTCACTGATTGGTTCTACTGTTTGTTTTCTTGTTTGTTTGTTTACTTATTTCTATATCAGGGTTCTGAGTTCAAGGACCTGGCAAACAGGTCCTTTATTTATTATTTTTTGTATATGGCCTTCTTTATTATTTCTCTTCTTCTGCTTCCTTTAGCCTTCATTTATTGTTCTTTTTCTAGCTCCTTTTGGTGTAAGGTTAGGTTCTGTATTTGAGACTTTTCTTGCTTCTTTTTTTTTTTTTAAGATTTTTATTTATTTCTTTGACAGAGAGAAATCACAATAGGCAAAGAGGCAGATGGAGAGAGGGGGAAGCAGGCTCCCTGCTAAGCAGAGAGCCCAATGTGGGCCTCAATTCGAGGACCCTGAGATCATGACCTGAATTCAAGGCAGAGTCTTAACCCACTGAGACACTCAGGCGCCCTGAGACTTTTCTTGCTTCTTGAGATCAGCTTGTATTGCTATGTACTTCCTTCTTATGACCACTTTTGCTGCATCCCAAAGGTTTTGAACTGTCATGCTTTCATTTTCATTTGTTTCCATGTATTTTTTAAAATTTCTTCTTTAATTTCCTGATTAACCGTTCATTCTTTAGTAGGATGTTCTTTAACTTCCATGTCTTTGTGGTCTTCCCCGTGCGCTGTTGTTGTTATTGTTGTTGTTGTTGTTAAGTTCCATGCCAAACATGAAGCCTGATGTGGGTCTTGAACTCAGGACCCTGAGATCAAGACCTGAGCTGAGATGAAGAGTCAGATGCTTACCTGACTGAGCCACCCAGGTAGTCCTCCAAATTTTTTCCTGTAGTTAACTTCTAGTGGTTTCATAGCATTGTGGGCAGAAAATATTCATGGTTTTATCTTAATCTTTTTGTACTTGTTAAGGCCTGATTTGTGACCTGACTTATTTAGGCCCTGATTTTGTGTATGTGATCTACTCTGGAGAATATCCCATGTGTACTTGAAAAGAATGTGTACTCTGCTGCTTTAGGATTAAATCCTCTGAATATATATGTTAAATCCATCTGGTCCAGTGTGTCATTCAAAGCCATTGTTCCGTGTTGATTTTCTGCTTAGATGATCTGTCCATTGCTGTAAGTGGGGTGTTAAAGTCCACGACTATTATTGTATTATTATCAATGAGTTCCTTTCAGTTTGTTATTAATTGTTAATAGTTTTATATATTGGATGCTCCCAAGTAGGGGGCATAAATATTTACAGTTATTAGATCTTCTTGTTGGATAGACCTCTAGGTCCCTAGTTCATCTCTGTGACATCAAAGCACATAAGCTTTGTAGATAGATTTGCATTTAAACCTTTTTCTGACAATATATTTTAGTTGAGTGAATTTGAACTAGATTTTTTTCTTTTTTGACAGAGAATGAGTATAAATTTCCTTACATGTAATGTGTGGTTGATATACATCTATCATTGAAAGAAGTAAATAAAAATGAGATACATGATTATAGCTCATATATGATGGATTTCCTAATTCACCATTAGATTTGCTCTTATTATAATGCTTTTTAGCTCACACAATAATAATGATAATAGCAAAAACATATAGCAGTTACTGTTTGCCAGGTCCTATGCTTAGTAATTTACATACATTGTCACTTAATTTTCATGACAACTGAGTGAAGTAGGAACTATTATTATACCCATTTTGCCAATGAGAGAACTAGGAGCATAAAAGCATAAGTTAATTATCCAAGTTTATTCAACTGGTAAATGGCAGAGGTGGGACTTGCACATTCAAAATCTCAATCTTGAGTCCATGCTCTTAGTTATGCTCTCTTGACAATCATGAAACAGTACGACCATATATTATTATAAACATTGTTTCTAATTTTTAATTATATACTATAAATTTGAAATATGATTTGAAAAGTAGTCAAAAGACGTGGCTTTTGGATTCAGTTTTTCAATCACTAGCTGTAACATGTACCAATTCTGACCCACTCTCTCCCCATTTTGATATTTATGATACTTACCCTCTGAACTTCACAATTATTGGTGATATTTACTGACTCTGAACTTCACAGTTACATTTAAGTAAAATGAGTGAGATGATACATAAAGTGATTTTATGGGTTTCAAAGCAATATCCATCCAAACAATGGAATGTGCATCTGTAATCATAAAATCAGTTTACAACTCAGACAGTAAGCAAATAAGTAAATAGCCCTCATTTCCTCTTTAATTGCATAACTGTGTCAGTAACAATATAATACAAACAAATTGATTGCCTAAGGGTGAGGAAATGAACCTGTATTTCTCATCTAGATTTTGTAGAATGTATTTGTGTCATATCATTTAGTACTTACAAGAATGTTACCAGGTCTATACTCCTATCTAGAGTAGAGCACGAGTCAAAGTTAATCAACTAGGAAGAAAAAAACTGAGGACTTGTACTCAGATCCCTGATTTTTACAGGAACTATCTACCACTGCTCCATCAATAATGTGTCCCTCTCCCTGGCCTTGGTTCTTGAGTTTGGCTAAGAAAGAATTCAGAACCAAACTCTCTCTCTCAATCTTTTTTTTTTTTTTTTAAGATTTTATTTATTTATTTGGCAGAGAATGAGAGCGAGCACAAGCAGGAGGAGCAGCAGGCAGGAGGAGAGGAAGAAGTAGGCTCCCGGCTCAGCACAACAAAGCTCAACACAAGGCTTGATCCCACGACCCTGGGATCATGACCTGAGCAGAAAGCAGACACTTAACTAAGACACGCAGGTGCCCCCAGATCCAAACTCTTAAGCAAGGAAGCATTTAATAACAGTTTAAGGGAAAGTTCAGTTTCAAGTTGGGAGAGCAGGCAGGTCCAGAGATGGCAGCTGCACAGAGTCCAGGTTATCTTTTCTTTTTATATTTGGACAGGTAATGGGTCATAGCTACAGCAGTTTTTGACTAAGGTTGCTGCCAGTTATCTATCAGACTCCTACTACCTTTTGGGAAGGGGAGTTTGGGGCTCTGTACAGTCCTTATCAGAACTGTCATGGCAGCCATTCTCTGTCAGGGACGGGAAGTTAAAACCGTGCTGTAAATGTATTATAATGAAGCTCCAAGTTACTGTAGGGCAGTGGTCACAGGGAAGAATGCATGCATATCCCCGGGATCTGTCCCTGGACCTTGACCTCTGCCCTTTTATCAGTCCAAACACACATATCTAGCCAAAGGCCTGCTCTATCA